>NC_069075.1:113816483-115016483 GCF_025698485.1 Gossypium arboreum | reverse complement strand
AAAATTTAAAATTTATATTTTTATATTTAAGAATTTAGTTTCTTTATTTTAAGTCTAATTGTTAACACTATTTAAAATATATTGTTAAATTTAAATTTATTTTCTATCAAATAAATATTTTTATTTTAAAATATCGCACCAAAAATTTAAAAATTAAATTTTACAAAATAAAAATATAAAACTTAAATTTTAAATTTATAAAAATAAATAAGTAAAATGATACAGAGAAATTTGTAATATGATTGAAAAGACACCGTTGCTGTCTAGTCTACTATAAATGTTTGGTTTAGAGAAAATGACACTGCCGGACAAAACAAAAGAATCTGATTTCCCATAACTTCCATTATTTTATTATTTCATTCTCTCTACTTTTTGCAACCTCCAACTTATTTTTCTTTGATCCCTTCATCCAGAATTTAATAATTCGATTCAGTCCTTATTGAAAGATAAGCAATACAATCCCTTTGAATTGTGGCCTTTCTTAGAGCTTTTGCAATTGGGGGTTGGGGGTTCTACCTTGAATGAATGCTTTAAATATACGAGTTATGTGGTATATGATTATGGGAAATTTCAGGCCTTGATGGGGACTAAACAAGACGAGATTTTTCAGTGATATGGGAGAGGAAACCTAACAGAAAAATAATGAGATACAAACCAAGGTGCAATTACCGACGTCCATTGATATACTACTCAGCAGTCTCTGTCTGGTTCACCCCAGCTTTTTGCAATTTTGTACCAAGCAATTGAATGATCAATGTACAATGGTTTTGCATGTGATTACACGACAACGTTTGCCCTTCTAATAATCAATTAACTGGAGGAGGTTAAGGTACATAAACAATGTAATAAATATGAAGATTGGCATACGCCTCCTTGAAATAAATAGTGAGACTATGATGGTGAAAGAAAAAAAAATGGTTGAAGATGAAAAAGCAGGGTTACTAAAATAAGTACCAACAAAAAAAAATTACAAATAAATAATGAATTTTGTATGGTTTGATATTAATTAATAATAATACATAAAATTGTATCATATTAAAATTTAATTGTGAGTAAAATGAAATTTAAAAATTTAAACACATAAATACATTATACTAAAAATACTAAATGCAATGCGATTATTTATCATGATATTCATCACTGTAGGAATTGAGTTCAAGCTTTCCTCAGCCCCTTCTCATCAATGGACTCCTGACGTATACAAAGAAGTGCGGTTCGTTCGATAAATTCCTACCTCTCTATCTATCTCTGAGATATTTGAATTTTTCAAAACTCCATGGACATGCAGAAGAGAAATGCTATCCCCACTCAGACCAAGACATAACTTTGACTTGTTCAAATAACAATTAGTGTGGATTAACTTATAACACCATAACACCAACTAAATCAACATTATCAAATACTAAATTTTATCACACCCATAATGTGGGTGAATGAAAATATTTTATATTAAAAAAATACATTCATAAAAATATATCAACAAATGATTATTAGTGAAGTGACATTTTATATGAAATTGTTGATCTTGCATTCCAGCTCTCAAATAATGTTTTTTGATTGTTTTATTTGAATATTATATAAAAGAATCAAAAGTTGCAAATACATTATAATAATTTTGCATTTTAAAGTAAAAATATCTTAGTAATTTCACAATTGAATTGGTGTTGAGTTGACTTATAACACCGATTCAATCAACCATTTTATATATAGTATAAATATACAATTTATGAAGGATATAAAACATACATAATACAATTAAAATATATATATTATATTAAAATAAAGTTTTACTTTAGTGGTAATATTAATATCTTATTGATTTAAAAAATAGGTTCAAATCTCATCATATCCAAACTTTTTATTGATTATTTTTAAAAATAAAAGACTAAAATATCCTCAAATAATATAATTGAATATAATTACGAGAAGAAAATTTTCATAGTTTCTCTAACCGAGTTAATGCCTAGTTGACTTGTGACACAAATTTAATTAGGAGCTTAAATAATAGTATAGATAAATCTCCTAGATAAATGTTTATTTAAATACAAAAGCCAGCTGAAGATAATAAGCAAAGATAAAATGAATAACAAAAACAGCCACTATTCATAACGCGATACACCTTGATTAACCGTTCGAAATCACCCTTAGTATGTACTCAATAAGCTACTTACAAGTTGATCTGTCAAAAACCAGTGTTCTTAGAGGCAATGCACTGAGGGCTCCAGGAAGCTGCACAGCAATAAAAATATATGGTAGCAAAAAGATAAGCATATGAAGAAATCAGGACAAAGAAAAGTAGAGAACAAATGCATCTTTGATCTATTCAATGTAGAAATTGAATTTATAATTAGAAATGACAAGTGCCAGCATTATTAGATTTAGGTTCTATATGGATTGCACAGTAACCTTTGAGGTTTGGAGGCTTTGGTTGTGTACAAAACAATTTCAAACATGCTTTATTACCAACGTAATGAACAAACGAAGTTCGACCAAATGGACAGAAGAAAACAAGAACGGAAATAGTTAAAAGATATACCATCTCAGGATACTTGCACATTGGAATGAAGTACTTTGTTAACCTGGACCGGCAGGCATTTGTGAAATTTTCGCAATACTATTCTTCCAGCTCTTCTCAGACCCATGGAGCCGTAAAAGCAAGGAATTGGTTACAACAAATATTGAGCTCAAGGCCATTAACCCACCTATAAATTCAATGCAAAAAATTGAAGCAACTCAATCATAGTCAATGGAGAGACCATATAAAAGTGAAGTTTTAGCTCTTGTTTTCAGTTCACATACCAGAAAATGAGGGTGTCATAGCAAGTTCGTATTGGGGAAGTAAAACACCAGCAGCAATGGGGATGGCAACAATATTATACGCTACTGCCCAAGATAAATTTTGGTACACTTTTGCCATTGTTGCCTGTGCAAGATCCAGTGCATCTACTACCTGGTGGGGAAGTCTTAAGTAAGATGATACCAATCTGACTGGTATTTCTTTTGAGCTAAGAAAACATAATTCTTTCATGAACAAGCCATACAAAGGGGCAAACAACTTAGCTAAAAGGTTTACACTCAACAGGTTCATCTAACTTGTTGCATGAAACTACAATTATGGTTAAAGAAGAGCATACCTGTGAGAGTCTGTTGCCAAGAAGTATAATAGATGCCGCATCTGAGGCTGCAGTTTCTTGTGCTTCAGTCTGTAAAGCAATCCCCACATCCGCAATGGCCAAGGATGGTGCATCATTAATGCCATCCCCTACCTTAGGAGAGGGGGAAAAAATCAGCTGAGTATATTTTCTAATGAAGCTGCAGTATTAGATTTGCATAGTCTTTGCTTTAATTAGGGTCATCCTAAATCTTTTTCCTGGGTTTACTATAAAATTAATTTGTTATTTTAGTTGCATCCAAAGGTGCAAATGATCATCTAAGTCAGTGGAACAGGCAACAGTGCCTGAATTTACTAAAATATATCCAATCATTGACTGAAGAACCAGGTGAATTTAAGAATGCTTTACATTATTAATCGAATTCTAGAGGAATGACTGGGAGAGAGAGTTACCATGGCAATGTGATGTCCTGCAGTTTGAAGAGTAGATATAACCCTTGATTTCTGCTGAGGTGTCAAGGATGCATTAACAAATTCATGAACTATTCCAACTGTCTTCGCAATAGTTGCAACTGCCTCTTCCCTGTCTCCTGAAATAAGGATTGTTTTGATACCTTTCCTCTGAAGCCTTACATAAACAAGGCAACAAAACAACCACAAATGATAAAAGGTAAGAAAGTAAGAGTAGCACAAGGAACATTTTCATCGGCATTTTTTATAGAAAAAACAGAGCAGGAAGTGAAACATCTAAGTAGCTATTCTAGCAGGAAACATAAAGAATAGAGCTGCATCTCTAGTCATCAATGGAAAATATTAGTTGGGTATTGCCTACTTATCAAGACTTTATATGCATGCCAAGCCAGTTAAATGGAAGAACTTGCCTGCATGATTACGAAAAGGAAATATTACCTGCTCACGGTAGACTTGGCATCAAACCGCAGACTGTCAGACATTCCTATAGCACCAATTACGCCTTCTCCTTCACGTCCAACATAGATAGCTGTTTTCGAATAGTTTGACGGTGATGATGACTGACGCATTACAGCATGTTCTAAAGCCATCAAATCAGATGGACTTGCTTTTATCTGGAAGCGTTCATTAACCCATTCTAATTTACCGACAGCAACCAAACATCCATTTACTTCAGCTAAGGTCCCAAAACCTGGTTCAACTAGTTGTCCTCTAGTTTCTGGGAGTAACAAATTCAACAACTCTGCCTTCTTTACAATAGCCTTAGCAATCGGATGTGTTGCTGTTCTCTCCACTGCTGCAGCAATTTGAAGAATTTCTGATTCATCATAAGTAAAGGAAGAAACTGATGAGACAGTTGGTTTTCCTTCAGTGAGAGTCCCAGTCTGCACATTGGTAAATAGGGTAATGTTTGAGTGAAATTCTAACATAGCAAATTATATACACATACAAACTCAGAGAGAGGGAGAGGGGGGGGGGGGGAGGGGAGAGAGAGTGCATTGTTTTCAAGGGTAGAAGTACTTTGTCAAAAGCAATACGGTCTACATTGGCCAAGCGTTCCAGAACATCCCCACCTCTTATAAGCAGTCCTTGTCTTGCTCCTGATGATTTTCATTGCAGCAACATACAATTTAACAGAGTTAGTTGTTGTTTGAAAAATACAAAGAACCAATAAAGTTAAATAGCCAGTATGCTATTCTTCAAATCCAAGTGTATCCAATGTGCATACACCTTATACCAGTGAACATTATTACAACGGTCTCAATGTCATAATGGGTAAAATGTTCCAAAACAAACAAATATTCCAAAAAAGCATATTTGGCAATTCCCCAAAATCATGATTTTCAAATTGAATTCCTTCCTGTCTTCAATGTACCATTGAAGAATGAGCCAGCCAAAGCTCTTCATATATTTAGTCACCTATAGTAAATATAAGCTCTCAATATATTCACTCATCCTTTAAAGTGAACTAAAGTATGAAATCTTCCAATTGCACATACTGTCTTCTAACTGGTGAATAGACGTATGTTAAGATTCACTAAATTAGTCCCATACAGAAAATGAATCAAAATCAAGATTTATTGACATGCTAGATAATTACCAAGAGAGGTGCCAACAAGGATTGCTGTTGGTGTGGCAAGACCCAGAGCACAAGGGCAGGAAACTACCTGAAAAGCAAAAACCAGCAGTACAAACTTGTAGTGCAAATAAATCTTGTTTTGCTCGATTAAAATAAAACATATCACTTTAAGTGACAATTCTCTAAGAAAATTGTGACATCTATGCAAGCAACCGTCTTCAAATGCTACCAAGTTAAGCAATTCTTATAAAATCTTTATTTATTTTTTTAAAATTTGTATATTCAATCATATTGTACCTTGCCAGCAATTAGCTGTCGTCATTCCTACAAGAAAAACTCCCCAAAATTTATTTGCAACTTTTAACAGGAACATGCAGAATGGAAACACTTTTTAACTTGTTTCCTTCTTTTGAAGATAAAAAAAAGTTTCCTTTACCATATTGAGATTATTGTAATAATAAATAACTTTCTTGCCAATCAAATGGATAAAAAATGCAAACAATCAGGCAACTAATATTTAGGCAATGAGGAGAAACACAGGTAGACAAAAGAAAACTCACTAAGACATCCACTGCAAGTTTCAAACTCAAAAGCAATGAATCTCCATCAGGGCCAGCAATATCATTGAGCAAAACATCTGGAAATATGTGAGACCCAGCATAATACCTGGACATAGAAAACAACAAGGAGAAAGACGCAAGATTAGCTAGTACACAATCAACACCATGCTAGGAGGAAATAACACATCTACAAGCAACTAAAACTAAAGGCCACAGGACCAGCATAATCCGGTTTGAGTACCATGGCCAAAGGGAAATAAAGAAATCAGTCAGTTAATGCAGGAATGGTACTTCAACAATGGAACAAAGTAGGGGAAAAAGAAACTTGTCCGGCATTTACTTAAATTAATGATCCAGTTGTCACAAGTGTATGCAGCAGTAGAAGTATGCTGGGACTTTTTTTTTTTGGGGGGGGGGGGGGGATAATCGGGAGAGAGCAACAAGAAATGAAGTGCAAATAAACTTGTCATACTTTCTTCATAGATAGGTCAACTATTCGAATTGCAAATTGAATGCAAATTACCCATTTTCGTTTTGAGAAAGTATCTACAAGTTACATAAATATATTGAATAAGGAAATTAGAATCTCGTCCTTTCCATCTTTTTTAAGCATCTCATTAAAATCACTTGGTCTGAAGTTAATACATTTGAAGAAACAAACCCCATACCAGAAAGCAAATGTTGCAGCTGACAGAGTCATTATGCTGTATACAAATGGCCCTGCTATCGCATCTGCAAGCCTCTGTACAGGTGCTTCTTGTCCTTGAGCATCTTCAACCTGAAAATTGGTTGCAGATATCCTACTCAGGCTAAATGGAAGCAACAGTTTGATCTTTTATACTAGTAATTACACAGAAATGGGAGAATAACGCCCTGTGCAGCAGACACATAGTGACTCATATCAAGCATCAGATGTGAGGACATGACTGTATGATTAATCCAATAAAAAAAGTTCACTAGGGCACCAACCATGCGTACGATCTTAGCAATAGTTGAGTTGGAGCCTGTGGAAGTTGCTTCTATTCTTAAAGGGCCATCCTGAAATAGAACATTCATAAACATAAATGATGATTGCGTGGGTAGTGGGTTCAATCTAAAATTCTTAAGAATAATTTAGAAAAAATACAACTAATAATAACATTCAGTCTTTCTCTTACGCTCCTCATTCAGATCTAATCATCCCAAGCAATCCAGCTAATACGTATTTTTGTTTTCCTTTTGGCAGTCAGCTAATATGCATTTTAAATTTTAATACAAAATGTTATTCCTATATCTCTGAAATAAGCAATGGTCAAGTATTTCTCTCCCTAAAGTATTGCTATTGGCATAAGTCATAGCATTTCTAAATTATATTCCTCAACACATCTTACCCAATTTATAGTTCCAGCAGAGACCATAAGACCCTTTTCCTTGAATACTGGAAGTGATTCTCCCGTCAGCATGGATTCATCAACCACACTTCTTCCTGTAAGAACTTTCCCCTATGTAGGGAATTCTAATTTCAGAAAAAGATCATTTATATGTGGTAAATTTAATCAGACAGTGATTAAAAAGGTTCATCTTAGTTTCATATAATTATCAATATGTTGTTTGCTATAACTAAAAATACATAGGGTTCGTCTGTATATGACCAAGTTTAGGAATCAGACTGTGATGCACTAAATCCTAATCATATAACATATTTATGACTTACATCTACAGGAATTGTTTCTCCAGGCAAAACTAATACTGAATCTCCAACTCGAATATCATCTGAGGGGACCTCAATGCAAATAGCATCAGAGCTAAGTACAGAATCAGCAGAGGAATCAGTGTCTGATGAAGTAATTACAAGTCTTGACCGAGTGGATATCAATGACTGCAAAACAATTATCTCACATGTCAAATCAACCAAATGGCGTGAAGATGAGTGAATACGATAGAAGCACGTTATGTAACTAAATCTTAGTTTTAAGGATCTGTAAGCCAAGATTCATACCATCAAACATGAAAAAAAGTGTAATAACAAAACAAGGAAGTATCAGATTTAAGACTCACTAAAAGTTCATTCATGTCGCTGGATGCCCTAATCCTTGCTTTTTCTTCCAACGAACGTCCCAGGAGCACAAAACCAAGAAGCATGACCTGCATGTCAAAATACAGGGGTGCTTCATTAGAACTTATTATCAACCAGACCAAAACTTTCAGACTTCCACCTAAGTAGCTTCTGCATATTAAAAATAGTGAATCAACAGATGTGAGAAAAAGGAAACTTATCTCGAAGCAGTTGGCAGATACAGCAGAACCATGATATCAAAAATAAATATTGCAGAGTATAAGTAAGGGAAATCACCGGCTCGTCAAAGAATGAAGCATCCCATTTAAGCCCAGGGTTAAGAAGTGAGACCTACAAGGCAAGGCAAATATAAGGACCAACAGAACTTAGCAGATTGATTCCATGATGCTATATTAAGAAAACTAAATCTCAGCTTTCAAACCACAAGGAAAGAAAGAATGAAAGAAAGAAAGAAAATTCTCACTGCACTAATGATAAATGCAACAATTGATCCAAAACCCACAAGAGAATTCATATTGGGAGATCCTTTCTTGAATGCCAATAATCCATCAACCAGCAAATCTGCAAAACATTTTTTGAGAACTTTGATCAAAGTCAATCTTTACTCCCCGGTCACTACAGCATTAAGACACTTTAGAAAGAGTTTTGCTAGTAACTGCCTAAAGACCAAAGAATATCTTCCTTAAATATGGGTTTTGTTTGGAAAATTAGCTATCAAAATAGTTTAAATTGTGAGATAAAACACATTTAAATATAACTAATATTATTACACCCAAGATTTTACATTAAAAATATTTATAAAATATATCAATAAATTATTATCAGTGGAGTGACAAGGGTCTTTTATATGAATTTGTTGGTCTTGTGGTCAATTTGCAAATAATGTTTTTAGTTATTTTATTTGAATTTTATATAAGAGTATGAAAAGATGAAAACACTTTTAAAGTAATACTGATTACCCTTTAAAGTAAAGGTATTTTAGTAACTCACAGCCTGACACCAACTCAATCAGCCACTTTATATATACTATAGATAGATATTATGATTATTTTTCAAATTCATGAATTTGTGGAGGTATTTTTCACGGTGAATTTGAAATTTCTAAAGGCATTTGTGAATTTGACATGCAAGTTTCTATACATTTCAAATACATATCATATTAAATATTTAACTAATTTATAGTATGCAATTCATCCTGACAACTTATATAACAAACCAAATATAAATCCAAAATTTTCTAATTCATATATCCAAACATAGAATTTTTTACATGCCGCCTAAATGTTAATGCATGTGAAAATAAGGGATAAAACAACAAACCTCTTCCTGGACCCAACAAAGCCGTTAAAGCCAATCCTCCTTTGACATAAGAATTATGAAGGATTTCCAGAAACGATCCTGAATCAAACATAATTAAACCATAGGCGTCATTATCACATATCAAATTTAAATAAGAAATTGAATTGCATTAAATTAAATTACCATGGCCGAAATGAATCCCTAGGGAGTGCAAAATATGTGAAGCATGAGCTCCACAACAAAGCGCCACCAAAGTCCAAGCAAAAGCCACTCGATTCCTACTCTTCACCAACAATTCCTCTTTCTTCTTCAACATTTCCTGCCACTTCCTCATGTTCTCCGCGATTCCAGTCCCCGAAACCCTCATCTTAGCCATGAACCCGCACTCGCTCACCCTCTGAGCTATACTCTCCGCAACACTCTCCGCGGTTTCCCTCTCCATCACCTCCCGCTTCAACTTGATCGCCGCCGTCTCGGTCAACAAGTTGACCACTACTGATTCGACTCGCTCGTCGGAAGAGATAACCGATTTGACTCGGGACACACATCCGCCGCACATCATCCCGTTGACATCGAGGAGAACCGACGGGTCTTTAAGCTTCTGTCCTACCGGCTGTATAGATGATTCCTCCGACTCTAATCTAGTCTCCAGTGAACTGAACAAGACGAATCCAGGAGTTGACCGAGGCTGACAATGGAAACGACCGCGAGGGCATCGTTTTAGCAAGCCAAAGCGGTCAGCTTTGAGTTTCGCGCCATTACCGAGAGAGAGCTTTGGCCGATTTAATACAGTGAGTCTTAACAGATCCCCCGCCATTGCCATTGTTTGTTCGCATAAGGAGTTTTTTTTTTTCTTAGAAAAAAAAAAGGATGACCAAAGAAATGCACTGAGAAAGATTTGAAGACAATGATGTTGATCCTTGTTGAAAGTTGAAACGCAGAGGACCGTAGCTGAATTTCCTTTTAGAACATTATCCAATTATAATCCGCCATGTAATCTTGAAACTGTATCCGCACGTTTTTTTGTATGCTATCATTGAACTGAACTTCACCTAACCTTGTGGTCGAAATTCGACAACAGCAATTGAGATATTCAATTTACTTAAAATTCCAAAACGCTGCGTTTTAATCCATTACACTTGGGGCTAGGTCACCATTGTTAAAAATTGCTTTTCAAAACGATACGATTTGTTAATTTCAAATGTTGTTCACTGTTATTAAAAAATATATTTTTTAAATATGATATTGGAACTTAAAAATAAGTTAAATAGTATTTAAATAATTTAATAATTTAATATATAAAATATAAAATTTAAATAGTTTTAAAGCAATTAATATAAATTATTTGTAAACTTTAATTTAAACATATAAACTATATTAGAGAAATTTTTTTTATTAATTTACATGCTCATTGCTCTTGTTTTAGAATAATTTACATGTTCATTGCTAAATGCTAAGTTCAAGCTTAAAAATATATTTGAATGATATGGATTTATTTAGTTGTATATTATGTCACAATCAATTAAATTTCAATTTGTTGGGATGAAATAAATGAGGATATTTTGACAATTTTGCATTCACAAGTCAAAAGCCAAAAGCTTTATTTTTTTAGCTTTTGAGGTTGAGTCTAAAAGCTAGTAAAATGTAACGATTTGGTTTCTATTAGTATTAGAAAATGACGTTTCAGAATTTCGTTTTCGTAAACTAAATCTGTAATATTTAATAGAGATATTTGTAGAGTTATTGTATTGATTAATTGAAATTTAGTTAAGTGATTTAATTGAAATTGTGAGTAATTAAGGCTTAGGGACTAAATTGTAAAAGTCTAATTACTATATATTTTAATTAGAATAAGACTTGGAGACTTAAATTACAATTAACCAAAGGACTATAATAGAAAACATACCGATTTTAAATATATGTTAGTGGGCATTGATGGATGGCGTCATTTACTTAATTTAATTATTTATTAAGCTTAAATAATTAAGGTTAATTTAATTAAACTAGTTTAATTAAATTAAAACCATAGTATAAAATGCAATTAGAGGAAAGAGAGATGAGAGTTTCATCTTCTTCATCTCAACAAAAAAGAAACATAAAAGTAAAACACTATTTTTGCTAACTTTGAAGCTCTTGGCTAAATAAGTCCCTGGTCATTTTTTATTAATTTTTATAGATTTGAGGTCATAGGGGCTTGAACTAGCTAACACATGTATTAAATTGTGAAACTGTCAATGTTTTTAAAGTTTCCATAGTTGAGAAATTGATGAAATTTGTGAGAATTTGATAGAAATTAAGATTAGTTTAAAAAGGACTAAATTGTAAAGTTTAATTAATAGTTTGTACAATAGGGATCAAATTGAATAAAATGAAAAACTATTATGAAATCTTGGTAGGAATAGGAAATAGAAGGTCCCTAATGAAAATAGGTGAAATCGAATTTTAATTTGAGGGTTTAGATTGAAAGTTATGCTTGTCTCGGGTTTAGAGACTAAATAGAATAAATTGCAAAATATGTGTGACTTTGTATTTGGTTGTGATTTGAATTGGAATTTGATGTTTTGTACTGTTGGATTATTATTCGTAGCTAAAGACGACGCAGGGCCGTCAAAAGGGAAAAGAAATACGAGAGCCAACAACAAGTAACTTGAGTCTTCGGTTTGTATTTCTATTATTTGAATCATTTTAATTGTTTCATATTTATATTGTTTTGCATAGTATGATATTGAGATTGCTTGTTGAAATAGAGGACTAAATTAAACAGAACTGAAACTAGTGTAACTTGATAAAAATATGAAATTGGCCTTGAATTGGATTGAATCATGTTATGTTATGTAATGTAATGATGAATTGGATAATTAGTTACCCTATTAACTTGATGTCCACGAAACCAACTAAAAATACAACAAAGGTAAATGCACCTATCGATAAATAGTATAGCTACAGTGAGCAAATATTTCGTTCCCATAAGGACTAAAAGTACTAGTAATTACCGTCTTTCTATTATTTAACTGACAAATTGAAGTGATTGAATTAAACTAAAATTAACTAAATTAATTAACTAAGAACTCGGCAAAGAACAAATCGGGAAAATAATTGAATAATAACCAGGAAGCAAAACAATATCCATGAAAGAATCCACCTAAACTGCATTTGTCATTATCAATCTAAATTAAAAAATTTATTCACTTAATATCTTGATCCATAGAAATCCCTAAATTATGTTAATATCTTCAAGACTAAAAACAACTGACTCTAGGTTGATTAATTGAAATTCCTTTCTAATTAAAACCATTATTATCGCATTAACTCGATCTATGAATTCCCCTATTAGATTTGACTCTAATACGATAGATTTATGTAATCCTATTTCTAGGATTGCATGCAACTCCACTCAATTATGCTAGATCTACTCTTAAACAGGGTCTATTCCTCCTCTGAATTAAGCATATCAAACATGAATTAACAATCCTAAAATATTAAATCAAGAATTAAGCATACATAACTGAGAACAAAATTCAAGTATTTATTGTGTAAAATAGAAATCAAAAGATAGAATTCATCAGAGGGTTTATCTCCGTCAGGTATTTAGAAAATTAGTTCATAATTGCGAATAAAAACATCTCAAAAACAGTATAACCATAAGAAATAGAGAAACTCATAATAAACTTCAAAGAAATCAAAAGGAGATCTTCAATCTTGGTGGAAATTTGCTTCAGAGTCGGCTTTAATAGTGTTTTTCGAGTTGTTTTCTTCAATATTCTCTAACGACTCTCCCTTCTCTTCTTATATTTAGTATATATAGGTTTTAGAATGCCCCAAAAACCTAAAAATTATGTTTTTCCACTTATTTAGAGTGTGAATCATGAAATCCACACGGCCTGGCACATGGTCGTGTGGCAGCCCCTGTGGCTCACACAACCATGTGTCCAACATGTGTGGGAAGGCCCAGCCTGTGTGGCTCCTGAAATCTGGTTCAATTGTCTGATTTTCGCTCATTTTTCACTCGCTTTGCTCCCAAATGCTCTCCTAAGTATTGAAACATGAATTTAAAGGATTAGGAGCATAAAATTCACCATTTTGCATAAATTAGTCATCCAAAAATGCATCAAGAACGGGATTAAAATATGTTACTTTTAACACTTATCAAATATCCCCACACTTAAGCGTTTGCTTGTCCTCAAGAAAAATCCTCAATCCACAATAAAGTTAAACTTTTGTAACAGCCTTAACCCCTCTCTGTCGTTAGATTAGGGTCACGGGCATTACTAACCAATCAGAACATTTAATTACATCGCAAGCAATAGTATAAGCTAACTAATATCATCATAATATACAGGGGCAGCACTACAGGAAAATAGGGCTTTAGTGGCGTTTGTATAAAAAACACCGCAAAGATTATACATTAGCGGCGTTTGTAAGAAAACGCCGCAAAAAGTTGAGCAATAGTGGCGCTTTTAGACCAAACGTCACTAAAAACTGAGCAATAGTGGCGTTTTTGGTCCAAACGCCACAAAAAGTTGGTCAATTGTGGTGTTTTTGTTTCAAACACTACTAAAAACTGAGCAATTGTGGCGTTTTTGTCCAAACGCCATAAAAGGTTGAGCTATAGTGGCATTTTTTATCCAATCGCCGTGAATGTGTATTGTTTTTTACGAAACGACTCCATTTTGTTATCCCTGAAATGCCTTGGTCTTTTTCCCAAAATTAGTTCCCCCTCCCCAAAATCCCAAAATCAAACTTAATCAACCACTTTGGAATGGCTTGAGTTTTATTTTGAATCTTATAAAATTGAATCCAACTTAAATAAAACTTTACGTCTCAAATTACAAATCCAACTTGAATTCGAGTTTTTACAATCTCAAGTTGTAACAGCCCGATTTTGGGCCTAGTCGAAACAGTGGTTTCGGGACCACTATTTTGAGGTTAGAGAAAATTATTTTAGTATTATTTTATGTGTTATAATATAATTTTATAAGTGCATGTAAATTTTGGTAAGTTAATTTTAGCAATTTCTAGTCCAATTTCGAAAAAGGACTAAATCGCGTAAAAGGTAAAAGTTGTGTTTTAATACCTAAAGGTGTTAAATTGCCTTGTATCTTAAGTTGGGGGTATTTAAAGTGAAATTAGGCCATTGAAAGTGTGATGGTCGGCCATGGGAGACAAAATTGTTGAAAAGTCAAAATTAGGTGAAATTTGGTCACCAATTTTGACTAGTTTTATTATTAACAAATCAAAAAGAAAAAGCTATCATTTTTCTCTTCTCCTTCATCGAAATATGCAGCAAAGATCGTCTCATTTCATACCATGCCACCAAAACTGACGTCTCAGATCGTTGTACATTTTTGTACTCCCCGGGTGAATCGACATTCGGCTACAATGAGCTTCGTTCAGAATCATCGAAATAAGTTCTGAATTTCTTGGAACACACAAACGACTTCCGAACCTCAAACAATCGTCATCATCAATTTGAAACTCTGATTCCATACTCGAAACACATTCAGCCCGTTTTGCAACCAATTCATCATCAACTTTCTGAGCTTCACGAATTTGATGAATCAACAAGGGTTTGGCCTTTAATTCTGCTACTAACACATTGTCGGATAAAACAGACAAGTATACATTCATCGCTCGTAAAGCAAACAGTGATTTACGACTTAAAGTATCCGCAACCACATTAGCCTTTCCCAGGTGATAGTCAATGACAAGCTCATAATCGTTTAACAACTCAAGCCAACGTCTTTGTCGCAGATTCAAATCTCTTTGAGTCATCAAATATTTGAGACTTTTGTGATCCGAAAATACATGGCACCTCTCACCAAATAAGTAATGTCGCCATATTTTCAAAGCGAAAACGATGGCAGCTAATTCGAGATCATGGATTGGATAATTTTTATCATGTGTCTTCAATTGCCTCGACGCATAAGCTACAACTCGACCTTCTTGCATCAATACACAACCCAACCCAAGTAAGGATGCGTCATTGTAAATGACAAACTCTTTGCACGATTCAAAATCGCACTAGTCTTTGGAGCTTCATCAAATAAGCTTTTAGTTGATCGAAACTTTTCGACATTTTTCTGTCCATTCAAACTTAACATCTTTCTGAAGTAGTTTCGTCATTGGTGTGGCTATCATCGAGAAACCCTTTACGAACAGTCTGTAGTAACCGACAAGTCCCAAAAAGCTCCAAACTTCAGTAATATTTCTCGGAGGCTTCCAGTTAAGTATGGCTGAAATTTTGCTCGAATCAACTCGAATACCCGATGCAGATATCACATGACCCAAAAAACTAACTTCTCTCAACCAGAACTCACATTTACAGAACTTGGCATATAACTGCTTATCCCGTAAAATCTGCAACACTAATCTCAGGTGCTCAGTATGTTCGGTTTCATCTCTTGAATAGACCAAAATGTCATCAATAAACATAACTACAAACCGATCCAAAAATGGTCTAAAGATCCGATTCATCAAATCCATAAATACCGCAGGGGCATTAGTGAGCCCAAACGGCATCACTAAGAACTCGTAGTGACCGTATCTCGTTCTGAAAGCAATTTTGGGTATATCCGAATCTCGAATTAAGAATCGATAATAGCCCGATCTCAAATCTATCTTTGAAAACACCGAGGCTCCCTTTAGTTGATCAAACAAATCATCAATACGCTGATAAGATATTTATTCTTTATTGTCACTTTATTCACCGACGATAATCGATGCACAACCTCATGGTTCCGTCCTTCTTTTTCACAAACAATACTGGTGCACCCCAAGGTGAGAAACTCGGTCGAGCGAAACCTCTATCCATCAACTCTTGCAACTGAGTTTTCAATTCCTTTAATTCCGTTGGTGCCATGCGATACGGAGCTATCGAATTGGTGTAGTCCTGTACAAGTTCGATGCCAAACTCTACCTCCGGACGGTGGTAACCGGTAATTCTTCGGGAAAAACATCCAGATATTCACAAACCACTGGTACCGATTCAAGTTTCTTTTCTGATTCTTTATTATCAAGTACCTATGCAAGATACGCTTCACACCCCTTTCTCACATATTTTTGAGCTAACATCGAGGATATTATTGTTGGCAATCCATTCAAAATAGTAGACTCAATTCGGATTATCTCATTATTTGCACACCTCAAATCAATAGTCTTGCTTTTGCAATTCACAACCGCATCATGCACGGTCAACCAATCCAAACCGAGAATAACATCAAATTCATCAAGCGGTAAAAGCATCAAGTCCGCGGAAAAGCAGAACCTCAATTACTAGGGACATTTCTTACACACCTTATCAACAAGCACACAATGACCCAAGGGATTCGACACTCTAATAACAAACTCGATGAGACTCAACAGTAAAGTCTTCTTGGATGCTAAAGTCTCACATATATAAGAATGAGTAGAACCGGGGTCAATCAATGCAATCACATTAGTATCAAAGAGAGTGAATGTACCGGTAATAACATCAGGCGAAGAAGCATCCTCGCGTGCACGTATAGCATAAGCTCTGGCAGGAGCACGAGCCTCAGATCTGGTGGTAACGTCTCTAGATCCTCTCTGACCGCCATTAGCATTCCCCGCATTTTTAGATGGTCTACCTCGAGCAGTAGTAGCACTCAGTTTCCCACTCTGATTTACATTCTGTTCTGACAATCTCGGGCAATCTTTAATAAAGTGGTCAGCTGATCCACACTTATAACAGGAGTGGTCATGGAATCTAAAACTCCCCGAATGCCATTTACCACAATACTGGCACTCTGTCCTGTCCCGACGATCATTTCCAACACTGGCAACCGAAGTGACTCGCGTACTCACAGGAGGTCGATCGCGATCTCGTCTAGAAAAGCCCAAAGTGCCTTTAGACCGGCCTAAATCATCTCTAACTTTCTTCGAAGACTGTTGGAAGGGTTTTCCTGAAGATCTCTTACGAAACTCCTTTACTCCCATATCAGCTTTTCTTTTCTCCTTACTGAGCTCTTCGGCTTTGCAAGCTCGCTCGACAAGTACCACAAATTCTCTGATTTCTAAAATGCCAACATACAGTTTTATATCATCGTTCAGTCCATCTTCGAAACATTTACATATTACAGCTTCTGAAGAAATGCATTCTCGGCGTCTTCGGCTAAGCCTTACAAACTTTCGTTCATAATCGATGAATCGACATAGAACCTTGTTTAAGTTCAAGAAATTCTTTCCGTTTTGATCAATGAATCTCTGGCTGATATACTTTTTTCGAAACTCGATTTGGAAAAACTCCCAAGTTATTTGCTCTCTGGGCACAACAAAATCAATGTATTCCACCAATAGTAGGCGTAATCACGTAGCAAGGAGATAGTACACTTTAGGCATTCATCGGTGTGCAAGATAGTTCATCAAGTACCGAATAGTGTTGTCCAACCAAAATTCACTTGCTCGGCATCATCATTGTCTCAGTAGCCTTAAATTCATAGCCTGTGTTTTCGGATTCATCAACTGGGGCTTATTTAACCTTATCTGTCGATTCTGGGAGGTATCGTAGGTCTGAGGGTTGTATTGGTCGGGAATGGGGTTGTGGAACAGTAGTATTAGTTCTAATGTCTTGATTGAACCACTCATTCATTACGCTATAAAAGCTGTCTAGCTTCATCATTCGATTACTAGCAATAGGTTGAGAGTCCGGCCATTGTCCCTTGCTTGCGAGCGCAGCGCTACACTCTCAACATCATCACTACCGCTTCGGTTGGGATCGGGATCTATTACTATAAGTAAACACATTTTTAAGCGTAAATCACCACACTATCAATAAACACATAATGGCATGTATAGCTAAACCCGAACGTATTACGGTAGTCCTAGAATTGACTAAACCGTGGCTTTAATACCAATAAAATTGTAACACCCGTGCACCGAGACCGTTCTTGAGTCGAACACGAGGTGTTAACGGACTTAATTCATTTACTTACACGTTCATTTTAAAATTTCCGGACAAGTCGGCTAATCGAATCACAGTTACTTTAAAATCATATCTCGAGTTCCAAAACTCGAAAACTGATTCCGTAAATTTTTCCTGAAACTAGACTCATATTTCCATCTACAAATTTTTTTCTAGAATTTTTGGTCAAGCCAATTAGTACAGTTTATTAGTTAAATTCTCCCCTGTTTCAGGGTTCGACTACTCTGACCTTCATGCATTACGACTTGGATATCTCCCTGTACAGAGCTTCAATACTTATGCTGTTTGTTTCTAATGAAACTAGACTCAAAAAAAAATCTATACATATAAAGCATGACTTATTATTGTCTCTAGTTAATTTATGGTAAATTTTAAAAATCAGAACAGGGGATCTAGAAAACTCTCTGGCCCTGTTTCACGAAAACCTAAACATCTCAAAAAATACGGCTCATATGGTCGTTTCGTTTCTTTCATATGAAAATAGACTCATCAAGATTCGATTAAATAATTTATTCACTATTTAATTCCATTCCTAATATTTTTAGTGATTTTTCCAACTTACGTCACTCTTCTTTGTCAACATCTATTTTAAGGTAAATTTTACCTATTTCATAATTTTCCATGAATCAAATAGCAAATTGACATACATTATTATCAAGGGTAATCCCGATTAGCCATGACGTCGTAGCACCAATAGGACCATGATTGGCCATTCAATGGCTAGTCATTACCAAACATTTCCACACCACTTAATAACCATATCACAAGACCATAATGTTATACTTGAAATATCTGAGCCATTTTCGCATGGCTATCTGAATACACATTACCAAAGGGTACTTAATTAACAACAAGGGTCAGCCCTATACATGCCATTTTCAAAATTGAACTAAAAGAGTACCAAAAAGTGGCTTAGATAGTATGGATGACTTCGACTTTGACACTTCCGAGTCCGTTGGTGACGAACAAAATCTATAAATCGAGAGAATCAAAGTAATGAGTAAGCATTTTAATGCTTAGTAAGTTCAAGTAATGAAATTATTTACGACTAAAGTATAGCGTTCATATGACTAAATGAATAGCTGCATATCGCATATTCCCAAAATCATACTTACTTCACACTTCAACCAAGATACTCATACGAGGATCAAACCGAACTAAAGGCCTAAGTTGCTAATCAATAGAGCGAATACTATCTAAAAAGGAATTAACTTTTCTAATGCATATCTGAAACATACCTTATCGTTTGGATTTTATGAGCGTATTAATTGAAATTATTATAGCAAGATCGCTCAATTCCAAACCCAAGTACCTTGATTTAGCGGATATAGCAACTTCGCACAAATGCCTTGGTCTTAGCCCTGATATAGTCAATAGCACAAAAGCCTTGGGACTTAGCAGGATATAGTCACTAGCACAAATGCCTTCGGACTTAGCCGGATATAGTCAATAGCACAAATGCCTTGGGACTTAGCAGGATATAGTCACTAGCACAAAAGCCTTGAGGACTTAGCAGGATATCATTCGAATAATCATGCACATATATCAATAAATCATGACACATCCATATTTCATTTTCATTACTAAAGCTCAAACACAAGACACTTATCAAACCTTACCAATTTCGGCTCAATAGCCACATATAAAGAGCATGATTTTGATTGGCTTTATAACATGATCTCTATACACATTCGGCTACCCGTCACAAGTATAACTAATCACCTCAATATATAATTCAAGTAGAATCATTATATCACCGTTTATTTGTTATGCTTATATGTCATGACTTAATCAAATCATAAACTAAGTTCCATTACTCAAAGACTTACCTCGGATGTTGTCGAACGACTTCAACGGCTATTCAATTACTTTTTCCTTTCCCTTATCAGATCTAGATCCTCTTTGCTCTTGAGCTTAATTTAAAACAATTGAATTCATTTAATTTCAAATCAAATAGGCGATTTAATATAATACATGTATATTATAAGGTTGAGGTACATATGACTTAATGGTTAACTATCAAACACCATACGCATATATATATATATATATATATATATATATATATTTTCTCTAGTCATGCACATCCCAACATCTTACTTAGGCATTAACAATTTTTATAGATATATGCATATCTATGTTAAGGCCGATTATATATTTAATACATTCTACAAATATGGTTATTTGTATTGACTAAATACCATTTTGTCTCAAGTTATACTTATAAGCACATCCATCCAAATACATTCGTACTTAAACATCATTGCATATACGTATACATACAAGAACCATTCTTAACATACTTACTACTCATTTACAAAACAAAATACTCGTATCACATTTATAAAACTATAAGCCGAATATACCTATACTTACCTCACTTAAACATCAACCCTCAATTTCTTTGACAAAGCACATTTCCGAAAATGATAAGGCAATATAACACCCTTTAATCCAACTTATAATTCATACATATCACATTCCAAGCATTCACTCTATTCTATCACTTAAAATACAAACATTACTCAATAACTTCCTAGTTCAAATTCGGCAATTACACCAATTCACTAGAGGATTTATTATTATTATTGTTCATTTATTCAAACTACTTACAAATACCTTAAACTATCTTAATTAACAACCATTTGTAACTTATTCATTAAACATGAAAACAACCATATATCTCTTCCATTTCCTACCATGGCCGAATGCTCAAGACACCACACCATTTCAAATTTGGTCATGGGTTAAGCAAAGAACTTAATGACTAACTCAAAAAAAATGCTAAAAATCCAAGAATCATCCTAGAACTTACCTTGATTTAGCTAACCACCATAGCTGAATTTCTCCAAGCTTTTTCTCTTCTAGTTACGGCAATGAGGAGCAAGGATGAAACAACTTTGGTTTCTCCTCCTACTCACCTCATGTTTTATTATTCTTAATCCATTATTTTATTTTGTAACTAAAAATGTCAATAGAAAAATACATATTATCATTA
This sequence comes from Gossypium arboreum, assembly GCF_025698485.1. NCBI lineage: Eukaryota > Viridiplantae > Streptophyta > Magnoliopsida > Malvales > Malvaceae > Gossypium > Gossypium arboreum. The sequence continues at coordinate 114,995,470 of NC_069075.1, read as the reverse complement.
ATAGCCCATACCATGGCCGGCCACTACTTATTTTAAATGGAAATTTGACATGCAAACCCATCATTTTTAAAACATGCATTAATAGATCCTTATAGATTAACCTATCACATTTCAAAAGTGTCACACATAAGTCCTATTAACTAAATTCACATGCAATCGACTAAATCGAAGCTTAAAACTTTCACACATTCATATTCACATATTTTAGACAATAAATATCATATTCAAATACTTTGGTGACTCGGTTTAGCGGTCCCGAAACCACTTTCCGACTAGGGTCAATTTAGGGCTGTCACACTGTTGGATCAGAAGCTCGACTTTTAGCAGGATATTTGGGTATTATAGCACGAAATGCCAATATGTTGCTTATCAACTATGAATCATGGCATCAAATGCCTGATAGTAACAAAAATCAAGCTCTTGATAATATTAAGGTAACAAAACATTAATGTAATTTATAATACTTTGGTTTAAGTTTCATTTATATTTACTTTCTAAACTTGTGTTTTTTTAGGAGAGATTTGCTTTAGAGGTCTCGGATACTTATATCAAGAAGGCATTGGAGAAAAAATGGAAAGCCCATAAAAGCACTTTAAAAAAAGAATATTTTAAGAAAGATATAAGCCTCGAAGAGAAATTGCGAAATGTCCCGCCGGGAATGCTGAGGTTCCAATAGGAACATGTGGTTAGATTCTGGAATTCAAAGAAAGGAGAGGTATTACATACTTCCAAACTCTTATAATTATTTCAGTTTATAGTATTGACTATATACATAATAATAATTTCATAATGTAGGACCGTGAGCGAGTTGGAAGAAGCAGCAGGCAAAAACAAAAATTCACGCACATAGCAGGGTTGAAAAGTTTTGCTTGTGTAGCTGAGGCCGAGGTATTTTGAATTTATTAATTGTGTCAAATATTAATTCTTTCTATTAAATAATATTTTTACTACTATATTGTAGGAACTCTCGTCTGGTCAAAAAGTTGGACGCCTTCAGCTTTTTAACATTACACATAGGAAGAAAGATGGATCTCTAATGACTTCTGAAGCTGGAGAAATTATGGTATATTTACTTAATAAAATTTGATTTATTTTATATATTTATAATGTTTAATCATAATGGTTTAATTATAATGGTTTAATTCATCGTTAGTATTTTTAAATAATGTTAAGTTGCATTTGTTTTTACTATATATTTCGTTTTTAACTTGTTGATTGATTTATTAGGAGAAACTAAAGGATAAAAAGACAGAGTATGAAACGATTGCTTCGAGTGATAGTTCTGTTAATCTTGAGGACATTGATAATAGAATTATTGCTGAAGTTTTGGGTCTTGAAAGGTATGGTCAGGTTCGATTTCAAGGATATAGTGTTAACCCAACCCAATATTTTGGATCCAGCTCGCAGCAATACATGCCTTCGGGGAGTCAAGCTCAAGCTGAAGTTCAGATGTTAAGAGACCAGATGACTCAGATGCAAGCGAGCACAGTTAAGCAAATTGCTCAACTTAAAGAGGAGGCAGCACCGAGAAGAAGCTAAGGCTCAAAGAAAAGATGAAGAACTCCAGCTACAACTTAAAGAGGAGGCAGCAGCGAGGGAAGCAGAGCAAAACAGAAAATACAACAAACTCCAGCTACGACTTCAGAATATGAAGAAGATGTTTCAGCAGTCGTAGAATCTACCATCTTAGACGTTTATTTTCTTATTGTAAGAATGTTTTAACAATATAAATTTTAACATTACTGTAAGAATATTTTGTTATTTCATTTATTAATTTAGATAATAAGTCTTTCGTTAGATTTTTGAAGTATCATTTAAATTTGCTTTTATTGGTTGAATTTGATGTTACAGGAAGGATTGTATATGAATGAAAATAGGATATTAGAAATCTGTTAAAATTAGTGGTGTTTTTACTAAAAATGTCACAGAAGAACATGACCTTTAGCTGCGTTTTTGAGAAAAGCGCCGCTAAAGGTCATGTTCTTTAGCGTTGTTTGTATGAAAAGTGCCGCTAAAAGTGACGTTCTTTAACAGCGCTTTATTAAAAAAGCCGCTAAAAGTCATGTTCTTTAGCAAAATGGTAGTGGCGTTTTTTACGGCGATTGGAAAAGTGTCGTAAATAGTTTTAGAGGCGCTTATGAGCCCCAAAAGATGCCGCTAAAAACCTGTTTTGCTGTAGTGTAGATCATGTCAATCTAATACTTGCATATTAGTGTCTTATATACTTGAATAGTGTATCACGCTATGCAATGCTAAATTTGGTCTTCCACTGTCTACACTCTTATCATTATTTATCCCTTATTGAATGCTAGAAGTCGGATACATAACAAGACTATTCCAATTATTAGCATCAGAGTATTGGTCCATACTCTGACTATTATTACCTTCGATGATGTTAGTAGAATGCACTTAATTCAGGTTTGCTAATTCATTCTAATTGAGAGTAAAAGTTACTCTAACAACCCATATTTTGAGTCTCCGGGAACCTACCAATAGTCTAAAAACAGACAGGGACTAATTTGGAATAATTTTGAAAATTTGGGGCCATTTTAAAAAAATTTTAAAAACAGGGACACACGACCCTGTGGAATGCCCCAGAACGTGTGACTCTCCCATGTCTCTGCCTGTGTAACTCACTGACTTGGGTGATATGGCTGTGTCCCAGGCCGTGTGTTAGCCCATGTTGAAACTACACCTATACTATTTTTCAACACGCTCAAGGCATACGCCCGTGTGTGTTGCTTGTGTATGGCACACTGTCGTTTGACAGATTGTGTCTTAGGCCGTGTGCACCTATAAGTACTTTAAAACTCAAGTTTACCATTTCCTACTTATTTAGGCACTAAGAAACTCAATTACCAGCCATTTAACCTATTCAAAACTCAAGTAAGCATGCTTAAAACAAGCCAAAACAATCCATTTTAAGTAACTAACCAATGTACCCTCATTGGTACCACATTTTATATCATCAGCATACTAGCAAAGCAATCAACCATTCAAGCTTTCCTTCATGCCAAAATTTTACCATAATTGGACTAACACTTAGCTACTTAAGCTACCAAACTTTAAACTAACACATACCAAAATATAAACTAGGCTAACATACCAACATAGCGTCAACCACAACCATATACATTTATCCATCATTTCACTAGCAAACTAAAATAACAACACCTTATAAATAACACCAACAAAGGACTCCCTAGGTACATGCCATTGCAAAAAAGATATCACCACACATGAGCTCGGGATTTGTTGTTTGATACTGAGTCAACGATAAGTTGAAAAGTACCTAGCCTGCGTACGGAAATCAAAACCATAGGCTGAGTATAACTCAGTGGTAATTCTATAATTTGAATAATTTAAACTTGATATGAATAGATAAGATATAAGTATGCAATAAGTAATGTTATAAAACATATGTATCAAGTCAATAATTCCAACTTACTCTTTCTTTGTTCACATTCAATAGAGTTCACAAATTTTAGCACATGGAAATAATAGTTCATATGTTCAAGCATATATCAATGGTATTCCATATATATAGAGAGAGCATTTGGTAATCCAACTCATGCAATGGCATGATTCATCATTTAGATCAATACTTGAATTCATGTCAAAATTCACATATCATTTCATCATTTCATATTTCATTTCTCATATCATATTCATTTCTCAACTTTGTCATCTCAATCTCAAACACATAAATTTATCATTTAATTTCCCCTATTAACACGACTCAGACTTGGAAGGATACATGGATCCAACCAGCACACCAGTTTGGCACCCAGTGCCTCATCGGATAAATCCAAAGTAATATCTGTGCCCAACGCTATATAACTTGACATCGAGTGTCTCATCAGTTAAACCAAAATGAATTGGCACCCAGTTCCTCATCAACTCATGGTCGAAGAAATCTCTGAACTCTTCCTATCCTATGGCATGCCATCTATATTCGAATTAGCCCGAACAGTTAATAGGGTTTCATTTCACTTTTCAGTACAACCAATATCTCAATTTCACATATATACACATTACCATATATAGTCAATTTAATATTCATATAATCAATATTTTATAATATACAAAAATCAATCCATTTCAAATCTATTATGAATTCAATTCAATCTTAAAGTACCAAAGTACTTACCTCAAATGCTTCCCATATGCAAACAATTAAATATGCAACAATCTACTATTTAATTCAGATTATAGAAATACAAATCGTGAATTCCGAGCTATTCGTCATCAATTTTATCTTTTCCCTTTTTACTCGAGGATTCCGATACGACGTTAGCTATGGAATAAAACAATTAAAATACATTAATATTACACAATTCAATTTCACATTAAAATTTCAATTTTTACACTATATTTGCTTAAACTTCAATTTAGTCCCTAAATCGAGACTAGTTTTAACCTCCACATTTAACTTTATATTTTTATACTAATTTCACTCTAAATAAATTTAGCTCCCTCTTTTCCAATTTGACCCCTTAATTTCAAAATTTTCTTATTTTAATCCTTTTTCCATTTCTAACTTAAAAATCTATCTATTTAATCCTTAAAACTGAAACTATTCAACAATGTCAAGATCTAAAATCTTGAACAATACTAAAAATTACAACATAGGTTGAGTAACCCTAGGTACTAGGATTCTAAAAACGTAAAAATTACAATAAAAGGAAGTAAATTGACTAACCGATTGAAGTTGAAATGTTCAAAACCCCCTAGGCTGCTGCCGGCCTATTGTTTTTTCTTTCTTTTTCTTTCTTTTAATTTTGCATTCTCTCATTCTATCTCCTTCCACTTTCTTTCTTATTTCTTTTATTTTTTTCATTTAAATTATCATTATTATTACTTAATATATATAACATATATATATATATAATATAGACATGTATAACATTTAACCCATGACCAACCACCTATACACAACCATTTATTAAATGGTATACTTACTACTTTAGCCCCTTTAGTTTATTTCAATCTATGATTCAACCTTTAACTTTAACGTGATTTAGTTCTTGTACCATAACAACTCCTAATTTCAAGAAATTTACTTAACTAAAATCTAATTCACTACTACACTAACCTTTTAAATATTTATGTTTTACGGGAACAGAGTCCCGAATCTCACTTTTTGTCACCCCTGACTATCGAGTCGTTACAATTCTCCCCTCTAAATAAATTTCATCCCCAAAATTCACTTGAAAAGAGATGGGGATACTGAAATCTCATCGTCTCTTCTGGCTCCCAAGTTGCTTCATCGACACTATGACTATGCCATAGAACCTTTACTAATGGAACACGTTTATTACATAACTCTCTCACTTCGAGGGCCAAAATTTTGACCGGTTCTTCTTCATAAGATAAGTCAGTTTGAATTTCAATTTCTTCCATTAAAATAACGTGTGACAGATCCGATCGATACTTCTTAAGCATTGAAACGTGGAAAATGTCATTCATTTTCTGTAATTCCTCTGGTAATGCCAACTAATACGCCACTAGCCCCACTCTTTCAATGATTTCATATGGTCCAATAAAAAAAGGACTCAGCTTTCCTTTTTGGCCAAATCTCAAAACTTTCTTCTGTGGTGAAACCTTTAGAAACACCTTGTCACCAACAGCAAACTCAATATCTCTATGTTTCAAATCTGCGTATCATTTCTATCTATTGTAAGCTATTTTCATCTATCTCAGATTATCTTAATGATATTTTCTGTTTCTTGAATCAATTCTAGCCCAACAATTTTTCTTTCACACAATTCTATCCAACAAATAGTTGTTCGACACCTACAACCTTATAAAGCTTCGTATGGAGCCATTTGAATACTCGATTGGAAACTATTATTGTATACAGATTCGACCAAAGGTAAATAATGTTCCCAACCTGATTGAAAATCGATTACATAAGTGCAAAGCATATCTTCCAAAATCTGAATAACACGTTCAGATTGTCCTTCTGTCTGCGGGTGAAAGGCTGTATGGAAATTAAGTCTCGTACCAAGAGATTCATGCAACTGTTTCCAAAATTTCAAAGTGAAACGCGGATCTTGATCAGATATAATTAACATAGGAACACCGTACAATCTCACAATGTCTTGAATGTACACTTCAGCAAGTTTTTGAAGTGGCTAATCAGTCTTGACTACAATGAAATGAGCCGATTTTGTAAGTCGATCAACTATCATCCAAATAACATTTTTGTTATTTGGAGGTAATGGTAATCCTATTACAAAATCCATCGTGATGCGTTCCCATTTCCACCCAAGAATAAAAATGGGTTGAAGTAATCCTATGGGAACCTGATGTTCTGCCTTAACTTGTTGACAAGTTAAGCATTTAGCTACGAACTCAACTATTTTTCATTTCATTTTGGGCCACCAATACATTTCTCACAGGTTGTGAAGTATTGACTCTTTTAATTTTGTAACATCTAGAACACATATTCGATTTTGAAATCTCAAACAACCACAATCATCAATACTAAAACTTTCTATTGCGCCATTTTGAACCACGTCTCTTTTTTTGGCTAACTTGGCATCATCTAATTGTGCTCCTTTAATCTGACTAAACAACACCGGCTTGGCCTTCAACTCGACCAACAAGCTTCCATCATCACTGATACTAAGTTGAGCAAACATCACTCGCAATTCAACAGCTGTCTTCCTGCTCAACGCGTCAGTTACGACGTTAGTTTTACCAAGATGATAATCAATAACACAGTCGTAATATTTTAGAATCTTGACCCAATATCATTGTCTCAAATTCAACTCATTTTGTGTTATGAAGTATTCAAGACTTTTGTGATCAGTATAAATGTGACATTTTTCACTGTACAGATATTGTTTCTAGATCTTTAGAGCAAAGACCACAGCAATTAACTCTAAGTCGTGCGTCGAATAGTTAGGTTCATGCGTTTTTAGTTGACGAGACATATATACAATCACTTTTCCATCTTGTATCAAAACACAACCAAGAGCACTCAATGAGGCATCACTATAGACCATAAAATATTTTTCCGATTTAGGTAAAGTTAAAATTGGCGCTTCAGTCAACATTTGTTTTAATTTCTTGAAACTCTCTTGCCATTCATTGCTCCAAATGAACTGAACATTTTTGTGAAACAGCTTTGTCATCGGCAAAGCTATCTTCGAAAATCCATTCACGAATCTTTTGTAAAAACCAGCTAGCCCAAGAAAACTGTGAACATTTGACACATTCCTCGGTGCTTTCTACTGAACAATGGCCTCAACCTTTTTCGAATAAACTCTAACTCCATCTGCTGAGATAACATGTCCTAAAAACACAACTTCTGATAACCAGAATTCGCATTTGCTAAGTTTTTCATATAACTGTTTCTCTCATAACACTTGCAAAACAATTCTAAGGTGTTGTTCATGTTCAGATTCGGATTTCAAATAGATTAAGATGTCTTCAATGAAAACTACCACAAATTGATCCAAATACGGTTGAAAAATACAGTTCATAAGATCCATGAATGCTGTAGAAGCATTAGTCAACCCAAAAGGCATCACCAAGAATTCATAATGGCCATAACGTGTACGAAATGCTATTTTAGGCACGTCACTATCTTTTACTTTCAATTGATAGTAACTTGATCTCAAATCGATCTTAGAGAAGACAAAAGCTGCTTTTAGTTGATCAAACAAGTCATTGATATGAGGTAGGGGGTATCGATTCTTAATCGTCAACGTATTCAATTGCTGATAGTCTATACAAAGTCGCATCGAGCAATCTTTCTTTTTGACGAATAACACAGGAGCTCACCAAGGCGATATATTAGGGCATATAAAGCCATGATCTAGCAAATATTGCAATTGCACCTTCACTTCTTTCAGCTTTGTGGGTGTCATACGATACGGAGACATGGACACCGGAACTATACTAGGAAACACTTCAATTGTAAACTCAACCTCTCGATCTGGTGGTAATCCCAGTAATTTCTCCGGAAACACATTAGGGAATTCACAAATAGTTCAAATCTTAATGCTCTGACTATCACCAGAATTCGAGTTGATAACATAGGCTAGAAAAGCTTTACAGCCCTAATTGAGAAGTTTATTAGCTCGAATTGTTGAAATGATACGAGTTGACCCACTCGTTCGAATACCATTCATTTCAATTATGTTACCGTTTTCACTCTAAACCATAAATTTCTTTTTACGAAAGTCTAGAATCACTCTATGTTCAGTAAGCTAATCCATTCCCAAAATTCAATCAAAGTCGCCAAGTGGCATTATCAACAAATCAAAAGGAAAAGTTATATTCTGTATCTCCAATAGACATCATCTAAACACCTGATCCATTATTACAGACTGTCCTAAAGGACTTGACACAACTATCGGTACCCTAGACGTCTTGATTTTTTAACTTTCCAATTTAACTAACTCAACATTAACATATGAGTGTGAAGATCTTAGGTCTATCAAAGCATAAATAGGTTCTGAATGCAATAAAAAAATACCTACCACAACATCAGTAGCATCACCATCCTCATGTGTTCGTACAACATAGGATCTTGTTGGTGCTCTAGCCTTTGCCTGGTAAGTAACAGTATCATTTCCTTTCCTAGCATTGCCTCTAGCAAAAGAACCATCGCAACTTGTTCCGCGGCCCCTAGATGTATGCACAAACCTCTGAGAAGAAACATGAGTAGCATTCTTATTCTTTAGACACTCTCAAGCAAAATGATATATAGATCCACAACAAAAACAAGCTCGAGTTAGCTTCCAACATTCACCATGGTGATTTTTCCCAAAATGTTCACAATTCAGAATATAATTGTAACATCCTAAAATAGGGCCTAGTTGTGATATCTTGAATTAGGGCCTAATCAAAATAGTGGTTTTGGGACCTCAAATCCGAGATAGAAATAATTATTTTATGATTATTTTGAGGTCTATGATATGATTGCATGATTGTGTGAAAATTTCGTGAAAAAATTCTATGCATAAAGTGCTTAATTTGAAGTTAGGGACTAAATTGAATAAGTTACAAAACTTGCATTCTAGAAGTTTCTAGTATGAAATTGCTTTGAAATATTAATTAGGAGGTCTTAAATAGAAATTTGACCAATTTCTAAGTTTATGGACAAAAATTGGACATGGATGGAATTTTTGAAAGTTTAGTAAGGAAGGGCATTTTGGTCATTTGAATATTAAATGAAATAAAATGGGAAAAATAACACAAAAATGATCATCTTCTCCATAAGTTGCTGTCAAATTTTGATCTCCACCATAGCTAGGGTTTCAACACTTTTAATCCTTGATTGTAAGTGATTTCTATGCCCGTTTTTAATATTCTTTACATTTTTGAAATCCTCGTAGCTCGGTTTACCTATTTCTACCAATATTTTGAGCTAGGGTTTATATTTAAAATTTTACCCATGGATGATATGTATGAATTTTGATTTTTTATGGTAGAATATGAAGTTTGAGATTGTGTTAAATAGCTTTTGCTAAGTGATTTTTCGTAAAAACGAGTAAAATGACAAAATCGGTAAAAATACCTAATATTCATAAGTACATGTTAGAGTGTGAATTTGATGATTCTATAGAAGGGAAAAATGATCAGCATTTCATAAAACATAAGAAAATAGGATGAGGTTTAATTTACGAGCCTTGGGGCAAAAGTGTAAATATGTGAAAGTTTAGGGGCAAAATGGTAATTTTTCCAAAGTTCATATTAGGGGCTATTTTGATGAATGTGTGTATTAAATAAATTAATTTGGTATTATAGATCAAGAGAAAAGAGATTTGAGTCGAGATCGGGGGAAAAATAAAGTTTACGAGGAATAGGCTCGACTATTCTCATTTTGTATCGAGCTAAGTTTATATGTAAATATTGTAATATAACTGTTATTTTAAATCATTTAATGTTATTTATATGATATTATGATTGTTATCATGCAATTCTATGCTTTGTGGTCATTGTTGGACAACATGCAAAAATTTTATGAATTATGTGAAAAATGTGAAAGACTACCAAAGTATCGTCATTGGTATTCCAAGGAGAATGGTAAAAGATTTTGAACGAGGAAAGTCCCGTTGAACCTTAGGAATAGATTCGGAGGCATCCGAACTCGTTGAGTTGAGTCCGAGTTCGTGAGATGTAACTAGGCATCCGAACTCGTTGAGTTGAGTCCAAGTTCACTTATGGATGCGAACGCCCGAGCTCGTTGAGTTGAGTCCGAGTTCACTTATGGGTGGGTTACATGGTAGCTTGGCTACATATGTGGCACTTTTGTGCAAACTTTCCATGTATCCGAGTTATATTCCGATGTGTTCAACGGGTAAAATTCTAGTGAAATGGAAGAATACTCAAGATGCAAGTGACGTATTGGTAAGTGTTGTGGAATGGGCACTTAGGACAGGTATGTACTTAACCCTCGGGTTGAGACTTGATACGACAACAATAATGTAGTAAGACGATGAATGATGAATAGAAATGTGATATATGTTTTGGTGATATTATGCTAATGTTGGTTAGTATAATTGCTTTGTTAAGTTATTTGTTATTTGCATGTGAACTTACTAAGCATTTATGCTTACTCCCTCCCTTCCATTCTACAAGCCGGCTCAGAGATCAGGACGGTCGGAGGCAAGCTCACACTATCAACGGGCCATCTCGGTATGGTGGCTTGCATATTTTGGGAATATGGCATGTATAGCATTATAATCCTTTTGTGTATATAATCCTATGATATAGCTCATGAATGGCATGGAAATGTTTGAGAATGATTAGCTATTGGAGTGGCTAATCGAGATTATATTTAATAACACGTATGCTTTATGTGCTAACTAATCTATAGAAATCCATAAAATGGTGAAATTGGCTATAAAATAGAATCACACAGCAGTAGTGACGTGATTTTGAAAAATCACTAAAAATAGTATAGATAGAATTAGATGATGAATAAAATATTTAATTGAAGCTTAATGAACCTATTTTCATGTGGAAGAAACAAAATATGTAAAAGAGTTTTATTTTATGAAATATTTACGTTTTACTAAAACAGGGTTAGAGCAATTTCTAGATCCCCTGTTCTGTCTTTAGAAATTCACCATAAATTGTGAAAAAATAATTATAACTCACACTTTATATGTATGAAATCCTTATTGAGTCTAGTTTTATTAGAAAGAAACGTCATAGTCATTGAAACTTTGGAAAGGGATATATCTGAGTAGCCGAACCGTGAAACAAGGGAGACTTTAACTAATAAACTGTACTAATTGGCCCAACCAAAAATTCTATAAAAAATTTAGTAAGTATATATATGAGTCTATTTTCAGGGAAAATTTACAGAATTGGATTTCGAGTTTCGTGACTCGAGATATGAATTTTTTTAGCAACTGTGACGCAGTTAGCCAGCTTGTCTAGAAATTTTAAAATAAATTGTTTGAGTTGTTTAATTAATGAATTAAGTCTGTTAACACCTCGTGCTCGACTCCGGTGACGGTCTCAGGTACGAGGGCGTTACACTAGTTGGAACAGTGGTTTTGGGACCACAAATTAGACACTAAAATATTTTTTTATGATTATTATGAGGCCTAGAATATGAAAATATGCATGTGTTAAAGTTTCATGAAGAAATTCTATGAGTTAGGTGTTCAATTGGAAAATAAGGACCAAATTGAATAAATTGTAAAACTTGGATTCTAGAAACAATTTTCATGAAATTGCTTTAGATTATTAATTAGAAGATCTTAAAGAGTAATTTTCCCAATTTCTAAGTTTTTAGAAAAAAATGGGCATGCATGGAAAATTTTGGAAGTTTAGTAAGGAGGGTTATTTTGGTCATTTGGTAATAAAATCAATAAAAAGGGAAAATGAAGGCAAAAATCAGCCATATTCTCCCTTGTACCAGCAGAAATTCTCAAGCCCTCCATAGCTAGGGTTTTTAACATTTTCAAGCTCAATAGTAAGTGACTCCTAGCCCCGTTTTTAATGTTCTTTGTATTTTTGATACCCTTGTAACATGTTTTCTCCATTTCTACCTATATTTTAAGCTAGGGTTCATGTATGCAAAGTGACCCATGTGTGACAGGTTTTTTTTGATGTTATATGGGAGAATATGAAAGTTAGATGTGTGTTAAACATCTTTTCCTAAGTGATTTTGATGAAAAGCCCCTAAAGGGACCTTTTTGCAAAAGGTACAAAATATGAGGTAGAAATGTGAAATAGAGGAAAGTAAGGGCTAGTATGAGTTTATAATGCATTCAGATAGGCTTGGGTAACCAAGGAATTGCATGTATATCATTTTACGAGCCTAGGGATTAAATCGTAAACAATGTGAAAGGCTAGGGGCAAAATGGTCATTTTGTCCGGGTGAAATTTAGGCTCGAAAAGAATAATGTGAAATATTGATAATTCATATTTATTGTTATATACCCCGAGGAAGAAATCTCAGAGGTCGATCGAGGAAAACAAAGGGTTTCGGAAAAACCGAAACGCGAAAATCGACACAAATACCAGATAAGTTCGAATAAGTTAAGGTAAACCCATAATATACCTAAATGCATGTTTTATGAATGTGTGATAGTTGTATATAATGATGGTATGAAAATCCATGAAATGTGTTAATAATAATGACAAGATGATAAATGTCCCAGTTGAAGTTAAAAGGGAAATTCGACAGATAAACCATAGCTTAAGTGACTTGAGATCCTGCATGTGTTGCAGAAAAGGATTTAGCCCAGACGGGTAATTTTTTGATCTCAAATATAGGAAGGATCTAGCCCAGACTAGTGTTCCTTGAGTGACTGAGCCTCTCGAAAAATATGTATGCATTAAGGATTTAGCCTGGACGGGTAATCCGATCAGGGTCTGAGTTTAGCTTGGACTGGTAATTCAGATCCAAGCTCACTAAGGGTGTTTTGCACTATAAATGATTTAGCCTGGACTGGTAATCCCGAAAACACTCCATGAGTTTATATTACGTGGGATTTAGCCTAGACTGGTAATCACACCTTAAGATGTGAGGTTTACGAGAGTGCATACTTGAGAAAATCACTCTTATGACTTGATGGAAAATGGATAATCCATCGAGATTTTCGAGGTATTCAACGGGATTAACATGAGGTATAGAAATGAAAATGTTGGATGATGAGCTGATCTAAGACAAATTACATGATGAATTATTGTGGGACTAACTTGATGTTTGAGTGAATGTAATAGAAGGCTATCCTTTATTTATTGGATTGGTTGTCTAACATGGTTGTATGCTAATTAGTCGGTAAGTTTACTTTCTAGTTATTCCAACTTATAAGCATGTAAATTCCTACCCCTCTCTATTCTCTGTCTTATAGAGCTCGAGGATATGGGCGTGTCTCGGTATGAAAGACACGAGCCAGGGACACGAGCGTGTGCTTGGACATGTGAAAACCTCTGTAGGTTCGAAATAGAAAATAAATTATATTAATTCCACACGGGTTAGGGACACGGACATGTCCCAAAGAAGATCGGCGTGTGCATTCTCTCCACACAGGCGTGTGAGGCTTAACCTAGAAAATTTTCCTAAAATTTTCTTAGGTTCTCAATTTAGTCCCAGACCATTCTCAATGTATGTATTGGGTTTCGTAGGCCCATAATAGGGACACTAAGATGTTGTCTGATTGGTTTTAATTTAGAACGAAATTTTATAGCCCGTATTTTTTGAAAATGCCTGAGTATGTTTCTGGTAACGCCTCGTACCTGGTCCCGATCTGTGTACAGGTAAGAGGTGTTACATTTAGTAGTATCAGAGCTATGATTTAGTCAGTTCTAGGACTACCGTAATGCGTATTGAGTTATGCCATTATACGAACGTTGATAGTTTGACATCTTCTAACTGTTTAATTGTCTTTGAATATAGTGAATATCTTCTAATCAAGCACAAGATGAGTCTGAGGGAGCCTAGAGCCATGCTTCAGCTTCCGTACAATGAGCTGTTTCTAGTAGTAGTAGAAGCCCTATGTCTGAAGGCGGGGAAGAGGCCAGAGCCGCCTTATTCGACGTGATGGATAAGTGGTTTAGGATTATTTAAGAAATCACCCCAACATACCACGACCTCTCCCGCCCCCTAACCGAATTGATGAGGAAGTGCCACAAGGTATGGCACCTGTAAGAATTGGTAAAGCATCGGTGGATAAGCAGGAAGTATGGAGCTGAAGAATTTAGAGCTAACATTGATGATGATGCTGAACGAGCCAAGTTTTGGCTCGAGAACACTACACGAGTATTGGACAAGTTATCATGTACACCTGAGGAATGTTTAAAGTGTGCTGTATCTCTTCTAAAGGTTTCTACATACCACTGGTGGAAGACTGTATCTTCAGTGGGGCCAAAGGAAAACATCACTTGGGAATTTTTCCATATGGAGTTTAAGAAGAAATATATCTGTCAAAGGTTCTTAGACTTGAAGCGAAAGGAGTTCCTAGAACTCAAACAAGAAAATAAAACGGTATCGGAATACGAAAGGGAATTTGTAAGATTAAGTCAGCATGCGACTTAATGGGTTCAAACAGAGTCAGAAATGTGTAAATGCTTCGAGGAAGGTCTGAATGAAGAAATCAAGCTATTAATTGGATCCTTGAGATTCGAGAGTTTGCTGCATTAGCTAATTGGGCCATGAAGGCCGAGGAGTTCAATAATGAAATGAAGCAAGCAAAGAGAGAAGCTCGAGTTTTCAGCAAGAGGTCTAGTGGTAAGACACTCTCATTTCCCACTAAGAAATCAATGAGCCAACATAAACACTCCACTTCATCGGTAGGATATTCGGGTAGAGCGAGAAGCTCCAAACGACGTAACCAGAAGTCTTCCTCCCCAATAGTGACTAGTGTGGCGAGTGTAGATGAGCAAAAGCCAAAGTGTAAAAGCTGCAATAAATTTCACTTTGGAGAGTGCTGAATGAAGAGCAGTGCATGCTATAGATGTGCTTCTCTTCACCACTTCCTTAGAGGCTGCCCAGAGCGAACAGATAAAGAGGTGGAATTAGCCCTAAAGTTGAATGCTTCTATTTCACAAGGTAGACCTCCGAGATATTCTGGAAGTTCTAGTGTCAGTCGAGTTGCAGCCAAAGACACTGAAAAATCAGAGGCTCGAACCCCTGCAAGAACGTATGAAATACACGCTCGAGAGGAAGCCTCTGCTCTTGACGTCATCACGGGTACCTTTTTTTCTTTTTAACACTTGTGTTGTTGCCTTAGTTGATCCAGGATTGATGCATTCACACATTTGCATGAGAATGGTGTCTAGTATGAATATATCCATTGAACCTTCAAAATTTATAATTAGAGTGTCGAACCCATTAGGAAAGTCAGTTCTGGTTGATAAGGTCTGTAAGAATTTTCCATTGACGATTCAGGGTCATTGTTTTCCGACTAACCCTAAGTTGCTTCCATTTGATGAGTTTGATGTAATACTTGCCATGGATTGGTTAACCCTGCATGATGTAATTGTAAACTGTGGTAGCAAGTATATTGAATTGAAGTGCCTAAATGGTGAGGTTCTACGGGTTGATTCAAGAGAATTGGGTACACCGCCGATCGTAATTACATCAATGATGGCTCAAAGATATATGAGGAAAGGGTAAGAAGCCTACCTTGCTTTTGTACTGAACACTAAGGAAACAGAGTTGTAGATTGAGTTCGTACCAATAGTATGTGATGAGTAAGGTAACTATCAAGAATAAATATCCTTTGCCAAGGATCGATGATTTGTTTGACCAGTTGAGTGGAGCCGCAGTATTGTCTAAGATAGACCTAAGATCGGGCTATTATGAGCGGTGAGTTAAAGAATCGGACGTGCTTAAGACAGCTTTCAAAACGAGGTATGGCCACTATGAATTTCTTGTCATGCCGTTTGGGTTGAAGAATGCACCAGTCGTATTTATGGACCTAATGAATAGAATATTTCGGCCATACTTGGACAAGTTTGTTGTTGTGTTCATTGACGACATTTTGATTTATTCCAAAGATAAGACAGAGCGTACAAAGTATCTGAAGACTGTGTTGTAGACCTTACGGGAAAACCAATTGTATGCTAAGTTTAGAAAGAGTGAGTTTTGGCTTCAAGATATAGGGTTTTTGGGTCATATTGTTTCAGGTGATGGCATTCGAGTTGATCCAAGTAAAATCTCTACTATCGTTCAATGGAAACCACCTGAAAATGTAATCGATGTTAGAAGCTTTTTGGTCTTAGCTGGTTATTACCGAAGATTTCTGAAAGGATTCTCCATGATAGCAACTCCAATGATGAGGTTGCTACAGAAAGACGCTAAGTTTGAATGGTCAAAAAAGTGTCAGTAGAGTTTCGAGAAGTTGAAGACATTGCTGACTGAAGCTCCAGTTCTAGTATTACCCGAGTCGGGAGTGATGCATCCTTAAATGGACTAGGTTGTATGCTTATACGAAATGGCAAGGTGATAGCTTACGCTTCTCGGCAGTTGAAGCCACATGAGAAGAATTATCTGACACATGACTTAGAGCTTGCCGCCATTGTTTTTGCCTTGAAAATTTAGAGGCATTATTTATATGGTGAGACTTGTCGTATATTCATAGACTACAAGAGTTTGAAGTATTTGATGAATCAAAAAGAATTGAATCTGAGACAATGAAGATGGTTAGAATTAATCAAGGATTATGATTTGGTCATCGATTACCACTCGGGAAAGGCGAATGTGGTCGTCGATGCATTAAGCAGAAAATCTTTGTTTGCATTGAGGGCCATGAACGTCCGGCTGGCATTGTTTGATGATGGATCAGTCTTGGCAGAGCTAAAAGCTAGGCTGACACTTCTTCAAGAAATTTAGGATGCTCAGACTAATGATAGTAACCTGCAAGCTAAAAGAACTCAATGTGAGTCGTGCATCGAATCAGATTTTTAGATTGTTTCTGATGGATATGTAATGTTCAAAGACAGAATATCTGTACCGCAGAACGATGAAATTATTTGGAAAATTTTGCAAAAGGCACATGATAACCGTTTATGTATTCATTTTGGAAGTACCAAAATGTGCAATGATTTGAAGAAAATGTACTGGTGGAACAACATGAAAAAATACATCTCTGAATTTGTATCGAAATGCTTGATATGTCAGCAGGTCAAAGCTGAACATCAAGTACCTTCAGGTTTGTTCCAGCCTGTGATGGTCCCAGAATGGAAGTGAGACAGAATTACTATGGACTTCGTGACAGGATTACCATTGACCTCGAAAATGAAAGATGCTAAATGGGTTATGGTGATAAATTGACAAAGTCGGCTCATTTTATCTTGGTAAGGATAGATTATTCACTAGATAGGTTGGCTGACTTGTATATATCTAAGATTGTGAAATTACACGGGGTACCGCTATCGATTGTTTCAGACAGAGACTCGAGATTCACTTCGAGATTCTAGAAGAAGCTACAAGAAGCCTTGGGTATTAGGTTGAGCTTTAGTACAGCTTTTCACCCACAGACTGATGGTTAATCTGAGCGGATGATTTAGATTCTTGAGGATATGTTGTGATGCTGCATCCTCAAATTTCAGGGCAGTTGGGAAAAATACTTGCCATTGGTAGAGTTCGCCTACAACAACAATTTTCAAACGAGTTTGAAGATGAAACCTTGTGAGGCCTTGTATGGCAGAAAGTGTCGAACTCCATTGTATTGGACAGAACTCAAAGTGAGTCAGATTCACGGAGTTGACCTGATCAAGGAAACTGAAGAAAAGGTTAAAGTGATACGTGACTGCTTAAAAGCGACATCGGATAGGCAAAAGTTATATGCTGATCTAAAAAGGAAAGAGATCGAATTTCAAGTTAGAGATAGAGTAATTTTTGAAAGTATCTCCATGGAAAAAAGTATTGAGATTTGGCCGGAAAGGCAAACGGAGACTGCGATTTATCAGACCAAACGAGATCACTGAAAGAGTTGGACCAAAAGCCTATCGTTTGGTATTGCCACCAGAACTAGAAAAGATTCATGACTTGTTCCATGTATCTATGTTAAGGCGATATCGATCAGACCCCTATCATGTGATTTCACCGACAGAGATTGAAATTAGACCAGACATGACTTATGGTGAAGAAACGGTCAAGATTTTGCTTGTGAGGTTAAAGTTGAAAAATAAAGATGTGGGTTTAGTAGAAGTTTTATGGCATCGACATGGTCTGGAAGAGGCCACATGGGAGCCAGAACAAACCATGAGAAGGCAATATTCGAACCTATTTACTGGTAAGACTTTCGAGGACGAAAGTCCCTGAAGGAGGGGAGAAATGTAACATCCCGAAATAGGGCCTAGTCAGAACAGTGGTTTCGGGACCATAAATTTGACGTTGAAATATTTTTTTTGATTATTATGAGGCCTAGAATATGAAAATATGCATGTGTTAAAGTGTCATGAAGAAATTCTATGAGTAAGGTGTTCAATTTGAAAATAAGGACTAAATTGAATAAATTACAAAACTTGGATTCTATAAACAATTTGCATGAAATTGCTTTAGATTATTAATTAGAAGGTCATAAAGAGAAATTTGCCCAATTTCTATGTTTTTGGGCAAAAATGGGCATGTATAGAAAATTTTGGAAGTTTAGTAAGGAGGGGCATTTTGGTCATTTGGTAATAAAATCAATAAAAAGGGAAAATGAAGGCAAAAATCAACCATCTTCTCCCTTGTACCAGCTGAAACTCTCAAGCCCTCCATAGCTAGGGTTTTCAACATTTTTAAGATTAATAGTAAGTGACTCCTAGTCTCGTTTTTAATGTTCTTTGTATTTTTGAGATCCTTATAACATGTTCTCTCCATTTCTACCTATATTTTAAGCTAGGGTTCATGTATGCAAAGTGACCCATGTATGAAATGTTTGTTTTTTTCATGTTTTATGAGAGAATATGAAAGTTATATGTGTGTTAAACATCTTTTCCTAAGTGATTTTCATGGAAAGCCCCTAAAGGGACCTTTTTGCAAAATGTACAAAATATGTGGTAGAAATGTAAAATAGAGGAAAATTCGGGCTAGTATGAGTTTATAATGCATTCGGATAGGCTTGGGTAACCAAGGAATTGCATGTATATCATTTTACGAGCCTAGGGATTAAATCGTAAATAATGTGAAAGGTTATGGGCGAAACTGTCATTTTGTCCAGGGGTGAAATTTAGGCTCGAAAAGAATAATGTGAGATATTAATAATTCATTTTTATTGTTATGGACCCCGAGCAACAAATTTCGAAAGTCGATCGAGGAAAATGAAAGGTTTCGGAATAACCGAAAAGAAAAAATCATCACAAATACCAGGTAAGTTCAAATAACTTAAGGTAAACCCATAATATGCCTAAATGCATGTTTTATGAATGTGTGATAGTTGTATATAATGATAGTATGAAAGTCCATGAATTGTGTTATTAATAATAATAACTAGATGATAAAATTCCTAGTTGAAGTTAAAAGGGAAATTCGATGGATAAACCATGGCTTAAATGACTTGAGATTCTGCATGTGTTGCAGAAAAGGATTTAGCCCAGACGGGTAATCCGTTGATCTCAAATATAGGAAGGATCTCACCTGGACGGGTGTTCCTTGAGTGACTGATTCTCCCGAAGAATATGTGAGCATTAAGGATTTATCTTGGACGGGTAATCCGATTAGGGTCTGAATTTAGCCTGAACTGGTAATTCAGATCCAAGCTCACTAAGGGTGTTTGTCACTATAAGGAATTTAGCCTGGACTGGTAATCCCAACAACACTCCATGAGTTTATATTACGGGGGATTTAGCCTAGACTGGTAATCCCACCGTAAGATGTGAGGTTCACGGGAGTGCATACTTGAGAAAATCACTTTTATAACTTGACGGAAAATGGATAATCCATCGAGATTTTCGAGGTACTCAATGGGATTAACATGAGGTATAGAAATGAAAATGTTGGATGATGAGCTGATCTAAGACAAATTACATGATGAATTATTGTGGGACTAACTTGATGTTTGAGTGCATGTAATAGGAGGCTATCCTCTATTTATTGGATTGGTTGTCTAACATGGTTGTATGCTAATTAGTCGGTAAGTTTATTTCCAGTTATTCGAGCTTATAAGCATATAAATGCTTACCCCTCTCTTTTCCCTGTCTTTCAGAGCTCGAGGATTCATAGAGATTGGAAGTCGGTTGAAGTATTGTCAACATTATCTCTTTGTCCTGTTTTGGTATATAGATACTTATATTTTGTTACAATGGCATGTATAGGTTTGTGGTTACTTGGTGTTATATGTCATTGGTTGGCCAATGTAAAGGCTTAAATGTTAAACTTATTCTTTTTGGTATATGGCCATAAGACATGGCTTATTTCGTTGTAGGTTATAACCTACCAGCCATGCATGTTTATGTTAGAAATGTTCTTGTGATGATTAAATGTGGTATTTCATAAATAGACATTCGTAATGTGGTCAAAACATTTGGAAATAATTAGGCCATAATTGTAACACCCCTGACCTGTATCCAACACTGGGACAAGGCTCGAGGCACTACCAGAACTTTACACTTTCAGTATACTAACTCGGGTCACAAAATTTCATTTGAATTTAAAAATTTTCAATTATGAACACCTCGTCCGTTGTATAGCCCTTCGAGACCTATAATATATCGGAAGGCAATGCGGGACGAATACGGGCATGTCCGATTAACCTTGGGCTCCTCAGAAAATTTTCCTTAACATAAAGGGATACACGCCCGTGTAGGTGGGCCGTGTGGACTCACATGCCCGTGTATCTTGGGGCACGCCCATGCCCTTCAACCGTGGGTAATACTGACTTATCAACACGGCCATGGAATACACTCGTGGATGAAACTATCATTTTAACACGGCCATGTCTCACGCCCGTGTGGCCTTCCTGTGTACAACTTTGAGCTAAAATTTTAAGTGCAGGGGACGCAGCCATACCACACGCCCATGGGAAGGAACCGTGTGTCACACACGGCCTTGACACACGCCCGTGTGTCCAACCATGTGGACTTCATTAGGGTATTTTCCAAGCCTTTAGTCACCCCTTTCTACTACTAGTGCCTAGTGGTTACCAAGTTTTAAAGAAAAACATAATTTTACGCTTGTAAATGATCTTAATGAAAATAGATGCATGGAAACCTCATATCATTGGTTTCATACATAAATGGTTATTCCCTATTTAGTGTCATGGGTTCTCATATTACATTAATCCATCTAAAATTGGCTCATTCATGTTATTCATTGCCAATTGATAGCAACCCATCATTTGTAATTAAAACCATGTATAAAATCGTAGGTCATAGCCTACTTAAATTAAGCTAATTTCCATGGCCTTATACAAAAAGATGAATACATCTTTACATGCCTTCATTTGGCAATTCAAATGACACATATGACAAAATACTCAAAGCCCTCTACATGCCATTAACAAAATAGAAGTGTCCTTATACCAAAGCTTGACTAGTTGATAGTGTGTTGCTTCTCCAACCATCTTCCAATCCTTATGAGTCCTCGAGCTCTGTAAAATAGGGAAAAGAGAGGGTTAAGCATTTTCATGCTTAGTAAGCTTGAATAACCGGAAAGTAAACTTACCGAGTAATTAGCATACATCCATACTTAAATCATGAAATCATCCAATATGAAATGATTTCCTATCACATGCACTTAATCAATAAGTTAGTCACATAATCATGTATCATGTAATTTAACTAGATGAGCTCATCATTTAACATTTCATTCATACATGTGTCCTACGTTAATCTCGTTGAATTTCTAGGAAATCTGGATGGAATACCCATTATCCGTGAATTCATTCAAATGATCTTTCCATATATGCACTCCCGCGAACCTTACATCATATGGCAGGATTACCAGTCCAGGCTAAATCCCACATATCATGAACTCATAAGGTGATGTCGAGATTACTAGTCCAGGCTAAATCCCTTATAACGACAAGCACCCTTAATGAGTTCGGATCTGAGTTACCAGTCCAGGCTAAATTCAGAACCTAATCGGATTACCTGTCCGGGCTAAATCCATAATGCACTCATATTCTTCGGGAGGCTTGATCATTCGAGGAACACCCGTTCGGGTTAGATTCCTTTCCATACTCGAGATCACGGATTACCCGTCTAAATCCTTACTGCAACACATGCAGGATCTCCTTTCACATGTAAAACCTGGTTTATCCATCGAATTCCCTTTTAACCTCAACTGAGACGGTTATCAACAAGTCATTATCAAAGACGCATTTCATGCATTTTCATGCCATTAATAATGCAATCATCATGCATTCATAAATCATACAATCACGCATATTAGGGGTTTACTTTGAGTTATCCGAACTTACCTGGTAACAGTTTCAGAGTTATGTTTCTGTTATTCCGAAACCTTGCGTTTACCTCGATCGGACTCCGGAATTTGTTCCTCGGGGTCTACAACAACAAATTTAGCTTATTAATACCCCACATTATACATTCAAGTTTAATATCTACCCCCGGTCCAAATGACCATTTTGCCCCTAACCTTTGACATTTTTACGATTTAGTCCCTAGGCTCGTATAATGAAACATATGCAATTTCTATCTTGCCCAAGCTTAACAAAACATTTTTCTCTCTTATAGAAATCCACATTTTTCATTATTTTCCTCATTTCTACCACACATTTACATCTTTTGCAAAATAGTCCCTATAAGGGTTTCTCATGAAAACCAACTTGGAAAAGATGTTTAACACACATTTCTCTTTCATATTCCTCCATAATCCATTAAAATACCAATAACACATGTATGGGTAAATTTTTGAACATGAACCCTAGCATGAAATATGGGTAGAAATGGAGAGAGCAAACTACCGGGAGTTCAAAAATACAAATAACATAAAAAAAGGGGCTTGGGAGCACTTACTATTGAGCTTGGAAATTGAAGAAACCCTAGCTATGGTGTCCTCCAAATTTTTCCAGCTATGGGAAGAAGATGAGCATATTTTACTCCATTTTCCCTTTTTATTTCATTAAAATGACAAATGACCAAAATGCCCTTATGCCCTTTCTTTAAAATTTCATCCATGCAAGCCCATTTTTGTCCAAATATTTAGAATTTGGGAAAATTAATCTCCTAGACCTTATAATTCATAATCTAAGGAAATTTCATACAAATTGCTTCTAGAATCCAAGTTTTGCAATTTATTCAATTTAGTCTCTAATTTCCAATTGGACACTTTATACTTAGAATTCTTCATAAAACTTTAACACATGCATATATTCATATTCTAGGCCTCAAATAGTCATAAAATAAATGTTTTAATGTCGGATTTGTGGTCCCAAAACCACTATTTCGACTAGGCCCTATTTCGGGATATTACAATAATTGGCAATGAATTGTAATAATGAGCCAAGCCTAAATATGTTTCAATGGGATGGAAATCCTTATTATAAAAATGGGATAATTGAGTATATTTGGGTCATGTTAATTGTATTTGGGGTTCTTATATGTGAGGAAATGATGAGGGTGACAATTGGCTTGAAATTATAGCCTAAAAAGGGTCCACACGGGTAGGCAGACGGGCGTGTGTCTAGGTCGTGTGTGACACACGGTCAGCCCCATGGGTGTGTGGTATGGTCGTGTGTCCTCTGTACCTAAAATTTCTTTAGTCAGAATGTATGGTAGTAAAAACACGAGAAGAGACACGTCCGTGTATCTCAACCGTTTGGAGGGCACAGCCTAGCACATGGGCGTTTGTCTTGGCCGTGTGCCCTTAAATACATGCTGATGTCATAAACAGAATGTCTGGGTTTTTAGACACAGGCGTGTCTAGGCCGTATGAAATACACGGGCCAGGGATATGGGCGTGTGCTTGGCCATGTGAAAACTCCTGTAGGTTCGAAATAGAAAATAAATTCAATTAATCCACACGGGTTAGGGACACGCCCACACAGGCGTGTGAGGCTTAACCTAGAAAATTTTCCTAAAATTTTCTTAGGTCATCGGTTTAGTCTCAAACCATTCTCAATGTATGTATTGGGTCTCGTAGGCCCATAATAGGGACCCTAAGATGTTGTATGATTGGATTTAATTTGGAACAAAATTTTATAGCCATATTTTCTAAAAATGTCGAGTATGTGTCTGGTAACGCCTCGTACCTTGTCCCGGTCTTGTGTACGGGTAAGGGTTGTTACATTTAGTGGTATCAGAGCTATGATTTAGTCAGTTCTAGGATTACCGTAGGGCGTATTGAGTTTAACTAAACATGCCATTATACGAACGTTGGTAATGTGAAATCTCCTAACTGTTTAATTATCTTTGAATATAGTAAATGTCTTCCAATCAAGCACAAGGTGAGTCCAGGGGAGCTGAGAGCCATGCTCTAGCTTCCGTACAATGGACTGTTTCTAGTAGTAGTAGAAGGCCATGTATGAAGGTAGAGAAGATGCCAAAGCCACCTTATTCGACATGATGGATGAGTGGTTTGGGGATTATTTAAGAAATCACCCCAACATACCACGACCTCCCTCGCTCCTTAACCGACCTGATGAGGAAGTGCCACAAGGTATGGCACCTATAAGAATTGGTAAAGCCCTAGTGGATAAGCTTAGGAAGTATGGGGCCGAAGAATTTAGAGCTAAGATTGATAATGATGCTGAACGAGCTGAGTTTTGGCTCGAGAACACTACACAAGTATTGGACTAGTTATCATGTACGCCTAAGAAGTGTTTAAAGTGTGTTGTATCTCTTCTAAAGGATACTGCATACCACTGGTGGAAGAATGTATCTTCAGTGGTGCCAAAGGAAAACATCACTTGGGAATTTTGTCAAGCGGAGTTTAAGAGGAAATACATCAGTCAAAGGTTCTTAGACTCAAAGCGAAAGGAGTTCCTGGCACTCAAACAAGGAAATAAAATGGTATCGAAATACGAAAGGGAACTCGTAAGATTAAGTCAGTATGTGACTGAATGGGTTCAAACAAAGTCAGAAATGTGTAAACGATTTAAGGAAGGCCTGAATGAAGAAATCAAGTTGTTAATTGGGATCATTGATATTCGAGAGTTTGTTGCATTAGCTGATCGGGCCAAGAAAGCCGATGAGCTCAATAACGAAAGGAAGCAAGCAAAGAGAGAATCTTGAGTTTCGAACAAGAGGTCCAGTGGTAAGGCACTCTCATTTACCACTAAGAAATCAATAAGCCAACATAAACGCTCCACTTCATCGATAGGATATTCGGGTAGAGCGAGAAGCTTCAAACAACGTAACTAGAGGTCTTCCTCTCTGATAGTGACTAGCATGGAGAGTGTAGATGACCAAAAGCTGAAGTGCAAAAGTTTCAATAAATTTCACTTCTGAGAGTGCTGAATAAAGAGTGGTGCATGCTATAGATGTGGTTCTCTTCACCACTTGCTCAGAGACTGCCTAGAGCGAACCGATAAAGAGGTGGAATTAGTCCCGAAGTCGAGTGCTCCTATTTCACGAGGTAGACCTTTGAGATATCTTGGAAGTGCTAGTGGCAGTCGAGTTGCAGCCAAAGACACTGCAAAATCAAAGGCTCAAACCCCAGCAATAACGCATGCAATACGCGTTCGAGAGGAAGCCTCTGCTCTTGACGTCATCACGAGTACCCTTTTTTTTTAACACTTATGTTGTTGCCTTAATTGATCCGGGATCGATGTATTCATACATTTGCATGAGATTGGTGTCTAGTATGAATATATCCATTGAACCTACAAAATTTATAATTAGAGTGTCGAACCCATTAGGCAAGTCAGTCCTGGTTGATAAGGTCTGTAAAAATTGTCATTTGACGATTCAGGGTCATTGTTTTCTGGATAACCTTATGTTGTTGTCATTTGATGAGTTTGATGTAATGCTTGGCATGGATTGGTTAACACTGCATGATGTAATTGTAAACTTTGGTAGCAAGTATATTGAATTGAAGTGCCCACTGCCAGTTGTAATTACATCAATGATGGTTCAAAAATATATGAAGAAAGGGTAAGAAGCCTACCTTGCTTTTGTACTGAACACTAAGGAAACAGAGTTGAAGATTGAGTCCGTACCAATAGTATGTGAATATCCAGACATGTTCCCAGATAAATTACCCGGATTACCTCCCAATAGAGAGATAGAGTTTGGTATTGAACTGGTGCCAGGAACAGCTCCTATTTTTATTGCTCCGTATATAATGGTACCAACAGAGCTGAATGAGTTAAAAGCACAGTTGCAAGAACTAAGGGATAAAGGTTTTACAAGGCTGAGTTTTGTGCCTTGGGGTGCTCCCATACTATTTGTAAAGAAGAAAGATGGGTCAATGAGGCTATGTATAGATTATCGGCAACTGAATAAGGTAACTATCAAGAATAAGTATCCTTTGCCAATGATCGATGATTTGTTCGACCAGTTAAGGGGAGTCGCTGTATTTTCTAAGGTAGACCTGAGATCCGGCTATTATCAGTTGCGATTTAAGGAATCAGACATGCCTAAGATAACTTTCAGAACGAGGTATGGCCACTATGAATTTCTTGTCATGCCGTTTGGGTTGACAAATGCACCGGCCGTATTTATGGACCTAATGAATAGGATATTTCTGTCATACTTGGACAAGTTTGTCGTTATGTTCATTGATAACATTTTGATTTATTCCAAGGATGAGGCAGAGCATGCGAAGCATCTGAAGACTGTGTTGTAGACCTTACGGGAAAAACAATTGTATGCTAAGTTTAGCAAGAGTGAGTTTTGGCTTCAATATGTACGGTTTTTGGGTCATATTGTTTTGGGTGATGGCATTTGAGTTAATCCAAGTAAGATCTCTGCTATCGTTGAATGGAAACCACCTAAAAATGTAACTGAGGATAGAAGCTTTTTGGGCTTAACCGGTTACTACCGAAGATTTGTGAAAAGATTCTCCATGATAGCAACTCCAATGATGAGGTTGCTACAGAAAGACATTAAGTTTGAATGGTCAGAAAAGTGTTAGCAGAGTTTCGAGAAGCTGAAGACATTGCTAACTGAAGCTCCAGTTCTAGAATTACCTAGTCGCAAAAAGAGTTTGTGGTCTACAGCGATACGTCCTTAAATGGACTGGGTTGTGTGCTTATGTGAAATGGAAAGGTGATAGCTTACGCTTCACGGTAGTTAAAGCCACATGAGAAGAATTATTCAACACACGATTTAGAGTTTGCTGCCATTGTTTTTAACTTGAAAAGTTGGAGGCATTATTTATATGGTGAGACTTGTCGTATATTCACAGACCACAAGAGTTTGAAGTATTTGATGACTCAAAAAGAATTGAATCTGAGACAATGGAGATGGTTAGAATTAATTAAGGATTACGAGTTGATCATTGATTACCACCCGAAAAGGCGAATGTGGTCATTGACGCACTAAACAGAAAATCTTTGTTTGCATTAAGGGTCATGAACACCCGATTGGCATTGTTTGATGATGGATCAGTCTTGGCAGAGCTAAAGGCTAGGCCGACATTTCTTTAGGAAATTTATGATGCTCAGACCAATAATAGTGACCTGCAAGCTAAAAGAACTCAATGTGAGTAGAGAATCAAATCAGATTTTCAGATCGATTCTGATGGATGTGTAATGTTTAGAGATAGAATATGTGTACCGAGGAACGATGAAATTATTTAGAGAATTTTGCAAGAGGCACATGATAACCGTTTGGCTATTCATCCTAGAAGTACCAAAATGTACAATGATTTGAAGAAAATATACTGGTGGAATGATATGAAAAAAGACATCTCCGAATTTGTATTGAAATGCTTGATATTTCTACAGGTCAAAGCTGAACATCAAGTACCTTCAGGTTTGTTACAGCCTGTGATGGTCTCGGAATGGAAGTGAGACAGAATTACTATGGACTTCATGACAAGATTACCATTGACCCCCCAAAAAATGATGCTATATGGGTTGTGGTGAATAAGTTGACAAAGTCGGCTCATTTTATCCCTGTAAGGACAGATTATTCACTTGATAAGTTGGCTGATTTGTATATATCTGAGATTGTGAGATTACACGGGGTACCGCTATCGATTATTTTAAATAGAGACACGAGATTCACTTCGAGATTCTAGAAGAAGCTACTAGAAGCCTTGGGTACTAGGTTGAGCTTTAGTACAGCTTTTCACCAGCAGACTGATGGTCAATCTGGATGGATGATTCAGATTCTTCAGGTTATGTTGTGATGTTGCATCCTCGAATTTCAGGGTAGCTGGGAAAAATACCTGCCATTGGTAAAGTTCGTTTACAACAATTATTTTCAAACGAGTTTGAAATGGCACCTTATGAGGCCTTGTATGGCAGAAAGTGTCGAACTCTATTGTATTGGATAGAACTCATAGAGAGTCAGATTCACGGAGTTAACCTGATCAAGGAAATTGAAGAAAAGGTTAAAGTGATACGTGACTGCTTAAAAGCGGCATCGGATAGGAAAAAGTCATATGCTCATCTAAAAAGGAAAGAGATCGAATTTCAAGTTGGAGATAGAGTAATTTTTGAAAGTATCTCCATGGAAAAAAGTATTGAGATTTGGCCGAAAAGGCAAACGGAGACCGCGATTTATCAGACCAAACGAGATCACTGAAAGAGTTGGACCATTAGGCTATCGTTTGGCATTGCCACCAGAACTAGAAAAGATTCACGACGTGCTCCATGTATCTATGTTAATGAAATATCGATCAGACCCCTCTCATGTGATTTCACCGATAGAGATTGAAATTAGACCGGACATGACTTATGGTGAAGAACCGGTTAAGATTTTGGCTCGTGAGGTTAAATAGCTAAGAAATAAAGATATGGCTTTAGTAAAAGTTTTATGGCATCGATATGGTGTGGAAGAGGCTACATGGGAGCCAGAAGAAACCATGAGAAGCCAATATCCGAACTTATTTATTGGTAATATTTTCGAGGACGAAAGTCTCTAAAGAAGGGGAGAAATGTAACATCTCGAAATAGGGCCTAGTCAGAACAGTGGTTTCGGGACCATAAATTTGACATTGAAATATTTTTATTATGATTATTATGAGGCCTAGAATATGAAAATATACATGTGTTAAAGTTTCATGAAGAAATTCTATGAGTAAGGTGTTCAATTGGAAAATAGGGACCAAATTGAATAAATTGCAAAACATGGATTCTAGAAACAACTTGCATGAAATTGCTTTATATTATTAATTAGAAGGTCTTAAAGAGAAATTTTCCCAATTTCTAGGTTTTTGGACAAAAATGGGCATGCATAGAAAATTTTAGAAGTTTAGTAAGGTAGGGCATTTTGGTCATTTGGTAATAAAATCAATAAAAAGGGAAAATGAAGGTAAAAATCAGTCATCTTCTCCCTTGTACCAGTCGAAATTCTCAAGCCCTCCATAGCTAGGGTTTTCAACATTTTCAAGCTCAATAGTAAGTGACTCCTAGCCTCATTTTTAATGTTCTTTGTATTTTTTAGATCCTTGTAACATGTTCTCTCCATTTCTACCTATATTTTAAGCTAGGGTTCATGTATGCAAAGTGACCCATGTATGATATGTTCGTTTTTTTTATGTTTTATGGGAGAATATGAAAGTTAGATGTGTGTTAAACGTCTTTTCCTAAGTGATTTTGATGAAAAGCCCCTAAAGGGACCTTTTTGCAAAAGGTACAAAATATGTGGTAGAAATGTGAAGTAGAGGAAAATGCGGGCTAGTATGAGTTTATAATGCATTCGGCTAAGTTTGGGTAACCAACGAATTGCATGTATATCATTTTACGAGCCTAGGGTTTAAATCATAAATAATGTGAAAGGTTAGGGGCAAAACGGTCATTTTGTCCATGGGTGAAATTTAGGCTCGAAAAGAATAATATGAGATATTAATAATTTATTTTTATTGTTATAGACCCCAAGGAACAAATTTCGAAGGTCGATCGAGGAAAACGAAAGGTTTCAGATTAATCGAAACGCGAAAACCAACACAAATACCAGGTAAGTTCGAATAACTTAAGGTAAACCCATAATATGCCTAAATGCACGTTTTATGAATATGTGATAGTTTTATATAATGATGGTATGAAAATCCATGAAATGTGTTAATAATAATAATGACAACATGATAAATGTCCTAGTTGAAGTTAAAAGGGATATTCGATGGATAAACCATGGCTTACGTGACTTAAGATCCTACATGTGTTGCAAAAAAGGATTTAGCCCGGATGGATAATCCGTTGATCTCAAATATAGGAAGGAACTAGCCTGGACGAGTGTTCCTTAAGTGACTGAGCCTCCCGAAGAATATGTGTACATTAAAGATTTAGCCCGGACAGGTAATCTGATTAGGGTCTGAATTTTGCCTGGACTGGTAATTCAGATCCGAGCTCACTAAGGGTGTTTGTCACCATAAGGGATTTAGCCTGGACTAGTAATCCCGACAACACTCCATAAGTTTATATTACGGGGGATTTAGCCTAGACTGGTAATCCCACCGTAAGATTTGAGGTTCATGAGAGTGCATACTTGAGAAAATCACTTTTATGACTTGACGAGAAATGGATAATCCATCGAGATTTTCGAGGAACTCAACGGGATTAACATGAGGTATAGAAATGAAAATGTTGGATGATGAGTTCATCTAAGACAAATTACATGGTGAATTATTGTGGGACTAACTTGATGTTTAAGTGCATGTAATTGGAGGCTATCCTCTATTTATTGGATTAGTTGTCTAACATGGTTGTATGCTAATTAGTCGGTAAGTTTACTTTCTAGTTATTCGAGCTTATAAGCATTTAAATGCTTACCCCTCTCTTTTTCCTGTCTTACAGAGCTCGAGGACTCGTAGAGATTGGAAGACGGTTAGAGTATTGTCAACACTATCTATTTGTCCTATTTTGGTATATAGATACTTCTATTTGGTTCAATGGCATGTATAGGTTTGTGGTTACTTGGTGTTATATGTTATTGGTTGGCCAATGTAAGTCTTAAATGTTAAACTTATTTTTTTTGGTATATGGCCATAAGACATGGCTCATTTCGTTGTAGGTTATGACCTACCAACCATGCATGTTTATGTTAGAAATATTCTTGTGATGATTAAATGTGGTATTTCATAAATAGGCATTCATAATGTGGTCAAAACATTTGGAAATGGTTAGCCCATAATTGGCAATGAATTGTAATAATGAGCCAAGCCTAAATATGTTTCAATGAGACGAAAATCCTTATTATAAAAATAGGATAATTGAGTATATTTGGGTCATGTTAATTGTATTTGGGGTTCTTATATGTGAGGAAATGATGAGGGTGACCATTGGCTTGAAATTATAGCCTAAAAAGAGTCCACACGGGTAGACATACGGGCGTGTGTCTAGGCCGTGTGTGACACACGGTCAGCCCCATGGGTGTGTGGTACGGTCGTGTGTCCCCTACACCTAAAATTTCTTTAGTCAGAATGCATGATAGTAAAAACACGAGAAGAGACACAACCGTGTGTCTTAACCGTGTGGAGGGCACAGCCTAGCACACGGGCGTGTGTCTTGGCCGTGTGCCCCTAAATACATGTTGAAGTCATTAACAGATTCTGGGTTTTTGGACACGGGCGACCACACGGGTGTGTCTAGGCCATGTGAAAGACACGTTGGCCATGTGAAAACCCCTGTAGGTTCGAAATAGAAAATAAATTCAATTAATTCCACACGGGTTAAGGACACAGGCGTGTCCCAAAGCACACGGGCGTGTGCATTCTCTCAACACAGGCGTGTGAGGCTTAACCTAGAAAATTTTCCTAAAATTTTCTTAGGTTCTCGGTTTAGTCCCGGACTATTCTTAATGTATGTATTGGGTCTTGTAGGCCTATAATAGGGACACTAAGATGTTGTCTGAATCGTTTTAATTTGGAACGAAATTTTATTGCCGTATTTTTCAAAAATGGCCGAGTATGTGTCTGGTAACGCCTCGTACTTGGTCCCGGTCTTATGTACGAGAAAGGGGTGTTACAATAATGTATCCATGGATGGACCTTGCACTACGGGTATGGGTACGGGTAAGGGGTGTTACACAATCAGTTGTCGGTCACGGTTTTTATTCTATCTTTCAGACTTAAAAGTCAATTTCCAGCCACCGTGAAATTCCTTAGTTTGTTCAGTTGTAAATGCGAGCTAGCAGCTCCAAACCTCTTTCCAGTAGTGTGGGTAACTTCAACCTTTTTATCAAGACCCAGAGATTGCTCCACTATCTTTACTCGTTCGACTAGATCAAAAAATTCTGTGCCTCGGATCAATACCAACTGTACCCAAAGTTCATTATGTAGTCCACATATAAACCGCTTACAACTTTCGATTTCAGATGACACAAATTTAGCAGCGTACGTATTGAGTCATATGAGCTCCCATTCATAATCAGCCACTGATATCCCACTTTGCTTCAACAGCAAAAACTCTTTCCTCCTATCTTCAAGATACAGTTATTCGACGTTAAAACTTTCACAGTTTTACAAATTGGTACATAGGCTGGCTAAATCAAGCTTTCATAATCCCAAATTCATAAAATTTACAAGAAAAGGACTTAAATTTACTTTAAAAATCAATGGTCGAATGTCTTTTGAATTTTCCTTAGTTTTTTCCTTCCATGGATGGCAAGAAGAACAAATGCGGAAGATGACATTTTCTTCCCCCTTAAATTAAGCTTTTATACATTGATTAAACATCAATTAACCTTAATTAGTTTACTTTAATTAAAATTAACCTTATTAATTGAAAATAACTCCATCATCCACTATCTTATATTATAAAATGGTTTATTTACGATTTTGGATCTTTCGCTATTTACTATTTAGGTCCCTAAACTTTTGGTCAATTAATGTAACGCTCCGAATTTTGGGCTTAGAAGTTTATTGTTTTGAGCATAGGGACAGTGAGAAGGTTGACTTAAATGGTTAGTTGTGCATTTTAGTGACAGAATGGGCCTGCTGGTCTAGCGGTTGAGGGAGTGCTAGTGCACTTTGAGGTTCTTGGTTCGAGTCTTGGGGTGCGAATTTAGGGTGAACCTTTTTATTTCATCTTGTTTCTTTTTAGTTAATAATTATGATTATTTACAATTATTAAATTATGTGATTAATAAATATATATTAGTTTTTATTTGTTATTATTTTTTGGATGTTTCCTTATTTTTTTATTCTCTCCGTGCTTTTCTCTTCTTCTAGAAACAATCTCGATTTGTGGATTTTTAGGATTGTCGCTCATCCGTCGCCTATACCGATCGTAAAACAGGTGTGGGGTTCAAACTATGACTACGTTATTTTATGTGTTTATTATTTCTACAAATTTTCTATTTGGCTTTTATTAACTGTATGCTAACCCATTAGTCGTGGGTTTATAGTCGATGGAAGTGATGGGAAATTGTCACTTTCTGATATTTGTTGATAGGGAAAAGGTTAAGGACGATTCTGGTAGCTGAAACAATGAATTTGGGGCTGTTTTAAGGTTGTTTCGTGACTACCCCAGCAGCCACACGAGCGTGTACCGAGGAACACGACCATGTGGATTTGGGTATTAGGGTTTCTGGTTAATTTTGGGTGCTACACGACCGTGTGGCTGATTTGGGGATTTTTGTCAGAATTCACATGGTCATGTCCTTTGGGCACAGGGTATGTGAGTGTGGGAAATATGGATTTGGGAAGTGGAGTCACACGGCCGTTTAACTAATTTTGGGATTTAGGGATCCCACAGATGTGTGAAACTCTCACACAATCGTGTCTGCCCTGCACATTATTTTAGCAAATTTGGACAGTGAGTTACATGGCCTGTTCACACGACTGTGCCTCTACCTCACACGGGCATGTGCCTTTGTCACACGACTGTGTACAACCCTTCACATGGGTGTTTGGACCCCCACACGGCCTGGATTACTCCACACGGTCGGAGCACATGGGGATGTGGCCCTATATCGCCAAATAATGATTTTAGGTAAAATTTAAGTGTAATCGCAACTCTGTGTGTTCCAACCTTCGACTGAGCTTTATTGAGGGTAATTATGACTCTGATTCGAGTTTGATACTGAATTCGAGTTATGAGTGTGCGCATGTATGTTTCTGTAACTGACTAATTGGATGTGAATGTTTGCTTCTGATTAATTATCTGAGACTAGTATTCTGATTGCGTACATCTGATTGCATACATACATACATATGTATAAACTATTTTGGGTGGGATTTTGGAAGAGAAGGAAGATTGCCTAAACTGAATTGGCAGCTGATCTGTTAGTTATTAGCCCCTAAAACCTAGAGGGTCATGGGCGGCCCCAATACCTTGAGGGTCGTGGACAATTTAACTATACTGCGGACTACCGTACTACACCGTACAGTACATACGTTAGCTTTGCTGCGTATCATTGATTGAACTGGCAGTTTTACTATAACCTAACGGTATAACAGTTTACCGCATTGCACTGCACCGTATGTAAGTTAGCTACGCTACATACTATTATCTGATTTGGCAGTTCATACTGCATGTCTGTACTGTACCACATTGCATGGTACAGCTTATAAGCTAGCTACTGGTAGTCTATTTGCATATTATCAGTCCTAATACCCAGAGGGTCGTGGACAATCCTGATAGCCATCATTGCCAGGCTACCCGGGATGACATTAGTTGGATAGTGTAGGGTTGGATAGGCCTTACGAGGTCCTAGGTGGAGTGTTTAGCTAGACGAGCTTAAAGCTCTTATGAGGAGTGATGGGGAACGGAGAGGTGTGTTGGCTGGATGGGTAGGTTTTTCTTTAACGCAATTGCATTCATATACATCATATTGACTGTTCGACTGAAATGTCCGATTGACTGTTCGACTGTAAGACACTTGTGCCTATGAGAATTTTGTAGTCTTTGACTGCAACTATCTGGCTAGATAGTTACTGTGACTGTTGAAAATTACTATTGCTACTGTGTTTGAATGGTATGTGAGACTGTATGTGTCTAATTTACCCATATGATTGTAAAGTACATATGGTGTGTGTTTGATGTTGGGCGAATTCGCTCAATTGTCATCTGTCTGTAAGTATGTACTGCTTCTGAATTGCTTCTAGTTCCCTGTTTCCTCTTCCGTAGTTAATTGGTTTTGATCTCACATTGAGCTCGAGTAGCTCACCCCCTCCTCTGCTTCCCTTTTCAGGTGCAGTTTTGGATTTTGTTGATGAGCTCAGTGCGCGGAGGTCTCGGACAATTCTAGAGGAGATGAACTACAAGTTTTATTTCAGTTTTTAATTGCTATTTGGTTTAAGTTGAACTGCAAATTTTTATAAGACGGTGGTAAAATTTTTCGTTATATGTTTTGTTCTGATATCTTTACAGAAGGGATTTTAAACGTTTTGCTTTGTTGTGTGTCAAACGCTTTCAGAAATGGAATTTTTGAACGACTTGATTTGGCAAATTTTTCTCACGATCACTTCGGTGATCAATGTAGCATTCCGGATTCGATCCAAACTCCTAGGCCGGGTTTGGGGTGTTACAATTAAAAACTTACAACGATTGGACTTTTACAATTTAGTCTCTAGGTCTTAATTAACTATTAACTCGACAAAATTACTGGATCAATCTTTAATACATTTTTATTTTATCCCCATAAATATTCATATTTAATATTTACAAACCCGATTTATAGAAATAGAGTTTCAAAACAATTTTTTTCAGTACCATTGAAAAATCGGGCTGTTACAAGTCTAAACTACTAATACCATTAAAAATTTATGTTTTCAGATTACATTAGACTTGCCAATGGTTGGGTAACCCGCTCGACCTGACCCAACTTGGATCAAACTTATGCAATTATTTTTTTCACCTCTGACCAACCTAATCCGAATTCAATTTAAATAATAGAAAATATTTTTTAAAATTTAAATTTAATTAAGAATATATAAAATATCAATTCAAAATATATATTTTTTAATTTTTAAATAGTAAAATAGCAGTTTTTGACAGGCCAAGTTGATTTGAAAATAGGCCAAGGCTTGAAATTTTTTTATAATCGGGTCTCAACACAGTCTGAGTCAACTCATGAATACCTCCAATTGATGAGAATAAAAAAAAAATTCAAATTACGAAGTTAAACTAATTTATTTTAATTGACAAGTTTATGAAAATAATTTCACATTTTAAATGACTAGTTAATTGAATGAAATGTTAGATTTAATGGCCATGGAAACCAAGTATGGTGTTGTTTCAAAAAATAAGTGTCGAGTTTTATAACTATTAAATTTATATTACAAAATTGTCAAGTATTATAGATATATATATGAAATATGATTATGATTATGATGATTGATAATAGTAAATATTACCTTTTGTTGTGGACAAAATGGAAATACCTCAACGACTCAAGGCAATCAACGTGAGCCTAGGAGAAGTACGCATAAAAAATAAACTATATTTATTTATATGTAAAATATTTTACAGAAAATATTTTTATATTTTTCTGTATTTGTTTCACGAAAATAATTTAGTTAATAAAAATAATTTACTAGTCAATGTTAAATAAATTATTTTTCTTGTAAAATGATTTATCATTTTAAAAGTGTAAATTATTTTTCAAAAAGAGCTCCTTTATAGGTAATTTTATTTTATATAAAAATTAACTTAAATCAATTTTAATATTATTATATTGATAATAATATTTAAAATATTTAAAATATTAATATAAAATATTATATTTTTCAATATCATTAAACATACTTATTTAATTCTTTATATTTAGTCATATAATAAATTATTAATATAATTAATATAATTTATTATTTTAATAAATTATTTAATAATTGAATTTTATTTTATTAATAAATTTTAAAATAATAATTTTAAATAATCTTCTTCACATATTATTAAAAAATTCAATATTATTATGAATATCTTATTAAGTGGATGTCCATCATGATCAAGATAAAGTTTTAATATACTTTAAATTCTAATAGTTATTAGAATTAGATCTATACTTCTTTTATACTTCTTATGCCTATACATAGAGACTACGTTAAACATTGTAATCATCCCTTTGATTAATAAAGTACATTCTCTATGCTTTCATATTTTATTTGTTCTTTATTCTCTCCATCTTTCTTTATTTTATAACACATTATTAGCACGATGATTCTCTATTTTTTCAAAATCTTTCTAAGCCATCCTACAGATCAAATTTTTTTTTCACCTTAAACTTTCACCTTTACAACTTCATCTTCGGGATGTTGAAAGATTCAATCTTAGAATGGATTATGGTTCTTATTCTCGATATTTATGTTATTGTACAAGCAGAGGTAAAGTACAGATTTGGTAAGAAACTTTTATATTTCGACCATATTTTCTTTTTCAATTAAGGTATGACTACTATTAATTAAATAAATTTGATATTATGATGGTATTTGATTTTTGCCTTTTAGGTTAAATTTTTTTATGTAAAAGACATAAGTTTTGATTAAATATGTTTGCTATTAATATGGTATGTTTTTTTTGAAATTTTTTAATTAAGTTATATTATGCATAATATTTTCATGTTAAAATTTTTTTCTTATTATTTATTCTTGAAATTTTATTAAAATCATGGTGGAAAGTGTTATTAACCTACCATTGTTGATTAAAAGGAAAAATGATAGGATCTATTTAGTATTATTAACTTGCTAATATTGAACGATTGTATGATATCTTTTAAATTGAACTTATAAATATTTTATTAGAGCAAGATAAGATTTTATAACATATATGTGATATTGAAATTTGATACAATCTTGTATCGGATAATTTTCAAGCATTGTACATGAAAATTTTGATTATTTATTAAATGATTTTTACTATTAGATTATAAATGTTATTATGAAAACAAAGTTGTTTTACTACTTGTAATAGTGCTCGTGATAATAGTCAAGGTGATGACGATGATGTTAAAGATCTCCGGTATATTCTACTATATTGTATTTATTATATCATGTTTATTATAATTGGAGAATAATCATGACAACATGAATGGATAGTTTCTAATTTAAAATCCACGTGTGTTTCCGAAGGTAATTATGAAATAAAAAATCAATAGAGGCATTTAGAAGTCTGTCCTACCAGATTTGTTGCATTCCCCGAAGTGAATGTATACTTATATGAGTCTCCTTAAAATATTTTTGAGCTATTAATTCGAGATTTAATTATGATATGAGTTATCAGTTTTCCCACCATAATGGGGAGAGGATAAAAAACTGGATTAATAAAGTACTTGAAATGAATTATTAATGTCTAAGATCCTCGTACAAAGTAATATGAACTAGAAGTTTAACAGATGATTCATTTTACAAATCAACTACCAGATTCATTAAATCTTACATACTAGCTGAAAATACTCCAATACGAATTGATGTCCTAATAGGGTAAACTGTTAGTGTAAAAGAAAGTAATCCATGCCTGAAGCATGGAAGATCGATCGGTGCAAAAGATAAAAATCTTCGTAAAAGTAAAGGAGCAAACATTCAAAATGATCATATAGTGGAGGAGGGGGTTCTAGAAGAAACCCAAGACATAACTAATAAGGAAAACTCCAGAAGAGATTCAGGTACCTAAAATTGAATTTTAAAATAATGAAAATAAGATATCTCGATAAGTTATGTCAATTCAAGAAAATGTGGAATCGAATAATAAAAGTGGTCGACAATGATTTTGCATGTAATATTATTATTGAAATAATGATATAAAATGAGGATCTTGAATAAATATATTGAGAAATATAGATATGGTATAAATTGATCAAAATAGAAAGACGCAACTCAAGTAAAATTAAATTCATGGAGTTTTTAGACTAGTAGTCCAAATATCTAAAGGTATAAAGCCAGTGAGGGTGCAAATGAATTAGTTTTGCAAAAACGGAATAAAAAAATGAAGTTTTTCACTAAGTACTAGTATTGATTATGAAAAGATATAATATTCTTTTGTGGTGGATGTAATAACCTTTAGATATATTATTAAATTGACAATTCATAAAAGATTTAACTTGCTTCTAATGGTTTTTGTTACAACCTTTATAAATCATTAATAGTAAAGTTTATATTAAAATCCTTGAAGGATTTAGAATGCTAGAGGCATATTGAAATTCTCGAAATTATTTATTTATATGAATTGAAATAATTTGAACATATGTGGTAAATTTGACTTAGTGAGTAGTAGTTGAAGAAGGATTATAAAATGATCCAAATATCTATTTGTGTTTTATAAAAGAATCATGATTAAAATTTGTTATGATTATTATTGAATCTCTTGAAGAGATCAAAATATATTTCCCTGAATTTCCCTCATTCATGACTTTTAAAAGAATGGTAATATAAATGCCTAGCAAATACATTCATATAGTCATTTGAAAAACTAGTATTCAAGATTGAATACGTAGAATATGAGAAAATATGTGATGTTTTCATGAGGGGAGTAAATATGAGTTGCATTCTTTTTTGCCCTTGATCGAGGTTTTGTCCCATTGGGTTTTCCTGGTAAGGTTTTTAATGAGGTAGCATATTATGCATAGTATAAATTGTGTACTCTTTTTCCTTCATTAGGTTTTTATCCCACAGGGTTTTTCTTAATAAGGTTTTAACGATGCACATTATCTACCAATGGACATTCAAGGGGGAGTGTTATGAATATCTTATTAAGTGGATGTCCATCATGATTAAAATAAAATATACTTTAAATTTTAATAGTTATTAGAATTAGATCTCTACTTCTTTTATACTTCTTATGCCTATAAATAGAGACTCTAATGAAACATTGTAATCATCCCTTTGATTAATAAAGTACATTCTCTATGTTTTCATATTTTCTTTGTTCTTTATTCTTTCCATCTCTCTTTATTTTATAAAAAATATTAATATTTTTGTTGGGATTGACCCAATTAAGCAACAAGTAAAAAAAGAAGTGGAATAAATTGAGAAATTGGAAACACAAATTTAACTTGAAAAAACCTCTCCAAAAAGGATAAAAAACCAAAAGAACGAAGAGTACAAAATATGGAGATAAAAACTAAACCCCGAAAACTCAAAAACAAAGAACCCTTAAAACATAAACACAAAATTCTCTAAATGTGTAATGAGTTCTAATCTCTAATGGGTGTATTTTCTAAGGTTGTAAAAAAGCCTATTTATAGGCTAAATTCATAGGTCAAATAATAATAAAATGATCTAAACTAATCAGAGTTTGATTGAAACAAATAAACAGAGTTTAACTGAAAGATTATTTTTCAAATTTGGCTGAAATAGGAGTCATACTCAACAAATCTCCACCTTGACTTATATTTCCACAATGCCATCTTTGTCAAAGCTCGCTACGAGTCTATCTTGAACTATGCAGGGAATCAACTGAGTCAAATTTGTGCTTAGAAACTGGAAGACTTCTGGCCTTCGACTTGTACACTGCCAAATCAAAATTAACTTGGGTCTGATTTTCACGAACACAGTGCCCTAACTTTTCAAAACTTGCATCCAAAAGAGAACCTCTCTTCAATGAAACTATCATACTTTTTTCCTTTCTATGATCAAGCTGCCTCCACTCCAAATGAGTTGACTTTGACTCCGTAACGGACGAGGGACATCTAATTTCACCGGTCACTGTAGAACCTTCCAGAATATAAAGACTGCCGATTTTTTTAACTTTTAACAAAATGAGAGCTCTATGAGATACTTTAATGTCACTCGACTTGATATTGATTCTGCATCCTTTCGAGTCTAAAATACTCAAAGTGATGAGATTCTTTCATAAATCAGGTACATACCTGACATCTGAGAGTGTCCTAATCGTCCCAACGTGTATCTTAATTTTAACAGTACCAATACCAATTACCTTACTAGATGAATCGCTTCCCATGCGCACAACTCCACCTTCAACCAAATTGTATGTGGAGAACTATTCTCTATTGGGACATATGTGGAAAAAACATCTCGAATCTAGAATCCACTCGGACATGAGCTTGGAGTTATCACTTGTTGACACTAACAAGAAATCATCATTGCTTTCATCGGCCAAATTAGCACCAGCTACATCTTCTTCGTTACTCTCATCAACTCTTTTATTTCACAGTTTATAACAATATACTTTGACATGACTTAACTTTTTACAATAGCGACACCTTTTGTCTCATTTCTTTGATGCTACCGAAATAGAAGCTTGCTTATTTGCCTTACTATCCAAACTAACCTCATTGTCAAGTTTGTCTCTACTAAACAAATAACCCTTCACATAAATCAGGATCTTTTTAAAAGACTTGTATGAAAGGGGTAAAGAGCACAATAATAGCATAGCCTGATCTTCATCATCAATATGAACCTCAACGTTCTTTAAATCATTTAAAAGAGTAATGAATTGACTGATGTAATCTCTAAGAAGCTCACCTTCGTTTATGCAAAACGTAAATATGCGTTGTTTCAACACTAAATGGTTAGCCAGTGACTTAGTCACAGACAAAGTTTCTAACCTTTTCCATAAGGTTGATAAGGTGTTCTCTATTAATACCTCCTGTAATACCGTATTTACGAGGCACAACTCGATTGCAAAAAAGACCTTTTCATCAAGCTCTTCCCATTCTATTTGATTTAGATTCTCAGACTTTTTCCCGATAACAACCTTTTTCAAGCCGGTTTGAATTAGAATTGTCATTATCCGAACTTGCCATAGATTGAAATTTGTCTCACCATTGAACTTCTTAGTTTCAAATTTTGTTGCTGCCATCTCTGAATGGGTTGATCTAGAATTTTGAACTAGGTTCTGATACCATTTGTTGAGATTGACCCTATTAAGCAACAAGTAAAAAAAGTAGCAGAATAAATTGAGAAATTAAACACACAAATTTAACGTGAAAAAACCCCTCCAAAGAGGATAAAAAAACCACAGGTAAATATAATTTTACTATAATGGCAAAAGAACGAAAAATACAAAAGATGGAGATAAAAATTAAATCCTGAAAACCCGAAAACAAAAAACCCTCAAAACGTAAACACAAAAACCTCTAAATGTGTCATGACTTCTAATCTCTAATGGGTGTATTTTCTAAGATTGTAAAAGAGCCTATTTATAGGTCAAATAATAAAAAAATAATCTAGACTAATAAGAGTTTGATTGAAATAAATAAACAGAGTTTAACTAAAAGATTATTTCTCAAATTTGACTGAAATAGGAGTTATACTCAACAAATTTAATAATAAAATTTATTACAATTATAAATATATTAATACTTTTTAATATAAAGGTTAAAATATGTCATAAGTCTATGAACTCTTCACAAATTTGTAATTTAGTCTCTATACTTTTATTTTCAAGAATTTAGTCCTTCTACTTTTCGATTTGAAAATCAAGTTCAATTGTTGACATTGTTAATTTTTTTGTCAATTTTGTTGATATCACATTTTTAAATAAAAAAAGTACTCATTTGGTAGTCATGTAACTAAAAATGACGTTGTAATGAATCAATTAACAAAATATTTTTAATATATGCAAAAACAATGTAAAATATAAATTTATAGATATAAAAACTTAACTAAAAATGAAAAGATAAGAAAATCTCGAAAATATATTTGTTTCATTGAAAACAATTTTTATAAAATATTTTTAAGAGATCTACCAAACAATGAAATATTTTACAAAATTCATCCAAATACTAAAAATATTAACTTTTCCAAGGAAATAAATTATTTTTCAAAAATCATTTTTGAAAGTCATTTTCAGTAAAACAAACATACCCTAACTAATTCAAGGTACACAGACTTTGTGATGAGAGTAGATATAATTATGGGCCAAGTCGGGTTGAGTTTGGGTCGGGTTTGAGTAAAATTTTAGTTTATTTTTCGGGTCAGGTCGGTCTCTCCGTATTAATTTTTTAGATTTTTTTATATAAAAACAAATTTAAAAAATATAATATATCAAATCTACTAAAAACATTAAAATAAATGTTTGTCAACAAATTAAAAATACATAAAAAAAATCTTTATACTTAAATAATACTAAGATAGTTACAATTTAGCGAACAAATATCTCTAAAATAGTAGCAAAATTAACAATAAAACAAGAATTATACAATATCCAAATAATAACAACAAAATAGTAGTAATATAATAGTGAAATGATAACAAAATAATAACAAAAAAGAAAGTTTAGGTTGATCCGAGTCAAGTCTGCCCAGCCTGGCTCAAGTGAAAACTATCCTACCCAAGATTGGCCCATTTAGAAAACAAGCATTATTTTTTGTTCAAGTTCATTTTTGGGTTTATATTTTTGTTTATTCTCCCAATTTTCGAGCAGACTTTCGAATTTAAACGAGTGACTCGACTGATTCATTTCTGGGTTTCTCATCCTCTCTGTTAGTACTTGCAATTTTCATTTTCCAACGTTGAACCTTACTTTTAGTGTTACTCCGTTAGATCAATAAAATTTCATCCATCCTATTATTTTTTTAGATTATTGCTACTTAAATTGTTTCACTGAGTCGAGGCATCAACGGCAGAGTATCAAACCTGTTTTTGTGTTTGATAATAGTGTCGAGGCGATTTAAAAGTCTAATTCTTTACTCCAAAAATATAACAACAAATATTAATAAAAATAAAATATAATAATAATTTTTAAGTTTTACTTTAAAAGTAGAGTGACAAATTTGCCTATTAATTCAAAATATAATAATTTAATGTTGATAATATATATATATATATATATATATATATATATATATATATACTACTTTCTTTTCGGTGTAATAAAATTATATTTTCCATCACATATTTTGAAAAAAATCTCTTTTACTCCATAAAACAACGTTTCACGGTTCAAAGTTGAATATGAGATTTTGAGAAACACCTTACCAATTTCAACTCAGATGATTTTATACTTTATTAAAAAGTTCACAAACTACATAGTTGGTGATACAATTTTACAAATTTTCATTTTGAGCAACATTAATAAAAAAGAAATTACAATTTAAGCATTATTGTTACATACTTTTATCATTTTAGTCATCTACTATTAATTTCTTATTAAATATATTTATTTTAGCCACTTAATTTTAGTAAGTTTTCATTTTGGTCACTCATTTTTTTTAGAATCAATTTTATTTTTTTCAAAAAAAAAAAACCCTTAGATTTTTACATGGAATTAAGTTATTCAACTGCCAAGATGAAACCCAAGTTTTTCACTCGTAACTCAATTCCATGTAAAAACTCAGGTTTT
Organism: Gossypium arboreum; assembly: GCF_025698485.1. NCBI lineage: Eukaryota > Viridiplantae > Streptophyta > Magnoliopsida > Malvales > Malvaceae > Gossypium > Gossypium arboreum. The sequence continues at coordinate 114,951,308 of NC_069075.1, read as the reverse complement.
TATCAAGTTTTTTAGAATCGAACCAGTGGTTGAATCAGTGAGATCATTGGTTATTAAAACATTTTCAAAATATATACTGTTTCAATAGTTGCAAATGAAAATTATAAATAACCAATAGTTATAAATAACATGGTGTAAGCAATCAAAAGTTATAACTTTTATTAATCAATAGTTATAGTGATTAGTTATGTCTTTTAAATACAAAGAGTTATATCACTTGATTTTTAACAAATAATTATACAAAGAGTTATCTCACTTGAATAGTAAGTTATTTAGAAAAGACACATATAGAAAAGTTATGTCTCTACGAAGAGACATGATAAATATAAACAAGAGTTGAATTTTATTTCCATAAATACAAAGAAATACCAAAAGTTCTAAAGGAAGTTCTTTTTTTTCTTTTTCATCTTCTTCAATTCTTAGATTGTTCTATAAATAATTATTGCAAAAATTCTTTATAGAAATTGATTTTCTTGTTATACGCTGCTCAATGTGTGCACTATTTTTATCAGTGTAAATAATTATTAGGCTTTATTGTATCCTTGAGAATCATTTGCTTGAAACTTATTTGGACACCAAGTATAAGTGGGGTGAATATAATCTTAACGATAGTGGCTTGATACACGCCTTGGAGCCCTATCTCATTGATAGTGGCTTAACGATAGTGGCTTGAATAGAATCTTAATGATTCGTATTTCATTATTGTATTTGAGATTTTTCTCACCAACACTTCAGAAGTTTCGCACCAACATCGGTTCGCTAGTCCAAACGATTCAATTGAATAAATCATTAAAGAATTAATAAAAATAAAAAAATATTAAAAACCAATTAAGCTGACATTTTTAGCTAGTTGAATTAGTCTGTACCGATTCCTAGCTCAATTAATATAAATGCTTCCTCCAAATCGGTACCTTAGATGGTTCTCGATCCAATTGGTTTAGCTCGGTTCAAATAACCATGGTTTTTCTTGTAAAAAACCCAGGCAATTCATTGTAAAATCCCAAATATTCTTCTTTTACTAAAAACTAAAATTAATTCTAAAGAAATAATAAATGAAATTAAAAAGATAAATTAGTTTTTCCTGTAACAAAATTAAGTTTTCTATAAAATACAAGTATTTTCTATAAAATCTCAAGTTTTTCCCTTTTATTAAGAAAAATTAAAGTTAATTGTAAAAAAGAAATGAAAAAGATAAATTGATTTTCTAGTAAAAACTAGAGTATTTTATTTCTATAAAAGCCTAGGTAATTCCTATAAAGTCCTAGGTTTTTTTTCCTTTCCTTTTACTGAAATTAAACTAAGATTAATTCTAAAAGAAATGAAACTAAAAAGATAAAATGATTTTTCTAACTCAAATTTCTCTATAAAATTTCAAGTTTTTCCTTTACTAAAAAAACTAAAATTAATAATGAATGACCAAAATAAAAATTTATTAAAGTTGGGAAAGTAAAATAAGTGTATTTGATAGTAAATTTGACTAAAATGATAAAAATATGTAGGGTCAGCGCCTAAATTGTAATTTTTTATTTTTCAATATCTAAAATAAAATTTATAAAAATTGAGTGACCAAATATGAAAGAAATTATGTAAGATTTGAAACATGTAAAACATTCTAGAGTGAATTGGAAAAACAACAACAACTAAGCACAAAACTACTCTATTTTCAAACAAAGCTTTGAAATTGTGGTACTAACTGTTGGTTTTCACGTTACATTTTAATTACACCTATTTAAAACGTTATTACAAGCTTACAATCAATAATTTCAGTAACTTTTTCTTTCCCCCAATGATAAGATGTCAACTAAGGGATTATTAGGTTTTTTTTTTCCAAAAGGATATTAATTAGTTTGATAATATGAATTTGTTATTCTTTTAATAAATTTATATAAAGTAGAAGTTAAAATCCAGCAAAATATTATCCTACAAAGAATATTAGAATAATTAAGGAACAGCCATCTCTCCATTGTCCTTGAACGGTACGTGCTTTAGCATTTATCTTTTGGGTTGAAGGTTTGAGGGTTGGTATTCCAAAGAATAATCAAGGAACAAAATATTACATAATTTTTCCCTTATTCATCCAACCTCTCATTTTAGCTTCTAATCTCACTCTCTTCATATTCAATCATTTCCTTTTTTTTCTTTTTTTTCTAATATAAATATTTTATTTGCTTTTCCATTATTTTTATTTTAAATATATATTTTACTAGCATATCTTTAATAAATTGTATTGTTTATTTAATAGTTTAATTTTTATGTAAGTGTCATCGAGTCAAATAACAATAAACTCGGTCAAAAGCTTAATAATAGTATAGAAAATTAATAAATATATCAAAGTGTGATTTTAGTATTGCCTAGGCAATTTTTTTTTTTGATTTAGCAAATTTGTGCTTGAAAAACTATTTAGTAATTAAATTCAGATGTAATCGTTTGTAATTTTACATGTGTGACATATTTGGATAACCATAGAAATTAGTGGGTTTAATCTAATCATGTCTTATAACCATTGTCCCTCCCAATCTTTTTCGTTTTCTCTCAACTAGGAAAAAGCAACCTTAACCCTTGTTTTCTCCTAATTGTTGTTGACAACCTTAGTGTTGGCCATCGTCCCCTCTCCCTTCTCACCTCTTCCTCTACTAGGTTATTCTTCTTTCAAATCTTTCCTTTCTTTCTTTGTGCCCCTCTTCATCTGTTTCTGATGATGTGGCTACTAGTGATACTTTAAGGGTGTCCCTTGTTGGAAACGAGTCTTGATTTCCCTTCCCTCCCCTATTCCAACCATTCATTTTTTTTTTTGCCTTTATCTCTCTGTTGGCCTAACTGGTCTCTTTACTTTTGCCAGCCTTATTGTCCAAGTTTTGGCCATTGGCGGGGTGAGATGTGAGGCTCGAAGCTCTTTGGCCTTTCTAGCTCTCAATTTCTTTTGTAACAGTCCGTTTTCAGTGAAATCGGAACAGTGGTTTCGGGACCACAAATCCGAACTGGAAAGAAAAAAATATTTTTATATTTTTGCATTATTTTCATTTAGATAGGAATATCATGGGAAAATTTTGATAAGATTTTATCAATTTAGTGCTTAATTACTGGAAGGACCAAATTGCATAAAATGAAAAAGTTGAATTCTAGTAGCTAGAAGGATCAAATAATTATGGAATTCAAAATTTGAGGTCCTTATATGGTAATTACACCATTAAAGAAACGTTAGTAGATATTTTTGATGATTCATCTATGGAAAAATAAGAAAAGGGCAATAACTAAATTGAAAATAGAAATAATTAAAAAAGATAAATAATTAAAATAGAATTAATATCATTTCATATCATCTTCTTCCTCAAATATTCATGGAAACCCTATGAAAGAGAAAACAAGCTTTCTTGGCTTAATGGGTAAGTTTTCTTGTTCCGTTTTTAATAATTTTTATATTTTTGAAACCGGGATAATTTAATCTACCTATTTGAGGGATTAATTTGAAAAGTTATCAAAGTATAAAATTATATCATGGATGAATATGCTGAAAATTTGAAATTTATGGTAGAATATGAAAGGTTGTTGATAGATAAATATCTTATATAAAGTGATTTTTCATTAAAACATGATTTAGGGACTAATTTGAAAAGTTGTGAAAATGAAGAAAAATTTTTGAAATTTATGGAATACATGTGCTGTAAATTTTATATTGGAATTTTGGTTAGGCTTGGAATAGGGAGTAAATTGTATAAATTTCATTTTCCGAGCCTAAGGACGAAATTGGAATTTATAGAAAGTTTAAGGGCAAAATGGTAAATTTTTCCTAGAATGTAAATTGAGTCCAATTGAATATGAAATGAGATAAATTGATGATTAAATTCATTTATATAGATCTGGATAACTCAAATTCAAAGTTAGATCAAGGAAAGGAGAAAGTTCCGGATTAGTAGATCTATATATGCGAACAAGTGTCGAGGTAAGTTCGTGTAACTTAATTGAGCATGTAAATATGTTGAATTGAATGATGTGTTTGTATATAATGTGATTTATATTTATGTTAATTAATTGGATGTTATAATATAAGAATTGAATACATGCTTGATATTGTTTAAAAGGGTTAAGTTCCGTTTGAATATTGGATTTTGATGGACAAATGTGATTTTCCCCTATTAAATGAGGTCCTCCATTTGTTACTGACGAGATTTAGCTCGAACGAGTAGCCCATTGACCTCATTACAGAAGGGATTGAGCCTGGACTGGTAATCCTGATATAAGCTCTCTTGAGCATATGTTATAGATAGGATTTAGCCCGGACGGGTAATCGTGATTAAGCTCTTATGAGCATATGTTGGAAACAGGATTTAGCTTGAACAAGTAATCCTGTTATATGATATGTGACTCGAGAGTGTGCTTTCTGATTAAGTGCCTTAATGGGTACTCTTAAATATGAATTGACGGGTTATTAAATTGTACATCTTGAGTGTACTATTTGAGTATCCATCAGAATTTGAATGATTTAACGGACAAAATAGTTGACAAGATATGAAAAATATGAGATGAAATGAATAATGTCTTGAAAGAATATAGCATGATGAGCTCATCTATGTTTACTTGGTGTACATGAGAATTTTGTGACTAACATGTTTGATTGAATGCATGTGTTTAGGCAATTTTTCCAACTTGATGGAAACATGTTATTATATGCATTATTTTAATAATTGAGATTGGTAAGTTTAATTCCAGTTATATGAACTTACTAAGCATAATATGCTTACTAGGTTTACTTTTATCTGTTTTATAGTGCTTGGAAGCTCGCGAAGGTTAGTGAACGGTTGGAGCATCATCACACTATCCACAAGCTTATTTTGGTATTAATAGTAAACTTATTTTAGTATAATGGCATGTATAGGTTAACTTGACCATAGATTGTGACATCTCTAATTTGACCCTAGCCGGAAAGTGGTTTCGGGACCGCTAAACCGAGTCACCAAAATGTTTGAATGTAGTATTTATTGTCTAAAATATGTGATTATGAATATGTGAAAGTTTTAAGTTTCGATTTAGTAAATTTTGTGCGAATTTAGCCAATAGGACTTGTGTGACACTTTTGAAATGTGATAGGCTAATCTATAAGGATCTAATAGTGCATGTAATCACAAAGAAGGGCTTGCATGTCAAATATCCCTTAATCCAAGTCTAGTGGCCGGCCATGACAAAGAAATATGGGCAAAACATGTCATAGACATGTTTTGTTGGTGAATCATGGGTGAAAAAAAATAAATTAATGAGCATGGGTAATAAAGAAAAGGGAAAAAGGAAAAAATGGTCTCATGCATGCCCATTGCCGTGTATTGAGGAAGAGAAAAGAAAAAAATTTTGTTCATCCATTTTCATTCTCTCTTGACCGAAAATACTAGAGGGGAAGGGAGGAAATTTTGCTTCATGCTTGGTTTGGAAGAGGATTAGGAAGAGGTTTGGCTATACTTGCATCAAGATTAAGGTATGTTTGAGGTTGTGCCATGAGATTCATGCATGTTTTTAGTTGATAGCTTGATGCTCTTGTTAGCCATGGTTCAAACCTTTGTTATATCATGGGGATGGTATTTGGCCAAGGTGGATTTTGTGTTAATGCCATTGCATGTTAAATATGAAGCTTGTTAATGGTATATGTGATGGGGGATTGATGGCTCTTGGACTTTCTTTTTAGTATTTTTGAGTAAGACATTAAGTTCTTTGCTTAATCATGACCAAAATGATGGTGTTGTGATGTATTCGGTCATGGTATATCCACAAGTATGATTCATGCATGTTGCATGGTAGGTAAGATTTGAGCTTTGGATATGTGTTTATATTTGGATATAAACAACTTAAGATTCGGCCCTTGCACCTACATGAATATGTGTTTGCACATGATGAATTGGTATGACATATATACTATTTCAAGGTGTATATTTGCTTGTGATGATGTTTTCGGTTATGTAGTAAATGAGAGATGTGCATTGAGCTACAATATGTAATGCGTTAGTTAGTAAATGCATGCTGTTTTTTTGTGTGTGGTATTAAGTGTAAAATTGGCCTCAACATAGACATGCATATTCGCCAAATGAAGTAGATTGGTGTGCATGTTTTCGGTTAGAGGCAACCGTATTGAAGCCTTATCTTGTCTTAGATAATTGACTAAATGGGTAATAAGTGAGGATGGTTGCGAATATACAAACATACATATGCATGTGTAATTGAATTATGAATGTTTAGCAAGATGGTTAAACTAGTTAATTTATTGATTAAGCTCAAGGAGTTAAAGAAGGAGAATCAAGCAAGGGAAAGACGAAGGTCATCGAGTAGCCGACTTGGACTGCTTTTACCCAACACAAAGTAAGTCATTAAGCGTATATTTGGTGTTGATTTAAATGATCATAATATATATGCAAATGTGTTTAAATGAGTTGATGTGTGAATGGAAATGTATGTGTATGGAATGATGCCATTGTTGAATGTATAAAGGCAGCAAAATACATAAGGTATTGGTCTCGGCACTAAGTGTGCGGGTATAAATGGACACGGTGACAAGATTGGCACTAAGTGTGCGGGTTTAAAATTGTACAGCACTAAGTGTGCGAGTTTGATTATATAGCACTAAGTGTGCGAGTTGAATACATATAGCACTAAGTGTGCGGATTCACTATATGCTCTTGCATTACAATTGGCACTGAGTGTGCGACATTATCGAGCTAATCCCGGACAGCGGATCGGGTAAGTACCTTGAGTTCGTGACGAATAGGCAATATGTTCATGCTCGGGGTTGAGCTTGGTAAGCTTTAAATCTATGAGATGATTGAAATTGTATGACTGTGGTGGAAATAAGTTAGTGTGTGAAAATGCCTCAAATATCTTGTTGTGTAGAATATGAAATGTGGATGTATGACTTGGTATGAGATTGAACCAAAAGGTCCGAGGAATTATGGTATAGATTCGATATGGATGAGTACCTAGCCTCGTTTATTGTTTCATGTTGTGGTAACTTTATCAATGGATTGATGAATGCTTATGACTTACTGAGTTATAAACTCACTCGGTGTTTTCTTGTCACCCATTTTAGGTCTCTCGGACTCGTATTGTTTGCGTGATCGGAACCGTCGTTGAAGTCATCACACCGGCTGGAAATCTTTTGGTATTGTCTTCGTTGTTGAAGAACATTTGGCATGTATAGGCTATTATGTTTTGTTGAACTGTGGGTTGTAAACTTTAAGCCATGTGAAAATGGCCTATGTGGTCGCCGAGTGGGATGCTAGAACCTATAGCCACGAGTCTTAGAAACTTTAATTTTGATAAGGTGGCCATAATTTGTGTCATGTATGATGGATGATTAAGGCCAAGGAAAGATTCATGAAATTGGCATAGTCTACTGCAGTAACTGTTGCGGACAGCAGCAGTGAGGTGAGATTGAAAAATCACTAAAAATAGTAGAAGTAGAATTAAATAGTGAATAAATTATGAAATTTAACCTTGATGAATCTATTTTTATATGGACGAAACGAAACGACCATATGAGCAGTATACTGAGAGATATTAAAGTTCTCGTGAGACAGGGCCAGAACGGTTTCTGGGTCCCCTGTCGCGACTTTGAAAATTTACTATAAATTATCCAGAAAGAATTAGAAGTCATGCCTTATATGTACAGATTCCATTTTGAGTCTAGTTTCATTAGAAACAATCGGAACTAGTATTAAAGCCCTGTACAGAGAGATATTAAAGTTGTAACGCGCGAAGGTCAGTGTAGTCGACCCCTGTAACATGGATGACTTTAACTAATAAACTGTACCAATTGGCCCAACCAAAAATTCTAGAAATAAATCCATGGATGGATATATGAGTCTAAATTCAGGGAAAATTTATAGAATCAGTTTCCAAGTTTTGGAACTCGAGATATGATTTTTAAGGCGACAGTGACGCAGTTTTCCAGCCTGTCTGGAAATGCCAAATTGGTTGGTACTTTGAGAGGATTTGGCCCGTTAACCCCTCGTGTCCGACACCGGCGACGGTCACGGGTTCGGGGTGTTACAATTTTATTGGTATCAGAGCTATGGTTTAGTCGGTTCTAGGACTACCATAGAGCGTGTGAGTCTAGCTATGCATGCCAAATTGTTAGTGCTTAATAATGTGATGACTTCTGACGGTTGAATTTTTTTTTTGTTTGTTTTGATTAGCAATGGAACCCGGGATAGAGAGACCCTTGGCGGATGATGTCGAAAGTGTAGCGGCTGCTCCCGCGCAAGGGACACCGCCTGTTGAGCCTCAGTCATCCGCGACTAATCAAAATGAAGGGGCGAAACAAGCCTTCTTCACCATGATGAATGAGTGGGTCGCGCAATATGCCCGAACCAACCCGGCTGTCCAACCATTCCCGAATTTAAATACTCCACCCCAAGAGTCCGCAATGCCTCCAGTTACTGATCCTGTAAGGCTAAGCAAACCACCTGTAGATTTGATTAGGAAGCGCGGGGCCGAGGAGTTCAAGGCCATAGTCACTGATGATGCTGAAAGAGCCGAATTCTGGCTCGATAACACCATTCGAGTGTTAGATGAACTGTCATGCACACCCGATGAATGTCTTAAGTGTGCTATATCCTTGTTGCGAGACTCAGCTTACTATTGGTGGAGGACTTTAATTTCCATAGTCCCAAATGAAAGAGTTACTTGGGATTTCTTTCAATCCGAATTTCGAAAGAAATACATTAGTCAACGGTTCATCGATCAGAAGCGTAAGGAGTTCTTGGAACTCAAGCAAGGCCGTATGACCGTATCTGAATACGAACATGAGTTTGTAAGACTTAGTCAGTATGCTCGGGAGTGTGTGGCTGATGAGGTTGCTATGTGCAAAAGATTTGAAAAAGGATTGAATGAAGATTTGAAGCTGCTAGTGGGTATTTTGGAGATAAAGGAGTTTGTAACACTAGTCGAACGAGCCTGCAAGGCGGAAGAACTTGGAAAGGAAAAGAAGAAGGCTGAATTTGAAGCAAGAGATTATCGTAAAAGATCGGCGAGTAAAGCTCCATTCTCGGCGGTAAAGAAGTTCAGGGAGGACACTAATAAGTCGAGGGCGACTGCGGGAATTTCCATCAGAGCCCGACCATTGACGGACTCCCGAGCTACATCGGTAGCTAGTGTGGGCAATAATCGTCAAGAGAGACCTAAATGCCCCCAATGTGGAAGACGACACCTAGGTGAATGTTGGGGTGTAACACCCCGAACCCGAGACCGTTGCCGGTGTCGGACACGAGTGGTTAACAAGCCAAACCCACTTATGGCACCGACCAATTTGACATTCCCAGGCAAGCTGGAAAAATGCGTCGCTGTCGCCTTAAAAAGCATATCTTGAGTTTCACAACTTGGAAACTGATTCCGTAAATTTTCCCTGAATTTAGACTCATATATACATCCATGAATTTATTTCTAGAATTTTTGGTCGGGCCAATTGGTACAGTTTATTAGTTAAAGTCACCCATGTTACAGGGGTCGACTACACTGACCTTTGCGCGTTACAACTTGTATATATCTCTGTACAGGGTTTCAATACTGATACCGTTTGTTTCTAATGAAACTAGACTCAAAAAGGAATCTGCACATACAAGGCATGACTTCTAATTCATTCTGGATAATTTATGGTAAATTTTCAAAGTCGCGACAGGGGACCCAGAAACCGTTCTGGTCCTGTCTCACGAGAACTTTAATATCTCTCGGTATACTATTCATATGATCGTTTCGTTACTTTCATATAAAAATAGACTCGTCAAGGTTCGATTGCATAATTTATTCACTATTTAACACCATTCCTACAAATTTTGGTGATTTTTCACATCCACGTCACTGCAGCTGGCAGCATCTGTTTTTAAGGTAGGCTTTACCTATATTGTAGTTCCCATGGACCAACTATAGTCTAGTCATACTTAGGTCCACATATGATCATATTTAGCCATTCCAATGGCTGATCATGTGACCAACTCTCTCATTCCAAACCATAATCACATCATGAAACCAAATATAATTACAAACCACATATGGTCAAATTCCATACTCCACTTTTACGAACCATTTTCGCATGGCACACACATATACATCACAAAGTACTTAAAACAACCGAGGGTAGTCCTATACATGCCATATCCAAAACTCAACTAAAGGAGTACCAAAAGGGCTTTGATAGTGTGGTTGACTTCAACTTCTATGATCCCGAATCCGATCGCTAACGAGCAAAATCTATAAACAGAGAAACAAAGAAACGGAGTAAGCAATTTATGCTTAGTAAGTTTGAGCCATAATATACACACAACCAAAGCATAGCATTCAAGTAGCTAAACAATAATTCATATGCACAATTTCTCAAAGACATGCTTACTTCACAATCCCAACTCTCATGTTCATACACAAATAACGGCTTAGTTAATGCCGATAGCTCATTTATCATTGGAGCGAGTATTCATACGCACTTACTCATAGTGTGCAAAGCACACACAAAACATACCTTGTTGTTGGGAACTTCACAAGTGCATTAACTGAAAATTTTACAGCAAGCTTATAATTTTCAAATCACATACCTTCGAGTTTAACCGGATATAGCTACTCGCTCAAACGCCTTGGGACATAGCCCGGTTATGGTAACCCTTTACAAATGCCTTCGGGACTTAACCGGATATCACAACTCGCACAATTGCCTTCGGCTTAGCCCGGATATCATAGCTCGCACCATTGCCTTGGGCTTAGCCCGGATATCACAACTCGCACAATTGCCTTCGGGCTTAGCCCGGAATATCACAATTCGCACATTCATACACATCTTTGTTTCAATTTCATAACAAACTTTTATACACAATTTACTTAATCAAGAATATCATTTCGGCTCAATGGTCACATACAAGGGCACAATTTCGATTGCTTATTACTTCTTCAATCGAATCAAAATCTAAGTTTCGATACTCAAAACTTACCTCGGATGTTGTCGAACGATTCGATGGCTATTCGACTACTTTTTCCTTCCCTTTATCGGATTTGGTCCCCTTGCTCTTGAGCTTAATTTAACAAATAATTTGATTCAATCATTTGAGTATCGAAAAGAGGAACTCAAGGCACTTAGCCCACATATATTCACTAGACATTAAAGTCACATAAGTACGAATTCATGAATCGACTCAACACACAAAGCCTTCAACATGCTTACTCATGGTGAACAACACAACCTCTTAGGTACTCATTCATGGCCGATTATGCATGTTGATGTTGAGGCCAATTACATGTTTAACACCACACATGAATGGCACACATTTTACTAGCTAATGCTTTACATATTGTAGCTCAATACTTATAATTAGAGGTGATCATGGGCGGGCAGGTCGGGTTCGGCCGGGTCCAAATAAAATTTTAGGCCTGTCTACTAGGCAGGCCCTGCCCGGCCAAATATGGGCCTAAAATTTTGCCCAAGCCCTACCAAATAAAATTACTAAGCTTCGAGCCTGCCTACCTACCCATATTATTATTTTTTCTTATTTCATTAAATAAAAAATTTAAAAATATAATAAATCAAATATATTTAAAAACATAAAAATAAATATTAAAACAAATAAAATAATACTAAAACAATTTTTAAAACAATACACAAATTAACAATATAAAAAAAATAGTTATATTAAAAATTTAAAATAATTAAAAATAAAATAAAAAATATATTAATATATAATTGGTAAAATGTCAATGCCCGCCAAAAAACTCTTACTCGAGGTCTGCCCGCTTTTTAAACAGCCTCGTTTTTTTGCCCAAGCCCATTTTTCGACCTATGTTTTTACCCAAACCTCCCATTTTTCTAAGGGCCTTGGTAGTAGTCACCAAACCATGATCACTCAAGTTATAATATAGCATCAAGCACTCATATAGCCGATTATACCTAGTCATACTTGCACCAAATCAACAATAAATTCCAAGATTTTCACATCATATGTGTACTAGGCCGAATGTACTTGCAATTTCACAAACATTCTTCAACATTTTCTTCTTTAAACAAACATATTTATCACTTACTTCATAACCAAAACATCATGTGCAAACATATATACACATATAGGTGCAAGGCCGAATTCTCAAGGTGTTCACAACCATCCAAAACACAATTTTTAACTATCATGCAAGGAGCATAAACCATGCTCATGAGCATACCATGACCGAATACCTCACACACCATGCTCCTTTTAATTTTTTTGGTCATGGTTAAACAAAGGACTCAATGTCCTACTCAAGAATACTAAAAAGAAATTTCAAGAGTGGTCAATCCATCATTACATGCATCATTAGCAAGCTTCACATTTAACATGCAATGGCTTCAACACAATACCAACCTTGGCCAAATACCATTTCCATGGCATAACAAGGATTTGAACCATGGCTAACATGAACATCAAGTTAGCAACTAAAACATGCATGAATCTCATGACACAACCTCATACATACCTTAATCTTGATGCAAGTTTAGCCAAATCTCCTTCTAGATCTCTTCTAAACAAAGCATGGAGCAAAACTCCTTCCTTCTTAGAATTTTCAGCCCAAAGAAAATGAGAATGGATGAACCAAATTTTTTTCTTTTCCTTTCTCTCAACTCACGGCCAAGGGGAGGGAAGCATGGATGAGACCATTTTTTCTTTCTTTGCCCATGCTCTTTATTTTATTATTTCACCCTAATGGACCAACAAAACATGTTTCATGACATGTTTTGCCCATCCACTCTTGCCATGGCCGGCCACTTCATGTTGGGGGAATTGACATGCAAATCCTTATTTTTGCATGCATGTTCAACTAGTCATCACACCTTTCCCCATCATATTTTCAAAGTTTACTACTAGGTCCTTTCTAATGAAATTTACCTTTATAACTCTAAATCAAAACATCAAAAATGTCACACATGAATACGCACATATTATAGGCATCAAAATAAATTTTAAATTACTTTTATGCCTCGGTTTTGTGGTCCCGAAACCACATTCTGACTAGGGTCAATTTTGGGCTGTCACAACTCTCCTCCACTTAAGAAATTTTCGTCCCCGAAAATCTTACCGGTAAATAGGGTTGGGTATCGCTCTTTCATAGAGTTCTCGGTTTCCCAAGTAGCTTCTTCTATCCCGTGTTTGAGCCATAACACTTTCACTAGCGGAACCCGCTTGTTTCGCAACTCTTTCACTTCACGTGCTAGGATACGAATCGGTTCTTCCTCATAACTCATATTGGCTTGAATTTCAACCTCTGATGGACTAATCACGTGCGATGGATCAGATCTATAGCGTCAAAGCATCGAAACATGAAAGACATCGTAAATCTTTTCAAGTTCAGGGGGCAAAATCAAACGATATGCAACTGGACCGACTCGCTCGGATATCTCATATGGCCCAATGAACCTCGGGCTCAACTTGCCTTTACGGCCGAATCTGAGTATCTTTTTCCAAGGTGAAACCTTAAGAAACACTTTATCTCCCACTTGATACTCGATGTCTTTTCGTTTCAGATTCGCGTACGACTTCTGACAATCGGAGGCTATCTTCAGACTTTCACGGATCACTTTCATTTTCTCATTCAAAGATATTTAATCAAATCCACCCGAAAATTTTGCTTTCACCGAGCTCATCCAAAACAATGGTGTACGGCATTTACGATCGCACAAAGCCTCGTAAGGAGCCATCTTAATACTTGATTGAAAACTATTGTTGTAAGCGAATTCAATCAAAGGCAAATACTGCTCCTATGAACCATCGAACTCGAGGATGCAACATCTCAATATATCCTCAAGTATTTGAATTACCCGCCGGATTGACCATCGGTTTGGGGTGAAAGGCGGTCTTTGAAATGCAACTTGGTACCCAAAGCTTCTTGCAACTTCTTCCAAAATCGCGAGGTAAATCTCGGATCTTTATCCGACACGATGGAAATAGGCACCCCATGTAAACTCACAATCGAGAAACGTACAATTCGGCTAGTTTGTCCATTGAAAATCCGTGCGTCGACGGGACAAAGTGAGCCGACTTAGCCAATCTATCTACCACGACCCAAATCGCATCCTTCTTATTCACGACAATGGCGGTCCGGATACAAAGTCCATTGTGACTCGATCCCATTTCCACTCGGGTATCGTGATCGGTGAAGTAATCTCAAGGCACTTGATGTTCCGCTTACTTGTTAACATATTAAACATCTCAAACAAAGTCGAAGATGTCTCGTTTCATACCATGCCACCAAAACCGACGTTTCAAATCGTTGTACATCTTCGTACTCTCCGTGGATCGCCATTCGGCTACAATGGGCTTCGCTCGTAATTATCGAAATAAGTTCAATTCTTTGGAACACACAGACGACTTCAACCTCAAACAATCGTCATCATCGATTTGAAATTCGAGTCCTTGTTCGAACACACTCAAATTTCGCTTTTGCGCCCAACTCATCGTCGACTTTCTCGAGCTTCACGAATTTGATGTATCAATAATGGTTTGGCTTTCAATTCAGCTACTAACACATTGTCGGATCGAACGGACAAGTGCACATTCATCGCTCAGAAAGCGAATAATGATTTACTGACTTAAGGCATCCGCAACCACATTCGCCTTTCCGGTGATAGTCAATGACCATCTCATAATCCTTTAACACCGAGCCAACGCCTTTGTCGCAGATTTAAGTCTCTTTGAGTCATCAAATATTTGAGACTTTTGTGATCCGAATACACATGGCACTTCTCACCAAATAAGTAATGTCGCCATATCTTTAAGGCGAATACGATGGCGACCAATTCGAGATCATGGGTCGGATAATTTTTCTCATGTGGCTTTAATTGCCTCGACGCACAGGCCACAACTCGACCTTCTTGCATCAATACGCAACCTAACCCAAGTAGGGAGGCGTCACTATAGATGACAAACTCTTTGCCGATTCGGGTTGCACTAGAATTGGAGCTTCACCAAATAAGTTTTCATTGATCGAAACTTTTCGACATTTCTCCGTCCATTCGAACTTAACATCCTTTTGGAGTAAGCCGTCATTGCGTGGCTATCATTGAGAAACCTTTACAAATCGTCGGTAATAACCTAAGCAAGCCCCAAAAAGCTCGAACCTCGGTAATATTTCTGAGGCTTCCAGCTAAGTATGGCTGAAATTTTGTTCGGTCAACTCGAATGCCCGATCGCAGATACCACATGCCCCAAGAAGCTAACCTCTTAACCGAACTCACACTTGTCAACTTAGCATATAATTGCTTATCCCGTAAAATTTGCAAGACTAACCTCGGTGTTCAAAGATGTTCGGTCTCATTTCTTGAATAGACCAAGATGTCATCAATGAACCCAACTACGAACCGATCCAAATATGGTCTCAAGATCCGGTTCATCAAATCCATAAATACCGCAATGGCATTAGTAAGCCCAAACGGCATCACTAGGAACTCGTAGTGACCATATCTCGCTCAAGGCGCGCTTGGGTACGCCCAAATCTCGAATTCATAATCGATAATAGCCCGATCTCAAATCTATTTTCGAGAACACCGAGGTTCTTCAGCTTGATCGAACAAATCGTCGATACGCGATAACGGATATTTGTTCTTTATCGCCGCTTATTAAGTCGACGATAGTCGATGCACAACCTCATGGTTCCATCCTTCTTTTCACAAACAACACCGGTGCACCCCAAGGTGAAAAACTCGGACGAGCAAAACCTCTATCCACTAATTCTTGCAATCGAGCTTTCAACTCCTTTAATTCGTTGGTGCCATACGATACGGAGTTATCGAAATCAAGTGGTA
Organism: Gossypium arboreum; assembly: GCF_025698485.1. Lineage (NCBI taxonomy): Eukaryota > Viridiplantae > Streptophyta > Magnoliopsida > Malvales > Malvaceae > Gossypium > Gossypium arboreum. The sequence continues at coordinate 114,935,527 of NC_069075.1, read as the reverse complement.
CCGGTACCAATTCGATGCCAAACTCTATTTCCGAACAGTGGTAAACCCGCAATTCTTCGTGGAAAACATCCGGTCTTCACAAACCACCGCACAGATTCGGGTTTCTTTTCGACTCCTTGTCATCAAGTACATACGCAAGGTATGCTTCACACCCCTTTCTTACGTATTTCGAGCCAACATTGCGATATTACACCGGCAATCCTTTAAGTCCGTAGACTCAACTCGAATTATCTCGTTATTCGTGCACCTCGATCAATAGTCTTGCTTTTGCAATTTACAACCGCATCGTGCATGGTCAACCAATCCAAACCAAGAATAACGTCGAATTCGTCGAATGGCAAAAGCATCAAGTCCGCCGGAAAACAAGAACCTCGAAATACTAGGGGACTTTTCTTACACACTTTGTTGACAAGCACGTAATGACCCAAGGGGTTTGACACCTGAATTACAAACTCAGTAGACTTAATAGGCAAAGTCTTACTGGATGCTAAGGTTTCGCATATAGGGTCAATCAAAGCAATCACATTAGTATCGAAAAGAGTGAATGTACCGGTAATGACATCTGGTGAGGCAGCATCCTTGCGTGCGCGTATGGCATAAGTCCTAGCAGGAGCACGAGCCTCAGATCTGATGGTGGCATCTCTAGATCCTCTCTGACCGCCACTAGCATTGCCCGTGTTTTTAGACGGCCTACCTCGAGTTGTGGTAGCACCCGGGTTCCCTCTTTGATTTACGTTGTGTTCAAATAAGCTCGGGCAATCCTTAATGAAATGATAGACTGATCCGCACTTGTAACAGGAGTGATCACGGAATCTACAACTCCCAGAATGCCATTTGCCACAATATTGGCACTCAGCTCGTCTCGACGCTTATTGCCAACATCGGCGATCGAAGTGACTCGCGTGCCCATAGGGGTCGATCGCGGTCTCATCTAGAAAAGCCCGGTGTCTCTAGACCGCCTAAGCCATCTCTAAATTTCTTTGATGATCGTGGGAAGGGCTTCCCAAGACCTCTTACTAAACTCCCTTGCTCCCACTTCACTTTTCTTTTCTCCATATCGAGATCCTCGGCTTTGCACGCCGCTCGACAAGAGCCACAAACTCTCGGATTTCCAAAATGCCAACATACGCTTTATATCATCATTCACCCATCTTCGCGTTTACACATCACGCCTTCGAAGAAATGCATTCGCTGCATCTGGCTAAGCCTCACAAATTTTCGTTCGTAGTCGAGAACCGACATGGAACCTTGTTTAAGTTCAAGAAATTCCTTCCGCTTTTGATCCATAAATCTCGATCGATATACTTCTTTGAACTCGGTTAGAAAGAACTCCCAAGTTACTTGCTCTCTAGGCACAACCGTAGTCGAGTACTCCACCAATAGTAGGTGGAATCGCGTAGCAAGGAGATAGTACACTTTAAGCATTCATCGGTGTACAAGATAGCTCATCGAGCACCGGATAGTGTTGTCCAACCAAAATTCAGCTTGCTCGGCATCGTCGCTATCCATAGCTTTGAATTGAGTAGCCCCATGTTTACTAATTCATCGATTGGGGCTTGCTTGACCTTATTTGGTCGATTCTCGGAGGTATTGTAGGTCTGGGGTTGCATTAGTCGGGAATGGAGGTTGTGGAACAATTGTGTTAGTTCGAATGTATTGGTTGAACCAATCATTCATCACGCTATAAAAGGCTTGCCTAGCCTCATCATTCGGATTGCTGGCCATAGATTGAGAGTCCGCCGGCCTGTCCCCTTGCGCTGGAGCAGCGCCGCACTCTCCACATCATCAGCTATTGCTCGGTTGGGATCGGGATCCATTGCTATAAACAAACACAAACTCAAATTGTCAGAAATCACCACACTATCAATTTATCACTTAATGGCATGTATAGCTAGACCCCAAACATATCACGGTAGTCCTAGGGTTGACTAAACCGTAGCTCTGATACCAATAAAATTGTAACACCCCAAACCCGAGACCGTTGCCGGTGTCGGACACGAGGGGTTAACAAGCCAAACCCACTTATGGCACCGACCAATTTGACATTCCCAGGCAAGCTGGAAAACTGCGTCGCTGTCGCCTTAAAAAGCATATCTTGAGTTTCACAACTCGGAAACTTATTCCATAAATTTTCCCTGAATTTAGACTCATATATCCATCCATGGATTTATTTCTAGAATTTTTGGTCAGGCCAATTGGTACAGTTTATTAGTTAAAGTCACCCATGTTACAGGGGTCGACTACACTGACCTTCGCACGTTACAACTTGAATATATCTCTGTACAGGGTTTCAATACTGATGCCGTTTGTTTCTAATGAAACTGGACTCAAAAAGGAATCTGCACATATAAGGCATGACTTCTAATTCATTCTGGATAATTTATGGTAAATTTTCAAAGTCGCGACAGGGGACCCAGAAACCGTTCTGGTCCTGTCTCACGAGAACTTTAATATCTCTCGGTATACTATTCATATGATCGTTTCGTTACTTTCATATAAAAATAGACTCGTCAAGGTTCGATCGCATAATTTATTCACTATTTAACACCTTTCCTACAAATTTTGGTGATTTTTCACATCCACATTACTGCAGCTGGCAGCATCTGTTTTTAAGGTAGGCTTTACCTATATTGTAGTTCCCATGGACCAACTATAGTCTAGTCATACTTAGGTCCACATATGATCATATTTAGCCATTCCAATGGCTGATCATGTGACCAACTCTCTCATTCCAAACCATAATCACATCATGAAACCAAATATAATTACAAACCACATATGGTCAAATTCCATACTCCACTTTTACGAACCATTTTCGCATGGCACACACATATACATCACAAAGTACTTAAAACAACCGAGGTAGTCCTATACATGCCATATCCAAAACTCAACTAAAGGAGTACCAAAAGGGCTTTGATAGTGTGGTTGACTTCAACTTCTATGATCCCGAATCCGATCGCTAACGAGCAAAATCTATAAACAGAGAAACAAAGAAACGGAGTAAGCAATTTATGCTTAGTAAGTTTGAGCCATAATATACACACAACCAAAGCATAGCATTCAAGTAGCTAAACAATAATTCATATGCACAATTTCTCAAAGACATGCTTACTTCACAATCCCAACTCTCATGTTCATACACAAATAACGGCTTAGTTAATGCCGATAGCTCATTTATCATTGGAGCGAGTATTCATACGACTTACTCATAGTGTGCAAAGCACACACAAAACATACCTTGTTGTTGGGAACTTCACAAGTGCATTAACTGAAAATTTTACAGCAAGCTTATAATTTTCAAATCACATACCTTCGAGTTTAACCGGATATAGCTACTGCTCAAACGCCGGGACATAGCCCTGTTATGGTAACCCTTTACAAATGCCTTCGGACTTAACCCGGATATCACAACTCGCACAATTGCCTTGGGCTTAGCCCGATATCATAGCTCGCACCATTGCCTTCGGGCTTAGCCCGATATCACAACTCGCACAATTGCCTTGGGCTTAGCCCAATATCACACCGCACATTCATACACATCTTTGTTTCAATTTCATAACAAACTTTTATACACAATTTACTTAATCAAGAATATCATTTCGCTCAATGGCCACATACAAGGGCACAATTTCGATTGCTTATTACTTCGCTCAATCGAATCAAAATCTAAGTTTCGATACTCAAAACTTACCTCGGATGTTGTCGAACGATTCGATGGCTATTCGACTACTTTTTCCTTCCCTTTATCGGATTTGGTCCCCTTGCTCTTGAGCTTAATTTAACAAATAATTTGATTCAATCATTTGAGTATCGAAAAGAGGAACTCAAGGCACTTAGCCCACATATATTCACTAGACATTAAAGTCACATAAGTACGGAATTGATGAATCGACTCAACACACAAAGCCTTCAACATGCTTACTCATGGCCGAACAACACAACCTCTTAGGCACTCATTCATGGCTGATTATGCATGTTGATGTTGAGGCCAATTACATGTTTAACACCACACATGAATGGCACACATTTTACTAGCTAATGCTTTACATATTGTAGCTCAATACTTATAATATAGCATCAAGCACTCATATGGCCGATTATACCTAGTCATACTTGCACCAAATCAACAATAAATTCCAAGATTTTCACATCATATGTGTACTAGGCCGAATGTACTTGCAATTTCACAAACATTCTTCAACATTTTCTTCTTTAAACAAACATATTTATCACTTACTTCATAACCAAAACATCATGTGCAAACATATATACACATATAGGTGCAAGGCCGAATTCTCAAGGTGTTCACAACCATCCAAAACACAATTTTAACTATCATGCAAGGAGCATAAACCATGCTTATGAGCATACCATGGCGAATACCTCACACACCATGCTCCTTTTAATTTTTTTGGTCATGGTTAAACAAAGGACTCAATGTCCTACTCAAGAATACTAAAAAGAAATTTCAAGAGTGGTCAATCCATCATTACATGCATCATTAGCAAGCTTCACATTTAACATGCAATGGCTTCAACACAATACCAACCTTGGCCAAATACCATTTCCATGGCATAACAAGGATTTGAACCATGGCTAACATGAACATCAAGTTAGCAACTAAAACATGCATGAATCTCATGACACAACCTCATACATACCTTAATCTTGATGCAAGTTTAGCCAAATCTCCTTCTAGATCTCTTCTAAACAAAGCATGGAGCAAAAACTCCTTCCTTCTTAGAATTTTCAGCCCAAAGAAAATGAGAATGGATGAACCAAATTTTTTTTTCTTTTCCTTTCTCTCAACTCACGGCCAAGGGGGAGGGGAAGCATGGATGAGACCATTTTTTTTCTTTCTTTGCCCATGCTCTTTATTTTATTATTTCACCCTAATGCACCAACAAAACATGTTTCATGACATGTTTTGCCCATCCACTCTTGCCATGGCCGGCCACTTCATGTTGGGGGGGAAATTGACATGCAAATCCCTTATTTTTGCATGCATGTTCAACTAGTCATCACACCTTTCCCCATCATATTTTCAAAGTTTACTACTAGGTCCTTTCTAATGAAATTTACCTTTATAACTCTAAATCAAAACATCAAAAATGTCACACATGAATACGCACATATTATAGGCATCAAAATAAATTTTAAATTACTTTTATGCCTCGGTTTTGTGGTCCCGAAACCACATTCTGACTAGGGTCAATTTTGGGCTGTCACATGGGGTAAGTCTGTTAACCGGGCCTGTTACGGATGTGGTTTGAAGGACCACTTCATTAGAGATTGCACGGAGCTAGATGAGAAGAATAAGATGCAAGGTGCAAGATCTAGTGGGCGACGGCTAGAGGTAGACCGCCGAGGATTTCAGGAGGTAGGGGTGGTAATCGAGAGGAGCCACCGACACGATCGTTCGATCCGAGACCCGTGCTCTGCTAGAGCATATGCCATCCGCATACGAGAGGAGGCATCATCCCCGACGTTATCACCGGTACTTTTACTCTCTTTGATACTAGTGTGATTGCATTGATTGACCCCGCTCTACTCATTCATATGTATGTGAAACTTTAGCATCCAAAGAAGACTCTACCGTTGAGTCTCTCGAGTTCGTAATTCAGTGTCAAACCCTTTGGGTCAATACGTATTGTTGATAAAGTGTGCAAGAGATGCCCCTAATAATTCGAGAATCTGCTTTCCTACCGATCGATGCTTCTACCATTTGATGAATTCGATGTTATTCTTGGTATGGATTGGTGACCGTACATGATGCAAAGGTGGATCGCAAAAGAAAACCATTGATTTGAGGAGTGCAAATAATGAGGTAGTCCGAGTCGAGTCTCATCGATTTAAAAGGAGTGCCAGCGATAATATCTTCTATGACCGCTCGGAGATATGTGAAAAAGGGGTGTGAAACATACCTTGCGTATGTGTTTGAAAGTAAAGAGACGGAAAAGAAACTCGAATTGGTACCAGTGGTTTGTGAGTATTCAGATGTTTTTCCGGAGGAGTTACCGGGATTGCCACCGGTTCGAGAAGTGGAATTCGGCATCGAAATTGTACCGGGTACTACGCCGATCTCAATAGCTCCGTATCGTATGGCATTAACGGAGTTAAAGGAATTGAAGGTTCAATTGCAAGAATTGACGGATAGAGGTTTCGCTCGACCGAGTTTTTCTCCATAGGGCGCACCAGTATTGTTTGTGAAAAAGAAGGACGGAAGCATGAGGTTGTGCATCGACTATCGTCAACTCAATAAAGTGACGATAAAGAATAAATATCCGCTGCCACGAATTGACGATTTGTTTGATCAATTAAAGGGAGCCTCGGTGTTTTCAAAGATAGATTTGAGGCCGGGTACTATCGGTTGAGGGTCCGAGAATCGGACATACCCAAAACCGCTTTTAGAACGAGGTACGGTCACTACTGAATTCTTGGTGATGCCGTTTGGGCTCACTAATGCCCTAACGGTGTTTATGGATTTAATGAATAGAATTTTCAGCCATACTTGGATCGGTTCAGTAGTTGTATTTATCGATGACGCTTTTGGTCTATTCGAGATGAAACCGAACATGCTTGAACACCGAGGCTAGTGTTGCAAATCTTACGAGATAAGCGCTTATACGCAAAGTTCAAGAAATGTGAATTTTGGTTGAAAGAGGTTAGCTTTTTGGGCACGTGGTGTCTGCAGATCGGTGTCGGGTGGACCCGAACAAAATTTCGCCATAGTCGATTGGAAACCACCAAGGAATGTTACCGGGTTAGGAGCTTTTTGGGGCTTGCTTGGATACTATCGACGATTTGTGAAAGGTTTTTCGGTGATAGTCGCGCCGATGACAAAACTACTTCAAAAAGATGTTAAGTTCGAGTGGTCGAACGTGTCAAGAAAGTTTCGATCGACTAAAACCTGTTTAACCGAGGCCCCAGATTAGTACAATACCGAGTCCAGTAAAGAGTTTGTCATATCTGATGGCGATCCTTGCTTGGGTTTGGTTGTGTGTTGATGCAAGAAGGTCGAGTTGTGGCTTACGATCGAGACAACTAAAGCCGCATGAGAGAAACTATCCGACCCATGACCTTGAACTAGCAGACCATAGTGTTCGCCTTGAAGATATGGCGGCATTACTTGTTTGGAGAGAGGTGTCATATTTATTCGGACCACAAGAGTCTAAAATATTTGATGACTCAGAGAGATTTAAACCTGCGACAAAGACGTTGGCTTGAGTTGTTGAAAGACTATGAACTCATCATTGATTATCACCGGGAAAGGCCAACGTGGTGGCCGATGCTTTAAGTCGCAAGGCACTGTTTGCTTTGAGAGCGATGGATGCTCATCTATCCGTTTCACCCGATGAGGTGCTAGTAGTCGAATTAGAGACCAAACCGTTTTTGATTCATCAAGTACTTGAATCTCGGAAGGTCGACGCCGAATTGGTCGCTAAGCGAGCCGAATGTGTTTCAAGGAGGAATCGAATTTGATTGACGACCATGATTGCTTGACGCTCAAGGGTCGATTATGTATTCCAAGGAATTCGGAACTTGTTTCGATGATTTTGAACGAGGCTCACAGTAGTCGAATGACAATCCACCCGGGTAGTACTAAAATGTACAATGACCTGAAACATCGGTTTTGGTGGCATGGTATGAAACGAGACATCTCTGACTTTGTTTCGAGATGTTTAATATGTCAACAAGTGAAAGCGGAGCATCAAGTGCCATCGGGATTATTTCAGCCGATCACGATACCCGAGTGGAAATGGGATCGAGTCACCATGGACTTTGTATCAGACTGCCATTGTCAGCGAGTAAGAAGGATGCGATTTGGGTCATTGTTGATAGACTGACCAAGTCTGCTCATTTTATTCCTGTCCGCACGGATTTTTAAGCTTGATAAATTGGCGAATTATACGCCTCCCAAATTATTCGATTGCATGGGGTGCCTATTTCTATCGTGGTTTGGATAGAGACCCAAGATTTACATCGCGATTTTGGAAGAAATTGCAAGAGGCTTTGGGTACCAAGCTGCATTTTAGCACTCGCTTTCACCCCCAAACCGATGGTCAATCCGAACGGATAATTCAAATACTCGAGGATATGTTGAGATGTTGCATCCTTGAGTTTAGTGGTTCATGGGAACGGTATTTACCTTTGGTTGAATTCGCACAACAATAGCTTTCAATCAAGTATCAAGATGGCGCCTTACGAGGCTTTATACGGTCGTAAATGCCGTACCCTATTATTCTGGATGAACTTAGTGAAGGAAAAATCTTGAGGTTGATTTGGTTAAGGATGCCGAGCAAAAAGTTCGTAATTCGTGAAAGTTTGAAGGTCGCTCGGATCGCCAAAAGTCGTATGCGGATTTGAAAAGGAAAGACATTGAATATCGGGTTGGAGACAAGGTATTTCTCAAAGTCTCACCACGAAGAAGATGCTTAGATTTGGCCGTAAGGAAAATTGAATCCGAGGTTCATTGGTCCGTATGAAGTATCCGAACGAGTTGGACCAGTAGCGTACCGGTTAATTTTACCCCCTGAGCTTGAAAGGATCCACAACGTTTTCCATGTTTCGATGCTTCGACGATATAGGTCTGATCCATCGCACGTAATCACTCCGCTTTGAGATTGAGATTCACCTAATTTGAGCTATGAAGAGGAACCGTTCGCATTCGATGCGTGAAGTAAAAGAGTTGCGCAATAAGAAAATCCCATTAGTGAAGGTGTTGTGGCATAAACATGGAATTGAAGAAGCCACTTGGGAACTCGAGGACTCTATGAAAGAGCGATACCCAAACCTATTTACCAGTAAGATTTTCGGGGACGAAAATTTCTTAAGTGGGGGAGAGTTGTGACATCCCTAATTTGACCCTAGCCGGAAAGTGGTTTCGGGACCGCTAAACCGAGTCACCAAAATGTTTGAATGTAGTATTTATTGTCTAAAATATGTGATTATGAATATGTGAAAGTTTTAAGTTTCGATTTAGTAAATTTTGTGCGAATTTAGCCAATAGGACTTGTGTGACACTTTTGAAATGTGATAGGCTAATCTATAAGGATCTAATAGTGCATGTAATCACAAAGAAGGGCTTGCATGTCAAATATCCCTTAATCCAAGTCTAGTGGCCGCCATGACAAAGAATATGGGCAAAACATGTCATAGACATGTTTTGTTGGTGAATCATGGGTGAAAAAAAATTAATGAGCATGGGTAATAAAGAAAAGGAAAAAGGAAAAAATGGTCTCATGCATGCCCATTGCCGTGTATTGAGGAAGAGAAAAGAAAAAATTTTGTTCATCCATTTTCATTCTCTCTTGACCGAAAATACTAGAGGGGAAGGGAGGAAATTTTGCTTCATGCTTGGTTTGGAAGAGGATTAGGAAGAGGTTTGGCTATACTTGCATCAAGATTAAGGTATGTTTGAGGTTGTGCCATGAGATTCATGCATGTTTTAGTTGATAGCTTGATGCTCTTGTTAGCCATGGTTCAAACCTTTGTTATATCATGGGGATGGTATTTGGCCAAGGTGGATTTTGTGTTAATGCCATTGCATGTTAAATATGAAGCTTGTTAATGGTATATGTGATGGGGGATTGATGGCTCTTGGACTTTCTTTTTAGTATTTTTGAGTAAGACATTAAGTTCTTTGCTTAATCATGACCAAAATGATGGTGTTGTGATGTATTCGGTCATGGTATATCCACAAGTATGATTCATGCATGTTGCATGGTAGGTAAGATTTGAGCTTTGGATATGTGTTTATATTTGGATATAAACAACTTAAGATTCTACCCTTGCACCTACATGAATATGTGTTTGCACATGATGAATTGGTATGACATATATACTATTTCAAGGTGTATATTTGCTTGTGATGATGTTTTCGGTTATGTAGTAAATGAGAGATGTGCATTGAGCTACAATATGTAATCGTTAGTTAGTAAATGCATGCTGTTTTTTTTGTGTGTGGTATTAAGTGTAAAATTGGCCTCAACATAGACATGCATATTCGCCAAATGAAGTAGATTGGTGTGCATGTTTTCGGTTGGAGGCAACCGTATTGAAGCCTTATCTTGGCTTAGATAATTGACTAAATGGGTAATAAGTGAGGATGGTTGCCGAATATACAAACATACATATGCATGTGTAATTGAATTATGAATGTTTAGCAAGATGGTTAAACTAGTTAATTTATTGATTAAGCTCAAGGAGTTAAAGAAGGATAATCAAGCAAGGGAAAGACGAAGGTCATCGAGTAGCCGACTTGGACTGTTTTACCCAACACAAAGTAAGTCATTAAGCGTATATTTGGTGTGACAGCCCTAAAGTGACCCTAGTCAGAAACCGGTTTCGGGACCGCTAAACCGAGTCACTAAATTATTTGAGTATGATAGTTACTGTCTGAATATATGAATATGCATGTGTGATAATTTCTTTATTGAATTTTTTGCCTAATTATAGGTGAATTTTAGTGATTAGGACTTATGTGAGAAAATTTAGAAATGTGCTAGGCAAATGTATGGTGGCCTATTAATACATGTGGGAAAAGGGTTGTCCTTGCATGTCAAATAACCCCTTTTCCTAAGGTGAGTGGCCGGCCATGACTAGGTGATGGGCAAGGAAAACATGTCCTAGACATGTTGGCCTAGTGCATGATGTAAGGAGAATAAAATAATAAAAAAGAAAAGATAATGATGAAACAAAAAAAAAAATGGGTGTGGATGCTCTTTTGCCGTGAGAAACAAAGAAGAAAAAGGGGAAGAAAAATTTGTTGCTCATCCTTGGGTGCCTTGGCCGAATAGAAGAAAGGAAATTGAAAAAAAAAAAAATATTGGCTCATCTTCCTCCTAGCTTAGCCGATCCTTCAAGAAGAAAAGGGAAGACTTAGCATTCGGTCACTTGAGCTTGAACTAAGGTATGGAATCCATGTTAGTCTTTGAAATCTTTGCATGTATGAAGCTAGTTACTAAGTCCTTTACTTGCTCATGTCAAAAAAAATTTGAAGGTGGTAGTAATACAAGTGTTCGGCCATGGAGGATGTTTAAGGGAGATGGTTGTTGCCTTTATGATGTAAGGAATAATTAGAAATGGGTGAAAGAAACAAGCCCTTGTTCTTGATTCTTCTTGGCCGATTCTAAGGGAGAAAAAGAGAGCAACCATGTGGTTTCTAAGCCATAAATAAGGTGACCCATGTTAGAAATTGTGATTTTGAGGTGACTAGAACATTCGCCATGCATGTTGTTTTCCTTGGTGAGTGTTTTGATGTTGTTGTGATGAAAGCATGGAGATGAGTGAGTTGAATGTTTAACAAAAGGAAATTTTGTGCCATTGAGTTCTTGTTGTTATGTGTGTGTGTGCATGAGTATTCGCCATGCTATAGAATTTATGTTGCAAAATGATTAATTCTTAATGAGATGTATAATAGTACTTGTGAATGAGCTTGAGAGTATTTAAACAATTAGACATGAAAAGGGTGGTAATGAGGCTGAAAAATTGTTGGATGGTTAATTGGGTAAGGAATGAAGCATTCGCCATATGGGGTATAAATGGGCATAGGTGTTAAATACCTTGTATTGGAAACTTTGATAAATAAGTAGCAATAAATTAAGATGAGATTGAGTAAATTTTCAACTTAGTTGTGTTAAGTAATCGGCAATAACCATAATAATGCATGTGAATGCCGTATGTTTGTGTTTGATGGAGAGATAAATTGTTTGATTTAGCTCAAGAGCAAAGGAAACTAGATTGGACAAAGGAAAGGAGAAAGCAAACGAGTAGCCGATTTGGAACCATTCTACCCCAAACAAGGTAAGTCATTAAGCACATATGTTTGATATTGCTTAAATGATTGGAAAATCTATGCAATTGTGTTTAATGGAATGCTATATATATGTATAAATGAAATTGTATGTGTATGGAATGAGGATAATTGTTGAATGTAATAGAAATAGTGGAATGTGTAGAAAGTTTGCTTTCGGCACTATGTGTCTTGGCAATACGTGTGTATGGTGACGAGATTGGCACTAAGTGTGCGTGCTGGAAATATATGGCACTAAGTGTGCGTGCTGGAAATATTTGGCACTAAGTGTGCAAGCTGGAAAAATACTGACCTTTGGGTGTGCGAGTTCGGAGGGTATGGCACTGTGTGTGCGAGCTTAAATTACGTGGCACTAAGTGTGCGAAATCGAGTGGTAAGCACTATGTGTGCGTACTCTATATATATGGAGGGTGTGTCTCCATTGAATTGAGTATGGACAGCGGATCGGGTAAGTACCTCGAGCTCATGACGAATAGAGAATTCGTTCATGCTTGGGGATTGAAATTGGTAAGCCTTAAATCTATGTGATGATTGAAGTGTGTATGGTTGTGCTGGAAAATGAGTTAATGTGTAAAAATGCTTCGATTATCTTGTTGTGTAGAATATGAAATGTGGATGTATGAATTGGCACGAGATTGGACCGAAAGGTCCGAGGTATTATGGTATAGATTCGGTATGGACGAGTACCTAGCCTCATTTGTTGTACATGTAGTAGTAACTTTATCAGTGGATTGATGAATGCTTATGACTTACTGAGTTGTAAACTCACTCGGTGTTTTTCTTGTCACCCATTTTAGGTCTCTCGGACTCGTATTGTTTGCGTGATCGGGACCGTCGTTGAAGTCATCACACCGGCTGAAATCTTGTGGTATTGTTTTTGTTGTTGAAGAACATTTGGCATGTATAGGCTATTATATTTTGTCGAATTGTGGGTTGTAAACTTTAAGCCATGTGAAAATGGCCTATGTGGTCGTCGAGTGGGATGCTAGAACCTATAGCCACGAGTCTTAGAAACTCAAATTTTGATAAGGTGGCCATAATTTGTGTCATGTATGATGGATGATTAAGGCCAAGGAAAAATTCATGAAATTGGCATAGTCTACTGCAGTAACTGTTGCGGACAGCAGCAGTGAGATGAGATTGAAAATCACTAAAAATAGTAGAAGTAGAATTAAATAGTGAGTAAATTATGAAATTGAACCTTGATGAATCTATTTTTATATGGACGAAACGAAACGACCATATGAGCAGTATATTGAGAGATATTAAAGTTCTCGTGAGACAGGGTCAGAACGGTTTCTGGGTCCCCTGTCGCGACTTTGAAAATTTACCATAAATTATCCAGAAAGAATTAGGAGTCATGCCTTATATGTACAGATTCCATTTTGAGTCTAGTTTCATTAGAAACAAACGGAACCAGTATTAAAGCCCTGTACAGAGAGATATTCAAGTTGTAACGCGCGAAGGTCAGAGCAGTCGGTCCCTGTAACATGGGTGACTTTAACTAATAAACTGTACCAATTGGCCCAACCAAAAATTCTAGAAATAAATCCATGGATAGATATATGAGTCTAAATTCAGGAAAAATTTACGGAATCAGTTTCCGATTTTTGAAACTCGAGATATGATTTTTATGGCGTCAGTGACGCAGTTTCCCAGCCTGTCGGGAAATGCCAAATTGGTTGGTACCTTGAGAAGATTTGACCCATTAACCCCTCGTGTCCGACACCGGCGATGGTCACGGGTTCGGAGTGTTACAATTTTATTGGTATCAGAGCTATGGTTTAGTCGGTTCTAGGACTACCATAGCGCGTGTGAGTCTAGCTATACATGCCAAATTGTTAGCGCTTAATAATGTGATGACTTCTGACGGTTGGAATTTTTGTTTTGATTAGCAATGGAACCCGGGGTAGAGAGACCCTTGGCGGATGACGTTGAAAGTGTAGCGGCTGCTCCTGCGCAAGGGACACCACCCGTTGAGCCTCAGTCATCCGCGAATAATCAAAATGAAGGGGCGAAACAAGCCTTCTTCACCATGATGAATGAGTGGGTCGCGCAATATGCCCGAACCAACCCGGCTGTCCAACCATTCCCGAATTTAAATACTCCACCCCAAGAGCCCGCAATGCCTCCGATTCTCGATCCTGTGAGGTGAGTAAACCACCGTGGACTTGATTAGGAAGCGTGGGGAGGAGTTCAAGGCCATAGTTACTTGATGATGCCGAAAAGGCCGAAGTTCGCTCGATAACACCATTAGAGTGTTAGATGAACTGTCATGCACACCGATGAATGTCTTAAGTGTGCTATATCCTTGTTATGAGACTCACTTACTATTGGTGGAGGACTTTAATTTCCATAGTCCCAAATGAACGAGTTACTTGGGATTTCTTCCAATCCAATTTCGAAAGAAATACATTAGTCAACGGTTCATCGATCGAGCGTAAGGAATTCTTAGAACTCAAGCAAGGCCGAATGATCAGATCTAAATACGAACATGAGTTCGTAAGACTTAGTCGGTATGCTCGGAGTGTGTGGCTGATGAGGTTGCGATGTGCAAAAGATTTGAAGAAGGATTGAATGAAGAGTTAAAGTTACTAGTGGGAATTTTAGAGATAAAGGAGTTCGTGACACTAGTCGAACGAGCACTCGCAAGGCGGAAGAACTTGGGAAGGAGAAGAAGAAGGCTGAATTTGAAGCAAGAGATTACCGTAAAAGATCGACGAGTAAAGCTCCGCTTCTCGGCTGTAAAGAGGTTCGGGGAGGACACCAAGAAGTCGAGGACGATCAAGGAATTTCCATTAGAGCCCGACCATTGACGGACTCCGAGCTACTTCATAGCTAGTGTGGGCAATAATCGTCAAGAGAGACCCAATGCCCCCAATGTTGAAGACGACACCTAGGTGAATGTTGGGGTAAGTCCATTAATAGGGCTCATTATGGATGCGGTTCAAGGACCACTTCATTAGAGATTGCACGAGCTAGATGAGAGGAATAAGACGCAAGGTGCAAGACCTAGTGGAACGACGGTGGAGGTAGGCCCCAAGAATCTCTCGGAGGTAGGGGTGGTAATCGAGAGGAGCCTCTAATACTGCTGTCCGATCCGAGACCCGTGCTCTGCTAGAGCATATGCCGTCCACAAGACGAGAGGAGGCATCCTCCCCGACGTTATCACGGTACTTTTACTCTCTTCGATACTATTGTGATTGCATTGATTGACCCCGCTCTACTCACTCATATGTATGTGAAACCTTAGCATCCAAGAAGACTCTACCGTTGAGTCTCTTGAGTTCGTAATTCGAGTGTCAAACCCTTTGGGTCAATACGTGCTCGTTGATAAAAGTGTGCAAGAGATGCCCCTAATAATTCGAGAATCTGCTTTTCCTACCGATCCGATGCTTCTACCATTTAATGAATTGATGTTATTCTTGGTATGGATTGGCCGATCAGACATGATGCAAAGGTGGATCGCAAAAGGAAAACCATTGATTTGAGGAGTGCAAATAATGAGGTAGTCGAGTCGAGTCTCATCGATTTAAAAGGAGCGCCAATGATAATATCTTCTATGACCGCCGGAGGTATGTGAAAAGGGGTGTGAAACATACCTTGCGTATGTGTTTGGAAGCAAAGAGACGGAAAGGAAACTCGAATCGGTACCGGTGGCTTGTGAGTATTCGGATGTTTTTCCCGAGGAGTTACCGGATTGCCACCGGTTCGAGAAGTGGAATTCGCATCGGTTGTACCGGTACTACGCCGATTTCAATAGCCCCGTGTCGTATGGCATTAACGGAATTAAAGGAATTGAAGGTTCAATTGCAAGAATTGACGGATAGAGGTTTCGCTCGATCGAGTTTTTCTCCATGGGGCGACTTTTGTATTGTTTGTGAAGAAGAAGGACGGAACCATGAGGTTGTGCATCGACTATCGTCAACTCAATAAAGTGACGATAAAGAATAAATATCCATTGCCACGAATTGACGATTTGTTTGATCAATTAAAGGGAGCCTCGGTGTTTTTAAAGATAGATTTGAGGTCGGGGTGCTATCAGTTGAGGGTCCGAGAATCGGACATACCCAAAACCGCTTTTAGAACAAGGTACGGTCACTACGAATTCCTGGTGATGCCGTTTGGGCTCACTAATGCCCCTGCGGTGTTTATGGATTTAATGAATAGAATTTTCAGGCCATACTTGGATCGGTTCGTAGTTGTATTTATCGATGACATTTTGGTCTATTTGAGAGATGAAACTGAACATGCTGAACACTTGGGGCTAGTGTTGCAAATCTTACGAGATAAGCAGTTATACGCAAAGTTCAGTAAATGTGAATTTTGGTTGAAAGAGGTTAGCTTTTGGGGCACGTGGTGTCCGTGATCGGTGTCGGGTGGACCCAACAAAATTCGCCATAGTCGATTGGAAACCACCAAGGAATGTTACCGGTTAGGAGCTTTTTGGGCTTGCGGTTATTACCGACGATTTGTAAAAGGTTTCTCGACGATAGCCACGCCAATGACGAAACTACTCCAAAAGGATGTTAAGTTCGAATGGACGGAGAAATGTCAGAAAAGTTTCGATCAATTGAAAGCTTATTTGACTGAAGCCCCAATTCTAGTGCAACCCGAATCGGGCAAAGAGTTTGTCATTTATAGTGACGCATCCCTACTTGGGTTGGGTTGCGTATTGATGCAAGAAGGGCGAGTTGTGGCCTATGCGTCGAGACAATTAAAGTCACATGAGAAAAATTATCCAACCCATGATCTCGAATTGGCTGCCATCGTGTTCGCCTTAAAGATATGGCGACATTACTTATTTGGTAAGAAGTGCCATGTGTATTCGGATCACAAAAGTCTCAAATATTTGATGACTCAGAGAGACTTAAATCTGCGACAAAGACGATGGCTCGAGTTGTTAAAAGATTATGAACTCGTCATTGATTATCACCCGAAAGGCTAATGTGGTTGCGGATGCCTTAAGTCGAAATCACCGTTTGCTTTTACTGACGATGAATGTACACTTGTCTATCCTACCCGACAATGTGTTAGTAGCCAATTAAAGGCCAAACCATTGTTGGCTCATCAAATTCGGAAGCTCGGAAAGTTGATGAGGAGTTGCTTGCAAAACGGGTGAGTGTGTTCGAACAAGGAATCGAGTTTCAAATTGATGATGACGATTGTTTGAGGTTCAAGTCGTCTGTGTGTTCCAAAGAATTCGAACTTATTTCGATAATTCTAAATGAAGCCCATTGTAGTCGAATGTCAATCCACCCGGTAGTACTAAAATGTACAATGACCAAACGCCAATTTTGGTGGCTCGGTATGAAACGAGACATTTCTGAATTTGTTTCAAGGTGTCTGATATGTCAACAAGTGAAAGCGGAACATCAAGTGCCATCGGGATTACTTCAGCCGATCATGATACCCGAATGGAAATGGGATCGAGTAACAATGGACTTTGTGTCTGGGTTACCATTGACTCAGAATAAGAAAGACTCGGTTTGGGTCATTGTTGATAGACTGACCAAGTCTGCTCATTTTATCCCCGTCCGCACGGATTTTACGCTCGATAAGTTGGCGTAATTATACGTCTCCCAAATTGTTCGATTGCATGGGGTACCTATTTCTATCGTGTCGGATAGAGACCCAAGATTTACGTCGCGGTTTTGGAAGAAATTGCAAGAGGCTTTGGGTACCAAACCGCATTTTAGCACTTTTTTCACCCCAAACCGATGGTCAATCCGAACGGATAATTCAAATACTCGAGGATATGTTGAGATGTCTGCATCCTTGAGTTTAGTGGTTCATGGAACAGTATCGCCTTTGATTGAATTCGCTTACAACAATAGCTTTCAATCAAGTATTAAGATGGCGCCTTACGAGGCTTTATACTATCGTAAATGCCGTACCCCATTATTCTAGACCGAACTTAGTGAAGGTAAATTATTCGGGTTGATTTGGTTAAGGATGCCGAGCAAAAGTTCGAGTAATTCGTGAAAGTTTGAAAGTCGCTTGGATCGCCAAAAGTCGATGCGGATTTGAAAAGAAAAGATATTGAATATCAGGTTGGAGACAAGGTCTTTCTCAAAGTTTCACCTTGGAAGAAGGTGCTTAGATTTGGTCGTAAGGGCAAATTGAGTCCGAGGTTCATCGGGCCATATGAAGTATCCGAACGAATTGGGCCAGTCGCATATCGATTAATTTTGCCCCCTGAGCTCGAAAGGATTCACAACGTTTTTCATGTCTCGATGTTTCGACGATATAGGTCTGATCCATCGCACGTAATTGCTCCCTCTGAGATTGAGATTCAGCCTAATTTGAGCTATGAAGAGGAACCGGTTCGCATTATGATGCGTGAAGTAAAAGAGTTGCGCAATAAGAAAATCCCATTAGTGAAGGTGTTGTGGCATAAACACGGAATTGAAGGAGCCACTTGGGAACTTAAGGACTCTAAGAAAGAGCGATACCCGAGCCTATTTACCGGTAAGATTTTCGGGGACGAAAATTTCTTAAGTGGGGGAGAGTTGTGACAGCCCTAAAGTGACCCTAGTCAGAAACCGGTTTGGGACCGCTAAACCGAGTCACTAAATTATTTGAGTATGATAGTTACTTGTCTCAATATATGAATATGCATGTGTGATAATTTCTTTATTGAATTTTTGCCTAATTATAGGTGAATTTTAGTGATTAGGACTTATGTGAGAAAATTTAGAAATGTGCTAGGCAAATGTATGGTGGCCTATTAATACATGTGGGAAAAGGGTTGTCCTTGCATGTCAAATAACCCCTTTTCCTAAGGTGAGTGGCCGCCATGACTAGGTGATGGGCAAGGAAAACATGTCCTAGACATGTTGGCCTAGTGCATGATGTAAGGGAGAATAAAATAATAAAAAAAGAAAAAGATAATGATGAAACAAAAAAAAATGGGTGTGGATGCTCTTTTGCCGTGAGAAACAAAGAAGAAAAAGGGGAAGAAAAATTTGTTGCTCATCCTTGGGTGCCTTGGCCGAATAGAAGAAAGGAAATTGAAAAAAAAAATATATTGGCTCATCTTCCTCCTAGCTTAGCCGATCCTTCAAGAAGAAAAGGGAAGACTTAGCATTCGGTCACTTGAGCTTGAACTAAGGTATGGAATCCATGTTAGTCTTTGAAATCTTTGCATGTATGAAGCTAGTTACTAAGTCCTTTACTTGCTCATGTCAAAAAAAAATTTGAAGGTGGTAGTAATACAAGTGTTCGCCATGGAGGATGTTTAAGGAGATGGTTGTTGCCTTTATGATGTAAGGAATAATTAGAAATGGGTGAAAGAAACAAGCCCTTGTTCTTGATTCTTCTTGGCCGATTCTAAGGGAGAAAAGAGAGCAACCATGTGGTTTCTAAGCCATAAATAAGGTGACCCATGTTAGAAATTGTGATTTTGAGGTGACTAGAACATTCGGCCATGCATGTTGTTTTCCTTGGTGAGTGTTTTGATGTTGTTGTGATGAAAGCATGGAGATGAGTGAGTTCAATGTTTAACAAAAAGGAAATTTTGTGCCATTGAGTTCTTGTTGTTATGTGTGTGTGTGCATGAGTATTCGCCATGCTATAGAATTTATGTTGCAAAATGATTAATTCTTAATGAGATGTATAATAGTACTTGTGAATGAGCTTGAGAGTATTTAAACAATTAGACATGAAAAGGGTGGTAATGAGGCTGAAAAATTGTTGGATGGTTAATTGGGTAAGGAATGAAGCATTCGCCATATGGGGTATAAATGGGCATAGGTGTTAAATACCTTGTATTGGAAACTTTGATAAATAAGTAGCAATAAATTAAGATGAGATTGAGTAAATTTTCAACTTAGTTGTGTTAAGTAATCGGCAATAACCATAATAATGCATGTGAATGCCGTATGTTTGTGTTTGATGGAGAGATAAATTGTTTGATTTAGCTCAAGAGCAAAGGAAACTAGATTGGACAAAGGAAAGGAGAAAGCAAACGAGTAGCCGATTTGGAACCATTCTACCCCAAACAAGGTAAGTCATTAAGCACATATGTTTGATATTGCTTAAATGATTGGAAAATCTATGCAATTGTGTTTAATGGAATGCTATATATATGTATAAATGAAATTGTATGTGTATGGAATGAGGATAATTGTTGAATGTAATAGAAATAGTGGAATGTGTAGAAAGTTTGCTTTCGGCACTATGTGTCTTGAGCAATACGTGTGTATGGTGACGAGATTGGCACTAAGTGTGCGTGCTGGAAATATATGGCACTAAGTGTGCGTGCTGGAAATATTTGGCACTAAGTGTGCAAGCTGGAAAAATACTGACCTTTGGGTGTGCGAGTTCGGAGGGTATGGCACTTGTGTGTGCGAGCTTAAATTACGTGGCACTAAGTGTGCGAAATCGAGTGGTAAGCACTATGTGTGCGTACTCTATATATATGGAGGGTGTGTCTCCATTGAATTGAGTATGGACAGCGGATCGGGTAAGTACCTCGAGCTCATGACGAATAGAGAATTCGTTCATGCTTGGGGATTGAAATTGGTAAGCCTTAAATCTATGTGATGATTGAAGTGTGTATGGTTGTGCTGGAAAATGAGTTAATGTGTAAAATGCTTGATTATCTTGTTGTGTAGAATATGAAATGTGGATGTATGAATTGGCACGAGATTGGACCGAAAGGTCCGAGGTATTATGGTATAGATTCGGTATGGACGAGTACCTAGCCTCATTTGTTGTACATGTAGTAGTAACTTTATCAGTGGATTGATGAATGCTTATGACTTACTGAGTTGTAAACTCACTCGGTGTTTTCTTGTCACCCATTTTAGGTCTCTCGGACTCGTATTGTTTGCGTGATCGGGACCGTCGTTGAAGTCATCACACCGGCTGAAATCTTGTGGTATTGTTTTTGTTGTTGAAGAACATTTGGCATGTATAGGCTATTATATTTTGTCGAATTGTGGGTTGTAAACTTTAAGCCATGTGAAAATGGCCTATGTGGTCGTCGAGTGGGATGCTAGAACCTATAGCCACGAGTCTTAGAAACTCAAATTTTGATAAGGTGGCCATAATTTGTGTCATGTATGATGGATGATTAAGGCCAAGGAAAATTCATGAAATTGGCATAGTTACTGCAGTAACTGTTGCGGACAGCAGCAGTGAGATGAGATTGAAAAATCACTAAAAATAGTAGAAGTAGAATTAAATAGTGAGTAAATTATGAAATTGAACCTTGATGAATTTATTTTTATATGGACGAAACGAAACGACCATATGAGCAGTATATTGAGAGATATTAAAGTTCTCGTGAGACAGGGTCAGAACGGTTTCTGGGTCCCCTGTCGCAACTTTGAAAATTTATCATAAATTATCCAGAAAGAATTAGGAGTCATGCCTTATATGTACAGATTCCATTTTGAGTCTAGTTTCATTAGAAACAAACGGCACCAGTATTAAAGCCCT
Source organism: Gossypium arboreum (assembly GCF_025698485.1). Lineage (NCBI taxonomy): Eukaryota > Viridiplantae > Streptophyta > Magnoliopsida > Malvales > Malvaceae > Gossypium > Gossypium arboreum. The sequence continues at coordinate 114,914,262 of NC_069075.1, read as the reverse complement.
GTACAGAGAGATATTCAAGTTGTAACGCACGAAGGTCAGAGCAGTCGGTCCCTGTAACATGGGTGACTTTAACTAATAAAATGTACCAATTGGCCCAACCAAAAATTCTAGAAATAAATCCATGGATAGATATATGAGTCTAAATTCAGGAAAAATTTACGGAATCAGTTTCCGAGTTTTGAAACTCGAGATATGATTTTTATGGCGTCAGTGACGCAGTTTCCCAGCCTGTCGGGAAATGCCAAATTGGTTGGTACCTTGAGAAGATTTGACCCATTAACCCCTCGTGTCCGACACCGGCGATGGTCACGGGTTCGGAGTGTTACATTTGGTGTTGATTTAAATGATCATAATATATATGCAAATGTGTTTAAATAAGTTGATGTGTGAATGGAAATGTATGTGTATGGAATGATGCCATTGTTGAATGTATAAAGGCAGCAAAATACATAAGGTATTGGTCTCGGCACTAAGTGTGCGGGTATAAATGGACACGGTGACAAGATTGGCACTAAGTGTGCGGGTTTAAAATTATACAGCACTAAGTGTGCGAGTTTGATTATATAGCACTAAGTGTGCGAGTTGAATACATATAGCACTAAGTGTGCGGATTCACTATATGCTCTTGCATTACAATTGGCACTGAGTGTGCGACATTATCGAGCTAATCCCGGACAGCGGATCAGGTAAGTACCTTGAGTTCGTGACGAATAGGCAATATGTTCATGCTCGGGGTTGAGCTTGGTAAGCTTTAAATCTATGAGATGATTGAAATTGTATGACTGTGGTGGAAATAAGTTAGTGTGTGAAAATGCCTCAAATATCTTGTTGTGTAGAATATGAAATGTGGATGTATGACTTGGTATGAGATTGAACCGAAAGGTCCGAGGAATTATGGTATAGATTCGATATGGATGAGTACCTAGCCTCGTTTATTGTTTCATGTTGTGGTAACTTTATCAATGGATTGATGAATGCTTATGACTTCTTGAGTTATAAACTCACTCGGTGTTTTCTTGTCACCCATTTTAGGTCTCTCGGACTCGTATTGTTTGCATGATCGGAACCGTCGTTGAAGTCATCACACCGGCTGGAAATCTTTTGGTATTGTCTTCGTTGTTGAAGAACATTTGGCATGTATAGGCTATTATGTTTTGTTGAACTGTGGGTTGTAAACTTTAAGCCATGTGAAAATGGCCTATGTCGTCGTCGAGTGGGATGCTAGAACCTATAGCCACGAGTCTTAGAAACTTTAATTTTGATAAGGTGGCCATAATTTGTGTCATGTATGATGGATGATTAAGGCCAAGGAAAGATTCATGAAATTGGCATAGTCTACTGCAGTAACTGTTGCGGACAGCAGCAGTGAGGTGAGATTGAAAAATCACTAAAAATAGTAGAAGTAGAATTAAATAGTGAATAAATTATGAAATTGAACCTTGATAAATCTATTTTTATATGGACGAAACGAAACGACCATATGAGCAGTATACTGAGAGATATTAAAGTTCTCGTGAGACAGGGCCAGAACGGTTTCTGGGTCCCCTGTCGCGATTTTGAAAATTTACTATAAATTATCCAGAAAGAATTAGAAGTCATGCCTTATATGTGAAGATTCCATTTTGAGTCTAGTTTCATTAGAAACAATCGGAACCAGTATTAAAGCCCTGTACAGAGAGATATTCAAGTTGTAACACGTGAAGGTCAGTGTAGTCGACCCCTGTAACATGGGTGACTTTAACTAATAAACTGTACCAATTGGCCTGACCAAAAATTCTAGAAATAAATCCATGGATGTATATATGAGTCTAAATTCAGGGAAAATTTATGGAATCAGTTTCCGAGTTTTGGAACTCGAGATATGATTTTTAAGGCGACAGTGACGCAGTTTTCCAGCCTGTCTGGAAATGCCAAATTGGTTGGTACTTTGAGAGGATTTGGCCCGTTAACCCCTCGTGTCCGACACCGGCGACGGTCACGGGTTCGGGGTGTTACATAGATGGCTTGAATATGTTATTTGTAATTTAGCCATTGGAATGGCTAGTAATGGTTTGTTTTGGTAATTATAAAGCATTATGTTATGATAAATACATATATGTTAAGTATGGATGATCAAGTGATGTTTAATGTTTAGGTTAAACTAAGGTAAGATTATAAACATAATTATATATACAATGATATATCATATTAGATGTTAGAATTTTCTTGAAATCAATGCTTGAATTGGTTGGTATTTGGATATAAGTTTTGGTGCAGGATATTGGTAAAATTGTGGGTGAGAAATGAAGCTAGAAATAGCTTTATTTTGTCCATACGGGTAGACACACTGGCGTATGTCTAGACCGTGTGTGACACACGACCTGGTACATGGGCGTGTGGATAGGCTGTGTGTCCCCTGCATCTTAAATTCGAGAAATAGAATGCTTAGAATTTAGCACAAGGGCAGAAACATGGGCCTGTTTCTCTGCCATGTGTGCTACACGGGCATGTGTCTTGACTGTGTGAACCCTGCACCTAATTTTTCAAATTTAAATTGATCACACGGTCTACTCACATGGGTATGTGGTTGGCCGTGTGGCACAAGTCAGAGAGTTACATGAGGTCAAACATGACCTTCAGCATGGGCATGTCTTAGGGTCACACGGACGTGTCCCTGGACCACCCAGGCGTGTTTGCCCTGGATCTAGGAAAATTTTAGAAATTTCGCATAAATTCTTTAAGTTTCCAACTTAATCCGGACTCGATTCTAATACTCATTTTAGGCCTCGAGGGTCCATTTAAGGGACGTTATGAATAATTTCGATAAATGAATAGTAATTAATGAGAATTATTCGTAAATGTTTTGAAAACTCATGTAATGCTCCGTAACCCTGTTTTGGTGATGAATACGGGTTAGGGGTGTTATATTTATTAGTATCAGATCTACGGTTTAGCTAATTCTCGAATTGAACATAATAAGTATGAATTTAGCTATACATGCCATTATATAAATTGTGATAGTGTGATATCTCCTAACCATTTTAAATGTGTTTTTCATATAGTAATGTCATCCAACCAAGCTAAAGTTGAATCCGAGGAAGTTGAGAGCAATGCTTTAGCTTCAGTTCAAAGAGCTGCATCTAGTAGTGAAAGGCCTATATCTGAAGGCCGAAGTGAGGAGGCAAAACAAGTTTTCTTTCAAATGATGAATGAATGGTTCACTTAGTATATAAGGACAAATCCTGCTGTACAACAACCTCCCCTGCTTGCTCCTCAATCGGTTCTTGAAATACCACAAGGTGTTGAACCCGCTAGAACTGGTAAGCCTTTAGTAGATAAAATCCGTAAATATAGGGCAGAGGAATTTAGAGCTACCGCAGATGATGATTCGAAAAGGACTGAGTTTTGGTTGGAAAATACCATCCGGGTTTTAGATGAATTATCTTGCACACCAGTTGAATGTTTGAAATGTGCAATATCTTTACTGAAAGACACAACTTATCATTGGTGGAATACTATAACTTCTGTGGTACTAAGAGAAAATATTACATGGGAATTCTTTCAAAATGAATTCAAAAAGAAGTATGTTAGTCAGAGATTCCTGGATTAGAAAAAGAAAGAATTTTTAGAGCTCAAACAGAAAAATATGACTGTGTCTGAATATGAACGAGAATTTGTTCGGTTGAGCAAATATGCCAGAGAATAGATTCTAACCGAAGCTGATATGTGCAAATGCTTTAAGGAGGCCCTACATGAAGACATTAAGTTGTTGATTGAAATTTTTGAATTGAGGGAATTTGTGGTACTTGCTGATCGACCACACAAAGCTGAAGAATTGAGTAAAGAGAAGAAACAAGCTAAAAAATAAGCTTTGATTTCTAGTAAAAGAATTATGAGTAAGTCACAATCATCTGCTTCTAGGAAATTAAAAAAGTATTATGATTGTGTTACCACCTCTACAGGATATTCTAGAAAGAGCGAGGCTCTCAACACTCTAACCCGAGATCTTCATCTCCATTTGTAACCATTGTTGGTAGTGTTGGTAATCCCAAACTGAAATGTAAACACTATAATAAGTTTCATTTTGGAGAATGACATTTGAGAAGCGGGGCTTGTTATGGATGTGGTTCCCTTGACCATTTTCTCAGAGATTGTCCAGAAAGGATTGAAAAAGAAATTGAGCAGGCTTCAAAGTCGAGTAACCCTGTTTTGAGAGGAAGACCACCCCGTCACCCCGGTAATGTCAGTGGTAGCCGAGGTATTACGAGGGATATAATAGTTAAATCTGAGGCACGAGCACCGATAAGGACATATGCTATTCGTGCGAGAGAAGATGCTTCTGCACTAGACATCATTATTGATACATTTTCTCTACTTGATACTGACATTACTGCTTTGATTGATCTTGGTTCCACACATTCATACATATGCACAAATTTAGTGTCTGTTAAAAATTTATTTGTTGAATCCATTGAATTTGTGGTTAAAGTTTCGAATCCCCTGGGCTAGTATGTTATAGTGGATAAGGTCTGTAAAATTTGTCCGTTGATGGTAAAGGGTTTATTGCTTTTCGGCTAACTTGATGTTATTGCCATTTGATGAATTTGATGTGATTTTGGGAATGGACTTGTTAACTCAACATGATGCAGTGGTGAATTGTAAACAAAAATATATTGTGTTGAAATGTCAAAATGGTGAGTTAGTCCATGTTGAATGTGATAAATTAGATGGGTAATCTAATGTGATTTCAGCAATACCAGCACAAAAATATGTCAGAAAGGGTTATGATGCTTATCTTGTATATGTGTTAGACACTAAAGTATCTCAGTCAAAGATTCAGTCAGTGCTGGTTGTATGTGAATTTCCTGATGTATTTCCAGAAGGGTTACCTAGTTTACCACCGGTTAGAGAAGTGGAATTCTTTATAGATCTTGTCCCGAGAATGACACTTATATCCATAGCACCTTACAGAATGGCTCCTATCAAATTAAATGAGTTGAAAGTACAGTTGCAAGAGTTGATTGACAAAAGCTTTGCTCAACCCAATTTTTCACCTTGGGGTGCACCAGTTTTGTTTACAAAGAAGAAAGATGAATCATTAAGGCTGTGCATTGATTACAGATAGCTTAACAAAGTTACAATAAAGAAAAAGTATCCATTGCCTCGTATTGATGATCTGTTTGATCAATTGAAGGGGGCCACTGTATTTGCAAAGATTGATTTCTGTTCTCGTTACTATTAGTTACGGGTAAAAGATTCATATGTGCCAAAGACAGCTTTTAGAACTAGGTATGGACACTATGTGTAACAGCCTGGTTTTAGCTTAAATCAGAATAGTGGTTTCAGGACAACAAATTCGAGGTCGTAAAATTATTTTAATATTATTTTGGTGTTTATAGTATGAAATTAGATATGTGTGTAAGTTTCGTGTGCTAATTTTATCGTTTAAGTGGTTAATTTGAGAAAAGGATTAAATCGCGTAAAATGCAAAGGTTGCATTCTATTTAATAAAAGTGGCCAATTGCTATGGTTTCTTACATGTGAGGTCTTATGATGTGATTAGACCATGGTTAATGGAATTTGTCATAAATGACCAACCATTGTGTGTTTTATTAATGTATTAATAAATGTTATTTTTGTACTTGTAAAATTAAGTTTAATTAAACAAAATAAAAACAAAAGATGCTTCATTCATTCATCTTTTCAATAAAAAAATAGAAAAAAATAAGGTATAGAAAGCTTTCATGCATTCGGCACTTGTGTGGCCTAATTGAGGTATGTTTCAGCTCGATTTTTTGATGATTTTTATGTTTTTGTGATCGTTGCTTTGAGTATTAGCTAGCCCAAATCTTAATTTTTGAGTTTGTTAGTGATTTTGGAAAATGCTATTGATGGATCCATGAGTTTTATGATGTTAGATGATGAATTATTAAAGCTTGGTGTTTAATATACATGTTTTGTAAAGTGATTTGAGTAAAAATGCATATTAGGGATTAAATTGAGAAAAGTGTAAATTGAGGGGTTAAATTGTGAAATAAATGAAAAATATGGGCTTTTAGGGACCTATAGAGAATTCGGCCAAGCATGGATCTTTTTGAATTTTGAGTAATTTGTGTTTTTATAAAATAGGACTAAATTGTTAAAATGTGAAAGTTTAGGGCCAAAGTGTAAATTGGCTAAAATTATGTGTTTGTAGATTAAATTGAATTAGTTGGTGATTAAGTGAGTTATTTTTAAATACATATAGATAAAGAAAGAAAGAACTCGGATTTAGATCTGAGAAAATCAAAGGTTATTGAGTAATCGATCTGATTTGTTAATTCCGAGTACGAGGTAAGTTCGTACGTGATAGACATTGTTACAATTATGTTTTTAATGTTTTAATATTGCATAAATTATATAAATGAGGTGATCATTGTGTACGACGACGAATCAACTGTGTTGGCACTTAGTGTGCGTTTTGAGATAGCTTCTACTATATATAGCACTTAGTGTGCGAATTGGAATAGCTTTGGCTATATGTGGCACTAAGTGTGTGGTACTGAGATAGCTTTGGTTTAATCTGATGGCATTAAGTGTGTGATATCGTTATAGCTTCGGCTAATCATTTTTGCACTAAGTGTGCGAATTCATTGTGTATTGAAAGATTTCTGGATGGATTAACGTACTGAACAAAGAGGTGAAATTGTAATAAATAAATACGGGAGAATACAGGTACGTCTGATACCTATGTGGTAATTGATACTATGTGTATGAAGCTTGATAGATTTGTATATATATGATAAATCGCCATGGGTTTGAATTGAGTGATGATATGAGACTTATTAAGTGTTTATTAATTGATGATTTGAATATTATGAACTATCAAGTTTATTTAGTACGAGCTTACTAAGCTATGAAACCTACTATGTGTTATTTGTTTGTGTTTTATAGATTATCGAAGCTAGCTCAGACATCGGGGATCATCGGGAACCATCATCACACTATCGACTACTTGTTGGTATTTTTGGATACTTGTGAATTTGGTATATGGCACGTATAGGCTATTGTGTTGATGATATGTTTTGAGATATGGTATAGCCTTGAGATTTGACTTTCTTTTTGTTGTAAATGTGACAGCCCTAAAGCGACCCTAGTCGGGAAGTGGTTTCGGGACCGCTAAACCGAGGCACCAAAATATTTGAATGTGATAATTATTGTCTAGAATATGTAAATATGAATGTGTGAAAGTTTCAAGCTTCGATTTAGTCGATTGCATGTGAATTCAGTTAGTAGGACTTATGTGTGATACTTTCGAAATGTGATAGGGTAACCTATAAGGATCTAATAGTGCATGTAATAAAAAGAGGGGACTTGCATGTCAAATTTCCCCCCTAATTAGTAGTGGCCGGCCATGCTATGAGTGGAAACATGTCACAAACATGTTATGTTAGTGATGTATGGTAGGAAAAATAAAATAAGAAGTATGGGTAATAAAGAAATGGAAAAAAAAAGGAAAGAATGTGTGTGAGTGTTTCTTCCCCCCCCTATTGCCGTGAGTGAAGGAAAGAGAAAAAAAAAATTTGTTCATCCTTTTTCATTTATTTTGGCCGAAAATTCTAAGGAAGAGGGGAGGATTTCTTGCTTCATGTTTGGTTTGGAAGAGAATTAGGAGGAGGCTCGGCCATACTTGTATCTAGATTAAGGTATGTTTGATGTTGTGTCATGAGATTCATACATGTCTTTAGTTGCTATCTTGAGTTCTAATTAGCCCATGGTTCAAATCTTTGCTATGTCATGGGGATGATATTCGGCCAAGGTGTATTTTGTGTTAATGCCATTGCATGCTAAATGTGAAGCTTGTTAATGATACATGTGATGGTGGATTGACGACTCTTGGATTTTCTTTTTAGCATTTTTGAGTGAGACATTAAGTTCTTTGTTTAACCATGACCAAAATTGAAATGGTATGGTGTTGTGATGTATTCGGCCATGGTATATTCATAAGTATGATTTATGCTTATTGCATGGTAGGTAAGATTTGTGTTTTGGATTTATGTTTATGTTTGGTTATAATCAACTTAGTGATTCGGCCCTTGCACATATATATATATATGTTTGCACATGATGTATTGGTATGACATATACAATATATCAAGGTATATATTTACACATGATGGTGTTTCGGTTATGGAGTAAATGATGGATGCGTATTGAGTTATAATATGTAATGCATTAGTTAGTAAAATGTATGCCATTTGTGTGTGGTATTGAGTATATAATTGACCTCAACATAGACATGCATATTCGGCCACATGAATGAGTACATAGGTTGATGTGTTTGTTCGGCCATAGGTAAGCATATTGAAGGCTTATTCTTGACTTAGAAAATTCGCTAAGGAGAATATTAACTAATGTGTTGAGTTTGATTCACGATTCGTATATATTTGACTTTAATGTCTAATGAATATATATGGGCTAAGTACCTTGAGTTCCTCTTTTCGATGCTCAAATGATTAAATCAATTTATTTGTTAAATTAAGCTCAAGAGCAAAGAGGAACTAAATCTGATAAAGGGAAGGAAAAAGTGGTCGAATAGCCATCGAATCGCTCGACAACATCCGAGGTAAGTTTTCGAGTAATGGAACTTAAATTATGATTCGATTAGATTATGTCTTAAGTAAATCAAAATCATGCTCTTTGTATGTGGCTATTGAGCCGAAATTGTAAATATGATAAGTGTCTTGTGTTGAGCTTTGGTAATGAAAATGAAATATGGATGTGTCATGATTTATTGATATATGTGTGCATGGTTCTTCGAATGATGTCCGGGCTAAGTCCCGAAGGCTTTGTGCTAAGTGACTATATCCGGACTAAGATCTGAAGGCATTTGTGCGAGTTACTAAATCCGGACTAAGATCCGAAGGCATTTGTGCGAGTTACTAAATCGGGTTAAGTCCCAAGGCATTTGTCCGAGCTACTATAATCGGGCTATGTCCCAAGGTATTTGAACGAGTAGCTATATCCGGTTAAACTCAAGGTACGTGATTCGGAATGAATGAACTTGCTGTAAAAATTTCAGTTAATACGCTTGAAATCCCAACAATGAGGTATGTTTCAGATATGCTTTGAATTAGTTGAGCCCTTACAAATAAGTATTCGCTTAGTTGATAAACGAGCTACCGGCCTTTGGCTAAGTTGATCTTTGTGTATGAATATAAGGGTTGGTAATGTGAAGTAAGTATGATATTGAGAATTTGTGCATATGAAATTATCTGTTTAGCTACATAAATGCTATACTTTGGTTGTGTCTAAATTCATGACTCAAACTTACTAAGCATTAAATGCTTACTCCATTTCTTTGATTCTCTGTTTTATAGATTTTGGCTCGTCAGCTATCGGACTCGGGATTTTTGGAAGTCGAAGTCTCCCACACTATCAAAGCCCCCTTTTGGTACAATTTTGGTTGAACTTTGAAATGGCATGTATAGGACTACCCCTTTTTGTTGTGGGTCATGGACCCCTTTGGATTTGTATAATTTTGGATAGCCATGCGAAAATGGATTATATATGTTTTGAGTATAATGTTATAATCATATGGTATGGAATGGTTAATCACTATCATAAATTGTGCTATTTATGCTAAAAGGGCTAGATGAATCATGGAAACTATGAAGTAGGTAAAGTCTACCTTCAAGGCAGGTGCTGACAGCAGCAGTGATGTAGATTTGAAAATTCACTAAAAATAGTAGGAATGGAATTAAATAGTGAATAAATTATGTAAACGAACCTTGATTAATCTATTTTCATAGGAAAGTAATGAAACAATCATATGAACAGTATGTTAAGAGATATTTAAGTTTTCGTGAGACAGGGCCAGAACAGTTTCTGGAGCCCCTGTTCCGACTTTGGAAATTCATTATAAATTAACCAGAGATAATTAGAAGTCATGCCATATATGTACAGATTTATTTTCGAGTCTAGTTTCTGTAGAAACAAACGGTATTAGTGTTGAAGCCCTGTACTGGGAGATATCCAAGTCGTAATGTGAAAAGGTCAGTGTAGTCGATCCCTGTAACACGGGAGACTTTAACTAATAAACTGTACTAATTAGCCCGACCAAAAATTCTAGAAAAAAAATTTTAGATGCATATATGAGTCTAGTTTCAGGGAAAAATTACGAAACTGATTTTCGAGTTGTGGAACTCAAGATATGATTTTTAAGGTGACAGTGACACAGTTAGCCAGCTGTCTGGAAAATTTTAAAATAAACTGTGCAAATAAGTGGATTAAGCCCGTTAACCCCTCGTGTCCGACTCCGGCGACGGTCTCGGGTACGGGGTGTTACAGTAAATGTTGGTATGTATTTGGTCATTTAAGTTGGCCTAAATTATGTGTTTGATAAATGATATATGTAATGTATATAATGTCTTATGGTTTGGCATTGTTTGCCATGGTTGTTGATATGATTAAAGGGTTGCTCATTTGGTTAGTTATTAATGTTTGAGGAATAGTATTTTATAGTATGATTTATAAATGAGGAATTGATATGTTTGAGAGGCATGATTTAATTGATGGAAAGGTGATACAAATTCATTTAGAAGTTATGTAAGTTGTGATGAATTAGTATGTCTTTGAATATGAAACTAAATAGTTGAAATGGTTGTGGATAGATGGCATGATATGTGTATAAATTGGCATGTTTTGGTTGCTAAAATATGAGTTGAAATGGTACCAATTTGGTTACTATGTGTGCAGGATTGAAGGGTGGCAAATTAGCTTTGCAAATGGCCTATTTTTGTCTACATGGGCAGAGACACGTGCGTGTGTCTCAGTCGTGTGCGACACACGGTCATGTTACACGGCCATGTGTCCCCTGGGGTATCCTTTCGACTTAAGTCAGTATACCCTATAGTTTTGAGACGGCCTAGACACATGAGCGTGTCTACTGGCCGTGTATGGTACACGGGCTGACACATAGCTGTGTGGTTGGCCGTGTAACCCAAGTCAGCAACCTCCACAGTTTTCCTACGGCCATGGCACACGGGTTTGTCCTCGGCCGTGTGGTGCAGGTCAGTATGTATGCCCTATTTTCACACGGTCTGTGACACGGACATGTCTGATAGCCGTGTGAGGCACACGCCCTATTCACATGGGCATGTGACCCTTAAATGTTTGAAAACTTTTTATGTTTCCCAAAGCTTGCAAATGTCATCGGTTTAGTCCCGAACCTCTTCTAAGCATGTTTTAAAGTCTCGTGAGCCTTATAAGGGACTTTCTGAATGATTTGATTGAGTTTTATATATGAATGCATAAATGAAAACGTTATGTATATGAATGTTGTGTATTGATCGGTAATGCCTCGTAACCCAATTCTGACGACGGATAAGGGTTAGGGGTGTTGCATTTAATTAGTATCAGAGCCACGGTTTCAGTAATTCTAGGACTAACGTAGTGTGTGGGAGTCTAGCTATACATGCCATATATATAAACTGTGGTAGTGTGATGATTCCTGATAGTTAAAATGTGTTTTTATATAGTAAATGGATCCTAAATGAGTTTTAACAGACGATGTGGAAAGTAATGCGCCCGTTCCTGCTCAAGGGTCAGCGCTGGCCGATTTTAGGCTTATTTCAAGTAGTCAAGGTGTAACACCCCTAACTCATATCCGTCACCGGAATAGGGTTACGAGGCATTACTGGGTAACACACCTCATTCACATACATTTATATATTCATACTCAAAATCCATTCAAAACAATCACAATGTCCCTTATAAGGCTCTAGGAGACCTTAAAACATGCTTAGAAGTGGTTAGGGACTAAACCGATAATATTTGCAAACTTTGATAAACTTAGAAAATTTTCAAACATATAAGGGTCACACGCCCGTGTGAATAGGCCGTATACCTCACACGGTCACCAGGCACGCCCGTGTGAAAACAGAGCATACATACTGACTTGTACCACACGACTGGAGACACGCCCATGTGCCATGGCCGTGGGAAAACTAGTGGGGTTACTGACTTGGGTCACACGGCCGACCACATGCCCATGTGCCAACCTGTGTGCCACACACGGACCGTGTCAAAACTGTAAGGTATACTGCCTTAATTTGAAAGGGTAACCTAGGGGACACACGACCGTGTAACATGATCATGTGTCGCACACGGCTCTCTGCCCACGTGGACAAAAATAGGCCATTTGTAAAGCCAATTTTCCACCCTTTCCACAAGCACACTTAGTAACCAAAATAGTGCCATTTCAATACATCTATAAGCAACCAAAAACATGCCAATTCATACACATATTGTGCCATCTATTCTCAATCATTTCAACCACTCAATTCCATATTCAAAACATACCAAATAATTATGCCAAAATCAGAACAACTTACCTAATTTCCAAATGCATTAACTCATCAACTTATCCTCTATTTCAAGACACATAACACACCATATCATCATCTTAATCAATCCACAATATGCCAACTTCCAAGCATTAATACCAAAACTTATAATTATCTAAAAGAGCAACCATATAACTATTCCAAACAAGCAAACACATAAGGCATTATATACATCACATATAACATTTATCAAACACATAATTCAACCCAACTTAAATGGTCATACACATCAACATTTTCAAGTAAAATCTCATGGCTATAATTATAACTCAAAACATACCAAGATGACATTAACCTATACATGCCATATACCATATATACAAAGCTCCAAAAGTATAAACAAGTAGTCGATAGTGTGATGATGGTTTTCGATGATCCCTAATGTCCGAGCTAGCTTCAAAAATCTATAAAACATGGAAAGAACACAAGAAGTGTAACACCCCTAACCCGTATTTGTCACTGAAATAGGGTTACGAGGCATTACTGAATAACACACCTCATTCACATGCATTTATACATTCATACTTAAAATACATTCAAAAAAATCATAATGTCCCTTATAAGGCTCTACGAGACCTTAAAACATGCTTAGAAGTGGTTTGGGACTAAACCGATAATATTTGCAAACTTTGAGAAACTTAGAAAATTTTCAAACATATAAGGGTCACATGCCCATGTAAACAGGCCTATGCCTCACACGGTCATCAGACAAGCCCCTATGACAGGCTATGTGGAAACAGGGCATACATATTGACTTGTACCACACGGCCGGAGACACTTTGGTGTGCCATGGTCGCGGGAAAATTAAAAAGGTTACTGACTTGGGTCACATGGCTGACCACATGCCCAAGTGCCAGCCCGTGTGCCTCAAATGACCAATAGGCATGCTCGTGTGTCTAGACTGTGTCAAAACTATAGGGTATACTGCCTTAATTAGAAAGGGTACCCCAGGGGACACACAGCCGTGTAACATGATCGTGTGTCGCACACGGCTGAGACACACCCCTGTGTCTCTGCCCGTGTGGACAAAAATAAGCTATTTGTAGTAAAGCCAATTTGTCACCCTTTCCACAGGCACACTTAGTAACCAAAATAGTGCCATTTCAATACATTTATAAGCAGTCAAAAACATGCTATTTCACACACATATCAAACCATTTATAACAATTCAATTCACTACTCAAATCCATTTGCCAAAAGCATCAAGTTTACATAATTTCTAATGCATTTCATCATCATTTTGTCATCTATTTCTTGCATCATAACATATCATTTCATTATCTCAAAGTCAAGACAAATATCATTCTTCAAGGATTATTACTCCAACTTACAAACAACCAAAGAACAACCATGTAACTATACCAAACAAGCCAACATTTACAAGCCAAATCTCATGGCTAAAATCCCAACTCAACACATATCATTAACTCACTAGCCTATACGTGCTATATACCATAATTACAAGCATACAAAAATACCAACAAGTAGTTGATAGTGTGATGATGGTTCTCGATGATCCCCGATGTCTGAGCTAGCTTCGATAATCTATAAAACATGGAAAGAACACACAAAGCAAGGTTTAAAAGCTTGGTAAGCCATATAAAAATAAATTCATCACATGAATATTTGCATAACAAATCAAATATGCTAAACATAGCTATTCACATTCAAATTCACAAACCTTTCTCATTGAACATATATTCAATATCTTAATCAAGTTCATCAAATACTTTCCCTTTCAATACCCATGTAAATCTCGTATGTACCTGAGTCACTTAGCCCAATCACATATTCATTCTCAACTTGACTTTGCCCATTGAACCATTTAGAATTGTTAAGGATACTCAGAAATCACATAAACTCGTACAGTGCCATATCCCAGATATGGTCTTATATGTTGATGCCACTGTCCCAGGTAGGGTCTTACACGAAATTGATAAACATTTCCAATGTCCCAGACATGCATGTAATCTCAATACAATGCCAAAGTCCCAGACGTGGTCTTACATGTAATCACATCTCGGTAACCTAATGTCATGACATTCGTATCCTATACTATTCCTATGGCTCGTACGGGACCTCTAGATATCAAAACTTCATTGTTTCTTGTTCATATTTGCTCGTTCCACATTTACAACATTTCAATGACAAGTAAACACACATAATTCAATTTGAAGACATTTATTTTTATATGAACTTACCTCGTATTCGGAATAGAGGAGCCAAATCGACTATTCAATAACTTTCGACTTCCCTCGATATAAATCCGATTTCTTTTGTTCTTGATCTATATAAATTCAAAATTAACTCTTTTATTCCTCAATTCATTCAATTTCATCCAAAAAACACAATTTGGGACATTTTACACATTAACCCCTATAATTTCACATTTTCTCAATTTAGTCCTTATTTCATAAAAACACAATTTACAACAATTTCAACTAAACCCAAGCTAGCCGAATATCTATAGGCTCCATAACAGCCCATATTTATCAATATTTCACACATTTAACCACACATTTTACACTTTTTATAAATTAGTCCCTTTTATGCAATTTCACTAAAAATCACTTTACAAAACATGATAATATATCAAATACTCATTTTCCATCATCAAACATTCACGAACACATGAATTCATCAATGGAAACTTTAAAAATCATTAACACCTTCAAAAATTGAGGCACAGGTTAGCTAGTAATCAAAGCAACGATCACAAAAAACGTAGAAATCATCAAAAGCTGAACAAATTTCATACCTCAATCACGATGAGTAATCGCTGAATCATTGAAAGCTCAAAACCCTATTTCTTTTTCTGATTTTTGGTTGTAAAAGATGAACAATAAGATGATTTTATGTTTTGTTTTATTAAAACATATATTAATTACTAATTTACTAATTTGACCTTGGTTTAAAACATTAATAAACATGAAATACATGCCCATTTATGTCAAATTCCACTATCAATGGTCTATTATCAACATAAGGACCTTTCATTTAATAAGCCATAATAATTAAGCACTTTTAACTTATAGCATGCTACTTTTGCATTTTACGCGATTAAGTCCTTTTCTCAAATTAACCATTTAAATAATAAAATTAGCTCACAAAATTTTCACACATATATATTCACATTCTATAAATACAAAAAATAATATTAAAATAATTTTACGACCTCAGATTTGTGGTCCCAAAACCACTATTCTGATTTAGCTAAAACTGGGCTATTACACGAAGTAAGCTTTAAAAGCTTAGTAAGCGTTATACAAATAAAGTCATCATATGAACATTTGCATAACAATTCAAATATGTTAAGCATAGCTAATCACATACAATTTCACAAAACTTTCCCATTGAACTCATATTTAACATCTTAATCAAATTCATCATTTACTTCATTTCTCAATACCCGTATGAATCTCGTACGTACCTGAGTCACTTAGCTCATTCACATATTCTTTCTCAACTTGACTTTTCCTGTTGAACCATTCAAAATCGTTAAGGATACTCAGAAATCACATAAGCTCGTACAATGCCATATCCCAGATATGGTCTTACATGTTATCACATATCGATGCCACTGTCCCAGACAGGGTCTTACATGAAATCGATTAACGATGCTAATGTCCCATACATGGTTTTACACGTAATCTCAATACAATGCCAATGTCCTAGACATGGTCTTACATGTAATCACATCTCGGTAACCTAATGTCATGACATCTGTATCCTATACTATTCTTAAGGTTCGTACGAGACTTTCGGATATCGTAACTCTGTCGATTGTTGCTCGTAATTGCTCATTCAACATTAATTTAAATCTAATCATAATAAAACATTTATAATTTAATATAAAGATGTTTATTTTCATATGAAATTACCTTGTAGTCAGAATAGAGGAGCTAAATCAACTATTCAACAACTTTTGATTTCCCTCGATCTAAATCCGATTTCTTTGTTTCTTGATCTATACACATTCAAAATCAATTCAATTATTCACCAAATCATTCAATTTCATCCAAAAATACTTATTTGGGCATTTTTTACACTTTAGCCCCTAAAGTTTCACATATTTACAAATTAGTCCATTTTCATAAATTCACAAAATTCAATATGGCCCATGCTTAATCGAATTCTCTATAGCTTCATAACAGCCCATATTTTCATTTATTTCACACTTTTAACCACAATATTTCATAGTTTTTCAATTCAATCCCTAATTGACATTTTCATCAAAAATCACTTGAAAAAACTTAGATATCTATCACTAAGCTTTCACAATTCATCATAAAACATCCAAAACACATGAATTCATCAATTGTAACATTCAAAATCATCAACACTTTCAAAAATTGAGAGATGGGCTAGCTAGAACACGAAGCAACGATCACAAAAACATGGAAATCATCAAAAATTGAGCTAGAATCATATCTTAATCAGGCCAATTACTTGCCGAACCCTAAATGAGCTTCCATATTTTATTTTATTTTGATTTTTGGTGGAAGATGATGATAATTTAGGATTTAAAATTGTTTTTCTTTTATTTATTATAACTTAATACATATTTTACCATTTTACCATTGGATATTAAACCATTTAATCATCAAATATAAGGTTATTAATGTCCATATCCACTATCAATGGTCTAATTACAACATAAGGACCTTTCATTTAATAAGCCATAGTAAATAGACACCTTTAACTTATAGCATGCTACTTTTGCATTTTAGGTCCTTTTTCTCTAATTGAGCTATTAAACGATAAAATTATCTCACAAAATTTTCACACATATATAATCACATACTATAAACACCAAAAATAGTATTAAAATAATTTTATGACCTCAGATTTGTGGTTCTGAAACCACTATTCTGATTTAGCTAAAACCTGACTGTTACACAAAGACTCTATAAGATATTATTTTAATACATTTATTTGATTTAGCTTTCTTCCAAATGATGAGTGAGTGGTTCATGGAATTCGTACGAACGAATCCGACTGCTTAACAACCTCCACTCCCACCTGTTCCTCAACAAATCCCAGTTGTGCCACAAGCGATAGATCCGATTCGGTTGAGTAAGCCGCTTGTTGATAAGATTCGTAAACACAGGGCTGAAGAGTTTCAGGCTATTGTTGATGATGATGCTGAAAGAGCTAAGTTTTGGCTCAAGAATATGATCAGAGTATTCGAGGAATTGTCTTGTACTATAGATAAATGTATCAAATGTGTGGTATCTTTACTTAGAGATAATGCATATTATTGGTGGAAAACGTTGACATCGGTGGTTCTTAGAAAACGAGTTACCTGGGAATTCTTTCAGCCCAAGTTTTAGAAAAAGTACATAAGTCAAAGATTTCTCGATTAGAAACATAAAGAGTTTCTGGAATTGAAGTAGGGCCTAATGACTGTCACTGAGTATGAAAGAGAATTCGTACGATTAAGTAAGTATGCCCAGGAATATGTATCTATTGAGGAGATTATGTGCAAATGATTTGTTAATAGGTTAAATGAAGATACAAAGTTGTTATTTGGGATACTTGAACTGAAGTAATTTGTAGTATTGGTTGAGAGCGCTTGTAAAGCCGAGGATCTCAACAAAGAAAAGAGAAAGGCTGATTTAGAGGTAAGAGATTCGAGGAAGAGATCGATGAGTAAATCTTACCATTCCTCATTGAAGAAATCTAGAGACTATTTTAACCGATTGACAGCTTCAGTGGGATATCAGAATAAAGATCGTGGAAAGCAATACACCAACCTTAAAAATGAAGCCATATCGGTATCGAGTGTTGGTAATGTAAAAGATGTTAAATCTGAGTGTCAACAGTGTAGAAGACAACATTTTGGAAATTGTTAGGTGAAAAATAATAATAGAACTTGTTACAGTTGTGGTTCACAAGATCAGTTTATTAAAGATTGCCTAGAGTTAGCTGAAAAAGATAATGCTCAGAACATGAGGCCGAGCAACACTGCAGCTAGGGGTAGACCACTCAGAAACACGAGAAATGTGAGTGGTAGTAGAGGTGCGACACGAGACACTACTGCTAGATTTGATGCTAGAGCACCTGCACGATCTTACGCTATTCACGCTCGTGAAGAAATGTCATCTCCAGATGTTATCACCGGTACTTTTACTCTCTATGATACTAAAGTTATTACATTGATAGATCCATGATCAACTTATTCATATATATGTTTGAATTTAGTATCCAGTAAGACTTTTCTTATAGAGTCTACTGAATTTGTAATTAGAGTATCGAACCCATTAGGCAAGTGCGTGTTGGTTGATAAAGTGTGCAAGAACTGTCCATTGATGATTCGAGATATTTATTTTCCAGCTGATCTGATGTTGTTACCATTTGATTAATTTGATATAATTCTGGGTATGGATTGGTTAACATTGCATGATGCTGTTGTAAATTGCAAAAAAAAAAATAGATGATTGATTTGAGATGTCAGAATAATGAGATTATCTGAATTGAGTTAGATGATTTGAATGGCTTGCCAGCGGTGATTTCATCGATGTTAGCTCAGAAATATGTGAGAAAGGTTGCGAAGCTTATTTTGCTTATGTCCTTGATACGAAAGTAACTGAAAAGAATATCAAATCAGTACCAGTTGTGTATGAATACACAGATGTGTTTCCTGAAGAGTTACCGGGTTTACCACCGATTTGAGAGGTTGAGTTTGGCATTGAGTTAATGTTAGGTACAACGCCTATATCGATAGCTCCGTACAGAATGGCTCCAACAGAGTTAAAAGAATTAAAATCTCAATTGCAAGAATTAACCGATAGAGGATTTGCACGACCGAGTTATTAGCCCTGGGGTGCTCCCGTGTTGTTTGTGAAAAAGGAAAATGGCACGATGAGAATGTGTATAAAATATCGACAGCTTAATAAAGTGACGATCAAGAACAAATATCCATTGCCCAGAATAGATGATTTGTTTGATCAATTAAAAGGGGCTACATTGTTTTCAAAGATAGATTTGAGATCGGGTTATTACCAGTTGCGAGTTAGAGACTCTGATGTGCCAAAGACAGCTTTTTGAATGAGGTAAGGATATTATGATTTTTTAGTTATGCCTTTTGGACTAATGAATGCACCTGCTGTCTTTATAGATTTAATGAACTGTATTTTCAGACCGTACTTAGATCAATTTGTTGTTGTGTTTATAGATGACATATTGATATATTCACGAGATGAATTTGAGTATGCTGAGCATCTGAAAATTGTATTACAGACTCTGCGTGATATACAGTTATATGAAAAGTTCAGTAAATGTGAATTCTGGTTGCGTGAGGTCAGTTTTCTGGGGCATATTGTATCAGCTCAGGTATTCAAGTCGATTTGAGCAAGATTTCTGCAATTATGGATTGGAAGCTTCTAAGAAATGTATATGAAGTCTGAAGTTTTTTGGGACTCGCCGGTTATTACAGACGATTCATAAAAGGCTTTTCGATGATTGTGACTCTGTTGACAAGATTGCTTCAGAAAGATGTAAAGTTTGAATGGTCTAAGAAATGTCAGAAAAGTTTTAATCAGCTGAAAACTCTTTTGACTGAAGCTCCAATATTAGTACAGCCAAAATCGGGTAAAGAATTTGTGATCTATAGTGATGTATTTGTTGAATGGTTTGGCCTGCGTTTTGATGTAGGAAGGTAAAGTTATAGCTTATGCTTCGAGGCAGTTAAAGCCACATGAAAAGAATTATCTGACGCACGATTTAGAGTTAGCAGCAATTGTTTTTGCGTTGAAGAGTTAGTGCCATTATCTATTTGGTGAGAAATGCCATGTTTATTTAGATCATAAAAGTTTGAAATATCTGATGACTTGGAAAGGTTTGAATTTGAGACATCGGAGATAGGCAGAATTGCTAAAGGATTATGATCTAGTGAATTTGAGACAGCCAAGAAAAGAAAATGTTGTTGCTGATGTATTAAGCCAAAAATCTTTGTATGCTCTACGTGCAATGAATACTCAATTGGCTCTATATGATGATGGCTCAATTGTAGCTAAGTTGAAAGTAAGACCGTTGTTTTTACAGAAAATTATGAAGCTCAAAAAATTGATAATGAAATGTTAGCAAAATGAGCTTAATGTTATTCGAACCCTAATTTAGAGTTTTAAGTTGATTCAAATGACTGTTTAAGATTCAGAGGTCGAATATATGTTCTGTAGCGCCCCAAAATCCTAAGTAATTGTTTTTGTATGTTTGTGACACAAGTGTCTACCTGCTTCAGTGGTTAAGTGTCTTGGGAGAGTCTGAGAAGTCTCGGGTCCAAGCCTTGGCTTGTGCAAAATTTTGTTTTAGTATGAATAAACCTTATCTCTAGTCAGTAGGCTTTTAAATAAATGTGGGTACTTCATGACAGAAAGGGCCTGCTGGTTTAGAGGATAAGTGGCATGTCACTGTTACGAAAGGTCTTGAGTTCGAGTCTTGCTATACACAAGGTGGATTTTATTTTGCTGGATGCCTTGTGAGTGTTTGTGTGTCAGTAGAATTCTGATGCTAGTGGGCGGTTGGAGTGTTTGAGGGGTGTGGGGATTGTGTAGCCGAATTTTAGAAGAAGATTATGGGAAGTTGTGGTGAGAGGTAGTAGTGTGCCGAAATTGAATTCTGGCACTGAAGACTTTCAGCTTTGGTGAGTTTTAACACTTTTTTCCGGTTGCTGTCAATCCTTTCTTCTTTTTGGAAACCGATTAATGCTAAGGAGTTTTCCTGTTTGCTTATTTTGGGTTGCATTTTGAGTCTTACTTTTTTCCCCATTTTTCCGAAATCCCTAGTTGCCAATTTTCGAATCTTTGTGCTACCTTCTCCAAATTCTTCCTTCTTCTCCTCTTTTCACTCCCCACGCCCTTTATTTTCTGCGATTGTGCTAGTAGTTTGGGTCCCTGCTGATTCGTTCTCTTACTAATCTACTCATCTCTTTTTCTTTTTTCCCCTCCATAACCTTTGCCAAAATCGTGTTCTACCCTCTCCCAGTCGGTTCTTAACATTCACCTTTTCCTTTTGTGTATTGGCCGAATACCCCTTTTCTCTTCCCTCTCTCTCTCTCTCTACTCTTTCGGCTTTCATGAAGTTTCCCCTCTTACATTGCTAGAGCTGAATAACCTCTTCTCTTGTTGCTGAATCTCTTTCTCTCTATTTTGGTTTTTGAGAAGTGAAGGGTTATTCACTGATTTTGAAGCGATCAAATCTCTCTCTGCACTCGATTAAGGTAACTTGGTTTTTAGTATCAAGTATTCAACTCTGGTATTTTCGCTTGTGTTATAGGGTGTAGGCCTATTACCTAATATCTTTATCTTCGATTTTGTGTTTTTCGTAAGGTGGTATGCGTTTGTTTCAAGCAATGTGTATAAACAATATTGATTAATAGAATTCGGTTGTATATAGTTTTTCGCTAAGAAGCTTGAAAGCAGTCTTTGTCAGCGGTTTAAGTGGGCTAAGAAACATTCATTCAATTAAGGCAAGTATTAGTGATTGTTTTGGAATAAGTATTAATTGGGGTTGTTAACCCTATTGTCAAATGAGTAATAGAATGTCTTGATTGAATGTAGGTTTTGGTGTTCATGGGCTATTCGCACATTTTCGTGAACAAGGTATGTAAACACTACCCTAATCGTAAATTGACAAAAATCGAAATAAGTAACAGAGGACACAACAAGGGTGTGCGCTCACTCGTGCGGCAGTCTGTAAGCCTAAATATGGGCTTATGATCGTTGAGGCCGGCCATGAGTGATTTCTTAGGCCAAAGCCATATTAGGCCATATTGGGCCAAACTGGACCATGTGGGCCCCACAGGCATATGGGACCCACTCAGGTAAACCATATGGACATGTGGTGAGTATTGGGCTAGGTTGTGTAATCCACACGGCCATGGCCATTTCTGGGCTATGTAGGCCACACGGACGTGTGGGCCCACTTGGGCCCGTGTTATGGTTTCTGGGCCCATTTTTACTATTTGACTATTAAGGTTACACAGGTCGTTCGAGACGGTTATGGACCTATTGTTGGGTCGGTAAGTGTACCTAGACACCTTTGTGGTAAAATGACTATATTGCCCCTATGTGGTAAAATGACTATTATGCCCTTATGTGATATATGATTATATTTGAGCATGCCACTTTACATACATTGAATACACGTATGATATAATGACACGACATGATATGTTGCATGGGGATGGTTTTTATTATGATTGGAGGAAGTGTACTATACTGTTAGCTCTGCTGCAAATACTATTTAGTGCTGCAACCGGTACTACTTGGAGTGTAGGGATGGGTGGGTTGATTTTATCCCTATATGGAGTGTAGGGTTGGACAGAGATGGAGTGTAGAGGCTGGTTGGGTAGGATCTTTGATTGCATTATGTATTGTACTGTCACTGAGGTGGGCTCAGGCCCACACTATTACAGATTTTAGAATGGGCTAAGGCTCAACTGAAACTGAACTGTTACTGAATTGGGCTTAGGCCCAGACTGTGTATGCTCACTGATTTGTTATTTGATATGGGATTACACACTGAGTTTTCATAACTCACCCATCTATTTATCTGTATAGGTAATCCCTAGGCTTAGGCTGGTTGGTGCTGCGAAGGATTCAAAGGTGGCCACAAAATCGCACGGACTTTCTCTTTGGATTTTAAATTATAAGTACTTTTATTTTGGGCATTTTTAGTGTAATAAGGCCTCTTAAAAAGCTTTAATTTGGGGTTTCATTTATTTGGATTTATATATGTTAGTAGTAGGAAGCGGGTTTTCAAAAAGATAAATGATTTTCAAAACACCACGTTTACGCAACATGTTTTAAAAGCTTCCGCAAGAATTAATGTTTTAAAATTAATAACAATATAATATGATTAAATTTTTCCAAACAACTTAAGTTTTAATTAGGAACGAGACATCCTAAAATCTTTGTTAAGATCACAAAGAGGTTAAATATATAGAACGAGTTTTTCAACGGTAATATACTTTGTGAAAAATACTTCAATGTGACATTGCTAGATTCAATCATAACATCCGGGCCGGGTTTGGGGTGTTACATTTAGTGGTATCAGAGCTAGGTTGTAAAATTCAGTTGCAGATTTGGATTTTTCTAAAACTTGAAATGTTCAAAAAGAACTGTTTCAAATTATTTGAAGTATTTTGAAATGTGTTGTACACCGAGTCTCCGGCGCCGATTCTGTAAGTCTTCTGAAACTTTTGCTTATTTTAAACTAAAGTACTGAGACTACTGTAGATAGTAAACTGTACGAAAACACTCTATTTAGGGTAAACTAAAAACTGTAGTAGGACTGTCAATTTACGAGAACGAACTCTGAAATATTGATACTGTTGTTCATAAAATATTCTTAATAAATACTGGAATTGTAAAAACTGATGCATAAAATTGTTAATACAGATAAAGCGTAATTCGATAATGAGCTCCAGAGGTACTTGTGGAAGGGGTATAAGAGGGCGCGGCGGAGGCCGTGGAGATGCTCGGGCTGGGTCTTCGTCATCTGGCCACATGCCTAATGTTGAGGCTAGAGAGGCACCGGCTTCACCTGGGACTGAGACTGGGTCTCACGATCGTGCGTTTGGGAACAACACACTATCCCAAACTATCTTGCGAATTTTAGAGAGGGTCGTTGGGCCCAATACTGGTACTGTGGGCTGTGGGTCAGTTAAAAAATGACTTCAGTCTAATGGAGCTGAGGTTTTTTAGGGTATTGCTGGAGTTGCCCCTAATGTGGCTAAATATTGGATTGAAGCCACAAAGAGAATCATGGACGATCTCGACTGCACCCTGAGCAGAAATTAAAGGGTGCAGTGTCGCTACTGGGAGATGAGGCCTATTAGTGGTGGCTTACAATTAAAGAGGGCACTCAGCTTGATTGATTGACATGGGAATTCTTCAAGACAGCTTTCCAAGGGAAGCATGTGGGCGCTAGTTATATGGATGCTTAGAGGAGAGAGTTTCTAAATCTGACACAGGGGGATATATCAGTGGCCGAATACGAGCCTGAATTTCTGTGATTAAGCTGATATACGCGAGGTGTGGTGGCGACTGAGTACTAGCGGTGTGTTCGTTTCAAGGATGACCTCAGGGATAGTTTAAGGGTTCTGATAGCTTCACAGATAGAATGAAATTTTGTTACTTTAGTGGATAAGGCGAAGATTGCTGAGGATGTGAAGCGCCCTGAGCGCTAGAACCGTGAGAAGGAGAGAGGTAGGAACAAGAGGGATTTGAAGCCCTCAAGTACATTTCTGAGGCCTAAGAAAAAGGCCAGAGTTGATGCGCCAGTCAGAGTTGGGCCCCTTGTTGTTGCTACTGGGCCGCAGCCTGTACTGATTGTGGAAGACGCCATCAGGGCGAGTGCTAGAAAAGGATTAGGGCATGTCTGAGGTGCGGATAATTGGAGCACCTTATTAGAGATTGTCCACGGAGGCCCGATCAGGGGCGAGCTATAGATTTGGGTGTAATACAGCTGCCGAGGGGTGTTCAGCAGCCACTGAGAGGCTGTGGTCAGGTCAGAGGTGGAAATGGTATGGGCTGTGGTCAGAAGGCACCGGGCAGAGGTGCTGGTCATATTGAGGCAAGGCAGCCAGCTCTAGTTCATGCTGTACGTTGCCGAGAGGATGGTGATGCTCCAGATGTTATCACGGGTATGTTTTTCTTTTAAAATGTACATTATACTGCACTGATAGATATAGGATCTACTCATTCTTATATAACTTGTAATATGTCTGAGACTTTGGATATCTTGGTTGAGAGTATTGCAAGTGAGGTTACTATGTTGAGTCTGTTAGGGCAATCTGTAAGAGTAGATAAACTGTTAAGGGATGTGCCTTTGGAGATTTAAGGGGTTATCTTTTTGGCGGATTTGATGGAACTTCCTTTTGGAGAATTTGACTTAATTCTGGAAATGGATTGGCTGGTGAAGCATCGGGTAAGATTGGATTGTGCTACGAAATGGTTGGCACTGAGAACTACAGAAGATGACAAGGTAGTTGTAATTGGGGGGTGTCAAAATTACTTGTCAAATGTGAATTCTGTATTAAGGGCTGAGAAATTAGTTCGTAAGGGTTTTGAGGTGTATCTAGGTTACATCGGTGTTTCAGATTCTAGGGTTTCTTCTGTTAAGGATATCAGAACAGTTAAAGACTTTTCGAATGTTTTTCGGATGAGTTGTCTAGGTTACCTCCAAATCATGAAGTTGAGTTTGGGATTGAACTCATTCTTGGTATAGCTCCGGTGTCCATCGCCCCTTATAGGATGGCAACGAAAGAGCTTGTGGAGCTTAAGGCTCAGATTCAAGAATTATTGGATCGTGGGTTCATCTGACCTAGTGTGTCTCCATGGGGAGCATCAGTTTTGTTTGTGAAAAAGAAGGATGGATCCATGCGCATGTTTATTTATTACTGTCAATTGAATAAATTGATTGTTAAGAATAAGTACCCCCTATCGAGGATTCATGATCTATTCGACCAGTTCCGTGGAGCTTCAGTTTTCTCTAAGATTGATCTCTGATCTGGGTACCATCAACTAAGGGTCAAAAAGGCTAATGTTTACAAGACTTTTAGTGTGACAGCCCTAAAGTGACCCTAGTCGGAAAGCGGTTTCGGGACCGCTAAACCGAGTCACCAAATTATTTGAATATGATATTTATTGTCTAAAATATGTGATTATGAATGTGTGAAAGTTTTTAAGCTTCGATTTAGTAAATTGCATGTGAAATTAGTCAATAGGACTTATGTGTGACACTTTCGAAATGTGATAGGTTAATCTATAAGGATCTATTAGTGCATGTAATCAAAGGGGTGGACTTGCATGTCAATTTCCCCCATTTAATTACTAGTGGCCGGCTATGACAAAGGGTGATGGGCAAAACATGTCATAAAACATGTTGTGATAATGGTTTATGTTAGAAAAAAATAAAATAAGGAGTATGGGCAATAAAATAATAATGGGAAGGTAAATGATGATGAAAAAAGAAAAAAAAAGAGAAAAAAAAAGCTCTCATGTTGTTCTTGGCCGAATAGAAGAAAGAAAAAGAAGGAAAAAGAGCTTTGAGGAAATCGGCTATGGTGGTTTGCTAGACTAAGGTATGTTTGATGATGTTCCATGAGATGCATGCATGTTTTAGTTGTTAGCTTGAGTTCTACCTAGCCCATGGTCTAAATCTTGCTATGTGATGGAGATGACACTCGGCCATGGATGTATCATTCTTGCTTGGTGTTGATGTTGTGTTGATGAGATATCAAGTTATTTTTGTGACCCAAGTTGAGATTTGGATTTTGGAATGAGTAAGGTTTTTGGCTATGGTAATTATAAGGGTGATGGATGTTGTTTCATGCTAAATCTAGATGAACAATGTTAGTGCTTATATCTCGATATTTATGAGTTTCTTTCTTGGTTTTACCTCAAACCCATGAAGTATTCTCAATTGGTGTTGTTAGAGGTTTCGGTCATGGGATTATAAGCTTGTTAGTTTTGATGGTGAAAGTTATGCCTTGTAAGGGTAAATGGTTCAAAGGAACATTCGGCCATGATGTAAAAATTATGGTGGAGTGATGTTAAATGCTTTGAATATTGAATATATTTATATATTGTTATAAGTTGAATTTAAGGTTTGCTAAATTGTCTGCCGAATGTGTGTATAGTTAAAGAGAATTTGTTTAAGTGCTTAGTTAATTGATATTGAGTTAATGATATGTGTATTCGGTCACAAAGTTGCACATGAGGAAATGTTAGATTAATGGTATTAAATTGCTTAATGTGATTAAAAATGCATATGACCATGTTGTATTTGAGCTAAAGGTGGCCATATGACCTATCAAATTCATTGTCATATTCGGCCATAACCTAGCATAATGAGACTTTAATAAGTTAAATTTGTTTGAATTAGCTCAAGAGCCTAGAGGACCAAAGTTGGATAAGGGAAAGGAAAAAGTGATCGAATAGCTGTCGAAATCGTTCGACAACATCCGAGGTAAGTTTTCGAGCAATGAGACTTAGTTTATGATTTGATTAAGTCATGATGTTTGAGCATAACAAATATACGGTGATATGATGATTCTACTTGAATTATATGATGAGTAAATTAGTCTATACGCATGACGGTAGCCGTATGTGCATAGAGATCGTGTCATAAAGCAAACTAAACCATGTTGTTTGTATGTGGCTAGTGAGCCAAAATGGGAGTGCTTAATCGTGACTTGTGTTTGAACTCTAATTATGAAAATGAGATATAAATGTGTCATGATTTATTGATATGTGCATGAATATTCGGATGATAACCGGGCTAAGTCCGAAGGCATTTGCTAGTGACTAGTTCGAGCTAAGTCCGAAGGCATTTGTGCGAGTTATTACATCCGGCTAAGTGCTCAAGGCATTTGTGCGAGTTATTACATCCGGCTAAGTCCCAAGGCATTTGTGCGAGCTACTATATCCGGCTAAGTCCCGAAGGCATTGGTGCGAGTTACTATATCCGGCTATGTCCCAAGGCATTGAGCGAGTAGCTATATCCGGTTAAATTCAAGGTACTTGGCTTGGGAATGAGCGACCTTCTGTAATAGTTTCAATTAATATGCTCGTAAAATCCCAACAATGATGTCTCGTATATGCATTGATTTAGTTGATCCTTACAATTAGTATTCGCGATTCGATAAATGAGCTACCGGCCTTTGGCTAAGTTGATCTTTTGTGTATGAATATAAGGGTTGGTAATGTGAAGTAAGTATGAGATTGAGAATTTGTGCATATGAAATTATCTGTTTAGCCATATGATTGCTACACTTTAGTTGTGTCTAATTTTATGGCTCAAACTTACTAAGCATTAAATGCTTACTCCGTTCTTTGAATCTCTGCTTTTATAGATTTTCGTTAAATCGGCTATGACTCGGGATTATTGAAGTCGAAGTCGCCCACACTATCAAAGCCCTTTGGTACACTTTTGGTTGAACTTTGAAATGGCATGTATAGGACTACCCTTTTTGATGTTGGTCATGTACCTTTCGGTATTGTACAAATTTGGATAGCCATGCGAAAATGGCTTATATACCTATTTTGAGCATAATGTTATAATCATCTTGTATGTATATGGTTATTGAGAGGTGTGGATGTGCTTGGCAATGATTGGCCATTGGAATGGTTAATCACGATCATACTTTGTGCTATATATGCTAAAGGGTTAGTTGAATCATGGAAACGTGTAATAGGTAAAGTCTACCCTAAAGGCGATCTTGACAGCAGCGATGGTGTGAATTTGAAAATCACTAAAAATAGTAGGAATGGATTTAAATAGTGAATAAATTATTTAATCGAACCTTGATGAATCTACTTTCATATGGAAGAAACGAAACTGTCATATGAATCGAATTTTAAGAGATATTTAAGTTTTCGTGGAACAGAGCCAGAGCGATTTCTGGATCCCCTGATCTAACTTTGGAAATTCATTATAAATTAACCAGAGATAATTAGAAGTCATGCCATATATTTATAGATTCCTTTTCAAGTCTAGTTTCTATAAAAACAAATGGAATCAGTATTGAAGCCCTGTACAGGGAGATATCCAAGTCGTAATGCATGAAGGTCAGAATAGTCAAACCCTGTAACAGGGGAGACTTTAACTAATAAAATGTACTAATAAAATTCTAGAAAAAAATTTGTGGATGGATATATGAGTCTAGTTTCAGGGAAAAATTACGAAACTGATTTTTGAGTTTTGGAACTCAAGATATGATTTTAAGGTGACAAAGGACGCAGCTTAGTTAGTTGTTTGGAAATTTTAAAATGGATTTGTGAAAATAAGTGAATTTAGTCTGTGAACCCCTCGTGTCTGACTCCGGTAACGGTCTTGGGTACGGGGTGTTACAATTAAATTGGTATCAGAGCTACGGTTTAGTCGATTCTAGGACTAGCGTAATATGTTTGGGTCTAGCTATACATGCCATTATGTGATTATTTGATAGTGTGGTGATTTCGACATTTGCAAATGTGTTTACTTATAGTAATGGATCCCGATCCCACCAAGCGGTGGTGATGATCTTGAGAGTGTAGCGCTGCTCAAGACAAGGGACAGCTCAAATGACTCTCAACCTATTGCTAGTAATCCGAATGATGAAGCTAGACAAGCTTTCTATAGCGTGATGAATGATTGGTTCAACCAATACATTCGAACTAATACGGCTGTTCCACAACCTCCATTCCCGAATAATACCACCCCCGCACCTACGATACCTCCGGTAGCTGACCAAATAAGGTCAAATAAGCCCCATTGATAGAATCCAAAAGCATGGGGCTACTGAATTTAATGCTACGGACAATGATGATGCCGAGCAAGCTGAATTTTGGTTGGACAACACTATTCGGCACTCGACGAGCTATCTTGCACACCGATGAGTGCCTAAAGTGTACTATCTCTTTGCCACGTGATTACGCCTACTATTGGTGGAATCGTTGACTTTCTGTTGTGCCCGAGAGCAAGTAACTTGGGAGTTTTTCCAAACCGAGTTTCGAAAAAAGTATATCGGTCGAGATTTATGGATCAAAAACGGAAGGAATTTCTTAAACTTAAACAAGGTTCCATGTCGGTTACCGACTATGAACAAAAATTTGTGAGGCTTAGCCGGTACGCGCGAGAATGCATTTCTTCAGAAGCTGTGATGTGTAAACGTTTCAAAGATGGACTTGATGATGACATAAAGCTGTATGTTGGCATTTTGGAAATCCGAGAATTTGTGGTACTTGTCGAGCGAGCTTGCAAAGCCGAGGAGCTCAGTAAGGAGAAAAAGAAAGCCGGTGTGGGAGCAAAGGAGTTTTGTAAGAGATCTTCAGGAAAGCCCTTTCAACAGTTATCGAAGAAATTTAGAGATGACTTAGGCCGGTCTAGGGACACTTCAGGTTTTTCTAGACGAGACCGTGATCGACCCCTTGTGAGTGCATGAGTCACTTCGGTCGCCAGTGTTGGGAATGACCGTTGAGACAGAACGGAGTGTCAGTATTGTGGTAAATAGCACTCGGGGAGTTGTAGATTCCATGACCGCTTTTGTTACAAGTGCAGATCAGTTGACCACTTCATTAAAGATTGCCCGAGGTTGTCTGAACAGAATGTAAATCAGAGTGGGAAACCGGGTGCTACCATTGCTCGAGGTAGACCATCTAGAAATACGGGCAATGCTAGTGGTGGTCAGAGAGGATCTAGAGATGCTACGACCAGATCTGAGGCTCGTGCTCCTGCTAGGGCTTATGCTATACACGCACGCGAGGATGCTTCCTCGCCAGATGTTATTACCGATACTTTTACTCTCTTTGATACTAATGTGATTGCTTTGATTGACCTGGTTCTACTCATTCTTATATATGTGAAACCTTAGCATCCAAAGAAGACTTTACCTATTGAGTCTCGAGTTCGTAATTCGGTGTCAAGTCCCTTGGGTCGTTACGTGCTTGTCGACAAAGTGTGTAAGAAATGTCCCTAGTAATTGAGGTTCCCGTTTTCCGTGGACTTGATGCTTTTGCCGTTTGATGAATTTGATGTTATCCTCGGTTTAGATTGGTTGACCGTGCATGATGCGGTTGTGAATTACAAAAGCAAGACTATTGATTTGAGGTGCGCAAATAACGAGATAATCCGAGTTGAGTCTACGGACTTAAAGGGTTGCCACCGTAATATCATCAATGTTGGCCGAAATATGTAAGAAAGGGTGCGAAGCATACCTTTCATATGTACTTGATGACAAAGAGTTAGAAAAGAAACCGAATCTGCGGTGGTTTGTGAATACCGGATGTTTTCCCGAGGAATTACCGGGTTTACCACTGTTCGGGATATAGAGTTTGGTATTGAGCTTGTACCGGACTACGCCGATTTCGATAGCTCCGTGTCGTATGGCACCAACCGAGTTAAAAGAGTTGAAAGCTTCGATTGCAAGAATTGACGGATAGAGGTTTCGCCGACCAAGTTTCTCACCTTGGGGTGCACCAAGATTGTTTGTGAAAAGAAGGACGGAACCATGAGGTTGTGCATTGACTATCGGCAGCTGAATAAAGTGACGATAAAGAATAAATATCTGTTACCGTGTATTGATGATTTGTTTGATCAACTAAAGGGAGCCTCGGTGTTTTTAAAGATAGATTTGAGTTCGGGTTATTACCAGTTGCGAATTCGAGATTCGGATATACCAAAAACTGCTTTCAGAACGAGATACGACCACTACAAGTTCTTAGTGATGCCGTTTGGGCTCACTAATGCCCCTGTGATATTTATGGATTTGATGAATCGGATCTTCAGATAGTATTTGGACCGGTTCGTAGTTGTGTTTATTGATGACATCTTGGTCTATTCAAGAGATGAGACTGAACATGCTGAACACCTGAGATTAGTGTTGCAATTTACGGGATAAGCAGTTATATGCTAAGTTCAGTAAGTGTGAGTTCTGGTTAAGAAAGGTTAGCTTATTGGGTCATGTGGTATCTGCATCGGGTATTCGAGTTGATCCGAGCAAAATTTCAGCCATACGTAACTGGAAACCTCCGAGAAATATTATTGAGGTTCGGAGCTTTTTGGGACTTGCCGGTTACTACCGACGGTTTGTAAAAGGTTTCTCGATGATAGCCACACTAATGACGAAGCTACTTCAAAAAGATGTTAAGTTCTAATGGACGGAAAAATGGCAGAAAAGTTTTGATCAACTGAAAACTTATTTGACGGAAGCTCCAATTCTAGTGCAGCCCGAATCAGGCAAAGAGTTTGTCATTTATAGTGATGCATCCCTACTTGGGTTGGGTTGCGTATTGATGCAAGAAGGTCGAGTTGTGGCCTATGCTTCGAGACAATTAAAGCCACATGAGAAAAATTATCCGACACATGATCTCGAATTAGCTGCCATCATATTCGCTTTGAAAATATGGCGACATTACTTATTTGGTGAGAAGTGCCATGTATTTTCGGATCACAAAAGTCTCAAATATTTGATGACTCAAAGAGACTTGAATCTGCGACAAAGACGTTGGCTCGAGTTGTTAAAAGATTATGAGCTTGTCATTGACTATCACCCAGGAAAGGCTAATGTGGTTACGGATGCCTTAAGTCGTAAATCACTGTTTTCTTTACGAGTGATGAATGTACACTTTTCTGTTCTATCCGACAATGTGTTAGTGGCGGAATTAAAGGCCAAACCATTTTTGATTCATCAAATTCGTGAAGCCTAGAAAGTCGATGATGAATTGGCTGCAAAACGGGCTGAATGTGTTCCGAATATGGAATCAGAGTTTCAAATTGATGATGACGATTGTTTGAGGTTTAGAAGTCGGTTGTGTGTTCCAAGAAATTCAGAACTCATTCTGAACGAAGCTCATTGTAGCCGAATGTCAATTCACCCGGGGAGTACGAAAATGTACAACGATCTGAGACGTCAGTTTTGGTGGCATGGTATGAAACGAGACATTTTCGATTTTGTTTGAAGTGTTTAATATGTCGACAAGTGAAGGCGGAACATCAAGTGCCTCGGGTTTACTTGACCGATCATGATACCCGAATGGAAATGGGATCGAGTCACAATGGATTTTGTATCCGGGTTGCCATTGTCGGCAAGTAAGAAAGATGCGATTTGGGTTGTTGTTGATAGACCGACTAAGTCGGCTCATTTTATCCCCGTGACGTCGGATTTTTATTGGATAAACTAGCTGAATTGTATGTTTCTCAGTTGTGAGATTACACGGGTACCGATTTCTATTGTGTCGATAGAGATCCGAGATTCACCTCGCGATTTTGGAAGAAATTGCAAGAAGCTTTGGGTACCAAGCTGCATTTTAGCACCGCTTTTCATCCACAAACCGATGGTCAATCCGAGCGGATAATTCGGATACTTGAGGATATGTTGAGATGTTGCATCCTCGAGTTTAGTGGTTCATAGGAGCGGTATTTACCTTTGATTGAATTCGCCTACAACAATAGTTTTCAATCAAGTATTAAGATGGCACCTTACGAGGCTTTGTACGGGCGTAAATGCCGTACGCCATCGTTTTGGACCGAGCTCGGTGAAAGTACAATTTTTGGAGTTGATTTGATTAAAGATGCTGAACAGAAAGTAAAAGTAATCCGTGAAAGTCTGAAGGTGGCCACAGATCGCCAGAAGTCGTACGCGGATTTGAAACGAAAAGACATTGAGCATCAAGTGGGAGACAAAGTGTTTCTTAAAGTTTCACCTTGGAAAAAGATACTCAGATTTGGCCGTAAGGGCAAGTTGAGTCCGAGATTCATTGGGCCGTACGAAATCTCCGAACGAGTTGGCCCAGTTGCGTATAGATTGATTTTGCCCCCTGAACTTGAAAAGATTCACGATGTCTTTCATGTTTCGATGCTTCGACGTTATAGATCTGATCCGTCACACGTAATTAATCCATCAGAGGTTGAAATTCAATCCGACATGAGTTATGAAGAAGAGCCGATTCGTATCCTAGCTCGTGAAGTGAAAGAGTTACGAAACAAAAAGGTTCCTTTAGTAAAGGTGTTATGGCTCAAACATGGGATAGAAGAAGCTACTTGGGAACCCGAGAACTCTATGAAAGAGCAATACCCAAACCTATTTACCGGTAAGATTTTCGGGGACGAAAATTTCTTAAGTGGGGGAGAGTTGTGACAGCCCTAAAGTGACCCTAGTCGGAAAGCGATTTCGGGACCGCTAAACCGAGTCACCAAATTATTTGAATATGATATTTATTGTCTAAAATATGTGATTATGAATGTGTGAAAGTTTTAAGCTTCGATTTAGTAAATTGCATGTGAAATTAGTCAATAGGACTTATGTGTGACACTTTCGAAATGTGATAGGTTAATCTATAAGGATCTATTAGTGCATGTAATCAAAGGGGTGGACTTGCATGTCAATTTCCCCCATTTAATTACTAGTGGCCGGCCATGACAAAGGGTGATGAGCAAAACATGTCATAAAACATGTTGTGATAATGGTTTCATAGAAAAAATAAAATAAGGAGTATGGGCAATAAAATAATAATGGGAAGGTAAATGATGATGAAAAAGAAAAAAAAGAAAAAAAAACTCTCATGTTGTTCTTGGCGAATAGAAGAAAGAAAAAGAAGGAAAAGAGCTTTGAGGAAATCGGCTATGGTGGTTTGCTAGACTAAGGTATGTTTGATGATGTTCCATGAGATGCATGCATGTTTTAGTTGTTAGCTTGAGTTCTACCTAGCCCATGGTCTAAATCTTGCTATGTGATGGAGATGACACTCGGCCATGGATGTATCATTCTTGCTTGGTGTTGATGTTGTGTTGATGAGATATCAAGTTATTTTGTGACCCAAGTTGAGATTTGGATTTTGGAATGAGTAAGGTTTTCGGCTATGGTAATTATAAGGGTGATGGATGTTGTTTCATGCTAAATCTAGATGAACAATGTTAGTGCTTATATCTCGATATTTATGAGTTTCTTTCTTGGTTTTACCTCAAACCCATGAAGTATTCTCAATTGGTGTTGTTAGAGGTTTCGGTCATGGGATTATAAGCTTGTTAGTTTTGATGGTGAAAGTTATGCCTTGTAAGGGTAAATGGTTCAAAGGAACATTCGGCCATGATGTAAAAATTATGGTGGAGTGATGTTAAATGCTTTGAATATTGAATATATTTATATATTGTTATAAGTTGAATTTAAGGTTTGCTAAATTGTCTTAGAATGTGTGTATAGTTAAAGAGAATTTGTTTAAGTGCTTAGTTAATTGATATTGAGTTAATGATATGTGTATTCGGTCACAAAGTTGCACATGAGGAAATGTTAGATTAATGGTATTAAATTGCTTAATGTGATTAAAAATGCATATGACCATGTTGTATTTGAGCTAAAGGTGGCCATATGACCTATCAAATTCATTGTCATATTCGCCATAACCTAGCATAATGAGACTTTAATAAGTTAAATTTGTTTGAATTAGCTCAAGAGCCTAGAGGACCAAAGTTGGATAAGGGAAAGGAAAAAGTGATCGAATAGCTGTCGAAATCGTTCGACAACATCCGAGGTAAGTTTTCGAGCAATGAGACTTAGTTTATGATTTGATTAAGTCATGATGTTTGAGCATAACAAATATACGGTGATATGATGATTCTACTTGAATTATATGATGAGTAAATTAGTCTATCGCGCATGACGGTAGCCGTATGTGCATAGAGATCGTGTCATAAAGCAAACTAAACCATGTTGTTTGTATGTGGCTAGTGAGCCGAAAATGGGAGTGCTTAATCGTGACTTGTGTTTGAACTCTAATTATGAAAATGAGATATAAATGTGTCATGATTTATTGATATGTGCATGAATATTCGGATGATAACCGGGCTAAGTCCGAAGGCATTTGCTAGTGACTAGTTCGAGCTAAGTCCTCAAGGCATTTGTGCGAGTTATTACATCCGGCTAAGTGCGAAGGCATTTGTGCAGTTATTACATCCGGCTAAGTCCCAAGGCATTTGTGCGAGCTACTATATCCGGGCTAAGTCCCAAGGCATTGGTGCGAGTTACTATATCCGGCTATGTCCCAAGGCATTGAGCGAGTAGCTATATCCGGTTAAATCCCGAAGGTACTTGGCTTGGGAATGAGCGACCTTGCTGTAATAGTTTCAACTAATATGCTCGTAAAATCCCAGCAATGATGTCTCGTATATGCATTGATTTAGTTGATCCCTTACAATTAGTATTCGCTCAGTCGATAAATGAGCTACCGGCCTTTGGCTAAGTTGATCTTTTGTGTATGAATATAAGGGTTGGTAATGTGAAGTAAGTATGATATTGAGAATTTGTGCATATGAAATTATCTGTTTAGCCATATGATTGCTACACTTTAGTTGTGTCTAATTTTATGGCTCAAACTTACTAAGCATTAAATGCTTACTCCGTTCTTTGAATCTCTATTTTATAGATTTTTGTTCGTCAGCTATCGGACTCGGGATTATTGAAGTCGAAGTCGCCCACACTATCAAAGCCCTTTGGTACACTTTTGGTTGAACTTTGAAATGGCATGTATAGGACTACCCTTTTTGATGTTGGTCATGTACCTTTCGGTATTGTACAAATTTGGATAGCCATGCGAAAATGGCTTATATACCTATTTTGAGCATAATGTTATAATCATCTTGTATGTATATGGTTATTGAGAGGTGTGGTTGTGCTTGGCAATGATTGGCCATTGGAATGGTTAATCACGATCATACTTTGTGCTATATATGCTAAAGGGTTAGTTGAATCATGGAAACTGTGTAATAGGTAAAGTCTACCCTAAAGGCAGATGCTGACAGCAGCAGTGGTGTGAATTTGAAAAATCACTAAAAATAGTAGGAATGGAGTTAAATAGTGAATAAATTATGTAATCGAACCTTGATGAATCTACTTTCATATGGAAGAAACGAAACTGTCATATGAGTCGGATTTTAAGAGATATTTAAGTTTTCATGGAACAGGGCCAGAGCAATTTCTGGATCCCCTGATCTGATTTTGGAAATTCATTATAAATTAACCAAAGATAATTAGAAGTCATGCCATATATTTATAGATTCCTTTTCGAGTCTAGTTTCTATAGAAATAAACGGCATCAGTATTGAAGCCCTGTACAGGGAGATATCCAAGTCGTAATGCATGAAGGTCAGAATAGTCAAACCCTGTAACAGGGGAGACTTTAACTAATAAACTGTACTAATTGGCTTGACCAAAAATTCTAGAAAAAAATTTGTAGTTGGATATATGAGTCTAGTTTCAGGGAAAAATTACGAAACTGATTTTCGAGTTTTGGAATTCAAGATATGATTTTTAAGGTGATAGTGACGCAGTTAGTCAGCTGTCTGGAAATTTTTAAAATGGACTGTGAAAATAAGTGAATTTAGTCTGTAAACCCCTCGTGTCCGACTCCGGTAACGGTCTCGGGTATGGGGTGTTACATTTAGGACTCGCTATGGTCATTACGAGTTCCTAGTGATGCCGTTTGGACTAACAAATGCACCAGAGACTTTTATGGATCTGATGAACTGAGTGTTCCAGTCCTATCTGGATCGGTTCATAGTGGTTTTTATTGATGACATCCTGGTGTATTCGAGGACTGAGGATGAACATAATAAACATCTCCGAGTTGTTTTGTAGATTCTAAGGGAGAAAAAAATGTACCCCAAGTTCTGTAAGTGTGAATTCTGGTTGCGAGAGGTAACATTTTTGGGTCATGTGGTATCTACTGAAAGGATTAAGGTTGATCCTCGAAAAATTGAAACTGTTCTGGATTGGAAGCCGCCTAAGACTGTATTAGAGATTCACAGTTTTCTGGGACTAACAAGGTATTATCGATGATTTGTTGAGGGGTTTTCATTGATTGGTGTACCTCTAACTAAGTTGTTGCGTAAGGGTGTACCGTTTAACTGGAATGATGTACAACAAAAGAGCTTTGAAAAGCTCAAGAAAGTTCTGACTGAGGCCCCTATCTTGATTCAGCTAGAGTCTGGGAAAGAGTTCACTGTTTACAGCAATGTGTCACGTGTTGGTTTGGGGGGTGTGTTGATGCAAGACAGTAAGGTGGTTGCATATACGTCCTGTCAGCTTAAGACTCATGAGGTGAATTATCTAACGCATGACTTGGAGTTGGCCGCAGTGGTATTTACCATGAAAATTTAGAGGCACTATCTGTGCGGTGAGAAGTGTATCATTTACACGGATTAAAAGAGCCTCAAGTATCTCCTCACTCAGAAGGAGTTGAATCTTAGGTAGCATAGATGGATTGAGCTGCTTAAAGATTATGACTGTATGATCGAATACCATCTTGGGAAGGCCAATATGGTGGCCGACGCACTGAGTCGTAAGGTTGTGATTGATTTGAGGGCGATGTTTGCTCGCCTCAGTTTATTTGATGATGGTAGCTTGTTGGCCAAGCTCCAAGTTAAACCGACATGGATTGAGCAGATTAAGGGTAAACAGTTGGAGGATGAGTCACTGGGTCCTCGACTCCAACAGATTGAGAGTGGTAACACATCCTATTTTGGATTGAATAGTGAAGGGGTGCTCTTTTTTCGTGGAAGAGTTTGTGTACTGAAGGATACTGATTTGAAGCAGTCTATACTGCTAGAGGCGCATACTAGTCCCTATGCTATGCATCCTGGTGGAAATAAGATGTATTGAGACCTTCGTGAAATATATTGGTGGCTAGGTCTTAAGCTTGAATTTATCGATTTTGTAGGTAAATGTCTAACTTGCTAACAGGTTAAGGCTGAACATCAGTTACCTTCAAGATTGCTTCAGCCAGATAATATTCCACTTTGGAAGCAGGAAAGAGTGACTATAGACTTCGTTAGTAGGCTACTCTTAACGGCTACTAAGAAGGATTCAGTATGGGTCATCGTAGATTGGTTGACCAAATCTGCCCATTTTATACCAGTTCGTACTGATTACTCTTTGTAGAAGTTGGCTAAACTGTATATGTCTGAGATTGTAAGATTGCATGGGGTACCGATTTCCATAATATCTGATAGAGTTGCCTCTGGAGTTGGACCGAATTCATGATGTGTTCCATGTCTTTATTTTGAGCTCTACTACTCTAATCCTGCACATGTTATCTCGGTTGAGGAGATTGAGGTTAGGCTAGACCTAACTTTTGAAGAGGAACCAATTCAGATATTGGAGCGTGATGTAAAGGTTTTAAGGAGGAAGTCTATTCAACTGGTTAAGGTACTTTGGCGTAACACAGTTCTAAAGTGGGAACCCGAGGATGCGATGCGACAGCAATACCCTCATCTATTCTGATAAGGTAAATTTCGGGGCCAAATTTTTTTTACGGGTAGAGTTGTAACACCCCAAAATCCTAAGTAATTGTTTTTGTATGTTTGTGACACAAGTGTCTACCTGCTTCAGTGGTTAAGTGTCCTAGGGAGAGTCTAAGAAGTCTTGGGTTCAAGCCTTGGCTTGTGCAAAATTTTGTTTTAGTATGAATAAACCTTGTCTCTAGTCAGTAGGCTTTTAAATAAATGTGGGTATTTCATGACAGAAAGGGCCTACTAGTCTAGGGGATAAGTGGCATGTCACTGTTATTGAAGGTCTTGAGTTTGAGTCCTGCTACGCGCAAGGTGGATTTTATTTTACTGGATGCCTTGTGAGTGTTTGTGTGTCAGTAGGATTCTGATGCTAGTGGGCGGTTAGAGTGTTTGTGGCGTGTGGGAATTGTGTAGCCAAATTTTAGGAAAATATTATGGGAAGTTGTGGTGAGAGGTAGTGGTGTGCCAAAATTGAATTGTGGCACTGAAGACTTTCGGCTCTGGTGAGTTTTAGCACTTCTTTTCAGTTGCTGTCAATCCTTTCTTCTTTTTGGAAATCGATTAGTGCTAGAGAGTTTTGCTGTTTGCTTATTTAGGATTGCATTTTAAGTATTACTTTTTTCCCCATCTTGCCGAAATCTCTAGTTGCCAATTACTGAATCTTTGTGCTACCTTCTCCAAATTCTTCCTTCTTTTCCTCTTTTCTTTCCCCAAGCCCTTTATCTTCTACGCTACTAATTTTGGGTCCTTACTGGTTCGTTCTCTTACTAATCTACTCATCTATGTTTCTTTTCTCCCCTCGATAACCTTTGCCAAAATCGTGTTCTACCCTCTCCCAGTCGGTTCTTAACATTCACATTTTCCTTTTGTGCATTGGTCGAATACCCCTTTTCTCCCTCCATTCTCTCTTTATACTATTTCAGCTTTTATGAAGTTTCCCCTCTTACATTGCTAGAGCTGAGTAACCTCTTCTCTTGTTGCCGAATCTCTTTCTCTCTCTTTTGGTTTTCAAGAAGTGAAGGGTTATTCACTTATTTTGAAGCGATCAAATCTCTCTCTGTACTCGATTAAGGTAACTTGGTTTTTAGTATCACGTATTTAACTCTGGTATTTTGGCTTGTGTTATAGGGTGTAGGCCGATTGCCTCATTTCCCTATCTTCAGTTTTGTGTTCTCCTTAAGGTGGTATGTGTTTGTTTCAAGCAATGTGTATAAACAATATTGATTAATAGAATTCGGTTGTATGCAGTTTTTCGTCAAAAAGCTTGAAAGCAGTCTTTGTCAGTGGTTTAAGTGGGCTAAGCCACATTCATTCAATCAAGGCAAGTATTAGTGATTGTTTTGGAATAAGTATTAATAGGGGTTGTTATATTAATAGGGGTTGTTAACCCTGCTGTCAAATGAGTAATAAAATGTCTTGATTGAATGTAGGTTTTGGTGCTCGTGGGCTATTCGCACGTTTTCGTGAACAAGGTGTGTAAACACTGCCCTAATCGTAAATCGGCAAAAGCCGAAATAAGTGACCAACGACACTATACGGGTGTGCGCTCGCTCGTGTGGTAGTTCGTAAGCCTAAACATGGGCTTATGATCGTTGAGGCTGGCCATGAGCGATTTAATGGGCCGAGGCCGTATTGGGCCATTTTGGGCCAAACTGGGTAGTGTGGGCCCCACTCAGGTAAACCACACGAACGTGTGGTGAGTATTGGGCCAGGCTATGTAATCCACACGACCAAGGTCATTTCTGGGCTATGTTGGCCACACGGACATGTGGGCCCTCATGAGCCCGTATTATGGGCTCTGGGCCTATTTTCACTGTTTGACTGTTAAGGTTACACAGGTCTGTCGAGACGACTGCGGACCTACCATTGGGTCGGTAAGTGTACCTAGACCCCATTTATGGTAAAATGATTGTATTGCCCCTGTGTAGTGAAATGACTATTATGCCCTTATAAGATGTATGATTATATTTGAGCATGCCACTTTACATACATTGAATACACGTATGATATTATGACACGACATGATATGTTGCATAGGGATGGGTTTTATTATGATTGGAGAAAGTGTACTGTACTGGCAGCTTTGCTGCAAATACTGTTTAGTGCCGTAACTGGTACTACTTGGAGTGTAGGGATTGGTGGGTTGATTTTATCCCCACATGGAGTGTAGGGTTTGACGGAGATGGAGTGTAGAGGCTGGTTGGGTAGAATCTTTGATTGCATATCTGTACTGTACTGTCACTGAGGTGGGCTCAGACCCACATTGATATTGATTTTAGAATCGACTAAGGCCCAACTAAAACTGAACCGTTACTGATTTGGGCTTAGGCCCAAACTGTGTGTGCTCACTGATTAGTTATTTGATATGGGATTACATACTGAGTTTTCGTAACTCACCCATCTGTTTATCTATACAGGTAATCCCCTGGCTTAGGCAGGTCGGTGCTGCGAGGGACTTAAAGGTGGCCACACAACCGTACGGACTTTCTCTTTGGATTTTAAATTATAAGTACTTTTATTTTGGGTTTTTTTTAGTGTAATAAGGCCATTTAAAATTTTTACGCTTTAAGTTGAGGTTTCTTTTATTTGGATTTATATCCGTTAGTAGTAGGAAGTGGGTTTTCAAAAAGATAAATGATTTTCAAAACACCATGTAACACCCTGAATTTGGGCTTAGAAGTTTTGGGCCTTGAGCATTGGAACGGTTGAAGGTAGCTTATAATATTTTGTTGTGCGTGTAAATTTCGCTAATGAAGGCTTGTTTTAGTGGTTAAGTGTGTTGAGAAGTGTTGGAGAAGTCCTGGGTTTAAACTTGGACTCTAGCAAAAAATTTGGTTTAAGGTGAATCAAACCCTGGGTGTAGTAGGTAGGCCTTAAGAATATTGTTGGAGAAATTGTGACACAAAAAGCCTTGTGGTCTAGTGGCAAAGTAGCGCCACATAAGAGGCAGGAAGGTTGCGTTATAGAGGTGGCAAGGAGGTCCAGGGTTCGAAACTCATAGCAAGCGAAGAGCTTTTATTTTGCTAACAAGGGGTGGCAAGAGTTGGTGTTGAATTTAAACTCTGATAATGGAGGGATCCCACATCGGGAAGCTAACATAAGAGTGGATGTGAAGTTGGCTTTAAATAGAGAGAACCATGAGGAGAGTAATGTACCTTTCTTGGCTGATCCCTGCCGCTGTATGGCGTGCTTGTTTGGCTACGAGAAGTTGGTTTTCTTGGACATATTGTATCTGTAGAGGGTATTCAAGTAGATCCAAGTAAAATTTCAGCTATTGTTAATTGGAAGCCACCAAAAAATGTGTCTGAATGTAACAGCCCATTTTCATTAAAATCAGAATA
Organism: Gossypium arboreum; assembly: GCF_025698485.1. Classification (NCBI taxonomy): domain Eukaryota; kingdom Viridiplantae; phylum Streptophyta; class Magnoliopsida; order Malvales; family Malvaceae; genus Gossypium; species Gossypium arboreum. Next base: position 114,871,787 of record NC_069075.1, on the reverse strand, counting down.
GTGGTTTCGGGACCACAATCCAATCCAAAAATAAAGTTTATTTTTATTTTGTTATATGGTCCATATTATGATAGATATGTCGTGAGAAAATTTTGATACGAAAATTTTACCGATTAAGTGTTTAATTATGAGAAGGACTAAATCGCATAAAATGCGAAAGTTGAATTCTAGTAGCTAGAAGGATTAAATAGCTATGGAATTCAAAACTAGAGGTCCTTACATGGTAATTAGACCATTAAAAAAGGTATGTAGATTTTTGGTGACTCATCCATGGAAATTTAGAAAAAGGGCAAAGACAAAATTGGAATTTGAAAAATATTTAATTAATTAAAAGATGAAAAGAAAATATCATCTTATTTTCTCATCTTCTTCAACCTAAAATACATGGAAACCCTAGGAGAGAGAGAAGAAACTTTCATGGCCTAATTGGGTAAGTTTCCTTATCCCATTTTTAGTAATTTTTATATTTTTAAAACCGAGATAACTTAATCTATCTATGTGGGGGATTGATTTGAAAAGTTATCAAGGTATGAAATTTGGGTTATGGATGTATATGCTGAAAATTAGAAATTTATGGTAGAAAATGAAAGGTAGTTGATAGATAGACAACTTTTACAAAGTGATTTTTGATGAAAACATAATTTAGGGACTAAAATGTAAACTTGTGAAATTGAAGAAAAATTCTGAATTTTATGAACAAATGTGCTGTAAAATTTTAATAGGATTTTGGTTAGGCTTGGAATAGGGAGTAAATTGCACAATTTTCATTTGTCGAGCCTAGGGATGAAAATACAAATTTATGGAAAAGTTAGGGGCAAAATAGTAATTTTGCCTAGGACATAAAATTGAGTCCAAATAAATATGAAATAAGAAAATTTGACGATTAAAGCTATTTATATAGATTCGGACAACACAAATTCGAGGTTAGATCGAGGAAAAGAAAAGGTTTCGGATTAGTAGATTTTATACGTGAACAAGTGTCGAGGTAAGTTCGTGTAACTTAATCGAGCATGTAATTATGTTTAATTGAATGTTGTGTTTGTATGGAATGTGACTTATATTGATGTACATTATTGAAATGCTATAATGAAAAATTTAATACATGTTTGAAATGGCGAAATAGGGGTAAGTCCCGATTGAATATTGAATTCCGATGAATATATGTGCTTTCCCGAAATGGATGAGGTCCAACATTTGTTGCAGACGAGATTTAGCCCGAACGAGTAATCTTATTGACCTTGTTATAGAAAGGATTTGGCACAGACGGATAATCCGAATATAATACCTCTCGAGTATACGTTATGATTAGGGTTTAGCTTGGACTAGTAATCCTAATAGAACTCTTTTGAGCATACGTTATATAAAGGATTTAGCGTAGACTGGTAATCTTGTTATACGATATGTGGCTCGAGAATGTGTTCCTTGATTAAGTGCCCTAATGGGTACCCTTGAAAAAGAAATTGATGGATTATTGAATCTTACATCTCGAGTGTACTGCTTGAGCATCCATCGAAATTTCAATGATTCAACGGACATAAAACTCTTGACATGGCATGGGAATTTTGAGATGAAATGATAATGACTTGAAAGAATATTGCATGATGAGCTCATCTATGTTTACTTGATTGAAAAGAAGATTTTGGTGACTAACATGTTTGATTGATTGCATGTGTTTAGACAATTTTGCTAATGGATGGAAAACATGATATTGTATGCTTAGATTTAAATAATGGGATTGGTAAGTTTAATTTCCTTTATACGAACTTACTAAGCATGTAATGCTTACTCCGTTTTATTTTTCCCCTGTTTTATAGTGCTCAGAAGCTCACGAAGGTTGGAGATCATTGGAGAATCGTCACACTGTTGACTAGCTTATTTTGGGTATACATAGTAAAATCTGTAACACCCCTTACCCATGTCTGAGGCCGAGACAAGATACGAGGCATTACCGGACTTAAACATACACAATCACATAAAATCAGGCCATAAAATTTCATTCAAATAAAAAAATTCATACATATGTATAACGTCCCTTAAACGGGCTTATGAGGCCCTAAACACACATCAAAGATGATTCGGGACTAAACCAGAAACTTTGAAAACTTTTGGGAAAACTTAGAAAATTTCATCATGAAGCAGGGTCACACGCCCGTGTGGACAAATGCTAGGCTATGTTCCAAGACATTTTGCCACCCTCACAACACATGCACACTCACATATCTCAATGGCATCCAACATGGCATAAATGAACACTTAATAATCGTAAATATAGCTTATGCATGACATTCTCATAACAACTTACGCATACACAAGGCATCATACTTTATCAAGATTAATCATAACAACTTTCATACCGAGATTATCATTAATACATTTTCACATTTCACACTTATGCTATAATCTATCCATATGCCAATTATGCCAAAATCAATCATCGAGTACTTAAGTCGTATGCACACAGTCATCCATATCAAACAACATGATCACTCCATAAAACATTGGCAAATAGACATGAATAATCATATGATCAGCATAAGCCATCATTCATGGTTATATATAAATTAGACTATAACCATTCTAGGCCAACACATTTTGCCACATTAGCATTGACATAATTACAAAGATAGAGCCCCTATACATGCCATAGACTTAAGTATTTGAATACTTATACCCCAAATGATAGCTAGATAGTGTGATTAAATCTCCGACGATCTCCAACCCGAGCTACCTATATAAACCTATAAGAGATGAAAATGGAGGGGGTAAGCTATAAAGCTTAGTAAGTTCATATGAAAATAATAAGAAATTTATTAATATGCTTTTTCCAAATTCTTACAACATGTTCTCAAGGTATCACAATTATAATTGCATATTATTCCTCTATTTGTTCAAATTCCAGTCAAGCTATCTACTCGAGTCATAGTCGTTAAATTATTTATTTCTAGAGCTATAGAGCTCCAAATTAAGATCCATTAATTTTACTTGAAACTAGACTCACATATATTCTTACCATAAAATTTAAATTTTTTTTGGTTTAGCTAATAAGTACAGTTTATTCTTCAAAGTTACCCCTTTTTCGCTGTCCAACTGTTCTGACCCCTCTTCACTAAAAATTAATTATATCCTCATACAAAATTCAAATGATGTTCCTGTTTGTTTCTTTATAAAATATACTCATCAAAGATTCTAAGCATATAAACTATAACCTATAATTATTTTTTTTTACAATTTTTAATGATTTTTCAAAATCAGAATAGGGGATTCTGAGATCATTTTGACCCTATCTAATGAAAATTAAAATATCTCATAATCTGAAATTATTTTGCATACACCATTTCTTCTATGTAAATATAGACTCAATAAGCTATAATTTCATATTTTATTCATCCTCTAACTCGATTTCCACAGTTTTTGGTGAATTTACAAAGTTGGACTACAGCTACTGTCCAAAACAGTTTTAATACAAAAATGATGATAAATAAGCTCATTACACCTTCACCAATCATTTCGACCACCATGGTATAAATACATATTTATACGACATAAGCATGGACCCATAATCACAAGGTCATCAAAAAATCATTCTCATAAACATGACTTACTTATTTACTTCGTTACAAAGACGCATCATAACTCATATACATACCTGTACCTATCCTTAGCATTTCATACATACTCAATATCTCGCATACCAAGTGCCATTATTAATATTTTGCACACTAAGTGCCATATAAATATATAGCCGAAGCTATCTCCAATCGCACACCAAGTGCCATATTTAGTAGAAGCTATTTCGAACCGCACACTAAGTGCCATTTTTTTTAGCCGATATGTCGTTAAACATAACAATAGTCACGTATATATAATTTATATAATATCAAAGCATTAAAAGCATAAATTTAACAATGCTTATTACATACAAACTTACCTCGATCGTTAAAACGATAGAACGGATCAATTAGTCCTGTACTTTGTTTTTCCCCCGTTCTAGATCCAATTCTCAATTATTTCAATCTATATAATATCAAAATTTACTTATTTAATCAACATTTCATTCAATTTAATACAATTTACACATTTTGACAAAATTAAATTTTTGCCCCTATTATTTCACATTTTTGCAATTTAGTTCTTATCACTTAAAATCACAATTTCATGAAATTAAACACAAACCCAAGCTAGCCAAATTTTCCATATATTACTATCAGCCCATATTTTCAATTTATTTCACATTTTAACCACTAAATTTCCACCTTATATAATTTGGTCCAAAATTGACATTTTTACTCAAAATCACTTTATAAAACTTGTTAATCTAACAACAATGATTTATTTTCCATCATCAACACTCAAAAACATCAAGCTATCATCAATAGAAACTCAAAAATTCATCAAAAAATTTAGAAATTAGGGTACGGGCTAGCTAGAACACGAAGCAATGATCACAAAAACATAAAAATCATCAAAAACTGAGCTCAAAACACTTACAAATTGAGCCATGAAGATGTCGAACCCTAAAACACAACCATGGCTATTTCTTTTCTCTATATTCGGTGGAAGATGAAGAAATATAACATGGTTTTGGCTTTTATTTTATTTATTATTAACTTTAATTACCTATTTACCTTTTTACCCTTTAAAAATATTACTAAATACACCAAATGCCACTCCAATAACCTCCACTATCTCATAAATGGGCTATTTACCACATAAGGAACTTCTCTATTTAATTCCATATCCATTTAATACTTTTAACTTATAGAATTCAACTTTTACGCTTTACACAATTTAGTCCTTTTTACCGAATTAACCACTCAAACGGTAAAATTTCTTTACAAAATTTTCACACGAACATTATATCATACTGTAAACCTTATTAAAATAATAAAATAAATATTTTTAAATTCGTATTTGTGGTCCCGAAACCACTATTCCGATCTGATCCAAAAACAGGCTGTTACAAAATCATTTTGGTATAATGGCATGCATAGGACAACTTGGTCATTAGTGGCATGAAAATGATGTTTTGTAACCTAGCCATTGGAATGGCTAGTAATGACTTATTTTGGTATGATTAAGTAGGTTATTATGATATATTCATATGTGATATGTTAAGCATATGTGATCAAATGATGTTAATGCCTAAGTTAATCCAAGGTAAGTTTATTAACACATATGCATGTAATCGTATGCCATGATGAATGATGAAATTATTTAATTTGAATGCTTGGAATGGTTGGTATTGGATGTGTCTTTCAAGTGCAGGTCTTGGGTAAAATTTTGGGTGAGAAATGAAGCTAGAAATGGCTTCATTTTGTCCACATGGGCATGTGTCTAGACCGTGTGTTAATAACATGGGCATGTGGTTAGGCTGTGTGTCCCCTGCACCTTAATTTTGAGAAACGGAATGCTCAAAATTAAGTACAAGGGTAGAGACACGGGCGTGTGTCTCAGCTATGTGTGCTACATGGCCTAGAACACGGGTGTGTGTCTTGGCCGTGTGAAATCTGCACCTAATTTCGAATTAAATTAATTAACCACACGGCTTAGCACACGGGCATGTGGCATGGCCGTGTGGCATGGTCGTGTGCACAAGTCAGAGAGTTGCACAGGGTCGAACACGGCTTGTAGCACGGGCATGTCCCAGGGTCACACAGGCATGTCCCTTGGACCACACGGGAGTGTGAGCCCTGTACCTTGGAAAATTTTTGAAAATTCGAAAAAATTCTTAGAGTTTTCGATTTAGTCCCAATTTGATTCTAATGCTCATATTGGATCTCAGAGGTCAAATTAAGGGACTTTTTGAATGATCTCGGTTAATGGATAGTAATTTACAGAAATTATTAGTAAAATGTTCTGAAAGTCCAGTAGTGCTCTAGGACCCTGTTCTAACGACGAATACGGGTTAGGGGTGTTACACTGAAGTCAGAAGTTTTCTAGGATTTGTTGGATATTATCGGAGGTTTGTAAAAGTTTTTTCAATGATAGCTTATTCAATGACTTGATTGTTGCAAAAAGATGTGAAGTTCAAGTGGTCTGATAAGTGTCAACAGAGTTTTGATAGGTTGAAAGCCTTATTGACAGAAGCACTTGTGCTAGTTCAACCTGAATCGGGTAAGGAATTTATAATTTACAATGATGCACCGTTAAATGGTTTAGGCTGTGTTTTGATGCAAGAAGGTAAAGTAATAGCCTATGCTTCAAGACAGCTAAAACCACATGAAAGAAATTACCCGATACACGATCTTAAATTGACAACAATTGTGTTTGCATTGAAAATATGGCGACATTATCTGTTTGGTGAAAAATGTCATATATTCACTAATTACAAAAGTTTGAAATATTTGATGTCACAAAAAGATTTGAATTTGAGACAAAGCATGTGGCTTGAGTTATTGAAAGATTATGTTTTGATTATTGGTTGCCATCCGGGAAAAGCCAATGTGGTCGTTGATACTCTGAGTAGAAAATCTCTGTTTGCCTTGCAAGCTATGAATACTCTATTGATGTTATCAGATGATAGTTCAATTATAGCTGAGTTAAAAACTAGACCAATGTTTTTGCAGTAGATTTCTGAAGCTCAGAAAGATGATAGTAAATTACAAGCGAAACGGATACAGTGTGAATCGACTTTTGATTCAGAATTTCAGATTGGGACTCATGGTTGTCTGTTATTTAGAGGTAGATTATGTGTACCAAAGAATTCAGAATTGATGTAGAAGAATGAAGCTCATAATGGTAACATGTCTATTCATCCTAGTAGTAATAAAATTTATAATGATCTGAAGAAGATGTACTGGTGGCCAAGAATGAAACAAGATATTTCTAAGTTTGTATCTAAATGTTTAATATGTTAGCAAGTAAAAGTTGAACATCAATTATCTTCAAGATTATTATGCAAGTTACAATACCCGGATAGAAATGGGAAATAATTACAATGGACTTTGTATCGGGATTACCCCTGTCTCCAAAGAAGAAAGATGCCATTTGGGTAATTGTCAATCGATTAACATAGTCTGCACACTTTATTCCAGTACGTATGGATTTTTCTTTGGATAGATTGGCTGAATTATATGTCTTTGAGATTGTTACATTGCATGGAGTACCTATCTCGATTATTTTCAACAAAGATCCTCGATTTACATCTCGATTCTGGAGAAAATTGCAAGAAGCTTTAGGTACACAGTTACATTTCAGTACTGCATTCCATCCTTAGACAGATAGTCAATCTGAACATATAATACATATTTTGGAAGATATTCTTCGATGTTATGTACTTGAATTTGAAGGTAATTGGGAAAAGTATCTGCCTTTGGTTGAATTTTCTTATAATAACAATTACCAGTCCAGTATCAAAATGGCACCGTATAAAGCTCTGTATGGTCGCAAGTGCAAAACTCCATTGTATTGGACAAAGCTTAGTGAGAAAAAGTTACATGGAGTTGACTTGGTTAGTGAAACCAAAGAAAATGTGAAAATAATTTAGGACAGTTTGAAAGCAACTTCTGATCGTCAAAAGTCTTATGCTGATCTTAAACGAAAAGAAGTAGAATTTCAGGTTGGTGATAAGGTATTCTTGAAAGTATCATATTGGAAAAAATTCTTCGATTTGGCCGCAAAGGGAAATTGAGTCCACGGTTCATTGGGCTTTATGAAATCATAGAAAGAATTGGACCTGTTACGTATTGGTTAGCTTTACTGCCAGAACTTGATTGAATTCATAATGTTTTCCATGTGTCTATGCTAAAACGATATTGATCAGATCCTTCACATGTTATTTCTCCGATAGATGTAGAGATCCAGTCTAATATGACATATAGTGAAGAGCTGATTAAAATTTTAGCTTGGGAAACAAAAGAGTTAATAAATAAAAAGGTAGCTTTGTAAAAGTTCTTTGGAAATGACATGGTATTGAAGAGGCTACTTGGGAACCAGTAGATACCATGAGAAAGCAATATCCAAACCTTTTTACTGGTAAAATTTTTTAGGACGAAAATCTTTAAGGGGGAGAGTTGTAACAACCCATTTTCAATGAAATCGGAACAGTGGTTTCGGGACCACAAATCTGAACCAAAAAGAAAAAAAATATTTTTATATTATTGCATGATTTTCATTTAGATAGGAATATCATGTGAAAATTCTGATAAGAAAATTTTATCAATCTAGTGCTTAATTTCAGGAAGGGCCAAATCGCATAAAATGCAAAATTTGAATTCTAGTAGCTAGACAGATCAAATAACTATGAAATTCAAAATTTTAGGCCCTTATATGGTAATTAGACCATTAAAGAAAAATTAGTAGATATTTTTGATGATTAATCCATGGAAACATAAGAAAAGAGCAAGGACTAAATTGGAAATAGAAATAATTAAAAGATGATAAATAATTAAAATAGAATTATATCATTTTATATCATCTTCTTCCCTAAATATTCCATGGAAACCCTAGGAAAGATAAAACAAGCTTTCTTGGCTTAATTGGGTAAGTTTTCTTGTTCTATTTTTAGTAATTTTTATATTTTTGAAATCGGGATAATTTAATCTACCTATTTAAGGGATTAATTTAAAATTTATCAAAGAATAGAAATTATGTCATGGATGAATATGCTGAAAATGTGAAATTTATGGTAGAATATGAAAAGTTGTTGATAGATAAATATCTTTTATAAAGTGATTTTTCATGAAAACATGATTTAGGGACAAATTTGAAAAGTTGTGAAAATAAAGAATTTTTTTTTTAAATTTATGGAATACATGTGCTGTAAATTGTATATTGAAATTTCGGTTAGGCTTGGAATAGGGAGTAAATTGTATGAATTTCCTTTTCCGAGCCTAGGGACAATTGGAATTTATGGAAAGTTTACGGGCAAAATGGTAATTTCTCCTAAGATGTAAATTGAGTCCAATTGAATATGAAATGTGATAAATTGATACTTAAATTCATTTATATAGATTCGAATAACTCAAATTCAAAGTTAGATCGAGGAAAGGAGAAAGTTTCGGATTAGTAGATCTATATACGAGAACAAGTGTTGAGGTAAGTTCATGTAACTTAATTGATCATGTAAACATGTTAAATTGAATGATGTGTTTGTATAGAATGTGATTTATATTTATGTGAATTAATTGGATGTTATAATATAAGAATTGAATACATGCTTGATATTGTTTGAAAAGGGTTAAGTTTTGTTTGAATATTGGATTTCGATGGACAAATGTAATTTTCCCCTATTGAATGAGGTCCTACATTTGTTGCTGATGGGTGATAAACCATAATTTATACATATTTTTACCTCATGCTTAGCATATTTTTGGATGAATTATCCTTAGATTTGGTGAATTCGATGCTCCTAATTCTTTAATTTCATGTTTTATACTTAGGTGAGCACAGGAGAGTAAAAGGAACGAGAAACGGGCCGAAAACAAATAAAATGGCCCAACGTGGGAAATCAACACGACCGGGACTTCCTTCCACGGGTATACCACACGTCCGTGCCTATTTAATAGCCTTGAACACGAATTGAAGAAATTGCACACGGGCGTGTCCCTGTCGAGCCTAAGTTTAGTCCTATTCAGAAAAGACTACTTTTGAGGGCTTTTAGGCATTCCAAAGCCTATTTAAACACCAGAGGAGGTAATTAGAACAGACATACGGGGTAGGAGCCAAGGAATTACTCAAGGAAAGCCGATTGATCCATCTCAGAAGCTGGATTCATCAAGATTGAAGATCTCCCTTCAATTTCCTTCAAGAGTTTTAGGTTTTCTTTATGTTTTGTTATCTTTATTCTTTAAAGATGTTTTCTTTCATAATTATGAGCTAAACTCCCTAAATACCTAAGGGGAACGAAACCTAAGACGGATCTTGTTATTATTATCTGAATTGTATGATAAATATTTGACTTGTTCTTAATTATGTGTTCTTAATTCTTGTTTTAATATTCCAGGATATTGATTCAAGTTAATGCGCTTATTCGGAGGAGCAAAAGTCCCTGTCTAAGAGTAAATTTGTCGTAATTAAGTGGAGTTAATTGCACGCCTAGAGATAGGGTGACAGATTTTACCGGATTAGGGTGAAACCTACCTAATAAGGGAGTCCATAGATCGAGTTAATGCAACACTAGGGTGTTATTTAGAAAGATATTTCAATTAATCAACCTAGGGTTAGACGTTATTAGTCTTGAGAGAGATAATAATATAACTTAGGGATTTCTACGGATCAAGTCAAATGAATAAATCGTCTGATTTAGAGTCCAATAACAAGTGAAGTCTAGGTGGATTTTTCATTGGGTATTGTCTAAATCAATCGAGTTTTCCCAAAAGCTTTTCCCCAATTTTCTTTTTGTGCACCCATAGTTTAATTAATTAGTTTAGATAAACAAATCCCTTAATTTTTAGGCTAGATAATAAAAAGAAAGTAATTACTAGTACTCTTGGTTCCTTTGGGTTTGACAATCCGGTCTTGCTAAAGCTATACTACTGTTTGATAGGTACACTTGCCTTCATCGTGATAATATTTAGTTTCAATAATGATTAATTATAAATTTTTAAAACCTGTCACGAATATCATGTATCAAGTTTTTGGCGTCATTTTTGGGGAACTAAGATATTAGGAACACTCGATTTTTATTACTTTAGCCATTTTACTTTATTTGCAATTTAAATTTTTATTTTCTTTTCTAATTCTCTCTTTTATTCGCTTCTGACAGGTTTTTTATAGTGTATGACTAGAAGAAACCCATCGAGACTATTACTTTTTGACAGTGAGATTGATCGCACAGCTTACAGAAATCAAAGAGAAATAAGGCGAAGCTTAAGATACACAGAGGAAGAGAAAGAGGACGATATTCAAACCACAACCGAAGAGATGGCTGAAAATTAGGAAAATCCGCTACCTCCTTCGATTGCCGCTGATCCAATAAATCAGAATCTTGCTCCACGCACTATGTATGATTATGCTAAACTGAATTTAACAGGAACTGAGTCAAGAATAGTTAGGCCTACTATTGCTGCAAATAATTTTGAACTGAAACCTAACACGATTAAAATGACACAGCAATTTGTTCAGTTTGATGGTTTGCAGGATGAGGATCCAAACACTCACTTGGCAAATTTTCTAGAACTCTACGACACATTTAAAATCAATGGCATCTCTAATGATGCCATTTGTCTTCAGTTATTTCCATTTTCATTAAGGAATAAGGCTAAAAAGTGGTTGAACTTGTTACCACGAGGGTCGATCACCACTTGGGTACAAATGACAGAAAAGTTTTTACTAAAATATTTTCTGCCGGCTAAAACGGCTAAATTACGGAATGATATCTCTTCTTTTGTACAGATGGATCTAGAAACACTCTACAATGCATGGGAGAGATACAAGGATCTGTTGAGAAGGTGCCCTCGCCATGGGCTACCACTCAGGCTACAGGTTCAAACTTTTCACAATGGCCTGAATCCTTGAGCTAGACAGATGGTTGACACAGCTGTTGGTGGGACTATCAATAATAAGACACCTGAGGATGCTTATGAATTTATAGAAGAGATGTCACTGAATAATTATCAGTGGCAAGTCATAAGGACAAAGCTAACGAAAGTAGCTGGCGTTTTTAACGTCGATTCGGTCACCATGCTCTCTAATCAAGTAGAACTTTTGAACAGAAAAATTGACGGTTTTCTTGGTTCTTCACAGGTTCACCCAGTAATGCAATGCAATGCAAGTGGAGGAGGGATAAGCAATTCAGAATACCCACCTTATGGACATATCATGGAAAACGAGCAGTTAAATTATATGGGTAATAATCCTCGACCTCAAAATAATCCTTATAGTAACACTTATAATGCAGGATGGAGGAACCACCCAAATTTCTCATGGAGAGGCCAAAGGAATCAGAGACCACCACCACCTCCAGGCTTCCAACAACCACCTTACCAATAGGAAAAGAAGCTGAACCTTGAGGAAATGCTAACAAAATTTATCTCGGTGTCAGAAACCCGCTTTCAAAATACCGAAATAGCACTTAAGAATCAACAGGCGTTGATCCAAGGGCTCGAAACTCAGATAGGCCAACTCGCCAAATTGATTTCAGAACGACCACAAGGTAGCCTGCCGAGTAACACTAAATCTAACCCAAGCGAACAACTCAATGCAATTACCATCCAAGATTAGGAAGGGTTAGTTGAACCTGAACCAGAACTGAGGCAAGGAATTATGGTAAGTAAAGGTAAAGGCGAGGTAGACTATAGTGAGCAGAAATCGATAAGTAAAGAGTACAAAACACGAGTGCCATACCCCAAAGCGACAAGGAAAGACCACACAGATGAAAAATTTGGTAAATTCCTTAAACTATTAAAGAAATTACACATTAACTTACCGTTTATTGAAACTCTTTCGCAGATGCAAACGCAGTCAAATTCTTAAAGGAGCTTTTAGCAAATAAACAGAAGTTGGATGAGGCGTCGCATGTGGAGTTAAATGCAGTTTGCTCAGCCATTCTACAGAACAAGCTTGCCAACAAATTGAAAGATCCAAGGAGTTTTGTGATTCCTTATTTAATTGGTAGCTTAAATGTTAAAAATGCTTTGGCTGATTTAGGGGCTAGTATTAATATCATGCCCTACAAAATGTTTAAACAACTAGGTTTTGAGAAACCCAAACAAAATAGGATGAGTATTCAGTTAGCAGATAAAACTATAAAATTTCCTAGAGGTATCATTGAAAATGTACTTGTAAAAATTGATGAATTTATATCCCCAATCGATTTTGTTGTTCTAGACATAGAAGAGGGTAGTGACGCACCTCTAATTCTAGGAAGGCCCTTTTTAGCAACTGCTAGAACCGTTATTGATGTTGGTATAGGTGAACTCACACTTCATGTGGGTGATGACTCAGTTACTCTTCAAGCTCGTAATCTAATTAATACTGACCATGTGGTGGAACCTTCTTTACAGGAAACACGTTCGACGAGCACACATGAGCCTTGTTCAAGTAACAACAAAGAACCCATCTATGAAGAACGAAGGTTACAAATCGAGGAACTAGATGAATGGCGAACACATAAACCAAAACCATACCATGACGAGATCAATATTTCACCAAATCAACTTAAGGTTGGAGACAAAGTACTACTAGATGCAGCAGACCTTTTTATTGCCACTCCTGAACCTAACGGAGCAATCCCTCTTACGGTACTCAGCATTTTTCCATACAGTACTGTCAAGGAAATTCATCCCAAATTCAACACTTTTAAGGTAAATAATACCCATCTAAAACCTTATTTTGATGAAATTGATAGCAGGAACGAGGAGTGTAAACTCCTTGCACCACCATGACTATGCAAAAGGGAGGTAAGTCGAGCTTAGACTCTAAATAAGTGCTTCTCAGGAGGCAACCCGAGTACTAACAGTACTAATTTCTTTAAATTTTAGTTTTTAACATCTAATCACTAACTGAGTCACTAAACACAAGATTTCCAGAACCACACGGCCAGGCACACGAACATGCTTTAGGCCGTGCCCATACCACTGGAGGCAACACGGCCGTGCGATACGATCGTGTGAAAATAGAGCAAAAACGTTTCCCCAACACGGGATTCAATAAGTTGCCACGGCCGTACGACATGGCCATGGGAAATTCTTCCAAATTAACACGGACGTGCAACAAGCCCGTGCCCACCGACCGTGGTCGAGCCGGTCAATACAACACGGGCATACGTCTACATACATGGGCATGAGAGAAGCAAACGAAGAATGAAACAGCCGTGCAACATGGCTGTGTGCACTAATGCGCCCAATTTCTTTATAAACACCTATTATTTATTTTTAATTTTTTTATTTTATTTTTATCTTTATTTATATTTTGAAATTACTTTTTATTTCCTTTAATACTATTTTTGTTTTATCTTGAGATTTTATAATTCGACTATTTCTTTACAAGTAATTATGCTTCTTTATATTTCCTAAAAAAAGTTCTTGATTCTATCACAGTTATAAAGAGCTCCAAAGCGCACTATTACTTAGGAACTTGCAACTCCACTGGAAAAGGTTCTCCACGACTACCATGTCCTGCCCGACCACTACGATAACCTCTTTGTTGGACACTATGGTTGTAGAGCCCAACCTCTACCACCACCGGAGTATCCTCCTCCAATCTCATCATTGCCTTGGCCGATTATTCTCCATAACTCCAATTCAAGGATTCCGTTCATCATTCAGGAAGTCTCACTCCTCTCCCTATCTTATGATCTTATATCTATATAATTCAATAAATCTAACTTTGTACATTGAGGGCAATGTACATCTTAAGTGTGGGGGTTTTTTTATATCATTATAAGAAAAATCCCTGAATTTTGTCTTATTCTCATGTGATCTTCTCATATCATTATTAGAATAAATTTTGATTGATTATGATTTTCTATTAATATATCTTAAATTAAAACATAGGCATTTATGCATTGATTGTTTAAACTTTAAGGAATTAGAGAATCAAGCATGATAAGTTGATTTTTGAGAATAAAAAAAAATTTAAGTTATTTCCCCAAGTTTAGGTATTATCTTGAGTTGAAATTCATAGGTTAAACATCCAAAAGACATAATTTTTGTGAGATCTTGAGCCTTTAGAGTATTTATTATTTCTTTCATCCTCACTTTTATTATTGCTATGAGTGCGTCAATATTGATTTGTTATTCTAGAACTTGCTTGATTATGCATGTCAAAACCACACCTTTGATTTGATATGTTGAGATGATAATGGCACCTAGGTTTAACCCACTTATTCCATAAAAGCCTACCTTCATAATTAACCCTTAGTGAACCCCTTTGAGCCTAACAAGCCATTAATTGATTTACCCTCACTATTAACCCATAATTCATTATTGTTGAAATCCCCTAAATTAATTTGATCCCTTTTTTTGTTGAGATTTGATTTGAATAAATTACTTAGCTATGTTTTATTTTGATAGTTAACCTATGTTATTAATTCTTGTTTTTTTAAAAAAAATAATATTTCAATACATACATTTATTAGTAGTAGTTCGTTGTTTTGAGCTTAAGTGTTTAATTCTATATTCTGGGAAGAAACTCACATGTATTCAAGTGATGACTAGTTATTTTGCTAGTTAAGTAATTTTTCAATTCAATCTTGATTCTAACCTTTTTTTTCAACTTGTGACCACACCCCTCAACAAAAGCCACGTTACAACCCTCTAAAGACCTTTTGATTGATGTATCATCTCAATTTATAGTGGTGAAAGTATATGTGGACATTATAATTTATAAAAAAGTTTAATATGTGTTTATTCAATAAGTTGAGTTTAATATGTAACATCCCCAATCCATATCCATCGCCGGACTAGGGTTAAGAGGCATTACCGAACATATTGCAATATTTCGCAATCATTTCACAATCAAAAGTAATACATTGTCATATCATAGTCAAATATCAACATAAAGTCCCTTTCTTAGGTCAACGAGACCTTAAACATACTTTGGAGAAGGTTTGGGACTAAACCGATCTCGTATAAAAGTTACCAGACACTAAAAAAAAAATTCATGGAATCACAGGTCGCACTCCCGTATAAGCAAGCTGTGTGACAAACACACCCGTGGCATAGGCCGTGTGAAAACAGGGCATACATACTGACTTATACCACACGGCCGGAGACATGCCCGTGTGTCTTGGCCATGGTCAAAACTGACTTCGGTCACACGGCCGACCACACGCTCGTGTGTCTAGGCTATGCTCGAGATTGACTTTAAATTGTAGGACTACCCTAGGGGACACACGACCATGTAACATGACGATGTGTCACACACGGTTAAGACACACGCCCATGTCTTTCCCCGTGTGGACAAAAATAGGCTACTTGAAAAACCATTTTGCCACCCTATATACATAAGCTTTTAAGACCATATTTTATAACCCATTATGCAACCACAACATTTTCCAAAACAAGCATCACTTATACTTCAATATCATTAACCATTTCCATACATAATTCTAACTCAAACATATTAATTCCATGTAACTAATTCATACCTTGAACACATGATTCATACCACATTTATAACCATTTCAACCACAAAACTAACTTACCAAAAAGACCATTTCACTAGGCCATATATATATACACCAAATTTACCATTTTTGCATCACATATCATATACCAAAATCAAACCATAAGTTCAACAATAATCAAGCCATAACTCATGGCATGATATACCCATTTCAAAACATACCTCATTAACCCTAGCCTATACATGCCATACTTAGATATATATATTTTCAAAAGGTACCAAAATAATATTTAATAGTGTGGTGATGATCCTTGACGATCCCCGAGCTTCCAGTAGCTTCGATATCTAAAACACAATGCAAACACATACAAATTAAGCTTTCAAAAGCTTAGTAAGCCATATACTAATAAACTTATCATTTTAAGCATATAAGCATCATAAAATGCATATACTCCATAGCCAAATACTATCACAAACCACATAGTTCATATACATTTCACATATTCCCCATTCATTTGCACATATAGCTTATTTTCTCATACTTATATCATATATCATCACTTGTACATATACTTACTTCTCATTAATAAATATTGAACACATTTCCACGTACCTGAATCAGTTATTCATTCATTCAATCACAAATTTCTTAGAATGCCCTTTAAACAGTACAGAATTAAATAGGATACGCGGATAGCTCAGAAAGTTCGTACAATGCCAACATCCCAGACGTAGTCTTACATGTCACCAAATACCGATGCCACTATCCCAGACAGGGTCTTACATGAAATCAAATACTATGCTGATGTCCTAAACATGGTCTTACAGTTAAATCTCAAATCAATTCCTATTTCCCAGACGTGGTCTTACATGAAATCACATATCGAAAATCCTATGTCATGACATATGTATCATAACTATTCCTATGGTTCGTATGGGGATTTCAGACGTCGTCACATTATCGAAACATTCTCGATTTCACATATTCAACTTATATAACCATTCATCACAATTCAATATCATATAAACATGAATAAATCAATTCAAACACATTTATTTGTATATAGACTTACCTCATACAGAAATGAACAGAAACGAATAGCTATTCAACGACTTTCGACTTTTCCCGATCTAATTCCTTTTTCTTTGGTTCTTAATCTATATAAATTCAAATTTAACTTTTTTATTCAAAAAATCATTCAATTCAATCCATATACACATATTTAGGGCATTTTACAAATTAGCCCTCACATTTTCACATTTTAACACTTTAGTCCCTACTTCATAAAATCACAAAATATGCATAATTTCCTTTCATACATGCCTAGCCGAATTTTCCTTTATCTCATATAAGCCCACATATTTCATTTATTTCATATTTTAACCCCACAATTTCTCATTTTCACGATTTAGTCCAAAATACTCAAATTCATCAAAAATCCCAATACAAAACATAGTAATCTAACACATATCTTTCATTTTCTATCATCAAACTTCATAAAACTCACATTATCAACAATGGCACATCTTAAAATCATAATCAAAATCAGAAATTGAGCATAGGCTTAATAGAACACAAAGCAACGATCACAAAAACATAGAAATTATCAAAAATCGAGTCAAAATCCTACCTTAATCAAGTAATCAAAGTGCCGAACCCTAGAAAGCTTATTTTCTTTTATTTTTCTTTATATTTTCAGAAAATATGAGTGAAAAATAATGTGAATTTTGGCTTTTGTTTTATTAAATATAACATTAATAACCAAATACCAAATTTGCCCTTAATGAAAATATTAACAAAACATTTAATGGTTGGCCATTTAAATCAATTTCCACTAATCATGGTCTAATTACAACATAAGGACTTCACATTTAATAAACCATAAAAATTGGGCACTTTTAAGAAATAGCTAGTCACTTTTACATTTTACGCGATTAGGTCCTTTTTCTAAATTAAGCACACAAATGATCAAATTTTTATACGAAACTTTCACACATATTAATTCACATATTATAAGCACAAAAAATAATATTAAAATATATTTCTAACATCATATTTGTGGTTCCAAATCAACTATTCTGACTAGGGTCTAAACCAGGATGTTACAACTCTCCCGCCTTAGGGATTTTCGTCCCCGAAATTTTTACCGTTGAACAGATTCGGATATTGCTATCTCATAGCATCTTCAGGTTCCCACGTAGCCTTTTCAACATTGTGTCGATGCCACATTACTTTTATTAATGAAATTTTCTTATTTCTCAATTATTTGACCTCGCTAGCCAATATACGGATCGGTTCTTCTTCATATGTCATATCAGACTGAATTTCTATCTCAGTTGGGAAAATCACATGTGAGGGATCAGATCTGTATCGTCGAAGCATCGATACATGAAACACATTATGAATCTTTTCTAGTTCAAGTGGCAATAGCAATATATACACAACTAGCCCGACACGTTCTATGATTTCATACGGTCCGATGAACCTCGGACTCAATTTGCCTTTTCTAACAAACTGAAGTACTTTGTTCCATAGAGACACTTTTAAAAACACTTTATCATGATCTCAAATTCAATATCTTTTCATTTCAAATATGCATATGATTTCTGACGATCGGAAGCTACTTTCAAACTTTCACGAACCACTTTCACTTTTTAATTAGTCTCTTTTATCAAGTCGACCTCGTATATCTTATTCTCACTTAGCTCAATCCAATACAAAGGTGTATGACATTTTCTACCATATAAGGCTTGGTACGGTGCCATTTTAATGGTTGATTGAAAACTATTATTATAAGCAAATTCAATCAATGGCAAATACTGCTTCCACGTACCTTCAAACTCAAGGATGCAACATCTCAACATATCCTTGAGAATCTGACTAATCCACTCGGATTGACCATTCATCTACAGGTGAAAAGTAGTATTGAAGTGTAATTTCGTACCCACAGCCTCTTGTAGTTTCTTCCAAAACTGCGAAATGAATCTTAGATCTCTATCTGACACAATAGACAATGGCACCACATGCAATCTCACAATATCGAAAATATATAACTCAACTAATTTATCAAGCGAGTAATTAAATTATACTAGAATAAAATGAGCTGATTTCGTCAATCGGTCAACTATAACCCAAATCGCATCTTTCTTTCTCGGAGATAAAGGCAAACCTGAAACAAAATCCATCGTTATTCTATCCCATTTCCATTCTAGTATAATAATCGGTTGTAACAAACTAGATGGTACCTAATGTTCAGCTTTAACTTGCTGATAGATCAAACAATTCGAAACAAAGTTAGAGATATCTCTTTTCATTCCAGACCACCAGTAATGATGTTTCAGATCATTATACATTTTCGTACTACCTGGATGTACAGATAAACGACTATTGTGAGCTCCATTCAAAATCATCTTAATCAACTCTAAATTTCTTGAAACATAAATCCGACCTCAGAATCTCAAACAATCGTCATTATCAATTCAATATTCAGAATCAGAATCCAAATCACACTGAGCTCGTTTTGCCATTATCTCATTATCAACTTTCTTAGCATCAATAATCTATTGTAAAAAAAATGATCTTGCTTTCAATTTGGCTAAAATTGAACCATCATCGGACAGAACTAAATGAGTATTCATTGCACGCAATGAAAATAATGATTTCTGACACAAAGCATCAGCAACAACATTTGCTTTTCCCAGATGATAATCGATAACAAGGTCATAATCTTTTAGCAGTTCTAGCCATCTTCTCTGTCGTAGGTTCAAATATTTCTAAGTCATCAGATATTTCAAACTTTTATAATTAGAATAAACATGAAATTTTTCACCAAACAAATAGTGGTGCCAAATCTTCAAAGCAAACACAATTGTCGCCAATTCCAGATCGTATGTCGGATAATTCTTTTCATGCAGTTTTAACTGTCTTCAGGCATAAGCTATGACTTTGCCTTCCTGCATCAAAATGCAACCCAGACCATTCAACGATGCATCACTATATATTACAAATTATTTACCCGATTCTAGTTGTACTAACACTGGAGCTTCTGTCAATAGGACTTTCAACTGATCAAAATTTTTTTGATACTTTTCAGACCATTCAAATTTTACATCTTTCTGAAGCAATTTCTTCAACGGAGTAGCAATCACAGAAAAGCCTTTCACAACCGGCAAGTCCCAAAAAATTACGAACTTTAAAAACTTTTCTCGGAGGCTTCCAATCTAAGATAGCTGAAATTTTACTCGGATCAACTCGGATACTTGATGCTGACACAATATGTCCCAGAAAACCAACTTCACGTAACCAGAATTCTCATTTACTGAACTTCACAAATAACTGCTTATCACATAAAAACTGTAACACTATTCTCAAATGCTCAGCATGCTTGATTTCATCACGCGAATAAATCAAAATGTCATTAATGAATACGACAAACATTCGATCTAAATACGGTCTGAAGATTTTTTTCATCAAATCCATAAAAATAGCAGGTGCATTCGTTAATCTGAAAGGCATAACTAAAAACTCATAGTGTCTGTACCTCATTCTGAATGTAGTTTTCAGAATGTCTGAATCTTTTACTCTCAATTGATAATAACTTGATCTCAAGTCTATTTTTGAAAACTTAGTAGCTCCTTTCAACTGATCAAACAAATTGTCAATTCTGGGTAGATGATATTTATTCCTGATAGTCACTTTGTTCAACCAACAATAATCAATGCACATTCTCAAAATTAAAAGTGCCAATTTCGATCCTTTCAACTCATAGTGTCCGTGTGTGACACATGGTCTTGGTACACGACCATGTGTCCCCTGAAGTACGCTTTCAAATTAAGTCAGTAACCCCTCTAGATTTCACACGACCTGGCATAGGGGCATGTCCTCGACCGAGTGGTGCAAGTCAATATGTATGTTGTGTTTTCACACGGCATATGACACGGGTGTGTCTAGTGGCCGTGTGAGGCACATGGCCTGTTCACACGGGCGTGTGACCACTGATTTCATGAAAAATTTTATAAGTTCCCAAATTTTTTGTATGTTATCAGTTTAGTCCCGAACCACCTTTAAAGCATGTTTAAGGCCTCATAGGCCCTCTTAAGGGACAATGTGATTGTGTTAGTGTGATATTTATATGAAATTGAATTGTGTATGAGAAATGTATATTATATGTTATGATTTGATCAGTAATGCCTCGTAACCCTATTTCAGCGTCAGATACGGGTTAGGGGTGTTACACAAGCTCTTTTGAGCATATGTTATAGATAGGATTTAGCCCGAATGGGTAATCCTGATTAAGCTCTTATGAGCATATGTTGGAAACAGGATTTAGCTTGGACAAGTAATCCTGTTATATGATATGTGGCTCGAGAGTGTGCTTTTTGATTAAGTGCCTTTATGGGTACTCCTGAATATAAATTGACGAGTTATTAAATTGTACACCTTGAGTGTATTATTTGAGTATTCATTGAAATTTCAATGATTTAACAGACAAAATACTTGACAAGGTATGAGAATTATGAGATGAAATGAATAATGTATTGAAAGAATATAGCATGATGAGCTCATCTATATTTACTTGGTGTACATGAGAATTTTGTGACTAACATGTTTGATTGAATGCATGTGTTTAGGCAAATTTGCCAAGTTGATGAAACATGTTATTATATGCTTTATTTTAATAATTGAGATTGGTAAGTTTAATTCCAATTATACAAACTTACTGAGCAAAATATGCTTACTAGGTTTACTTTTCTCTGTTTTATAGTGCTCGGAAGCTCGCGAAGGTTGGTGAACGGTTGGAGCATCATCACACTATCCACAAGCTTATTTTGGTATTAATAGTAAACTTATTTTGGTATAATGGCATGTATAGGTTAACTTGACCATAGATGGCTTGAATATGTTATTTGTAATTTAGCCATTGGAATGGCTAGTAATGGTTTGTTTTGGTAATTATAAAGCATTATGTTATGATAAATACATATATGTTAAGTATGGATGATCAAGTGATGTTTAATGTTTAGGTTAAACTAAGGTAAGATTATAAACATAATTATATATGCCATGATATATCATATTAAATGTTAGAATTTGCTTGAATTCAATGCTTGAGTTGGTTTGTATTTGGATATAAGTTTTGGTGCAGGATATTGGTAAAATTGTGGGTGAAAAATAAAGCTAGAAATAGCTTTATTTTGTCCACATGGGTAGACACATGGGGGTGTGTCTAGACCGTGTGTGACACACGACCTAGTACATGGGCATGCGGATAGGCCGTGTGTCCCCTGCATCTTAAATTTGAGAAATAAAATGCTTAGAATTTAGCACACGGGCAGAGATACGGGCATGTTTCTCAGTTGTGTGTGCTACACGGACGTGTGTCTTGGCCGTGTGAACTCTGCATCTAATTTTTGAAAATTAAATTGATCACATGGTCTACTCATACGGGCATGTGGCTGGTCGTGTGGCACAAGTCAGAGAGTTACATGGGGTCAAACACAAACTAGTATCAGAGCTAGTTCAATTTCTTCGTTATTTTACTTGTCCGTTACTTGACTGAGTTTATCCTCAACAAACTAGTATCAGAGCTAGTTCAATTTTCGCATTCAACCCATTCAGAGAACGCAACAACAAGGTTTGATATTAATATGTTCGATGGCATAAAAAATATCAATCTGTGGCAAGTTCGGATGATACCATTTTTTATTCAAAGCGATCCTGAGAAGATCCTTACAGAGAAGAAGCCTGTATGCATGGATAAATTAGAATTGGACAGGTTAGATAAAAAAATATTGTCCATGATTCAATTATGTCTAACAAATAATGTGTTGCACGAGGTTTTGATGGAGAAAATGACATTCACCTTATGGAAAAGGCTATAAACCCTTTACATGACAAAGCCTCTGGCTAACTGATTGGTGTTGAAACAATGTCTATACATATTCCGCATGGACTAAAGCGAGCACCTGAAAGGTTACATCAGTCAATTTATTAATCTTTTGAATAATTTAAATAATGTTGAGAGATTGATGATGAAAACTAGGCTATGCTATTATTATTCTCTTTACCCCCTCAATACAACTTTTTCATGGAGACCCTGATTTATGGAAAAGATAATATCTCATTCGAGAATATGAAGGGTCATATGTTGAGAAAAGACAAACTGGACATTGAGTTTGGTTCGAATAGGAGGTTAGATAGGCAAGCCTCGATTTTTGTAGCATCAAGAAAGTGAAACAAGAGAAGTCACTATAGTAAAAAGTTAGGTCACGCCAAGGCAAATTGTTACAAACTACAAAATAAAAGGGTTCCTGTGAGCAACGAGGAAGGTTTAGCTGGTGCTAATTGGCCAATTCGTGGTGTTCTTTCCATATGTGTCCCAATAGGGATTGGTTCTCCACATACAGTTCAATTGAAGGTGAATTTGAGCGCATAAGGAATGGTTCATTCAGTAAGGTAATCGGTATTGGTACTATTCAGATCAAGATATACAATGGGAAAATTGCGACACTGTCAGATGTCAGACATGTGCATGAATTAAAGAGAAATCTCATCTCCTTAGGAATTTTGGACTTGAAGGGTTGTAGAATTAACATCGAATCAAGTGGAAGTAAGGTATCTCGTAGGCCTCTCATTTTGATAAAAGGCAAAAATATTGGTAGTCTTTATGTTTTGGAAGGATCAATAGTGATCGATGAAACAAGACGTCTGTAACGCCCCAAAATTTAGATATCTATATTTGTGTATTGTGTGCATAAATGCATGCTTGCTTCAGTGGTTAAGTGTCCTGAGAAGGGTTGGAGAAGTCTTGGGTTCAAGCTGTGGCTTGAACAAATTTTTTTTTTTGTTGAACTTTGACTCTAGTCTGTAAGCTTCTTAAATAAATATGACTAAGGTATGTTATAAAAAGCCTATTGATCTGGTGGTTGAGGGCGTGTGGAGTGTTTCAGGAGGTCTAAGGTTCAAGGCTTGGTAACGCAATGGGAACATTTTATTTTTCTATTGACACTGAGGAGGTGGTGTTGTTTGACTAAAGCTGCATGCTTGTGTAGTTAGGGTTGTTGAGGCTGAATTCAAAGTGTGTGGTGGAAAGAATTTCGGTTGGTTGAGGATATGGCTAGGTGGGAGATAGTTGAGCGATCTTAGGAGTGATAAGGGGAGTAAAAATAGGGATTTAAGGAGAGTGGTAGTGTGTATGCCGATTGTGGACTCTCATACTTGGCATTTTCGGCCTTTGGGAAAAAGTGAGATTGTAGTCATTATTTTGTACAGTTTTTCTTTCTTTCTGAGTGAGTTTCGACCTCACGATTTTTGATGTTCGCTTTTGGTCATTTTGAGTCTTCTCGATTTAGTCTCTTAACATTTTTGATTTACCGATCTCTTTTGTTCTTATTTCCCTAGCATCTCTACTCATTGGCCGAATACTCATTGTCAGCTTTCTTCACTTTTTCTTTTGGCTTTGGCCTATTGTAACCGATTCTTTCCTTCTTGCTCTCTTGCTATTTGTGAACTTGTCTTGACTGATGGCTTGTGCTTCTTCTTTGGCCGAACTCTATTAAGGCTTAGGCTTCGTCTTTCTTTTCTTCTCATTTTCGCTTCTTTCCTTCTTGCTGCTCTTGGCCGATTATCCCTTTACCATTTGGGGGATTTTTAGGTTGGGGCCTTGGTTAGTTCTCGGTAAGTTTCTTCTCTAAAGTGGCGATTCCTTCCTTTGTGGGCTGAATGTACCATTCTTTTTTTTTTTTGCATCAATGATTGTCGTGTAACATAGTGTTTTATCAAATGTTAGCTAGGGACTTGTGTTCAATAAGCAAAGGTTGGGCCGATCACTTTTCCTCTACAGGTGGTAATCACTCTATCAGTAAGGCTTCTAGTTGTAGTTATTTTTGTGTGGAATATTTGATGTTCATAAGTGGGTTAACTGTATTTGTGAAGGTAAAGCATTGTAAGGAGAATGTAGGGTTAGATCAAGTGAAGGTTGCGTTTAGTGCTTGGTAAGTATATGACTTGGTTAAGTCGGTTCAATATCATGGTAATAGTTTAACAAGGGTTTGAGACTAATGAGAAGTTATGGCTGACCATAGGTTCTGGATATCGGAGGCGATTCGGCTACAACTCCATCGCAGGTGTGTAATCACACTGAATTTTCCATTATACGGCTAAAGCCAGGGTCACCATCTATACCATGTGAGCGTGCGCACGCCTGTGTGGACGTTTAAGTGCATAAGCATGTGCACGCAATCGTCGAGACCACCATGAGCGATCTCGTGAGCGTAGGTCATTTTGGGCTACAGTAGGCCGAAATAGGTCGTGCGGGCCCTACGAGCTCGTAGGCCCTGCATGGGCAAATCGAACGGATGTGTGGGTACTGCTATGTTGTGTACACGGCCAAGGGCATTATTTGGGCTTCCTGGGCCACACGACATGTGGCCCACGTGGGCCATAATATTGCTTGGGCCTATTTGTGCTGTTTAACTATTAAAGGTTGTACGGGTCGTACGAAACGACCGTGGACCTACTGTTGGGTCGAAAAGTGTACCTAAACCCTAATTTTTGAAATGATTGTTTTACCCCTATAAGGTAAACGACCAAAATACCCTTATGTGATGTATAACTGTTGAGCATGCCATTCTTATTGTATGTACATTTATATTATGTTGCATTACATGAGGTGGGATATATATATTATTGGAGGAAGTTCTACTGGCAGCTCTGCTGCAAATACTATTAGCGCTGAAATCGAAACTTTATTCTGGAGTGTAGGGATGGGTGGGTCGATTTACTCCCCACATGGAGTGTAGGGTTGGACGAAGTTGAGTGTAGAACATAGTTGGGTAGGATTTCTTTATGCATTACTGATACTGTACTGTAATGGGCTAAGGCCCACACTGATATTGCCACTGATATGGGCTTAAGCCTAGACTATTCATAAATTGTATGTTTGACTGCTCATTAGCTATGCGACAGCCTTAAAACGACCCTAGTCGGAATGTGGTTTCGGGACCACAAAACCGAGGCATAAAAATAATTTGATATTTATTTTGATGCCTATAATATGTGTTAACTCACGTGTGACATTTTGATGCTTTAATTTAGAGTTATAAATGTGAATTTCACTAGAAAGGACCTAGTAGAAAACTTTGAAAGTATGATGGGAAATGTATGATGACTAATTAAAGCATGCATGCAAAACAATGGCCTTGCATGTCAAATACCCCTTTTACAAGTGATGGGCGGCCATGACAAGGAGTATGGGCTAAACATGTCATGAAACATGTTTTGTTGGTGCATTAGGGGAAACAATAAACAAATAAGCATGGGTAGTAAAGAAAGAAAAAAACGTGTGTGTGTGAAACACCCCATTGCCGTACATGGAAGAAAAGAAAAGAAAAAATTTGCTCATCCATTTCATTCTCTCTTGACCGAAAATACTAGAGGGGAAGGGAGGAATTTTGCTTCATGCTTGGGTTGGAAGAGGATTAGGAAGAGGTTTGGCTATATTTGCATCAAGATTAAGGTATGTTTGATGTTGTGCCATGAGATTCATGCATGTTTTTGGTTGCTAACTTGATGTTCTTATTAGCCCATGGTTCAAATCTTTGTTATATCATGGGGATGGTATTTGGCCAAGGTGGATTTTGAGTCAATGCCATCGCATGTTAAATATGAAGCTTAATGATGATACATGTGATGGTGGATTGAGGACTCTTAGATTTTCTTTGGGCATTTTTGAATGATATACTAAGTTCTTTGTGTAATCGTGACCAAAATTATGGTGTTGTGATGTATTCGGCCATGGTACATCCCCAAGTGTGATTTATGCTCTTTGCATGGAGAGTAAGATTTGTGTTTCGAAATCATGTTCATGTTTAGTTACAATCAACTTGAGATTCGGCTCTAGCATACATATATGTATATATGTTTGAGCATGATGTATTGGTATGACGTATATACTATCTTAAGGTATATACTTATTTATGATGATATTTTGGTTATGAAGGAAATGATAGATGTGTATTGAGTTACAATATGGAAAGGTATTAGTTAGTAATGTATGCTGTTTTTGTGTGGTAATAAGTGCATAAATGGTCTCAACATGGACATGTATATTTGGCCACATGAAGGGAAATTGGTGAGCATGTATTCGGTTAGAGGCAACCATATTGAAGCCTTATCTTGGCTTAGATTGTTGACTAAATGGGTAATAAGTGAGGATGGTTGCCGAATATACAAACATACATATGCATGTCTAATTGAATTATGAATGTTTAGCAAGATAGTTAAACTAGTTGATTTATTGATTAAGCTCAAGGAGTTAAAGAAGGAGAATCAAGCAAGGGAAAGGCGAAGGTCATCGAGTAGCCGACTTGGACTATTTTACCCAACACAAGGTAAGTCATTAAGCATATATTTGATATTGCTTAAATGATTGTAATATCTATGCAATTGTGTTTAATGAGATGAAATATATACAAATGTATGTGTATGAAAAGATGATAATGTTGAACGTAAAAAAGATAGTGAAATGTGTAGGAAGTTTGCTTCGGCACTAAGTGTGCGAGTTTGGACTATATGGCACTATGTGTGCGGGCTTGAATCATATGGCACTAAGTGTGCGTGATTGAGTATTAAGCACTATGTGTGCGAACTCTACACATATCTCCGATTGAACATTTATATGGAGGCGTGATTTTATCGAGATGAGTATGGACAGCGAAAAGAGTAAGTATCTTGAGTTCATGGCTAATAGATGCTATGTTCATGCTCGGGGTGGAGTTGGTAAGATTTAAATTTATGTGATGATTTCAATTGCATTCCCCGTAAATAAGGTATCGTGGAATAGATGAAAGTTCATTTGATTGCATGATTGTTGCGGAAATGTAATGATGTATGGAAATTGCTTCAAATATCCTATTGAACAGTATATGAAATGTAAATATATGACTTGGTATGAGATTGATCCGAAGATCTAAGGAACTATGGTATAGTTCGGTATGGTGGAACATTTGGCCTTTTTCATTATTTCATTTTATGATAATTGTATTAATGGATGGTTGTGGAATGCTTATGACTTACCGAGTTATAAACTCACTCGGTGTTTTCTTGTCACCCATTTTAGGTTCCTTGGGCTCGTCTCTTTTTGGGTGTTCAGAATCACAACGAAGTCATCACACCGCGAGCAATCTTTGGTATTGTCTTCTTAGTCGACTTAGGAGAACATTTGGCATGTATGAGCTATTTTGTTTTGTTAAATTTTGGGTTGTAAACTTTAAGCCATGTGAAAATGGCCTATGTGGTCGTTTGAGTGGGATGCTAGAATCTATAGCCACGAGTCTTAGAAACCTTAATTTTGATAAGGTGGCCATAATTTGTGTCACGTATGATGGATGAGTAGTAAGACTAAGGAAGGATTCATGAAATTGGCATAGTCTACTGCAGTAACTGTTGCAGACAGCAGCAGTGATATGAGATCGAAAAATCACTAAAAATAGTAGAAGTGGAATTAATTTCTAAAAAAATTATGTACTCGAAGCTTGATGGGTCTATTTTCATATGGATGAAACAAAACGACCATATGAGCTGTATTTTAAGAGATATTAAAGTTCTCGTGAAACAGGGCCAGAACGGTTTCTGGATCCCCTGTTCCGACTTTGGAAAATCATTGTAAATTAACCATAGATAATTAGGAGTCATGCCATATATGTGTATATTCCTCTCTGAGTCTAGTTTCTATAGAAATAAACGGCATCAGTATTGAAGCCCTGTACAGGGAGATATCCAATTCGTAACGCACAAAGGTCAGTGTAGTCGATCCCTGAAACAGGGGAGACTTTAACTAATAAACTGTACTAATTGGCTCGACAAAAAATTCTAGAAAAAAATCTGTAGATGGACATATGAGTCTAGTTTCAGAGAAAAATTACGAAACTGATTTTCGAGTTGTAAAACTCAAGATATGATTTTTGAAGCGACTAGTACACAGATTGGCAGCTTGTCTAGGAAATTCTCAATAAGTGGTTTGAAGTCTGTTAACACCTCGTGTTCGACTCCGGCGACGGTCTCGGGTTCGGGGTGTTACAATTTTATTGGTATCAGAGCTATGGTTGTCGGTTCTAGGATTACCGTAGCGCGTGTGAGTCTAGCTATACATGCCAATGTGTTAGTGCTTAAAAATGTGATGACTTCTGACGGTTGAAATTTTTGTTTTGATTAGCAAATGGAACCCGGGGTAGAGAGACCCTTGGCGGATGACGTTGAAAGTGTAGCTGCTGCTCCTGCTCAAGGGACACCGCTGTGTTGAGCCTCGATCATCCACGAATAATCAAGATGAAGGCGAAATAAGCCTTCTTCACCATGAGCGAGTGGGTCGCGCATTATGCCCGAACCAATCCGGTACATCCAACCATTCCCAAATATAAATAATCCTCCCAAGAGCCCGTAATGCCATCGATTGCTGATCCTGTGAGGTTGAGTAAACTACACGTGGACTTGATTAGGAAGCGTGGGGAGGAATTTAAGGCCATAGTTCTTGATGATGCCGAAAGGCTGAGTTCGCTTGATAACACCATTAGAGTGTTTGATGAACTGTCATGCACACCCGATGAATGTCTTAAGTATGCTATATCCTTGTTGCGAGACTCAACCTACTATTGGTGGAGGACCTTAATTTCCATAGTCCCAAAGGAGCAAGTTACTTGGGATTTCTTCCAAACGAAATTTCGAAAGAAATACATTAGTCAACGGTTCATCAATCAAAAGCGTAAGGAATTCTTAGAGCTCAAGCAAGGTCGTATGATTAGATCTCGAATCTGAACATGAGTTCGTAAGACTTAGTCGGTATGCTCGGAGTGTGTGGCTGATGAGGTTGCTATGTGCAAAAGATTTGAAGAGAGATTGAATGAAGAGTTAAAGCTACTTGATGGGTATTTTGGAGATAAAAGAATTTGTAACACTAGTTGAGCGAGCACGCAAGGCGGAAGAGCTCGGAAGGAGAAGAGGAAGGCTGAATTTGAAGCTAGAGATTATCATAAAAGATCGACGGGCAAGGCTCCATTTTCGGCTGTAAAGAAGTTCGAGAGGACACAAATAAGTCGAGGGCGATCATGGGATTTCCATTAGAGCACGACCATCGATGGACTCACGAGCTACCTCGGTAGCTAGTGTGGGCAATAATCGTCAAGAGAAGCCGAATGCCCCCAATGTGGAAGGCGACACATAGGTGAATGTTGGGGTAAGTCTGTTAATAGGGCTGTTATGGATGCGGTTCGAGGACCACTTCATTAGAAATTGCACGAGCTAGATGAGAAGAATAAGATGCAAGGTGTAAGATCTAGTGGGACGACGGCTAGAGGTAGACCCCGAGGATTTCAGGAGGTAGGGGTGGTAATCGAGAGGGTCTCGATCTGGTTGTTCGATCCGAGACTCGTGCTCTGCTAGAGCATATGCTATCCGCGTCTGAGAGGAGGCATCCTCCCCGACATTATCATTGGTACTTTCACTCTCTTTGATACTAGTGTGATTGCATTGATTGACCTGCATCTACTCATTCATATGTATGTGAAACCTTAGCATCCATGAAGACTCTACTGTTGAGTCTCTTGAGTTCGTAATTCGGTGTCAAATCCCTTGGGTCGTTACGTCTTTGTCGATAAAGTGTGTAAGAAATGCCCCTAGTCATTCGAGGTTCCTGTTTCCGCGGACTTGATGCTTTTGTCGTTCGATAAATTTGATGTTATTCTTGGGTTGGATTGGTTGACCGTGCATGATGCGGTTGTGAATTGCAAAAGCAAGACTATTGATTTGAGATGCGCAAATAACGAGATGATTTGAGTTGAGTCTACGGACTTGAAGGGATTGCCAGCTGTAATATCATCAATGTTGGCCTAGAAATATGTAAGAAAAAGGTGCGAAGCATACCTTGCGTATGTACTTGATGATAAGGAGTTAAAATAAAACCCGAATCTGCTTGGTGGTTTGTGAATACCGGATGTTTTTCCAAGAATTACGGTTTGCCACTTGTTCGGGAGATAGAGTTTGTTATTGAGCTTGTACCTGGGACCACATCGATTTCGATAGCTCCGTATCGTATGGCACCAACGGAATTAAAGGAGTTGAAAGCTCAGTTGCAAGAGTTGGTGGATAGAGATTTTGCTCGCCCGAGTTTTTCACCTTGGGGTGCACCAGTGTTGTTTGTGAAAAAGAAGGACGGAACCATGAGGTTGTGCATCGACTATCGTTAACTTAATAAAGTGACAATAAAGAACAAATATCCGTTACCGCGTATCGATGATTTGTTCGATCAACTGAAGGGAGCCTCAGTGTTTTCAAAAATAGATTTGAGATCGGGCTATTATTAGTTGCGAATCCGAGATTCGGATATACCCAAAACTGCCTTCAGAATGAGATATGGTCACTACGAATTCTTAGTGATGCCGTTTGGGCTCACTAATGCCCCTGCGGTATTTATGGATTTGATGAATCGAATCTTCAGATCATATTTGGATCGGTTCGTAGTGGTGTTCATTGACGACATCTTGGTCTATTCAAGAGATGAGACCGAACATGCGAGCACCCGAGATTAGTGTTGCAAATTTTCTTTGGATAAGCGGTTATATGCTAAGTTCACAAGTGTGAGTTACGGTTAAGAGAGGTTAGCTTCTTGGGTCATGTGGTATCTGCATCGGGTATTCGAGTCGACGAGTAAAATTTCAACTATACTTAACTGAAGCCTCAGAAATATTCTTGAGGTTCGAGCTTTTGGGACTTACCGGTTACTACCGACGGTTTGTAAAAGGATTCTCGATGATAGCCACACTCATGACGAAACTGCTTCAGAAGGATGTCAAGTTTGAATGGACGGAAAAGTGTCAGAAAAGTTTCGATCAATTGAAAACTCATTTAACGGAAGCTCGGTTTTAGTGCGACCGAATCGGCAAAGAGTTTGTCATTTATAGTGACGCCTCCCTACTTAGGTTAGGTTGCGTATTAATGCAAGAAGGTCGAGTTGTGGCCTACGCGTCGAGACAATTGAAGCCACATGAGAAAAATTATCCGACCCATGATCTCGAATTGGCTGCCATCGTATTCGCCTTAAAGATATGGCGACATTACTTATTTGGTGAGAAGTGCCATGTGTATTCGGATCACAAAAGTCTCAAATATTTGATGACTCAAAGAGACTTAAATCTGCGACAAAGACGTTGGCTCGAGTTGTTAAAAGATTACGAGCTTGTCATTGATTATCACCCGGAAAGGCTAATGTGGTTGCGGACGCCTTAAGCGGAAATCACTTTGTTTTGCTTTACGAGCAATGAATGTACACTTGTCTATTCTACCCGACAATGTGTTAGTAGCGAATTAAAGGCCAAACCATTGTTGACTCATCAAATTCGTGAAGCTCGAAAGTTGATGATGAGTTGGTTGCAAAACGGTGAGTGTGTTCGAACAAGGAATCGAGTTTGATATTGGTGATGACGATTGTTTGAGGTTAAGAAGTCGTCTGTGTGTTCCAAAGAATTGAACTTATTTCAATGATTACGAATGAAGCCCATTGTAGCCGAATGGCAATCCACCCGGGAGTACGAAGATGTACAACGATTTGAAGCAGCGGTTTTGGTGGCATGGTATGAAACGAGACATCTCCGACTTTGTTTGAGATGTTTAATATGTCAACAAGTGAAAGTGAAACATCAAGTGCCTTGAGGATTACTTGACCGATTACGATACCCGAGTGGAAATGGGATCGAGTCACAATGGACTTTGTGTGCGGACCGCCATTGTCGTGAGCAAGAAGGATGCGATTTGGGTTGTTGATAGACCGACTAAGTCGGCTCATTTTATCCCGTCGTCTGGATTTTTCATTGAATAAACTAGCTGAATTGTATGTTTCTCGATTGTGAGATTACACGGGTACCAATTTACGTGGTGTCGGATAGAGATCCGAGGTTCACCTCGCGATTTTGGAAGAGATTGCAAGAAGCTTTAGGTACCAAGTTACATTTCAAAGACCGCCTTTCACCCCTAAATCGATGGTCAATCCGGCGGATAATTCGGATACTTGAGGATATGTTGAGATGTTGCATCCTCGAGTTCGATGGTTCATGGGAGCAGTACTTACCTTTGATTGAATTCGCTACAACAATAGTTTTCAATCAAGTATTAAGATGGCGCCTTACGAGGCCTTATACGGCGTAAATGCCGTACACCATTGTTTTGGACCGAGCTCGGTGAGAACAAAATTTTGGAGTGGATTTGATTAAAGATGCTGAACAGAAAGTAAAAGTAATCCGTGAAAATCAAGATAGCCTCCGATCGTCGAAGTCGACGTGGATTTGAAGCGAAAAGACATTGAGTATCAAGTGGGAGATAAAGTGTTTCTTAAAGTTTCGCCTTGGAAAAAGATACTCGATTTGGCCGTAAAGGCAAATTGAGCCCGAGGTTCATCGGGCCATATGAGATATCCGAACGAGTCGGTCGATTCGCGTGATCGTTTGATTTTGCCCCCTGAACTTGAAAAGATTCACGACGTCTTTCATGTTTCGATGCTTTGACGCTATAGGTCTGATCCCTCGCACGCAATTAGTCCATCAGAGGTTAAAATTCAAGCCGATATGAGTTGTGAAGAAGAACGGATTCGTATCCTAGCTCGTGAAGTGAAGGAGTTGCGAAACAAAAGGGTTCCGTTAGTAAAAGTGTTATGGCTCAAACACGGGATGGAAGAAGCTACTTGGGAACCCGAGAACACTATGAAGGAGCGATACCCAAACCTATTTACCGGTAAGATTTTTGGGGACGAAAATTTCTTAAGTGGGGGAGAGTTGTGACAGCCTTAAAACGACCCTAGTCGGAATGTGGTTTCGGGACCACAAAATCGAGGCATAAAAATAATTTGATATTTATTTTGATGCCTATAATATGTGTTAACTCATGTGTGACATTTTGATGCTTTAATTTAGAGTTATAAATGTGAATTTCACTAGAAAGGACCTAGTAGAAAACTTTGAAAGTATGATGGGAAATGTATGATGACTAATTAAAGCATGCATGCAAAACAATGGCCTTGCATGTCAAATACCCCCTTTTTACAAGTGATGGGCGGCCATGACAAGGGAGTATGGGCTAAACATGTCATGAAACATGTTTTGTTGGTGCATTAGGGGGAAACAATAAACAAATAAGCATGGGTAGTAAAGAAAGAAAAAAAAGTGTGTGTGTGGTGAAACACCCCATTGCCGTACATGGAAGAAAAGAAAAGAAAAAATTTTGCTCATCCATTTCATTCTCTCTTGACCGAAAATACTAGAGGGAAGGGAGGAATTTTGCTTCATGCTTGGGTTGGAAGAGGATTAGGAAGAGGTTTGGCTATATTTGCATCAAGATTAAGGTATGTTTGATGTTGTGCCATGAGATTCATGCATGTTTTGGTTGCTAACTTGATGTTCTTATTAGCCCATGGTTCAAATCTTTGTTATATCATGGGGATGGTATTTGGCCAAGGTGGATTTTGAGTTAATGCCATTGCATGTTAAATATGAAGCTTAATGATGATACATGTGATGGTGGATTGAGGACTCTTAGATTTTCTTTGAGCATTTTTGAATGATATACTAAGTTCTTTGTGTAATCGTGACCAAAATTATGGTGTTGTGATGTATTCGCCATGGTACATCCCCAAGTGTGATTTATGCTCTTTGCATGGAGAGTAAGATTTGTGTTTCGAAATCATGTTCATGTTTAGTTACAATCAACTTGAGATTCGGCTCTAGCATACATATATGTATATATGTTTGAGCATGATGTATTGGTATGACGTATATACTATCTTAAGGTATATACTTATTTATGATGATGTTTTGGTTATGAAGGAAATGATAGATGTGTATTGAGTTACAATATGGAAAGGTATTAGTTAGTAATGTATGCTGTTTTTGTGTGGTAATAAGTGCATAAATGGTCTCAACATGGACATGTATATTCGGCCACATGAAGGGAAATTGGTGAGCATGTATTCGGTTAGAGGCAACCATATTGAAGCCTTATCTTGGCTTAGATTGTTGACTAAATGGGTAATAAGTGAGGATGGTTGCCGAATATACAAACATACATATGCATGTGTAATTGAATTATGAATGTTTAGCAAGATAGTTAAACTAGTTGATTTATTGATTAAGCTCAAGGAGTTAAAGAAGGAGAATCAAGCAAGGGAAAGGCGAAGGTCATCGAGTAGCCGACTTGGACTATTTTACCCAACACAAGGTAAGTCATTAAGCATATATTTGATATTACTTAAATGATTGTAATATCTATGCAATTGTGTTTAATGAGATGAAATATATACAAATGTATGTGTATGAAAAGATGATAATGTTGAGCGTAAAAAGATAGTGAAATGTGTAGGAAGTTTGCTTGCACTAAGTGTGCGAGAAATAGATGTGTAGGTGATTTAGATTGGCACTAAGTGTGCGAGCTTGTAATGTACGGCACTAAGTGTGCGAGTTTGGACTATATGGCACTATGTGTGCGGGCTTGAATCATATGGCACTAAGTGTGCGTGATTGAGTATTAAGCACTATGTGTGCGAACTCTACACATATCTCCGATTGAACATTTATATGGAGGCGTGATTTTATCGAGATGAGTATGGACAGCGAAAAGAGTAAGTATCTTGAGTTCATGGCTAATAGATGCTATGTTCATGCTCGGGTGGAGTTGGTAAGATTTAAATTTATGTGATGATTTCAATTGCATTCCGTAAATAAGGTATCGTGGAATAGATGAAAGTTCATTTGATTGCATGATTGTTGCGGAAATGAAATGATGTATGGAAATTGCTTCAAATATCCTATTGAACAGTATATGAAATGTAAATGTATGACTTGGTATGAGATTGATCCGAAGATCTAAGGAACTATGGTATAGTTCGGTATGGTGGAACATTTGGCCTTTTTCATTATTTCATTTTATGATAATTGTATTAATGGATGGTTGTGGAATGCTTATGACTTACCGAGTTATAAACTCACTCGGTGTTTTCTTGTCACCCATTTTAGGTTCCTTGGGCTCGTCTCTTTTTGGGTGTTTGTAACAAATCACAACGAAGTCATCACACCGTGAGCAATCTTTGGTATTGTCTTCTTAGTCGACTTAGGAGAACATTTGGCATGTATGAACTATTTTGTTTTGTTAAATTTTGGGTTGTAAACTTTAAGCCATGTGAAAATGGCCTATGTGGTCGTTTGAGTGGGATGCTAGAATCTATAGCCACGAGTCTTAGAAACCTTAATTTTGATAAGGTGGCCATAATTTGTGTCACGTATGATGGATGAGTAGTAAGACTAAGGAAGGATTCATGAAATTGGCATAGTCTCTGCAGTAACTGTTGCGGACAGCAGCAGTGATATGAGATCGAAAAATCACTAAAAATAGTAGAAGTGGAATTAATAGCTAAAAAAATTACGTACTCGAAGCTTGATGGGTCTATTTTCATATGGATGAAACAAAACGACCATATGAGCTGTATTTTAAGAGATATTAAAGTTCTGGTGAAACAGGGCCAGAACGGTTTCTTTATCCCCTGTTCCGACTTTGGAAAATCATTGTAAATTAACCAGAGATAATTAGGAGTCATACCATATATTTGTAGATTCCTCTCTGAGTCTAGTTTCTATAGAAACAAACGGCATCAGTATTGAAGCCCTGTACAGGGAGATATCCAATTCGTAACGCACAAAGGTCAGTGTAGTCGATCCCTGCAACAGGGGAGACTTTAACTAATAAACTGTACTAATTGGCTCGACAAAAAATTCTAGAAAAAAATCTGTAGATGGACATATGAGTCTAGTTTCAGGGAAAAATTACGAAACTGATTTTTGAGTTGTAAAACTCAAGATATGAGTTTTGAAGCGACTAGTACACAGATTGGCAGCTTGTCTAGGAAATTCTCAATAAGTGGTTTGAAGTCTGTTAACACCTCGTGTTCGACTCCGGCGACGGTCTCGGGTTCGGGGTGTTACAAGCTAGGGATTACACACTGAGTTTCATACTCACCCTTTTCTGCTTAACCGTGCAGATAATCCTCAGGCGGATCGGTGCTGCGAGGACCTCGATGATGGCCACATCACTGCTTTTATTTTCTTTTATTTGCTATTGGATTTCAATTTGGGTTATGCATTAAGGCCTCTTTAATTTTCTTATTTAAATTCGGGTTTTGGTTACTACGATTTATATCTATTGAAAAGGTAAAATGTGGTTTTCCAAAACGATAACTGTTTTAAAAACACTACGTCTTCGTAATGCTTTTGAAACACTTCCGCAACAATAAGAGCTTTAAAAGTAAGGATAATTTTAAATAAATAATGAATAAGCTAGAATAATTTGAGAACTAACAAAGAGGCTTCACATTTCCAAACAGGTTTCCATCAAGAACAAGTTTTCGAAAAGCACTCCAATGTGACATCTTAGATTCGACCTTAACGTCTAGGCTGGGTTTGGGATGTTACATTTAGTGGTATCAGAGCCAAGTTACAAAACTCGACTGTGGATCTGGGTTTTCTCTAAAAACGTAAATTTTAAAGATTTATTTTATATAGTGGAAAATATCTTGAGGTGTTGTTTTGGAAGGTGTGGCCTATCGAGATCTACGATGCCGATTCTGTAAGTTCTCTAAAACTACTGTTTGTTATAACTGAAATGAGATTAATGTAGATAATAGACTGTACTGAAACCTTTGTTAGGGAAACCTAAAACTGTAGTAAGATTGCGATATGCTGAAACAAATAACTTTGAATTATTGATACTATTTTTCATAAAACATCCACTAATAAACACTGGAGCTATAAAACTGATACATAAAATTGTTAATATAGATAATATACAAATTGACCATGAAGGCTGTAGGTACTCATGGAAGGGGTACAAGAGGTCGCGGCGGAGGGCGTGGAGGTGTTCGGGTAGGATCTTCGGCATCGGGTCATATACCTAACATTGAGACAAGGGAGGCACCGGCTTCACCAGTGACTGAGACTGGGTCGCATGATCATGCAGCTGGGTACGACGCACTATCCCAAGCTATTCTATTTATTTTAGAGAGGTTCGCTGGGCCTAATACTGGTACTGTGGGTCGTGGGTCGGTAACAGAACGACTCAAGTCTAATGGGGTTGAGATCTTTAGGGGTATCACTGGAGTTGCCCCTAATGTGGTAGAGTATTGGATAGAGGCCACAGAGAGGATCATGGGTGACCTCAACTGCACCTCAGAGCAGAAAGTAAAAGGTACAGTGTCGTTGGTGAGAGATGAAGCCTATTAGTGGTGGCTTACTATGACCGATTGATTAACTTGAGAGTTTTTCAAGGGTGCATTTCAAGGGAAATATGTGGGCGCTAGCTATGTGGATGCTCGCAGAAGGGAATTTTTAAATTTGACTTAGGGAGATAAGACCGTAGTTGAGTACGAGGTAGAATTTTTACGATTGAGTAGCTATGTGTGAGCCATGGTGGGCATTGAGTATGAGCAGTGTGTTCGTTTTGAGGATGGCCTTAAAGATAGTCTGCGAGTTTTGATAGCTCTACAGTGGGAGCGGGATTTTGCAGTGTTAGTTGAAAAGGCAAAAATCATTGAAGATATAAAGCGCACTGAGTGCCAGAATCATGAGAAGGATAAGGGAAGAAATAAGAGGGTTTGGGAGCCCTCAGGTTTAGCTATAAGACCTGGGAAGAAGGCCAGCGTTGATGGACCAGTCAGGGTTGGGCCCTCTGTTACTACTTTTGGGTTGTAGCCTTGTACGGTTTGTATGAAACGCCACTAGGGCGAGTGCTTGGTACAGAAGGGGGCATGTTTTAGGTGCGGATCCATGGAGGACCATATCAAGGATTGTCCACGGAGGCCCGATCAGATGCAAGCTACTGGTAGGGGTGATGTTCAGTCGCAGAGAGTTTTTCAGCAGCCACCGAGAGGTCGTGGTCTGGCCAGAAGTGGAAATGGTATGAGTCGTGGTCATGGAGCACCGGGCAGAGGTGCGAGTCATACTGAGCCAAGGTAGCTGGCACTGGTTTATGCTGCACGTCGCCGAGAGGACAGAGACACCCCAGATGTTATTACGGGTACATTCTTTTTTTATCATGTACCTTACGCTGCATTGATTTATGTTGGATCTACACACTCTTATGTAGAATGCATTGTGTCTGAGACTGTGGGTGTGATGTGTGAAAACACTACGAGTGAGATTACTGTGTTAAGTCTGTTAGGGCAGTCTGTGAAAGTAAATAAACTATTTAAGAAAGTACCCTTGGAGGTTAAAGGAAAAATCTTTCTAGCGGATTTAATGGAACTCCCTTTTGGAGAATTCGACTTGATAATGGGTATGGATTGGCTAGTTAAGCATCAGGTGAATTTGGATTGTGCTGCTAAGAAAGTGGTTCTGAAAATGATAGAAGGGGATAAGGTAATAGTGGTTGGAGAATGTCAGAATTATTTGTCAAATGTGATTTCTGCACTTACAGCTGAGAAGTTGGTGTGTAAGGGTTGTGATGCATATTTAGCTTATGTCAGTTCTTCAAATTCTGAGGGTTCGACTGTGAAAGATATCAGAACAGTTAAGGAGTTTCCAGATGTATTTCCTGATAAGTACTGGGGTTACCTCCTAATCGCGAGGTTGAGTTTGGGATAGAGCTCATGCCTGGTATAGCTCCGGTGTCTATTTCCCTATACAGAATGGCACCAAAAGAGCTTGTGGAGCTTAAAGCTCAAATCCAATAGTTACTGGATCGGGGGTTTATCCGCCCTAGTGTATCTCCGTGGGGAGCACCGGTTTTATTTGTTAAGAAGAAGGATGGAAGCTTGCGCATGTGCATCGACTATCGACAATTGAACAAGTTGACTATCAAGAATAAGTACCCCCTACCAAGGACTGATTATCTATTTGATCAGTTTTGAGAAGTTTCAATTTTCTCTAAGATTAACCTCCAATTAGGGTACCATCAGCTGAGGATTAAGGAGACGGATGTATACAAGACAACATTTAGGACTCGTTACGGTCATTACGAGTTCTTAGTGATGTCGTTTGGACTAACGAATGCACCAGCGACTTTTATGGATTTGATGAACCGAGTGTTCCAGCCCTATCTAGATCAGTTCGTGGTAGTGTTTATAGATGATATTCTGGTGTATTCGAGGACTGAGGAGGAGTATGATGCTCATCTTCGGGTTGTTTTACAGATGTTGAGGGAGAAACAGTTGTATGCTAAATTCAGTAAGTGTGAATTCTGGCTTTGTGAAGTAGCTTTTCTGGGTCATGTGGTATCTGCTAAGGGGATTAGGGTTGATCCTCAGAAAATTGAAGCGGTTTTAGATTGGAAGCAACCTAAATCAGTGTCAGAGATTCGAAGCTTTCTGGGTTTGGCAGGGTGTTATAGACGGTTTGTTGAGGGGTTTTCGTTGATTGCTGCACCTCTGACTAAATTGTTGCATAATGGGGTACTGTTTAACTGGATTGATAAATAGTAGGAAAGTTTTGTGAAGCTTAAGAAAGTTTTGGCTGATGCTTCTATCTTGATACAACCAGAATCTGGGAAGGAATTCATTGTCTATAGCGATGCATCACATGTTGGCTTGGGATGCGTGCTGATGCAGAATGGTAAGGTAGTGGCATATGCGTCTCATCAGCTTAAGACGCATAAAGTGAACTACCCGACTCATGACTTGGAGTTAGCTGCAGTAGTATTTGGACTGAAGATTTAGAGGCATTAGTTGTATGGTGAGAAGTGTATTATTTATACAGATCACAAGAGCCTCAAGTATCTCCTCACTCAGAAGTAGTTAAACCTTAGGCAACAAAGATGAGTCTAGTTGCTTAAGGATTATGACTGTTCGACCGAATATCATCCTAGAAAGGCTAATATGGTAGTCGATGCATTGAACCGTAGAACTGTTA
The DNA here is from genome assembly GCF_025698485.1 of Gossypium arboreum. Classification (NCBI taxonomy): domain Eukaryota; kingdom Viridiplantae; phylum Streptophyta; class Magnoliopsida; order Malvales; family Malvaceae; genus Gossypium; species Gossypium arboreum. The sequence continues at coordinate 114,830,852 of NC_069075.1, read as the reverse complement.
CTGATTTGAAAGTGATGTTTGCTCATCTCAATTTGTTTGAGGATGGTAGTTTACTGGCCAAACTTCAAGTTAAACCAAGATGGATTGAGTAGATTAAAGGTAGGCAGTTAGAGGATGAGTTGCTGGGTCCTTGTTTCCGACAGATAGAGAATGGGGAAACTTAAGATTTTGGACTGAATAGCGAAGGGGTACTGTACTTCTGTGGGAGGGTCTGTGTATCAAAAGATACTAATTTGAGGTAGTCTATACTGTGAGAAGCACATATTAGTCCTTATGCTATGCATCCTGGCAGGAATAAGATGTACTGGGACCTTCGGGAATTGTATTAGTGGCCATGACTTAAGCGAGAAGTTACTGATTTTATGAGTAAGTGTCTAACTTGCCAGCAAGTTAAGGCGGAGCAACAGTTGCCTTCAGGGTTGCTTCAGCTAGTTAAGATTCCACTTTGGAAGTGGGAGAAAGTAACTATGGATTTTGTTAGTGGGCTACCCCTAACACCTTCTAAGAAAGATTCGGTTTGGGTCATCGTGGATCGGTTGACCAAGTCTGCTCACTTTATACCTGTTCGTATTGATTATTCACTACAGAAGCTGGCTAAGTTGTATATATCCGAAATTGTGAGACTGCATGGGGTACCGATTTCTATTATATCCGATAGAGATCCTCGTTTTATGTCATGGTTCTAGAAGAAGTTGCATGAGGCATTGGGTATAAGGTTGGAATTCAGTACTACGTTCCATCCCCAGACAGACGGTCAGTCAGAGAGGGTGATTTAGATACTGGAGGATATGCTAAGAGGGTGTGTGATTGACTTCTAGGGTTGTTGGGAGGATTATTTGCCGTTGGCAGAGTTTGCGTACAACAATAGCTATCAGTCTAGCATACAGATGGCTCCTTACGAGGCATTATATGGTTGTAGGTGTCGTACTCCTTCTTGTTGGATTGAGTTGCGTGAGCGGCATGTTCTGGGCCTTGAATTAATTTCTGATACCAAAAATAAAGTTTGCTTGATTTAGGATCGACTAAAGGCAGCTTCGGACAAACAAAAGTTATATGTGGATCTAAAGCGTAAGGAGATTGAGTTTGCTATGGGGGACTTGGTATTTCTTAAGGTCTTGCCATGGAAGAAGATACTAAGGTTTGGTCGGAAGGGCAAGCTAAGCCTTAGGTTCATTAGGCCTCATCATGTATTGAAGCGTATAGGACCGGTTGTCTATCAACTCGAGTTACCTCTAAAGTTGGACCGGATTCATAATGTGTTCCATGTCTCTAAGTTGAGGCGGTATCGCTTTGATCCTACGCATATCGTCTCGACTGAGGAGGTTGAGGTTAGACCATACCTAACTTTTGAAGAAGAGCCGGTTAAGATTTTAGATCGTGATGTGAAAGTTCTGAGGAGGAAGTCTATTCCATTGGTTAAGGTGCTATGGCGTAATCACAATTCTGAAGAATCCACGTGGGAAACCGAGGAGGCGATGTGACGATAATACCCTCATCTGTTTTGATCAGGTAAATTTCAAGGCCAAAATTTTCTTTTAAGAGGGTAGAGTTGTAAAGCCCTAAAATTTAGATATCTATATTTGTATATTGTGCACATAAATGCATGCTAGCTTCAGTGGTTAAGTGTCCTGAGAAGGGTTGGAGAATTCATGGGATCAAGTTGTGGCTTGAACAAAAATTTTCTTTTTTTGGTTGAACCTTGGCTCTAGCATGTAAGCTTCTTATATAAATATGACTAAGGTATGTCATAAAAAGCCTGTTGGTATGGTGGTTGAGGGCGTGCAGAGTGTTTCAGGAGGACTGGGGTTCGAGGCTTGGTAACACAATGGGAACATTTTATTTTGCTGTTGACACTGGGGAGGTGGTGTTGTTTGACTAAAGTTGTATGCTTGTGTAGTAGGGGTTGTTGAGGCCGAATTCAAAGTGTGTGGTGGAGAGAATTTCTGTTGGTTGGGGATATGGCTAGGTGGGAGATAGTTGAGTGATCTTCGAAGTGATAAGGGGAGTAAAAATAGGGATTTAATGGTAGTGTGTGTGCCGATTGTGGACTCTCATACTTGGCATTTTCGACTTTTGGGCAAAAGTGGAAATTGTAGTCATTATTTTGTGCGATTTTTCTTTCTTTCTGAGTGAGTTTCGACCTCTCTGTTTTTGGTGTTCGTTTTTGGTCATTTTAGGTCTTCTGAGTTTGGTCTCTTAACATTTTTTATTTACCGATCTCTTTTGTTCTTATCTCCCTAGCATCTATACTCATTGACCGAATACTCATTGTTAGCTTTCTTCACTTTTTCTTTCGACTTTGGCCTATTGTAACCGATCCTTTCCTTCTTACTCTCTTGCTATCTATGAACTTGTCTTGACCAATTTCTTGTGCTTCTTCTTTGGTCAAACTTTGTTAAGGCTTAGGCTTCGTCTTTCTCTTCTTCTCATTTTCGCTTCTTTCCTTCTTACTACTCTTGGCCGATTATCCATTTACCATTTGGGGGATTTTTAGCTGGGGCCTTGGTTAGTTCTCGTTAAGTTTCTTCTCTAAATCGGCGACTCCTTCCTCTGTGGGCCGAATGTACCATTCTCTTTTATTTTCTTTACATCAATGATTGTCGTGTAACATAGTGTTTTACCGAATGTTTTCTAGGGACTTGTGTTCAATAAGAAAAGGTTGGGCCGATCACTTCTCCTCTACAGGTGGTAATCACTCTATCGGTAAGGCTTCTAGTTGTAGTTATTTTTGTGTGGAATATTGGATGTTCATAAGTGGGTTAACTATATTTGTGAAGGTAAAGCATTGGAAGAAGAACGTGGGGTTAGATTAAGTAAAGGTTGCGTTTAGTGATTGGTAAGTATATGACTTGGTTAAGGTGGTTGAATTTCATGGTATTAGTTTAATGAGGGCTTGAGACTAATGAGAAGTTATGGTTGACCATAGGTTTTGGATCTCGGACGCGTTTTGACTACAACTCCATCACAGGTGTGTAATCACACTACATCTTCCATTATAAGGCTAAAGCCGGGAAACCGTCACCATCTATACCACGTGGGCATGCGCACGCCTGTGTGGATGTTTAAGTGCATAAGCATATGAGTGCAATCGTAGAGACCACCACGAATGGTCTCATCAGCATAGGTCGTTTTGGGCCACAGTGGGTCGACCAGTCGGGCCTCAAGTGCTCATGGGCCCCATACAGATGTAAGGGCACTGTTAGGTCAGCTATGTTGTGTACACATCCCAGGCCATTATTTGGGTTTACTAGGCTACACGAGCGTATGGGTCCACATGGGCCATAATATAGGCACGAGACGACTGTGGACCTACTGTTGGGTCGGTAAGTGTACCTCAACCCTAATTTGTGAAATGACTATTTTACCCCTATAAGGTAAACGACCAAAATACTCCTATGTGATGTATAACTATTGAGCATGCCATTCTTATCGTATGTATCTTTATATTATGTTGCATTGCATGGGGTGGGATATATATATTATTGGAGGAAGTGTACTGAAAGGCTATAAGCCTATTACTGGTAGCTCTGCTGCAAATACTGTTAGTGTCGAAACTGGTACTTTATTCTGGAGTGTAGGGATGAGTGGATCGATTTATTCCCCATATGGAGTGTAGGGTTGGACGGAGTGGAGTGTAAAGGATGGTTGGGTAGGATTTCTTTGTGCATTACTGATACTGTACTGCAATGGGCTAAGGCCCACACTAATATTGCCACTGATATTGGCTTAAGCCCAAACTGTTCAGATATTGTATGTTTGACTGCTCATTAGCTAGGGAATACACACTGAGTTTCATACTCACCCTTTTCTGCTTAATTGTGCAAGTAATCCTTAGGCGGATCAGTCCTGCGAGGACCTCGGTGATGGCCACACCACTACTTTTATTTTCTTTTATTTGCTATTGGATTTCAGTTTGGGTTATGTATTAAGGCCTCTTTAATTTTCTTGTTTAAATTCAGGTTTTGGTTACTACGATTTATATCTGTTGAAAACGTAAAATGTGGTTTTCCAAAACGATAACTATTTTAAAAACACTACGCCTTCGCAACGCTTTTGAAACGCTTTCGCAACAAATAGAGTTTTAAAAGTAAGGATATTTTTAAGTAAATAACGAATAAGCTAGAATAATTTGAGAACTAACAAAAAGGCTTCACATTTCCAAATGAGTTTCCATCAAGAACAAGTTTTCGAAAAGCATTCCAATGTGACATCTCAGATTCGACCATAACGTCTAGGCCAGATTTGGGGTGTTACAACGTCCCTCGTCTATTAAGGAGTTGAACTCGACTCGTTTCAAACAGAGACAACTTGGTTATACATAGGAAAAATATATGATTGTTTTGTATAAGGGAGGTTCTCTTTCGGAGTGTAGGTTTTGAAAAGATATTGTAATGTGTTTATGGAAATTAGACTTGGGTTAGTTTTGATTTGGCAGTGCACAAGTCTATTTTTTAGATTTTCTTCTCCCTATTAAAATAACCTACACTAACATGCCACCAGCTTATCTCTTATTAGTTCAGCTTTTTCAGCTTTCCTTCTCCTTGTTAAACTCTATTTTTAGTTTCCTACTTAAACTCTGATTAGTGTAGGTTATTTTAATATTATTTGACCTATAATTTAACTTATAAATAGGCTTTTTTCCACCCTAGAAATATAACGCATAACACATTTAGGTATTAATTTTTAAAAGCTTTCAGAGAATTTTGTGTTTGTATTTTGAGGGTTCTTATTTCAGGTTTTGAGTTTAGTTTTATCTCTATCTTTTGTACTCTTCGTTTTTTTCATTTTAGTGAAATTATATTTAACCTTGGTTTGTTATCCTCTTCGGAGGAGTTTTTTCATGTAAAATATTTGTGTTCGATCTTTTTAATTTCTTCATTATTTTACTTGTTCGTTGCTTAATTGGGTTTAGCTCGAACCCTGTGTTTCATGTTTCAATGCTTCGGAGGTAAAGATCACATCCGTCACATGTTATTTCTATGGAGTCAATTGAGATTAGATCGAATTGGTGTATAAGGAACTAGTAGGCAATGGAGATATTGGCTCGAGAGGTGAAAGAGACGAGGAATAAACATATCCTTTCAGTGAAAGTGTTATGGAAAAGCCTTGGATTTTTTTAGAATCAAGAAAAATAATTTGGGGGTAGAATTGTAAACCGAGCTATTCATAGAATCAAATTGAGAGGTTTTTGAGAATGAGTTTTAGGTTAATTAGTGTGATTATTGTGTTTTTAGTTAGTGTTAATTAATGGATAATGAGGTAAGGACTAAATTGTACAGTTTTTAAAACTTTTCTTTCAAAATTCTCTCAACAATTCCCAAAGGTTTTGATCTCCAATCATTAATCTTGAAAGGTAGACTTGTTTTCTAGCAAAATCATCTAAATTTTCAAGGCCAGAACATGACTTACCATTTTTGTTTTTTATTTGTTTTAATAAATATTTTTCCCCCTGAACTTGTCCATTTGCTCCAAGTTGGTACCTAATTTTTTGGACATACTTTTATACCTCTACACTAACACCTAGTTTTTTCACCTCAATAATGAACCTGGACAATCTGTTGTCTAGATTCATTCCAAATGTGTTTTTTTTGTAATTTTATATATTTTAAATTTATTTTTATAAAATATCAATTTTTATGTTATAATAATTTTGAAAATTATATAAAATATAAAGATATATATACAATTCAAAATATATAAAAAGGCTATAATAATTTGAAAACATAAAAAATTATAATATATAGTTTAAAAGTTTATAAAATAAAAAATTATAAATTTATAAAACACTAAAATGCACGTTTAGAATGAATGTTGACACTGGTTATCCAGATGCATTTGAATTTAGACAACCATTTGTTTAGGTTCATTTTTATGTGAAAACATTTTATACTTTTTGTTAATTTGTATATTTAAAATTTTATAAAATCTTTAAAATTTTTAATTTCAAAATAATAATATAAATAACCTAATTTAAAAATAAAAATACTAAAAACACATGTTGAATGAATATGGACAAGTGGTTGTCCAAATTCATATGTATCTATAGAACTAATGAGTCCAGGTTCATTCTTGATGTAAAAAAAATATATTTTTTATATTAATTTAAATTTTTAGATATTTTTTTTTCTGTTTAACACATGGCATTCTAAGAGGCTACCGCATGCCGCCAGCAAATTGATTATCAGTGCCACGTCAACACAAACTAACGATGTTAGTGCGACTGTAACAAACTATGTGACGAAATATAAGTTCAGGTACCAACTAGATATAAGTGGATAAATTCAGGGGGTAAAATATATATTAACCCTATCTATTTTCTTTATTTTTGGAAGAATGTGGAATTGGTGGGAGAATAAGTTCTTGATTTTTCTTGGCTTTGATTTTGAAAAATGAGAAAGGTAATGGTAATTTTAAATTAATCTAATGATTTTTCTATCCATGAAAATTGATTTATTATGGTTTTATTATTTTGAAAGTTATGTTCAAGTTCATGGGGTTAGAGAGATAGTTGAGATTTCTTAGATTTTTTATTATTTTCATATTAGATTTGTGTTGCTAATGAGTTTAGAATGTTATTAGAATGCTAGGAAATAGATCTGATTGGAGATTGGACTTAATTTCTAGAAGGTTCCATTGATGAATGCTTAAGAGAAAGTGAAGAGGAGTTGAGTTTCCAGCAGAGAATTCAATGTTTTTAGGTTTTTAAGTGTGAATCTAAGATTAGATTCAAGTTACGGTAATGTTTGGTTAGAGTTTTGGGGAGTGGGAATTATAGTGGATAAGAGTTTTGGTTTAGCATTTTGCGTGCTACAGTTGAAATTTAAAGGTTTTAATTGTTGTTTCTTTTTCCTTTTTTTTTTGTAACTTGATTTATTTTCTTGATATCAATTTTGAAGAAAAAGAGATTGGATAAAGCTCGAAGGCGAAGTCAATGAGAAGATCAATGAAGCTTGCGTAGTTTTCAATTTGTACTATTCGATATTTGAATTTATCTTGTGTTATAATCTAAATTGAGTTGCTAATATATGATTTTTGGTGATAAATTTGATTTGATGCCATGGTTAGATGTTCAGTGTTCAAATTGAAAGTAAGTATGAAATGTTATATTGATGTTAGATGGATGTTTATCGTTGAATTTTGAATGTGCATGTGTTGCTAATTCATTTTGTTAAAAAAAGTAATTGATTTTTGAAATATGGTAAAATATGGAATTTGGCCTATTTAAATGATTTTTGATAGTTCCCAGGTATAGTTGGCATGTCATAGGGTGTATGATTTTTGCGACGGTTTGCACAACTTTGGGGATTGATTGGATTAAGTCATGTTATACACGTATCAAAGATTTGTTATTATGTGCCTAAATATGTTTTTATGCACCAATTGTTGGAGAATTAGTTGGATATTCGTGTATCCATTTACAAGTCTAATTTCAATTATTCGGGCACTACATTATGAAAATAATACTTGATATTGTGTTATACTACTTTGTGATGTGACTATAGATATGATCATGCAATATTGGTATTGGAACTATGTAGTTATACCATGATGCCTTAAAGTGGATCCTTGTTTATGTCATAATTTTATATTGGGACATTGATTTTATTGTGTTTTTTAGAAGTTGATAGTATGTTAAAGATTGATGAGACTTGATTCAATATTGTTTTATTTATGTTTTGCAATTTAGTTAAAACATATGAAATATTTGTAATTGTTTTGCACCACTAACCATTTTTCACTTAGTATGCAGACTTGTTTTTTGTCGCAACCATTTTAAGGTTTGTGATCTTTAGGCCCAAGCAACATTAGAAAAGAGGGAATCATCAACTCTACCTATTTATTTGTAACAATTCTTTGCACTTTTGTCTTAGTTTTGGGCATGTACTAAATACCCTATGTTGAATTTTGATAATTGTTTAGTTACTATGTTGAACTTGGTTTCTTGGCACATATTTGGTATGTTGATGTTATGTTCAAGATCTTATTTGAATTTTTGGAATCCAATTCAATGTTATGCAAATTATTTTTATGCATGAAATTTTACTTAGATAGCTATTTTTTTATCTAATTTGTTTATATGCATGAAATTTGGTGTTTTGAACTTGATTCAACATGTCAAGGTGTGTATAGTTTAGGTGCATGTTTGACTATGGTTGGGCATGTTGTGAGCCTTAGTTGAATGGTCCAAACTGTCAAATTTCTGCAATTTTTTTAGGTTTTGGAGTGAGGTATTGAAACCTCATATCTAGATACCAATACTTTTCAAGAGGTCTATCAGTACTTTCGAAGTCAATAGCATCTACAAATTTGGACTTGTATTAGAACAAGGTCCAAGGTATCGGTACATGCTTGGATATCAATTAGTAGTTTAGAAGATCTTCCATCTTATTTTTAACAGAGAAACATTGATTTGGACATATAAATTATACTCATGTTAATGAAATTACTACAGAAAAATGTCAGCTTTTCTCGGTCAAAAAAGTGCAAGCAAAGTTTCGAACAATTAAAAGCAATGTTAACTGAAGCTCTAGTTGTAACTCAACCTAAATGAGGAAAAAAATTTGTTGTGTTTAACAACGTATGACTCAACATTTTGGGTTGTGCACCGATGTAAGAAGGAAAAGTAATTGCTTATGCTTCTCAACAGCTTAAGTCACACGAGAAAAATTATCCTACTCATGTTCTGGAACTTGCATCAATAGTTTTTAGTCTAAATTTTTGGAGACACTATTTGTAAAAGGGAAAATGTCACATTTTCACAGACACAGAAAGAATTGAATCTGAGACAGTGTAGGTAACTTGAAATACTTAAATACTATGATTTGATCATTGATTATCATCCAGGTAAAGCTGATGTTGTAGTAGATGCTCTGAGTCAAAAATCCTTGTTTTCTTTCAAGGCGGTGAATGCCTGTTTAACTTTAGAGCGATACGATTCTATTTTAGTTGAGTTGAGAGCTAAATTTGTTTTCTTAAGAAGATCCAAGAGTTGCAAAAAAAATGATACAGAGATACAAGCAGAACGAAAACTTTTATAATCAGACTACTGAGTTCAATATTAATGATAACAAGAGTTTATACTTTTGAAACCATTTGTGTGTACCGAAACATTAAAAGTTGAAACAAGACATTTTGTAAGAAGCTCACAATAGTACGTATACAATAAATCTGGGCAAAAATAATATGTATAATGATTTGAAATTATTATACCGATGGCCAGGAATGAAAAGAGAGATCATTAAATACATGGCAAAATGTCTGGTATGTTAGGTTAAAACAAAACATTGGTTGAAATTTCTATCTCTGAGATTGTGAGATTAAATGGTGTGCCTTTTTCTATTAATTCAGATTTAGATCTGAGATTTACTTCCAGACTTTGGGATAAGTTACAGTATACTTTAGGTGCCAAGCTAAATTTCTGTAATAGCCTGATTTAGGGCCTAGTCAGAATAGTGGTCTCAAGACCATAAATCTGGATTCGAATAAAGTATTTTAGCATTATCTTGGAGTCATTGCATGTTTATATTAGTGTATGAAAAATTTGGTGAGTTAATTTTGACGTTTGTAAGCCCAATTGCGAAAAAGGACTAAATCGCATAAAATGCAAAAGTCCTAAATTGATAGCTAAAAGTTTCAAATGGCTAGATAACCTAAATTAGGGGTATTTGAAAGAAAATTAAACCCTATAGAGATAGCTTGGTTGGCCATAGGAGACAAATTGATGAGAAAGTCAAAATCAGGTGAGTTTTGGTCACTAATTTTGACTAGTTTTAATATTTAAAATAAAACAAAGGCCACATCCTCTTTATTTTTCTTCTTAACCATTTCTTACCAGCCATATGAGGGTTTTGAAGCTTGAAATTTTCAACAACTTATCATCTCTAGAAGTAAGTGATTTTCATACCCTTTGTTGAAGATTTTTACATTTTTGGACCCCTTGAAGCATGAGCTTTCAAATGAGGGTACTATTTTGCAAAATGGTTGAAAGTCTAGGATTTTTCCATGAGAGCGTCTAGGGTGTTTTCTGAAATTTTATGGAAGAATACGAAGCTTAGTGGTGTGATAAACAACTTTTGTGAAAGGATTTTCATGAAGATACCTAAAAAGGACTAGTTGGCATAAGTTGTAAACTAGATGATAAATGTGTAATATAGTGGGAATTTGGAGTTTCTATAAGAGTAAAAAGTGTTCAGCTAGGCTTAAGATGCGAAGACATTCGATAAAAATTGATTTTCAAGTCTAGGGGTAAAACGGTCTTTTTGCCAAAGAAAATAATTTTCGATTGCCTAATTTTATTGAGTGATTAAATAAGTTTATTTTGCTATTATAGATCAAGATATACCGAATCCGAACCTAGACTGAGGGAAAGCCAAGCAAATGGACTAAATCGACTAGTTGCCACATTTTGTAGTCCGAGGTAAGTTGTATTTAAATGATACATGATATTCGTGACAGATTTTAAATATTTATAATGAATCGCTCTTGAAACTAACTATTATCACGATGAAGGCAAGTTTACCTATCGAACAGTAGTATAGCTTTAGCAAGACCGGATTGTTGAACCCAAAGGAACTAAAAGTACCAGTAATGACTGTCTTTTTATTATTTAGCCTAAGAATAAAGGGGTTTGTTTTAACTAACTAATTAACTAAACTAAGAATTCACAGAAAATAGAATTGGGAAATTACTTTTTGAAAAATGATTGAATTAAGACAATACCTAAGGAAAAATCCACCTAGACTTCACTTGTTATTTGACTCTAAATCAGACTATTTATTCATTTGACTTGATCCGTAGAAATCCCTAAGTTATATTATTATCCCTCTCGAGACTAATAACGTCTAACCCTAGGTTGAATAATTGAAATCTCTTTCTAATTAATGCCCTAGGGTTGCATTAACTCGATCTATGGATCCCCTTATTAGGTTTCACCCTAATCCGGCAAAATCTTGTCACCCTATCTCTAGGCACATAATCAACTCCGCTTAATTATGAAAAATGTACTCTTAGACAGGGTCTATTCCTCCTCTAAATAAGAGCTTATCTTGAATCAATATCCTGGAGTATCAAAACAAGAATTAAGAACACATAATTAAGAACAAGTCAAATATTTATCATACAATTTAGATAATAATAACAAGATCTGTGTTAGGTTTCATTCCCCTTAGGTATTTAGGGGTTTTAGTTCATAACTAAAAAGGTAAACATCTCAGAAGAATAATGAATACAAAACATAAAGAAAAACCCAAAACTCCTAAAGGGAAATTGAGGGGAGATCTTCAGTGTTGATGATGAATCCGGCTTCTAAGATGGATCAATTGACTTTCCTTGAGCAGTTCCCTGCTTCCTCCTCTGTGTCCCCCTTTTCCTCCTCCTCTAGGGTGTATTTATAGGCTTTAGAATGCCTAAGAACCCTCAAAATTGGCCTTTTCTAAATTGGACTCAATTTGGGCTCAACAGGGACACGTTCGTTTGTGATTACTTCAGGCCGTGGTCAAGCCTGTTAAATAGGCACGGGCGTGTGGTCTGCCCGTGTGAGTCGTGCTTTGATTCTGCCAAATTGACACAGCTGTGTGGTCTGCTCGTGTGAGGAAGTCCAGGCCGTGTTGATTTCATACGTTGGCCCATTTTCTTCGTTTTTGGCCCATTTCTCATTCCTTTCCCTCTCCTATGGTCTCCTAAGTATAAAACATGAAATTAAGGCATTAGGAGCATCGAATTCACCAAATCTAAGGAAAAAGCATCCATAAAATGTGTTAAGCATGGGGTAAAAATATGTATAAATTGCAGTTTATCAAATATCCCCACACTTAAGCATTTGCTTGTCCTCAAGCAAAACCCTCAACTCATAATCAAAATAAATTCTTCTCAACTTATAATTTCTATCGTTAATATCTCAAAATAATCCATAGGTAATCATACATTGAAAATTCAACTGAAAGAACATCAAAGTTTAAAACATTCCAAGTTGAGCATTTTATCATGAAAACATAGGTGTCTCCTCTCGTCTAAGTAATTACCTTTGATTCAAAATATCACAGAGTTTCACATCCTCTCTAAAGATTCACTCAAATCACTCGAGGTGTTTAAGGACAATAAATGAAGCACTCAATATTCAATAATGAAGAGTCATTACCATAGGCTTGCATGAAAATCAAATCTCCACCACTATAAATTGAAATGAAACATCAATCAAAAGGTCTTTAGAGGGTTGTAACGTGACTTTGGTTAGAGGTTGTGGTCACAAACTGAAAGAAAGGGTTAGAATCGAGATTGAATTGAAAAATTGCCTAACTAGAAAAATGACTAGTCATCAGTTGCGTACAACAAGCTTTTTCTCAGAGTATGGAATTTAACTTCTTTAGCTCAGAAGATCACTACTACTAATATGTATACATGTATTTTTTTTAAGAGCAAGTTAAATTACAAAATAGTATAAAACATAGCTAAGCAACTATTCCAACTCAAATCTCAACAAAAATAGGGATCAAATTAATTTAGGGGATTTCAACAATAATGAGTTATGGGTTAATATTGAGGGTAAATCAATGAATGGGTTGTTAGGCTCAAGGGGGTTCACTAAGGGTTAATTGTGAAGGTAGGCTTTTATGGAGTGAGTGGGTTAAACCTAAGTGCCTTTATCATTTTGACATATCAAATCAAATGGTGTGGTCTTGACATGCATAATCAAGCAAGTTCTAGAATAACAATTCAATACTGACGCACTCATAGCAATAATAAAAGTGAGCATGAAAGAATTAATAGATGCTCTTGAAGGCTCAAGATCTCACAAAAAATTATGGCTTTTTGATGTTTAAACTTGTGGATTTCAATTCAAGATAATACTTAAACTTGGGGAAACAACTTAAAATTTTACATTCTTAAAAATCAACTTATCATGCTTAATTCTTTAATGTCTTAAAGTTTAAATAATCAATGCATGAATGCTTATGTTTTAATTTAAGATATATCAATAAAAATCATAAATCAATAAAAATTTATCCTAAACATGATATGAGAGCTTTTCAAGAGAACAAGGCAATCATTCAGGGATTTTTCTGATAATGAAATGAATACCTCCCCCCCCCCCACAATTAAGATGTACATTGCCCTCAATGTACAAAGATAGATATATAGAAAAGAATATAAATATAAGATAGGGAGAGAAGTAAAACTTCCTGAGTGATGAATGAATTTCCTTGAACTGGAGTTTTGGAAAATAACTGGTGTGCGGGTGGAGGAGGATACTCCGGTGGTGGTAGAAGTTCATTAGTCCATAAGTCCTGCGCTAAAAGAATATTATATTTGGTGGTAGCTATGGTCGTGGTCGAGCAGGACATGGCAGTCGTGGAGAACATTCCCGGTGGAATTTTTAGTTCCTATACGATGATGAGCTTAGGAGCTCTTTATAACTGTGACAGAATCAGGAATTTTTTAGGAAATATAAGGAAGCATAATTACTCGATATGAAATAGCCGAAAGTAAAAATTGTTAAATAGAAATTATAAAAACTAATAAAAACAAGCTTAAAGAAAAATAAAAAAGTAGTTTTAAAATAAAAGTCAAAACATAAAAATAAATAATAATAATAAAAAGTTTTTAAACATCTTCATCGCTAGATGGTTCACGAGGTGGGGGTGGCGATGAGATGTGGAAGTGCTGACAAATCTACTGTAAAATAGCATCAATGTTATCGAAGGGCTGAAAAACTGCTGCTCGAATCGGGTAAGGCACTCAGAGATGTCAGCGTATGAAGCTGCCACATGAACTGGACGAGAAGGAGGTGGTGGCTGAGACGGTGGGTCCTCGTGACGTGGAGGGACATCATCAGTAATGTCCTCGAAGGCCTCCTCCTCTGTGGATTAGGCGAGACGGTACTGAAGAGGGAAGGTGCCACGTTGTTTCTCGATCATCCTCATACTTAGCATGCTCGAGATGCCCTGTGGGGACATCTGGCCCATGAGAGTGAGGGAGGATGATTGGGCTGCTGTGTTGAAAAGCCTGAAGTGCCGAGCCAACCACATTACATAGGGCCCAATGGAGATGACCCCCTTCTTATGCCGCTCTGTCTGATGTTGAATGGCGAGGGCAATGAAATAAGCATGGTCTATGATGTGCCCGTGCGACATACACCATAGAAGGTAGGCTTCATGAGTGTTGACGACGCCAGTTCTCTCTCACCTTCCTGTTAATGTGTGAGCCAAAATGGCATGTAAGTGCCTCAAAGATGGAGGGTGAGCCAATGCCTTAGAGCGGCTAGGATTGTAGCAGGCAGCGTCGGAGGTGAAAGCATTCCAACACCGTGAAAGAGAGTGATGGATATGGCAATTGAGAGCGTGGAGTTCATTCTCCTCCATGAACTCCTCAGTGTAAAGGCCCACTGCGGTTCCGAACTCTGAGACGTTCAACTGGCGGACTAGACCGCTGAGGTGAAATTGGATTGTTCCCAGGTCATCAAAACGGGCCATCACGGTCTGAAGATGGAATGTTAAGCAGAGTTCCATAATGAGTTCGAGATATGTTGGCTCGGCAATCTCAAAGAAAAGCCCCCAAGTATCGGTGGTGAGGAGGGCCCGAATTGCATTCGCGAGTTGGACTTGTTCTAGCGCGGCCCAATCTATACAGCGGCCCACTTCCAAGGGTCGGGCCCGTAGAATCTAGAAAAGTTCTTCTTGGGGCCCAATGGGGAACTACAGGAAAGGGTGACAAATTTTCACGGTAGGACCCAAGGAAGATGACGCTCCCTTCCTTTTTTTCGAAGTAGCGACGGCGGCTTTCTTTCCTCGTGAGGTAGACATAATGTACCTGTAATGGAAATTGAAGTGGAATGTGAATACTTTCCATGGGGCTTACATATTAACCTATACTATAATAACCAAAGTAAATGTGCCGAATAACCCTATGAGAATAAGTAATGGAGATATCTAAAGAATGAATTTTTGTGGGGTTAATAGCATGAAACCCATAGAAACAATAACCATGAATGAATGTAGCCTAATATACTGACTAAGAAAATAAAAAAAATTACCAAAAAAAACTTAAAAATATACATTTATCTACTATTCTAACTATGAATGTGCATGTAGAATAGTCAAATGGAGCATAGAAATCATGAAAGAAGAAAAATAATTGAAGAAGATTGAGATAAAGAAGTAAACAAACGCAAGAGGGAGGAGCTTAGGTGTCAAAAAATATGGTTGAAGGCGGCGCACGGGCGTGGCAGGAGGCCGTGTGAATCTGTAGCAGCTAGGGTTAGGGATTTTGGGTGAGGGAGATGATGAATAGTGAAGGGTATTTATAGATTTTGGGACACAAGATCAGGGAACACACCCGTGTTCCCTAATTTTTGCCCGTGTGATTCACGAATTTTGAATTTGGGCACATTTGACAATTTCCCCACGCCTGTGTACCTTAGGCATATTGGTACACACGACCGTGTCGCACGGCCGTGTCTGTCTTTGTTCGCTTCTCCCACGCACGTGTATAAAGTTCCACACTCGTGTTGTTTTGGCAGGTTCCCCCACAGTTGCTAGGCGACACGCTCGTGTTAATTTGACAGGTTCGGCCACGGTTTCAATGCACAGGCGTGTCACACGCCCGTGTTGTTTTGGCAGGTTCACCCACGGCCATGTTGCACAGCCGTAACAATTTATCATAGCCCATGCTAGGGAAAATCTTTGCCCTATTTCCACACGATCCTAAGCACGCCCGTGTACTTGGTCGTGTGTGCTTTCAAAATCTTGCGTTCCATGAGTCAGTTAGTATGTTAGATGTTAAAACTAAAATTTAAAGAAATTAATATTGTTAGTTCTTGGGTTGCCTCTTGAGAAGCACTTATTTATAGTCTAAGCTCGACTTACCTCTCCATTGAATGGTCATGGTGGTTCGAGGAGTTTATACTCCTCATTCCTGCTGTAAATCGCATCAAAATAAGGTTTTAGGCAGGTATTGTTTACATTAAAAGTGCCGAACTTGGGATGACTTACCTTGACTGTACCGAATGGGAAAATGCTAAGTACTGTAAGAGGGATTTCTTCATTCGGTTTGGTAGTGACAATGTGAGGATCTGCAGCATCTAATAAAACTTTATCTCCAACCTTAAGTTGATTTGGAAAGGTATTGAACTTATTTTGGTGTAGTTTTGGTTTATCGTGTGTTCTCGGTTTATGTATCCACCATTCATCTAGCTCCTCGATTTGTAGCATTCATTCTTCATTAATATTTCCTCTACTATTGCTTGAAAATGACTCATGTACTTCCTTCAAACTCATTTCCTGCAAAGTAGGTTGCACTATTGTCAGTTTTAGTAGAGTGCTTTAGCCAATCACCTTCAATTTTCGATGTGTTGCCGGAATTGCGAGCTTGAAGGGTGATTGTTTCGTCTCCCACACGAAGTGTGAGCTCACCTGTGCCAACATCAATAATCGTTCTAGCAGTTGCTAAAAAGAGCCTTCCTAAAATCAAAGGAGTGTTGCTATCCTCCTCTATGTCTAGAACATCGAAGTTAACGGGAAATATAAATTTATTGATTTTAACTAGCACATCTTCAATAATACCCCTAGGAAATCTTATAGTTTTATTTGCTAATTGAATGCTCATCCTAGTCTGTTTGGGTTTCCCAAGACCTAGTTGTTTAAACATTTTGTAAGGCATGACATTAACACTAGCCCCTAAATTAGCTAATGCATTATTAACATCTAAACTACCAATTACGTAAGGAATTGTAAAACTCCCTGGATCTTTCAATTTGTTGGGTAGTTTATTCTGTAGAATACCTGAACAAACTGCGTTTAGCTTCACATGCAAAGCCTAGTCCAACTTCCGCACATTTGCTAAAAGCTTCTTTAAAAATTTCATTGCCTTTGGCTTCTGCGATAGAGCTTCAATAAATGGTAAGTTAATATGTAATTTTTTTAAGAGTTTAAGGAATTTACCAAATTGTTCATCTGAGCGATCTTTCCTTGCGGCATTAAAGTATGGCACACGAGGTTTGTAACACCCCGTACCCAAGACCGTTGCCGGAGTCGGACACGAGGGGTTAACGGGCTTAATCCACTTACTTGCACAGTTCATTTTAAAAAGTTCCAGACAGTCGGCTAACTGTGTCACTGTCACCTTAAAAATCATATCTTGAGCTCCACAACTCGAAAATCAGTTTTGTGATTTTTCCCTGAAACTAAACTCATATATGCATCTAAAAATTTTTTTCTAGAATTTTTGGTTGGGCCAATTAGTACAGTTTATTAGTTAAAGTCCCCCATGTTACAGGGATCGACTACACTGACCTTTGCACATTACGACTTGGATATCTCCCTGTACAGGGCTTCAATACTGATGCTGTTTGTTTCTACAGAAACTAGACTCGAAAAGGAATCTGTACATATATGGCATGACTTCTAATTATCGTTGGTAAATTTATAATGAATTTCCAAAGTCGGAACAGGGACTCCAGAAGCCGTTCTGGCCCTGTCTCACGAAAACTTAAATATCTCTTAACATACTATTCATATGATCATTTCGTTACTTTCCTATGAAAATAGACTCGTCAAGGTTCGTTTACATGATTTATTAACTATTTAATTCCATTCCTACTATTTTTAGTGATTTTTCACATCCACATCACTGCTGCTGTCAGCATCTGTCTTTAAGGTAGGCTTTACCTATTTCATAGTTTCCATGATTCAACTAGCCCTTTTACATATAGCACAAAATATGATCATGATTAACCATCCCAATGGCTAATCGTTTCCAAACATTTCCATACCTCTTAATGATCAACATACAAATGATTATAATACCATGCCCAAAGTGTATATAAGCCATTTTCGCATGGCTATCCAAATTTATACAAAACCAAAGGGGTATGTGATCAATAACAAGAAGGGTAGTCCTATACATGCCATTTCAAAGTTCAACCAAAAGTATACCAAAAGGAGCTTTGATAGTGTGGGCGACTTCAACTTCAAAACCCCGGGTCCGATAGCTGACGAACCAAAATCTATAAAACAGAGAATCAAAGAAATGGAGTAAACATTTAATGCTTAGTAAGTTTGAGTTATGAATTTAGACACAACCAAGGTATAGCATTCATGTAGCTAAACAGATAATTTCATATGCACAAATTCTCAATATCATACTTACTTCACATTACCAACTCTTATATTCATACACAAAGATCAACTTAGCCAAAGGCCGGTAGCTCATTTATCAACTGAACGAATACTTATTTGCAAGGGCTCAACTAATTCAAAGCACATACGAAACATACCTCATTGTTGGGATTTTACAAGCGTATTAACTGAAATTTTTACAGCAAGATCAATCATTCCCAAATCACGTACCTTCGGACTTTAACCGGATATAGCTACTCGTTCAAATGCCTTCGGGACATAGCCCGGTTATAGTAACTCGCACAAATGCCTTCGGGACTTAACCCAGATTTAGTAACTTGCACAATGCCTTGAGCTTAGCCCTAATTAGTAACTCGCACAAATGCCTTGGATCTTAGTCGGATTTAGTCACTTAGCACAAAGCCTTGGGACTTAGCTCGAGACATCATTCGAATAACCATGCACATTTATCAATAAATCATGACACATTCAGTATTTCATTTTCGTTAGCAAAACTCTAACACGAGGCACTTATCACACTTGCAATTTCGGCTCAATAGCCACACACAAAGAGCATGATTTTGATTTGCTTAAAACGTGATCTAATCAAATCATAATCTAAGTTCCATTACTCAAAACTTACCTCGGATGTTGTCGAGCGGCTTCAACGACTATTCGATCACTTTTCCTTTCCCCGATCCAACTGTGGTCCTCTAAGCTCTTGAGCTAATTCAAACAAATTTAACTTATTAAAGTCTCATTTGCTAGCTTATGGCGAATATGACAAGGAGTTTGATAGGTCATATGGCCCACCTTTTAGCTCAAATACACAATGATCATACGCATTTTAATCACATCAAGCAATTTAATACAATTCATTCGAACATCAAAGAGAAGCTCAAGGTACTTAGCCCATATATACATTAGACATTAGAGTCACATATGTACGAAATCACGAATTGAATTCAACATACAAGCTAATATTTCCCCTTAGCGAATTTTCTAAGTCAAGCTAAAGCCATCAATAGGCTACCTATGGCGAACATACACATCAACTCATATACTCATTCATGTGGCGAACATACATGTCTATGTTGGGGCCGATTGCAACACTTAATACATTCGCAAGTATGGTCACTTGTATTGACTAAACACCATTTTGTTTCAAGTTCAAAACTTGGCTAATACACACATATACACTAGTAAATCGAACACTAGCATTTGCACTTCACCTTACTACCATTTCTCATCCAATAACGTGAACAACAACATATTTCTCTTCTACTTCCTACCATGGCGAATGCATCACAACACCATACCATTTCAATTTTGGTCATGGTTGAACAAGGAACTTAATGTCTCACTCAAGGATGCTAAAAGGAGATTCAAGAGTCATCAATCCACCATCACATGCATCATTACAAGCTTCACTTTTAGCATGCAAATAACATCAACACAAATCCACCTTAGCGAATATCATCTCCATGACATTGTAAAGATTTGAACCATGGGCTAGTTAGAACTCAAGCTAACAAAAAAAACATGCATGAATCTCATGGCACAACATCAAACTTACCTTCACCTAGCTACAAGCATGGCGAATCTCTTCAACATTTCCTCCTTCTTTCTTTTGAATTTTCGGTCAAGAAGAATGAAAAAAGGATGGACACATTTTTTTTCTTTTGTTTTCATCATTTTCTTTCTCCTTTCTTTTTTTTTTCCATTTCTTTATTACTAACTTTATTTTATTGTTTCCTCCCATGATTCACCAACACAACATGTCTATGACATGTGTTTGCCAATCATCCTTTGTCCACCCTAATGTCATTGCCGGCCACTACTAGATGGGGGGGAAATTGACATGCAAATCCCCCCCTTTTTCAACATGCACTAATAGGTCCTTATGTTTTGATCTATCACATTTCAAAAGTGTCACACATAAGTCCTATTGACTAAATTCACATGCAATTTACTAAATCGAAGCTTAAAATTTTCACACATTTATTTTAGACAATAAATATCATATTCAAATAATTTAGTGACTCGGTTTAGCGGTCCTGAAACCGCTTTCCTACTAGAGTCACTTTAGGGCTGTCACAACTCTCCCTCACTTAAGAAATTTTCGTCCCCGAAAATCTTACCGGTAAATAAGTTTGGGTATCATTCTTTCATGGCATTCTCGGTTTCCCATGTAGCTTCTTTGACTCCGTGTTTGAGCCATAACACCTTTACTAACGGAACCCTTTTGTTTCGCAACTCTTTCACTTCACGAGCTAGGATACGAATCGGTTCTTCTTCGTAACTCAAGTCAGATTGAATTTCAACTTTTGATGGATTAATCACGTGTGACGGATCGGATCTATAACGTCAAAGCATCGAAACATTAAAGACGTCGTGAATCTTTTCAAGTTCAGGGGGCAAAATCAATCTATACGCAACTGGACCAACTCGTTCGGAGATTTCGTACGGCCCAATAAATCTCGGGCTCAACTTGCCCTTACGGCCAAATCTGAGTATCTTTTTCCAAGGCGAAACTTTAAGAAACACTTTATCTCCCACCTGATATTCAATGTCTTTTCGTTTCAAATCCGCATACGATTTCTGACGATCTGCGGCTACCTTCAGACTTTCACGGATTACCTTTACTTTCCGTTCAGCATCTTTAATCAAATCAACTCCAAAAATTTTACTTTCACCGAGCTCGGTCCAAAACAATGGCATACGGCATTTTCGACCATACAAAGCCTCATAAGGTGCCATCTTAATACTTGACTGAAAACTATTGTTGTAAGCGAATTCAATCAAAGGTAAATACCGTTCCCATGAACCACTAAACTCGAGGATGCAACATCTCAACATATCCTCAAGTATCTGAATTATCCGCTCGGATTGACCATCGGTTTGTGGATGAAAAGCGGTGCTAAAATGCAGCTTGGTACCCAAAGCTTCTTGCAATCTCTTCCAAAATCGTGAGGTGAATCTCGGATCTCTATCCGACACGATAGAAATAGGTACCTCGTGTAATCTCACAATCTGAGAAACATATAATTCAGCTAATTTATCCATTGAAAAATCCGTGCGTACGGGGATAAAGTGAGCTGACTTAGTCAATCTATCAACAACGACCTAAATCGCATCTTTCTTACTTGCCGACACTGGCAACGCAGATACAAAATCCATCGTTACTCGATCCCATTTCCATTCAGGTATCATGATTGGTTGGAGTAAACCCGTAGGCACTTGATGTTCCGCCTTCACTTGCTGACATATTAAACACTTCGAAACAAAATCGGAAATGTCTCGTTTCATACCATGCCACCAAAACTGACGTCTTAGGTCGTGGTACATTTTCGTACTCCCCGGGTGAATTGACATTCGGCTACAATGAGGTTCGTTCAGAATCATCGAAATAAGGTCTAAATTTCTTGGAACACACAACCGATTTCTGTACCTCAAACAATCGTCATCATCAATTTGAAACTCCGATTCCACATTCGGAACACATTCAGCCCGTTTTGCAACCAACTCATCGTCGACTTTCTGAGCTTCACGAATTTGATGAATCAATAATGGTTTGGCCTTTAATTGACTACTAACACATTGTCGGGTAGAAACGCAAGTGTACATTCATCGCTAAATAAAGCAAGCGGTGATTTCCGGCTTAAGGTGTCCGCAACCACATTAGCCTTTCCCGGGTGATAATCAATGATAAGCTCATAATCTTTTAACAACTCGAGCCAACGTCTTTGTCGCAGATTCAAGTCTCTTTGAGTTATCAAATATTTGAGACTTTTGTGATCCGAAAATACATGGCACTTCTCACCAAATAAGTAATGTCGCCATATTTTCAAGGCGAATACGGTGGCAGCTAATTTGAGATCATGAGTCGGATAATTTTTCTCATGTGGCTTTAATTGTCTCGACGCATAGGCCACAACTTGACCTTCTTGCATCAATACGCAACCTAACCCAAGTAGGGAGGCGTCACTATAGATGACAAACTCTTTGCACGATTAATTTGCACTAAAATTGGAGCTTCCCTCAAATAAGTTTTCAATTGATCAAAACTTTTCGACATTTTCCGTCCATTCGAACTTAACATCTTTTGAAGTAGCTTCATCATGGGTGTGGCTATCATCGAGAAACCTTTACAAACGTCGGTAGTAATCGGCAAGTCCCAAAAGCTCGAACCTCGATAATATTTCTGGAGACTTCCGAGTTAAGTATGGCTGAAATTTTGCTCGGTCAACTCGAATACCGATCGCGGATACCACGTGACCCAAGAAGCTAACCTCTCTTAACCGAACTCACACTTCTTGAACTTAGCATATAACCGCTTATCCGTAAAATTTGCAACACTAATCTCGGTGCTCGGCATGTTCGGTCTCATCTCTTGAATAGACCAAGATGTCGTCAATGAACACAACTACTGAACTGGTCCAAATCTTGCGAAGATCCGATTCATCAAATCCATAAATACCGCAGGGCATTAGTGAGCCCAAACGACATCACTAAGAACTCGTAATGGCCGTATCTCTTTCTGAAAGCGGTTTTGGGTATATCCGAATCTCTAATTCATGGCTGGTAATACCCGATCTCAAATCTATCTTTGAAAACACCGAGGCTCCCTTTAGTTGATCAAACAAATCATCAATCTGCTGATAGCGGATATTTATTCTTTATCGTCACTTTATTCGGTGACGATAGTCAATGCACATCCTCATGGTTCCGTCCTTCTTTTTCACAAACAATACTGGTACACCCCAAGGTGAGAAACTTGGTCGAGCGAAACCTCTATCCGTCAACTCTTGCAACTAAGCTTTCAATTCTTTTAACTCGGTTGGTGCCATACGATACGGAGCTATCGAAATTGGCGTAGTCCCAGGTACAAGCTCAATACCAAACTCTACTTCCCGAACAGGTGGTAAACCCGATAATTCTTCGGGAAAAACATCCGGGTATTCACAAACCACCGGCACAGATTCGAGTTTCTTTTCCAATTCCTTGTCATCAAGTACATACGCAAGGTATGCTTCGCATCCCTTTCTTACATATTTCTGGGCCAACATTGCTGATATTACAGCTGGCAACCCCTTTAAGTCCGTAGACTCAACCCGGATTATCTCGTTATTTGAGCATCTCAAATCAATAGTCTTGCTTTTGCAATTCACAACCGCATCATGCACGGTCAACCAATCTAAACCGAGGATAACATCAAATTCATCAAACGGCAACAGCATCAAGTCCGCCGGAAAACAGGAACCTCGAAGTACTAAGGGACATTTCTTACACACTTTGTTGACAAGCACGTAATGACCCAAGGGATTTGACACCCGAATTACGAACTCAGTAGACTCAATAGGTAAAGTCTTACTGGATGCTAAGGTTTCGCATATATAAGAATGAGTAGAACCAGGGTCAATCAAAGCAATCACATTAGTATCAAAGAGAGTAAAAGTACCGGTAATAACATCTGGCGAGGAAGCATCCTCGCGTGCGCATATGGCATAAGCCCTAGCAGGAGCACGAGCCTCAGATCTGGTGGTAGCATCTCTAGATCCTCTCTGACCACTACTAGCATTGCCCGTATTCCTAGATGGTCTACCCGGCGGTGGTAACACCGGTTTCCCACTCGATTTACATTCTGTTCGGACAATCTCGGGCAATCTTTGATAAAGTGGTCGGTGACCCTTACTTATAACAGGCGGTCATGGAATCTCTGACTCCCGAGTGCCATTTATAGCAATACCGACACTCTGTTCTGTCTCGACGATCATTTCCAACACTAGCGACTGAAGTGACTCGTGCACTCACAGGGGGTCGATCACGGTCTCGTCTAGAAAAACCCAATATGTCTTTAGATCGCCCCAAATCCTCTCTAAATTTCTTCGATGGCTGTTGAAAGGGCCTCCCCGAAGACCTCTTACGAAACTCCTTTGCTCCCATATCAGCTTTTCTTTTCTCCATACTGAGCTCCTCGGCTTTGCAAGCTCGCTCAACAAGTACCACAAATTCTCGGATTTCCAAGATGCCAACATATAGCTTTATATCATCATTTAGTCCATCCTCGAAACGTTTACACATTACGGCTTCTGAGGAAATGCATTCTCGTGCATACCGGCTAAGCCTCACAAATTTTCGTTCATAGTCGGTAACCGACATAGAACCTTGTTTAAGCTCAAGAAATTCCTTCCGTTTTTGATCCATAAATCTCTGACTGATATACTTTTTCCAAAACTCGGTTTGGAAAAATCCCAAGTTACTTGCTCTCTAGGCATAACAGAAGTCAATGTATTCCACCAATAGTAGGCAGAATCACGTAGCAAGGAGATAGTACACTTTAGGCACTCATCGGGTGTGCAAGATAGCTCATCGAGTACCCGGATAGTGTTGTCCAACCAAAATTCAGCTTGCTCGGCATCATCATTGTCTGTAGCCTTAAATTCGGTAGCCCCATGTTTTCGGATTACATCAACTGGGGCTTATTTGACCTTATTTGGTCGATTCTGGAGGTATTGTAGGTCTTGAGGTTGTGTTTGTCGGGAATGGAGGTTGTGGAACAGTAGTATTAGTTGAATGTATTGGTTGAACCAATCATTCATCACGCTATAAAAGCTTGCCTAGCCTCATCATTCGGATTGCTAGCAATAGGTTGAGAGTCCGCGGCGTTGTCCCTTGCTCGGGAGCAGCGCTACACTCTCAAGATCATCACCTACTGCTTCGGTCGGGATCGGGATCCATTACTATATATAAACACATTTGCAAATGTCAGAAATCACCACACTATCAAATAATCACAAAATGGCATGTATAGCTAGACCCACACGTATTACGGTAGTCCAAGAATCAACTAAACCGTAGCTCTGATACCAATAAAACTGTAACACCTCATACCCGAGACCGTTGCCGGAGTCGGACACGAGGGGTTAACGGGCTTAATCCACTTACTTGCACAGTTCATTTTAAAAATGCCTTCGGGACATAGCCCGGTTATAGTAACTCGTACAAATGCCTTCGGGACCTAACCCGGATTTAGTAACTCGCACAATGCCTTCGGGCTTAGCCCTGAATTAGTAACTCGCACAAATGCCTTCGGATCTTAGTCCGGATTTAGTCACTTAGCACAAAGCTTTCGGGACTTAGCCTGGACATCATTCGAATAACCATGCACATTTATCTATAAATCATGACACATTCGTATTTCATTTTCGTTAGCAAAACTCTAACACGAGGCACTTATCACACTTGCAATTTCAGCTCAATAGCCACACACAAAGAGCATGATTTTGATTTGCTTAAAGCGTGATCTAATCAAATCATAATCTAAGTTCCATTACTCGAAAACTTACCTCGGATGTTGTCGAACGACTTCAACGGCTATTCGATCACTTTTTCCTTTCCTTATCCAACTGTGGTCCTCTAAGCTCTTGAGCTAATTCAAACAAATTTAACTTATTAAAGTCTCATTTTGCTAGCTTATGGCGAATATGACAAGGAGTTTGATAGGTCATATGGCCACCTTTTAGCTCAAATACACAATGATCATACGCATTTTAATCACATCAAGCAATTTAATACAATTCATTCGAACATCAAAGAAAGCTCAAGGTACTTAGCCCATATATACATTAGACATTAGAGTCACATATATACGAAATCACGAATCAATTCAACATACTAGCTAATATTTCCCCTTAGCGAATTTTCTAAGTCAAGCTAAAGCCATCAATAGGCTACCTATGGCGAACATACACATCAACTCATATACTCATTCATGTGGCCGAACATACATGTCTATGTTGGGGCCGATTGCAACACTTAATACATTCTACAAGTATGGTCACTTGTATTGACTAAACATCATTTTGTTTCAAGTTCAAAACTTGGCTAATACACACATATACACTAGTAAATCGAACACTAGCATTTGCACTTCACCTTACTACCATTTCTCATCCAATAACGTGAACAACAACATATTTCTCTTCTACTTCCTACCATGGCGAATGCATCACAACACCATACCATTTCAATTTTGGTCATGGTTGAACAAGGAACTTAATGTCTCACTCAAGGATGCTAAAAGGAGATTCAAGAGTCATCAATCCACCATCACATGCATCATTACAAGCTTCACTTTTAGCATGCAAATAACATCAACACAAATCCACCTTAGCGAATATCATCTCCATGACATAGTAAAGATTTGAACCATGGGCTAGTTAGAACTCAAGCTAACAAAAAAAAACATGCATGAATCTCATGGCACAACATCAAACTTACCTTCACCTAGCTACAAGCATGGCCGAATCTCTTCAACATTTCCTCCCTTCTTTCTTTCGAATTTTCGGTCAAGAAGAATGAAAAAAGGATGGACACATTTTTTTTCTTTTGTTTTCATCATTTTCTTTCTCCTTTCTTTTTTTTTGCATTTCTTTATTACTAACTTTATTTTATTGTTTCCTCCCATGATGCACCAACACAACATGTCTATGACATGTTTTTGCCCATCATCCTTTGTCCACCCTAATGTCATGGCCGGCCACTACTAGATGGGGGGGAAAAATTGACATGCAAGTCCCCCCCTTTTTTAACATGCACTAATAGGTCCTTATGTTTTGATCTATCACATTTCAAAAGTGTCACACATATTTCCTATTGACTAAATTCACATGCAATTTACTAAATCGAAGCTTAAAATTTTCACACATTTATTTTAGACAATAAATATCATATTCAAATAATTTAGTGACTCGGTTTAGCGGTCCCAAAACTGCTTTCCTACTAGGGTCACTTTAGGGCTGTCACAAGGTTTGTATTCTGTACTTACGGGTTTCTACTCATTGTGGTCTACCTCACATTTACCTTTGCTTATCTCGGTTTCTTGCCTTGGTTCTGGTTCAGGTGTGACTAACCCTTTCTCATCTTGACTAGTAATCACGTTAAGTTGCTCCCTTGGGTTAGATTCTGTGTTGCCTGGCAAGCTACCATGTGGTCATTCAGAAATCAACTTGGCAAGCTGTCCAATCTTAGTTTCGAGCCATTGGATCGATGCTTGTTGATTCTTAAGTGCCATCTCGATATTTTAAAAATGAGTTTCTGACACCGATATAAACTTTGAGAGCATCTCTTCAAGGTTCGGCTTCTTTTCCTATTGTTAGGGTGGTTATTGGTAGCCTGGAGGTGGTCTCTGATTTCCTTGGCCTCCTGATGAAAAATTTGGGTGGTTCCTCCAACCTGCATTGTAAGTATTGCTATATGGGTTATTTTGGGATCTAGAGTTATTGTTACCCATATATTGGACTTGTTTCTCCTTGATGCTAGGGTTGAAGAGTTGATATTCTGTGCATGCTCCTCCTCCATTCAAATCGCACCTCATTACTGGATGTAACTGTGTAGAACCATACAAATCGTCAATCTTTTTATTTAAGAGTTCTACTTGGTTAGATAGCATAGTAACCGCGTCGAGGTTGAAAACATCGGCTGCTTTCGTCGACTTTGTTCTCATAGCTTGCCACTGATAGTTATTCAGTGACATCTCCTCAATAAATTCGTAAGCCGCCTCAGGTGTCTTTTTGTTGATAGTTCCTCCAATGGCTGCATCAATCATCTGCTGAGTCGAAGGATTCAAGCCATTATGGAACGTTTGAACTTGTAGCCAAAGCGGTAACCCATGGTGAGGGAACCTTCTCAAAAGGTCCTTGTATCTCTCCCATGCATCGTAGAGTGTTCTTAAATCCATCTGCACAAAAGAAGAGATATCATTACGTAATTTGGCTATTTTAGCTGGTGGAAAATATTTTAATAAAAAATTTTTGGTCATTTGTTCCCAAGTAGTGATTGACCCTCGTGGTAACGAGTTTAGCCATTGTTTAGCCTTATTCCTTAACAAAAAGGGAAACAACCAAAGACGAATGGCTTCATCAGAAATGCCATTAATTTTAAAGGTACCGCAAAATTCTAGGAAATTTTCCAAATGAGTGTTGGGATCCTTGTCCTGCAAACCATCAAACTAAACAAACTATTGTATCATTTGAATTGTGTTCGGTTTCAGTTCAAAATTATTTACAGCAATAGCAGGTCTAACTATACTTGACTCAGTTCCTGTTAAATTAGGTTGAGCATAATCATACATAGTGTGCGGAGCAAGATTTTGATTAACAGCAATTGCAGGAGGTAGCGAATTTTCTTGGTTTTCAGCCATCTCCTCGGTTGTGGTTTGAATATTGTCCTCTTGCTCGTTCTCTGTGTATCTTAAGCTTCCCCTTATTTCTCTTTGGTTTCTACAAACTGTGCGATCAATCTCACTGTCAAAAATTAATGGTCCTGACAGGTTTTTTCTAGTCTTAAACTATAAGAACCTGCCAGAAAAAGGGAAAAAGAAGAATTAGTAATAAAAGTTAGAATAAAATTTAAATTGCAGTAAAAGTAAATGGCTAAAGTAATAAAAATCGAGTGTTCCTAATATATTAGTTCCCCGGCAACAGTGCCAAAAACTTAATACATGATATTAGTGACAGGTTTTAAATATTTATAATGAATCGCTCTTGAAACTAACTATTATCGTGATGAAGGCAAGTATAGTTATCGAACAGTAGTATAGCTTTAGCAAGACCGGATTGTCAAACCCAAAGGACTTGAAAGTACCAGTAATGACTGTCTTTTTATTATCTAGCCTAAGAATAATGGGGTTTGTTTTAACTAACTAATTAATTAAACTAAGAATTCATAGAAAATAGAATTGGGAAATTACTTTTGGAAAAACGATTGAATTAAGACAATACCTAAGGAAAAATCCACCTAGACTTTTATTTGACTCTAAATCAGACGACTTATTCATTTGACTTGATCCGTAGAAATCCTTAAGTTATATTATTATCCCTCTCGAGACTAACAACGTCTAACCCGAGGTTGAATAATTGAAATCTCTTTCTAATTAACGCCCTAGGGTTGCATTAACTCGATCTATGGATCTCCTTATTTGGTTTCACCCTAATCCAGCAAAATCTTGTCACCATATCTCTAGGTGCGCAATCAACTCCGCTTAATTATCACAAATGTACTCTTAGACAGGGTCTATTCCTCCTCTGAGTAAAAGCTTATCTTGAATCAATATCCTGGAATATCAAAACAAGAATTAAGAACACATAATTAAGAACAAGTCAAATATTTATCATACAATTTAGATAATAATAACAAGATCTGTCTTAGGTTTCATTCCCCTTAGGTATTTAGGGGTTTTAGTTCATAACTAAAAAGGTAAACATCTTAGAAGAATAATGAATACAAAACATAGAGAAAAAGCTAAAACTCTTGAAGGGAAATTGTGGGGAGATCTTCAGTCTTGATAATGAATCCGACTTCTGAGATGGATCAATCGGCTTTCCTTGAGTAGTTCCCTACTTCCTCCTCTATGTCCCCTTTTTCCTCCTCCTCTAAGGTGTATTTATAGGCTTTACAATGCCTAAGAACCCTCAAAATTGGCCTTTTCTGAATTTGACTCAATTTGGGCTCGACAGGGACACGCCCGTGTGACACGCCTCTGTGCGATTACTTCAGGCCATGGTCAAGCCTGTTAAATAGGCACGAGCGTGTGGTTTGCCCATGTGAGTCGTGCTTCGATTCTGCCAAATTGACACAGCCATGTGGTCTACCCGTGTAAGGAAGTCCAGGCCGTGTTGATTTTGTACGTTGGCCCATTTTCTCCATTTTTGGCCCGTTTCTCGTTCCTTTCACTCTCCTATGGTCTCCTAAGTATAAAACATGAAATTAAGGCATTAGGAGCATCGAATTCACCAAATTTAAGAAAAAAATATCCATAAAATGTGTTAAGCATGGGGTAAAAATATGTATAAATTGCGGTTTATCAGTAAATAATACAACTACATTGATAATATATGTGTTTGAATTATCAAAATTATTATAGCATAAATTGCTTGACTTGTGTAAATGAGAGAATGAGATGAGAATAGTGATAGTATAATTCCCGTTGGAACCTTAGGGAAATAAATTGGATATTCATGCCATGACGATTGGGTCATTTGTGTGAGCTAGTGTAAGACCATGTCTGGGACATGGCATCGGCATTGAAACGAGTGCTAGTGTAAGACATGTCTAGGACATGCATCAGCCTCGAGGCGTAAGCCAATATAAGACATGTCTGGGACATTTTTCGGCTACGAGATGATAGTCAGTGTAAGACCATGTCTAGGACATGGCTTCGACTTGAGATATGAGCTAGTGTAAGACCGTGTCTAGGACAAGGCATCGGTACCTTACCCCACCTTTGAGACTATGGAATATCTGATAGCATTCTGAATGGTTCAACGGTAAAAGTCATGATTTCTAGTTAATGAGGAAAGTATAACTATGTTGTGAGTGATACAGGTACCTATTTGGTATGTAAGAAATATGAGTCATATTATATGCTATATGATGTGTATTGAGTACTGATGAGTAAGTTTTGTTTATGCCCACTTATGTATTATGATACTTGTTTATGAATGGCAAGGTATTGTTGTATAATTATTTATATGCAACTTACTAAGCTTTATGCTTACTCCTTCTCCTTTCCTTTTTCTTATAGTGCTGCCTATCTAGCTCAAGGATCAATGGAAGTCAGAGATATCGATCACACTATCAATCGAAGTATTCGGTATAGTTTGATTTATCTTTTTGAATATGGCATGTATAGGAAACTAGACCTGTGTTTTGTGTTGTTATTAATTTGGCCAAATGTGTTGGCATGGGATAAATTCCACATTTTGTACTAAGCCTTGAATGATGGCTAATATTCATATTGATTTATGCAAATGGTGTTATGTTCATGGATGAGTAGAATGCACAAATGAAATGTTGTCTATTGTGGATGATTTTATTACATGAAATAGTCTTGTACTGGTTTTTGTTGTTTTTTTGTAGGTCGTGTAAGTAAGGGTGGCGAAGAGGCTTGGTAAATAGCCTGATTTTGTCTACACGGGTAGAGACATACGCGTGTGTCTAGGCCGTGTGTGACACACGGCCAGCACCATGGGCATGTTGTCCAGCTGTGTGTCCCCTGCACATAAAAATTTCAAGTCAGTATGAATGATAGTAAACACACGGGCAGAGACATGGCCATGTGTCTCAGCTGTGTGAAGGGCACAGTCTAGCACACGGGCATGTGTCTTGGCCGTGTGTCCCTTAAGAAATGATGACGTCAAAAATAAAATGTCTAGGTTTTTGCATACGGGTTAGGACACGGGCTTGTCATAGTAGTGTGAAGGACATGGGCCATGGACACGGGCGTGTGGCATGTAACGCCCCTAACCTCTATCCATCACCGGATTAGGATTACGAGGCATTAACGAACAAAAACACATTTCCAAACAACCACACATTTATACAAGTCAAATTCATATATATATAAAACATAAGTTCAATTAAAATAATAAGCATGATTTTATTAATCATAATACAATATATAAATCATATTAAAATATAAGTCAATAATGAACCTCAACCAAAATACCTCGAACAACCATATTTATTCACTAAAATTAAATTCATATATTCAACATCATATTTATACACTTACATATATCAAACCAAAACATTATATACTTAATTACATAAGTGCAAAAGCCAAATTGTCAATCAACATTTTCATTACCTAAATTCACACTCCATTGAATGTATTTACCAACCAAATTATACTACTCAAATAAACTAACTAGAATTTTAAAATAATATAGCATTAGAGATCGATACAAAACCATATTTATCTTTTGTTTATTTGGATGACAAAGTTTACCTATATAAATATATACCTTAAGATGAGTTATATATATAATCCATTCATCATGTGCATAATATTTGTATAAACAAATCTGAATTACAAATTGTCATATATTCAAAACATAAACCTTACAAGTAACCAACAAATTTATATAACTAAACCCGTAAATATATCATCCACATTATAAGTACACATATATATTATATGTTATCATGAAACATGGTTGTGTCAATTAAATATACCTATGAATATGCATATATGTATATCATAGCCGATTTTTCATCCACAACTATATATATATCTGTAATCATCAACCAACTCCAAAGCATATATCACATGAAAATAATAATCGAATACCAAAATTAACATGACTAATTGTACAAACAACCATTAGCATTATAATCAACCACATTTCACAAGTATATATATACCGAAATAATATCCAAACATATATTCATTATCTCATTTCAACAATTAATCGAATGCACTCGTCAACCAAATGGAATTATTATTATTACAAGTCATAGCCAAATCATTTTAATCAAGAGTAACATAGCAAATATAGTTCATACTTATGGGTATACTATAGCCAAATCTTCCCAAAACACACCCAAATTACTAATCAACTTCAATGCTCCACAAAACACATATCACAAATATTATTCATCCGTATAATAAGATACCATAGCCAAAATAAACTCAAAGCATAAGCAAACATATCCGAAATTAACAAGGAAATTAAGCCATTTTCGAATGGCTCAAATTATACAAAACCAAAATCTAACATTTCAAAACACATTTTCAACCTATACATGCCATAATTCGAGTTTGATTATTTAAATACCAAAGCTATAGATAGTGTGATAGACTTTGTTGACGATCCCCGAGCTTGTAACTTGAATCCAAAATCTATAAAATAGAAACACACATAAAAACACAGAGTAAGCTTTTGAAGCTTAGTAAGTCATAAGCAATTAAACATTCCAAAATTATTATCAACTTATTTAAACTAAAGTAATTTATAGTATCATAATATATCAAATCCACATATATGTAATTCATTATAAATATATATTTTCATACTCAATTATCGTCCTGGCAGAATACTCATGAAGCCAAATTATCATTATTACCATTTATATTCCACAACCAACTAGTTACTGTAACTTACTTCACGTACCCATTAACATAGAAACTCATATGTAATCGCATAGTTTCATATGCATATATTAACCATGGAGCCGAATACATATAATCATGTATTCCTAATACTAAGTTTCATTTGAATAATAATTTCAAGGCCAATTACACTTGGTTACATAAGTCCCTATATCAAAATAATTCATCATATTCATATATTAAATATATAATAGAAATTACCTAATCATATATGCACATGTTTAAAGATTATTCATGATAAACAAGTTACTAACTCACAAAGTCAAATACACATATCACATTCGCATATATTCTTCATTTGCACCCTTTTAAGATTTGCAACAATTAATAAAGGTACTTATTACTTTACCTCAAATAGGTAATGAGTTAAATCATACCTGGCATATAGCTCATTTTACACATTCGAACTCAATTTACCTTTGCCCAAGGAACCATTCGGAATTGGATTGGACACTTGGATAATCACACAAATCGTACAATGCCAACGTCCCAGACGTGGTCTTACATGTAGTCACATATCGATACCACTGTCCCAGACAGGGTCTTACTCGTAAACACATAACAAAATCACATATCGATGCCATGGTCTTACTCGTACACATATATCGGAATCCTATGCCATGACATATGTATCTTGATTATTCCTAAGTTCATACGGGGCTTTCGGAGGTCGTAACTCGGTCGATACGAATGCTTGAACATGGTTACCAAGCTTATACACATTTGGAAATAACATGAATAAATTCATACATTACAGACCAACATATATATTTATCATTTAACGACAATTAGGCACGTCTATTCACTTATAAACTTACCTCGGATGACGTAAAACGAAACGGAACGGCTAGTCGACAACTTTCGTTTTTCCTCGATCCAAATTCGATTTCTTTGGTTCTTGATCTCAACATATTCAAATTAAGCTCATTCAAACATATTTTCATTCAATTTAGTAAAAAAAAACATAAATGGACAATTTAGCATTTTACCCCTGACATTTAAACTTTTTTTCAATTTAGTCCTTTTTGCACAAAACACAAAATACACAAAATTTCAGCATACCCATGTTGAGCCGAATTTTGCCCACTCTAAAAAAAATCCATATATTTAATTCATTTCACATTTTAGTCCTTCAAATTATTATTTTTGCAATTTAGTCCCAATAACTCAAAATGATCAAAAACTCCAATACAAAATATGTTAATCTAAAACATATCTTTCATAATTCATCATCAAACAACAAAAATCACAAGCTCTCAACAATAGCATAACTCAAAATATTCACCAAAATAAAAAATTCAAGCATGGGTTTTGTAGTACTCGTAGCAACGATCTCAAAAACGTAAAAATCATCAAAAACCAAGTTGAACTCTTACCTTGATTGAGCTTGAAAAGCAACCGAACCTAGGTTTTATTTTTTTTCTTTCTTGTTTTAGTTTCGGCAATGATAAAAATAATATGAACATGGCTTTCTTTTTTTTTATGTTTTATGTTATAATATATTTTATTAACTTATGTTTTTAATTTACTTATTTAACCATACTAAAATTATAACAAAACCATATAATATATGTCCACTACCGTTAATTTAATAAGTCAATGGGATATTTACCACTTAAGGGCTTCCTTTTATAAAGCCAATAACAATTTGACCCTTTATACATTAGACTACCAATTTTTAATTTACGCGATTAAGTCCTTTTATTAAATCGGATACCTAAACGACAAAATTAAATCACGAAAATTTCACAATTATAAATTCACACAAAATAAACACAGAAAATAATTTTAAAATATTTTTCTAACTCGGATTCATGGTCCCGAAACCACCGTTCCGATTAGGGTCTAAATCAGATTGTTACATGGCAGGCAGTGTGAAAACCCCTGTATGTGTGAATTTGGAATTAATTCCACACGGGTGTCAGACAGGGCAAGTCCCTGTATTACCTAAGCCGTGTGAGCCACACGGGCCAACCACATGACCATGTCAAATTGATCACACGGGCGCGTTGCCCCTTCCACATGGGCATGTGCCCCTGTGTCAAATGTCAGTTTTCTAAAGTTGACTAAAGAACCCGAGTTGTTTTCAAATAATTTTTGATGGGTGTTTTAGGCCTCGTAGGCCCATATTAAAGACGTTTTGATAAGCTTGAGAAAGTTTTAAATTTGTCCAAGTCTTGGAGACTTGAAATTGGTAGTAAGCACAAGCTGAAGTTAGGTAACGCCTTGTACTCTGTCCCGGCGTAGGATACGGGTATGGGGTGTTACAATTTCAGTACGACTTTTCACCCTCAGATTGATAGACAATCGAAGCGAGAGTGTAACACCTTATACCCAGCCCTACCGTCTAGTTTGGGTACCAGATATTAAAACAACCTGATTCACTTAATCATTTTTTTATCTAATTTGATTACATACTTATATGACCTAAATTCAAATTTCAACTACTATTAGAACTCTCATCATTTCGAGTATAAATTCTTGCAACTTTGCTCCTTAAAACAATTAGACAGATATTTGCAAACTTAAAATTTAAACTTGGATACAAACATACTCTACTTAACCCTTGAGGAGAGGACTTTAAGGGCACCCCTCTGTATACATGAGCAACTACCACGCTCACTACTAGAATCTAGTGGTGTCTTGCTTGGTCCCACCACTCTATTCTTCGAGTCCATGTTAGATTTGCATAAAAATGGTAATTTTTATAAGTTCAATGAACTTAGTGAGATCCGCTCAATTATTCATAAATATCTGCTTAAAAATTTAAGAAGATATGATCATATGCATAGAGTTAGAACTCTCGAAATTTCATTGGAACAATTTGCATTTGCTGTTGGCGTAACACGTGCTTTGCCTTCTCACTGAGCCAACTCTGGGTGTACATAACCACCGATCTGATTACAATTAGGGTCCATCTAGAATTCCTCTCTCATGGGTCCTAACCCTATTCCCCAATGACCCAATCCTTACTTATGCTTTTCAAGATAGTCCTCTTTACTGATACCCATTTTTACCATTTTGGATTGGCGTCAATTATTGACGCTTAAATATGTATTCACCATAACTGTGGATTCGTACCTTGGTCCCCTTTAATTCACTCTGAATACCATAAAGAATTGATGTGCCATTCCGGTGATAACCTACTCTTTTAGGCAGCCCACATTTGATCCCCTTGACCGTTTCTCCCTAGGTATTCTCACCTAGCCTTTCTCATGCTACTTGTCCCTGATGGGCTCTCGTTTATTTTGCTATAGTTCAACGGACTTTCCTTTAAAGGTAGTCCTAGGTAAAACTTCCTCTTCTGATAAATCCCTATGGGTTTTCCCCACGCCACATAGTCCTATCCTGTTATTCCTTTCTCTATATGTCTTTGGCAGACTTTACCAAAACAAATGTTTGGCTTAGAATCTGCTTCATAGACTCGCCAATCAAACCCAGAGTCAGTTTATTCTCCAATCTTTTCCAAGTTCATATTGATGGTTACCACATATCTCGAAGAGGGTACCTTGACCCTGATAAGGCCATATAGGCAAATCTTCTATTTTTGGTAATACCTTAGCGGATTCTCTTACTAGCATGTTTATCCATGGTTTAAGAAGCGTAGACTCATCTCAATATGCTACTCGCCGCAAGAGACTTCCAATGACTTCATTCACTTTACCCTATTAAATTTCCCTAGCTCAACATTTTGTTACACTTAATCTACTATCATAGCCTAAATATGGTCTTATGTTGTATAATCCTATATTTAATGTCTTGGTAGACTCTCCTGTGTTTATTGTCTCAGTAGGCTACCTTGTGATTACTATTTTGATGGACTTCATTGGTTTCCATACCCGAGCTATGGTCTTACACCTTATAACCCTATGTTTAACGTCTTGCAGACTCTACTGGTTGACATAGTCAACCTATGGTCATACACGTTATACCTATTTGGAGGTGTCGCCCCATAGGACTTTACCATTGTCGCGGTGTCACCCCATAGAGCTTGTAGACCGTTGTAATGGTGTTTCTCTATAAAACCTAGTTACCGTTATCACAGTGTCACCCTAAAAGACCAGTCGATAATTGTCATCACTATTTCACTTTAGTGAACTAATCAATATAATTCTATCTTATATTTGACCTTAATGCTCGAACACTGAAGTGTCCCCTCCGCAAGGTCTGAAGCTTTGCACATCGCAATTGTACCCAGCAACACCCGATTTTGGAATCTAACAAAAATTTCATCTCCTTATCCATCCACCCAATCCTCTGCTCTGCCCACTTGCTTAACTCCATCTAGCCAGTCAAATTAAATTACCTTCATACTCTGTATATAAAATAATCATATATTTCATACAATTAAGATACTAGTTGCATAACACAAAGTATACCACATGTTCAACACCATGTAATGTTTTTTTAATATTCAATAATAATACTTTACCAGACTTACATACTTGTATAAAATTATACATTCACAACATTCTCAGTCACCATTTTGCACACATTAATGGACTCAAACAACCCAGAACAATCACAACACAATTCATTTAACAACTCAATCTTATCAACCACCCAAAATAAAGTAAAAAAACTCACCTGAGCTCATTTATCCTTAACAGCTTAGCTTTTCCAAACACCAGTCTCTTTCTTCCTGGAAGCTAAGCATGACATTCATTCATAAGCTAATTCGAAGGTATTCAACTTGAAACCTAGAACTCAATTTATAGAAACTTATTAGGAGTTCTAACCCTCCTTTTTCAAAATCTCTAGCACAAAAAGGTTGAAAAGCTTACTAGTTTCTCGATTTCTCTACATCCATACTTCATTTCTCACAACATCAGCCCCATGCAGAGTTCTCCCAAGTTCTATTTTTCGGAGAAACCGAAGAAGACAATACCAGTGAGAACAAAGTTAGTAAAAATAATTGGGGAGGAATTTTTCCTTCCTTTATATTGTCCACGATTCACCTATATATACAAATCTCATACACAGTCTTTTAATCTTTTTAGCTAATCACTGGCAATCATTATGTCTCCCACTATGGCACCAATCGGTTCCATCCTAACCAAACTAGAATTGAGATACAACTAATCACAATTTGTCTAATAAAATATCTAAATTTCCTAGTGGAGCCCGTCAATTCGCTAATTCTTACAATTTAATCCTAACTTTTCTTATATTTTGGGTCAATAAAGATAATCGGGTATTACAAAGTGATTCAGATACTTGAGGATATGTTACATTGATGTGTAATTGAATTTGAAGGTAGCTGGGAAAAATTCCTTCCATTAGTCGAGTTTGCTTACAATAATAGTTATTAGTTAAGCATCAAAATGACACCTTAGGAGACATTATATGGTTGTAAATGTCAAACTCCTTTATGCTATTCAAAGCTGACTGAAAAAAAGTTAGTGGGAATTTATTTGATCCATGGGATAGAAGAAAATGTCTAGATTACTCAAGATTGCTTGAAAATTGCTTCTGACCGAAAAATTCCTATGTTGACTTAAAAAGAAAAGACATTGACTTCAATATTGGCAACAAAGTCTTCCTAAAATTTTCACATTGGAAAAAGGTTCTGTGTTTCGGCAGAAAAGGGAAGCTTAGTGATAGTGTTATTTCGTGATAGGTTTTAAATATTTATAATTACTCATTCTTGAACTAACTATTATCGCGATGTAGGCAAGTGTACTTATTGAACAGTAGTATAGTTTTAGCAAGACCGGATTGTCGAACCCAAAGGAACTAAAAGTACTAGTAATGACTGTCTTTTTATTATCTAGCCTAAGAATAATGGGGTTTTGTTTTAATTAACTAATTATCTAAACTAAGAACGCACAGAGAAAAGAATTGGGGAATTGCTTTTGGAAAAATCGATTGACTTAAAATAATACCTAAGGAAAAATCCACCTAGACTTTAGTTGTTATTCTGGCTCCGAATCAGACGATTTATTCATTCAACTTGTTCCGTAGAGATCCCTAAGTTATGTTATTATCCCTATTCAAGACCCTAGATTGAATAACCGAGACTTTTCTCTAATTAACACTCTAGGTTGCATTAACTCGATCTATGGATCCTCTTATTAGGTTTCACCCTAATCCAGCAAAATCTTGTCACCCTATGTCTAGGCTCGCAATCAACTCCGCTTAATTATGACAATTGTACTCTTAGATAGGGTCTATTCCTCCTCTGAATAAGAGCTTGCCTTGAATCAGTATCATGGGATATCAAAAAAAGAATTAAGAACACATAATTAAGAACAAGTTAAATATTTATCATACGATTCAGAAAATAATCACAAGATTCATCTTAGGTTTTATTCCCCTTAGGTATTTAGGGGATTTAGTTCATAACTAAATAAGAAAACATCTCAGAATAATAAATAATGCAAAACATAAAGAAAACCCAAAACTCCTGAAGGGGAATTGAGGAGAGATCTTCAATCTTGATGATGAATCCGGCTTCTGAGATGAATCAATCAGCTTTCTTGAGTAATTCCTTACTCCCTCCTCTGTGTGCCCCCTCTTCTCCTCTTCTAGAGTGTATTTATAGGCTTTGGAATGCCTATGAGCCCTCAAAAGTGGCCTTTTCTGAATTGGATTTAACTTGGGCTCGGCAGCAACACGCTCGTGTGCGATTACTTCAGGCTGTGTTCGAGCCTATTAGAATGGCATGGGCGTGTGCTGTACCCGTGTGAGTCATGCTTCGATTCTGACAGATTGACACGGCCGTGTGGGCTGCCCGTGTGAGGAAGTCCAGGCCGTATTGAGTTCGTACTTTGGCACATTTTCTCCGTTTTTGGCCCGTTTCTCGTTCCTTTCGCTCTCCTATGCTCTCCTAAGTATAAAACATGAAATTAAAGCATTAGGAGCATCGAATTCACCAATTCTAATGGAAAATCATCCATAAAATGCGTTAAACATGGGGTAAAAATATGTATAAATTACGGTTTATCACTCAGTTCGAGATTTATTTTGGTAGAAAAGGGAAGCTCAGTTCGAGATTTATAGGGATCTATGAAATTCTAAAGAGAATTGAGCTTGTAGCTTATTAAATAGCTCTGCTTTCAAAACTAGAAAAGATTCATAATGTTTTTCACGTATAAATGCTACAAAGATATAGATTTCATCCTTTTCATGTGTTATCTCCCAATGAAATCGAGTTACAGCCTGATTTGATGTATAATGAAGAACCAATTAAGATTTTAGCTTGAGAAGTGAAAGATTTGGGAAATAAACGTGTAGCATTAGTGAAAGTAATGTGGCACTATCATGGTACAAAGAAGCTACACGGGAACTAGAAGAAACTATGAAATCCAAGTACCCTAATCTTTTCTCAGGTAAATTTCAAGGACAAAATTTCTTAAGGGGGATAATTGTAATAATTTGATTTTTAGTGATGTTAGAAGGAGGTGGTTCAGGACTTCATTTCCATAAACTGAGATTGTAAATATTAAGTATGAATATTTTCGGAGTTGGTATAAAAGTTTACTAAAGTTTAGTCTTTCAATTTTTTTAATTAATTACTCAATTAGGGTACAAGGATTAAATTGTAAAAGTCTTATTATTATAGGTTTTTCATTAGCCAAAGAACTGAAATATCAATTAAATCATTTTCTAATGTGTGTTAATGGGTGATCTACTATAATTTGATATGTCAAATTAGGCTCCTTATTACACTTTACGAGTTTTTTTTTGAGCAATTTTTATGTTTTTATTGTTTTTTTTTTTTAGTTTTCATTCTTCACCTTAATAAATGATATAGTGTGTTTTATGCTTATTTTGAGACCCAAATCGGCCAAATGTTCCATTTGGACCCTAATGATCAATTGAGTGTTGTAAGTTGTAACAGCCCGATTTAGACCCTAATCGAAAAGGTGGTTTCAGGACCACAAATCCAAGTTAAAAAA
This sequence comes from Gossypium arboreum, assembly GCF_025698485.1. Lineage (NCBI taxonomy): Eukaryota > Viridiplantae > Streptophyta > Magnoliopsida > Malvales > Malvaceae > Gossypium > Gossypium arboreum. Next base: position 114,789,885 of record NC_069075.1, on the reverse strand, counting down.
TGTTTAAAAATTATTTTATGTGTTTATTTTGGGTGAATTTATATTCATGAAGTTTTCGTGATTTAATTTTATTATTTTAGTGTCCGATTAAATAAAAGGGCTTAATTGCGTAAAATGAAAATTTAGTGGTTTAATGTGTGAGGTCCGAATTGTGTTTGTCTTTGTAATTTGAAGTATTTATATGCAATTTGTCCATGAAAATAAGTAATGGACGATAAAATCCTTAAGTTAAAATGGTTTTGTATTAATAAATAAAGGTTATAATTGTAAAATGTATAATAACATGTAATAATAAAACATAAAAGTAAAACAAAAGTGTTCATACACTTTGCATGACCGAATTTAAAGAAAAAGGAAAGAAATAAAGCTTCCATAGGTTCGGCCATTGTTGATAGCTTAATCAAGGTATGTAACTAGTTCGATTTTTGATCATTTTTATGTTTTTGAGATCGTGGCTTCGAGTACTACCCGACCCATACTTGAATTTTTTATTTTGATGAATATTTTGAGTTATGCCATTGATGAGAGCTTGAGATTTTTTTTGTTTGATGATGAAATATCAAAGATATGTTTTAGATTAACATGTTTTGTATTGGAGTTTTTGATGATTTTGAGTAATTAGGACTGAATTGCAAAAATAATAAATTGAGGGACTAAAATATGAAATAAATGAATTATATGGACTAGAATGAGTATAAGGAAGATTCAGCCTAACTATGTTGCTGTGAGATTTTGTGTATTTTGTGTTTTATGCAATTAGGACTAATTTGTAAAAGTATGGAATATCAGGGGTAAAATGGTAATTTTCCCATTTATATGATGTAAATTGAATGAAATTGTGTTTGAATGAGATTAATTTGAAAATTTTATAGATCAAGAACAAAAGAAATCAGACTTGGATCGGGAAAAAGCAAAAATAGTCGAACAGTCGATTTACATTGTTTGTCGATATTAGAGGTAAGTCTTTAAGCAATTAAACATCGTTAATTTTGAATGTAACTTAGTTTAATATGCTGGTTTGGAATTCAAGGATTTATAGTAAAGTTAGCCAAATATGATAAAGCATAGAAATAACGTATTTGAGTTTAACTCGATTAAGTTATAACATTTGAAAGTCTGTATAAACTATATGGAACATCTGAAATTTTCAATATATGAATTGTTTATGAGATAGCTTTATAATAATGATATTTAGGCTTTGAGCCTAGAAAGCCTTGTGCTGGTGAATTTAATTGGGCTTGATGCCTAGCAGGCTTATTGCCGGTGTATAAAATCAGACTTTAAGTCTAGCAGGCCTTATGCCGGTGTGTGATACAAGCTTAAGCCTAGCAGGTTTTATGCCAGTGAAATATTATAAGTCTATGCCTAAAAGACTTTATGTTGTTGTGATAAATGAATACGTTGAACGAGCTAAAACGATCAGGTACGTGATAGTTGGAATACCTATTTGAAAACAGGATGAATTGATTTCTTGATATGTGATGAAAAAGAATACATGAATTTGATGTAGTACATATGCTAATGTGAGAAATAAATTTGATCTTATAATTGTACATGAATTTAATGTTAAACTTTGAGTGATGAATATATGTCTTAAAATATATATGTATATTCGATTATATAAGTCAATGTGGTTTCGAAATTTGAGAACATATTGGTGATGTATACTTGTATATTCGGCCAAAGAGAAATTGCCTTATGAAAGTATATGTTATATACATATACATATGTGTGGAATTAAAAGATTGAAAATAAAGGTGATTAAAAATGCATAAGTTGATTTATTTAATTGAAATGTTATTATGCATTAATTGTTTAATTTGCTTAAGGCTTACTAAGCTAAGTTATCTTCCTTTGTATGTATATATTTGTCTTTGTTTTATAAAGTTTGGAGATCGTTACATGCTCGGGGATTGTCAATAAAGTCAATCGCACTTTTGTTTATTCTCGGTACTTTTGAAAGTTTTAAATTCAAACTTATGGCATGTATAGGCTGAATGGTGTTTTGACATGATGAACCTTGGTTTTGTATAAAAGCCATGCAAAAATGGCTTATTTAAACGCTTGAATTTAGTTTTGGTATAATGATGGTTTGAGTCCATTTTGGTTATTATGCAATGTGTCAAGGATGAATGATACTTGTGATATCTATTTGAGCATTGAAGTTGCTTGGTAAATTTGGATGTGTGCATTGGATTGATTCGGTTATGGTATGCATAGATAAAAGACTATTTAAATTTTTGGTTGTTGTATTTGGTCAAAGTGTTATATGTGATTTGGCATTAAAGGTTGTTTGGCTATGCCCAAGCATAATATAAGTTTTTCTTGATATGTTCATTATATGGTATGGAAGATTCATGTTTTATATATATAAATATATCTATTTGTAGTTAATGGTTTACTCTTGAGAGGTATAAATTGTAATATGAGTTGGTTTATAATTATACAATAATGTATTGTGAATTCGGATATAAGATAAAGGTATATGAGATGGTTATGACTAACTTGTGATTTGGCATTTGCTTATATAAATATTTATGCATATGATGAATTGACTTGATATGTATCTCATCTAAAGGTATACTATGTAATATGTAGGTAATATGTAAAATTATTTGCGTCTTAGGCAAAGTTTAGATGACCAAATTGATGACAAACAGGTTAGCTGTGTATCTGCATTTTTGGCATGTGAAATGTGTGCATTTCAAATCGTTACTTGTGTTGTAAAATGGTTAATTATAAATAAATGATTGAGTATAATTTTAGTTTGTGAATTAAACTTGATAAGTTTCGTTATTAATGTTCAATTATAGTTCATGTTTAATATGGTTAAAATGTATATAAGGTTTATTTGTTTAATGAAACATATTTGACTATTTGTGAATATATGAATGTTGTATATGTTGATGATTAAATTGTCATGTGTTAGATTTTATTTGATTTAATTTGTACATGTTGCGAAATATGTCTTAATATGATTTGATGTTTATCAGATATCCGAATTTGACTTGTATTTGTATTTTATGTAATGATAAAATTTCGATTAATATTTATTTCGACATTCGTATATGCATATGAATATGACTTGTGCGGATATTCAGAGTTGTGCTTTTGTTCAGTAATGCCTTCGGACCCTAATCTGACGATGGATACAAGTTAGAGGTGTTACACAAGAAGTCATCGGAGGCTCGAACATGAGTGAAAATATCACCTAGAAAGGGGTATTGCGACATCAAAGATTGGAAGTCGTGATACCCTTGATAGTGCTGAATTGAAGAAGATCAAGCCACTTTATAGTGATATCGTGATATCCAAGCATGGGTATCACGATATCCAACTCCCAAAGGACCCCTCATTTTAAGACTGTCGTGGGTATCACAATACCCAAGCTTGGGTATCGCAATATTATTGCCTGATAAGGAGAAAAATGACTATAGGGGTAGATTCTGTCTAGTACCAACACCAATCAAAATTAAATGCCTAGGGGCATTTTAGCCAATGAAAATTGGGTTATAATTGGCTTTAAAAATACAAAAATTGGTTGAAGCAAAAGAGGTTGCAGTTTTGGGTTAGAAAGCTTGTTAGTTTAGGTTTTTCTCCATCTTTTAGCTTAAGAGTAGAGTAATTTTCTTCTCTATAATTTTAGGGTTTTAGTTTATGCTTCTTTCTGGTTTTACTTAGTTTCATAGTTGTTAGTTAAGTTAGTCTTTGATGTAGCTTAGTTTTATTTACATGTTAAAGACTTTAAACTTAGTTGTAATTACTCTTTCATATTTAGTTCAATTTTATTCCAGTTTGCTTCATTTTTAGTTCTTAAAAACCCTAACTTTCATCTTGCTTATCTTTATTGCTTGTATTTTACATTGTTGTTAAGTTTATTAAGTTCAAAAACCAAAACTTTCATCTTTTTGTTCAAGTTTAAGTTAATGGCTTCCATTTATGTTTCTTTCATGGTTGCTAGCTTTAATATGGTAATGGATAACTAAACCCTAGGTGGGTGGTTAATGGAAATGTTGTTTGGTTAGTTTTTAGGTCTGGGGACTAAATCGTAAAACTGTACTAAATAGAATACACTTCAAAACATAGGACTGACGACCCTAAGGGAATACCAAGATAAGTGAGACCAAGAGGTAATCTTATCAAGTACAAATTCATTAGTCTTAGGTTAGCCGGTGAGATCGAGAGATAACCTAGACTAATTTGTCTAAGTTGGTAATGTTGTATGATGGTCGTGAAACTAACTAAAAATTTGACTTAAGGCAAACGCACCTATCGACTAGTAGTATAGTTAAAGTGAGACTGGAAATATCGTATCCACGAGGACTAAAAGTACTAGCAATTACTATCTTTTTATTATCTAGCCTAAAATTTAAGAGAATGTTTTATCTGAACTAATTATCTAATTAACTAAAGTAATGACAGAGATTAAAGTTGGAAAATACTTTTGAAAAACTGATTGAGAAGACAATACTCAAGAAAGAATCCACCTAGACTTCACTTATTACCTTTAACTTAGATGATTTATTCACTTGACTTATTCTGTAGAAATCACTGATTTATGTTAATATCCCTTTCGAGACTAAAAACAACTAACTCTAGGTTGATTAATTCAAATCTCTTTCTAATTAAAACCCCTATTGTCACATTAACTCGATCTATGGATTCCCTTATTAGATTTGACTCTAATTCAGTAGATTTATGTCGTCCTATCTTTAGGATTGCATGCAACTCCGCTTAATTATGAATGATCAACTCTTAAGCAGGGACTTTTCATTCACTGAATAAGCAAATCAGAAACCTGAATTAATATCCTAGAATATTAAAGCAAGGATTAAAATTCACAATTAAGAATAAGAACAAATATTTATCATATAAATCAAAGAGTAATGAGATTTGTCTTAGGTTTAATCTTCCTTAGGTATTTAGGGAGTTTAATTAACAAAAAAACATAAAGAAACCCAAAGAACTTCTAGGAAATTGGATGGAAATCTTCAGTCTTGATGTAGATCCTGGCTCCGAGGTGATTCCGATGGCTGTTCTTGAGTATTTTCTGCCTCCAACTCTATGTGTCCCCTTTAATCCTCTTCTAGGGCGTTTATATAGGCTTTTCCGAGTAGAACTAGACTTGGGCTCAACAAGGACACGGCCGTGTGCCACGCCCGTGTGCAGATGTTCAAGCCGTGTGTAATTCTGAGTTAGTTTCTAGTCGACACGGTCATGACACATGGGCGTGTGGTCTGCCCGTGTGCCTCACACGGGCGTGTGGATAACCCGTGTACAAGTGTTTAGGCCATGTGAAACACTGATTTAAGCCTAATTTTTTCGTTTTTGGCCCGTTTCTTGCTCTTTTTGCTATCCTAAGCTCTCCTAAGTATAAAACACGAAATTAAAGGATTAGGAGCATCAAATTCACTTAAACCAAGGAAAATTCATTCATAAATATGTCAAGTATGGGGTAAAAATATGTATATATTACGGTTTATCATTGTGACCGAGAGGTAAAATGGAATCAATTTAGGAGTGTTAATGATTTATATCCCTAATTTGAGGGATTTTATATGTTTTACCACCTTTTTACTTAATAAATATGTTAATATTGAGTAATTGTTATTAAAATAAGTGAATATTACTTAATTAGTAATATTGGGAATGAATTTTTGTACGTATTTTATATTATTTCATGTTAATTTATTAATATATGATTTTTTTACTATGTAGGAGAACCATTGAAGATGATTAATATGAACGAAACATGGACATGCACAAATCAATTTATGTGGATGGTAAGACCATGCAAACTGGATTATGAGGTTGATAATTTGACCCAGTAACATATGTGCTAAAAGATGGATATGTTTGCTAAATTATTAGATTGAGAAATTGTCCAACAAAGGGGAATTAAAGCCCAGTTTCAACACAAGTAGATGGCTGCCCAAAAGTAAGCTTTGGGGTATTTAATTGAAGGTCTTTACAGTTGGAAAATAATAAAAAATCAGCCTAACAACTTTGTTGTTCAAATCATCCACCCTATAGCTATTAATAGCCTTGGTTTGAATTCAAAATGAGGAGACTAAGGCATCCCCTTTTCTATGAATTGTGGCCAGCCATATGTGAGAGAAAAGGAAGGAATTTAAATGCTAGTTTTAGCAAACTCTACCCTTTACCTTCACCTATAATTACCATGCACCTATCCCTCATCCCTTAAAACTCGTCTCTCATTCATTCTCTCATTCATCATTCTCTCTAATTTCCCTTTTCCTTTCCCTTGCATAACAACCATGTCCCTTTGCATCTTTTAGCCAACATAAGCTTTTTCAAAAGCATTCTTTGGCTGGCCACCTTAGGAAACACTTAGCAAAGAAGCATTGATCAGAATAAAAGAGCGCATAAGTCAAAATAGATCCAAAAGGTTGCTGAATTGAATAGAGTTTATTATTTCCTCTTTTTATTTATTTTAAATATGTTTGCTTTGAGTTTATTGTTTTTGGCATCAACTATGGTATTTTAAATCTTGTTTGCTAGGATGATTATGTTAATTCAATAGGATTTATTTTATTCATGTTCAATATGTTTGGGCCCCAGTCGATCATGTTTTCAATTAATATCATGATGGATTTCATTTATACATGATTGGGTGCATTTAGATTAGCTGAGTGATCCTAACTAGACGACAGCTAGTAGACATATAATTGAAAAGTGCAATGCTCAATTTCGATCATTAAACCCAACTAAATTGAGGTTCATAATATCTTTAGTTAGCTTTATTATCTTGCATAGTTTTTAGATTTCTGTGATTAGACCGTTGCAAACGTAAATGTCCCTGTGACCTCGCTTAAATGTTAAGAAATCCTTAGTTTGATATGATCAGTAAAATGCATATTTCTTTAAGTAAAAGATCGGGAGGATTTAATTTGGTTTCCAAACTCATGAAAGATCAAATTGTGTATTTCCGAACATTGTTAAGCATGATAAAGTAAATTGAATTGATTAATATAATTATCCTAGCCCATTCAATGTTGATTGTTTTTATTGCTAAAGTCATTCATTCATCCATCTAGATAATTTGTATTTAGATTAAAAATTACATTAGGGATCACTCTTTGCATCTAGTTAATTTCACTTAGTCTAAACATCACCATTCAAATCATTGTGTTTTTATACCAAATTATGAATTTATAATTATACAAATAATAGATTAACATACACAGCCCCTGTGGAGATGATAACTCAATTTACTTACTTATTACTTGAACAGCTGTGGACATTTTCACCAACCATGTTATAGTTATCGTATTTGGTAGTTTTATAGTTTTCTTTATTTATAATTTAGTCATTCTCTATTGTAGGTAATTAATTAGTTTAATTTAACTTCAATTTATGCTCTGTTGTAATATACAAATTAGTGAATAGTTAGCAAGACTCCTTTCTTGCATGCATTCTTCAATGGAAATCACTAAATTGTTGACTCCCTTGGGTTTGATCCTTGAAATACTCTAGTATTCCATTGTAACACTACAACTATTACAACTGACCTGTCACACTTGCAGTAAGTTGTGATATTTATATTCATTTTAGTCCCAATGTTGATTCATATCTCTCCCTCGTTTGCGAGAGCACAAGGAAAGGTGGTCAAGTTTTTGGCACTGTTGCTGAGGAGTCGGTGCAAGATTTAGTGATTTTTGTTTGATTATTGCATTCTTGTTATGGAGATAATTGGAAAAAAACTAAGTCAATAGATACGACATTTTTATAGTTTTCTTGATTTTGTCTTGTTGAATTATTGACTGATAGTCATGTTCAATGACGATTATAGGTGGTTGATTGGCTATTTAATGTCATAACAATAATGTGCAAGCGTACACTGTTGAGGCAAGTATAGCAGACAGATGTGAGTCTATTGGATTTCGATCCTACGAGGATGGTTGTCTTTTTTCTATCAATGTCAGTGCAACAAATGGATAGAAACGAGATAAATTGTGAGAGTAGGTGTCGAAGCAACAACTTGAAAACAATAAGATAAAAGATGGTAATGATGAACTGGGATTCCCAACGTGAATATTCAACAAAAATGCTAAGTGCTCACAAGGTATAAAAAGGTAGGTGATTGTCGATGCAATAAGTTGCAATGAATATCTTACCAAGCTTAACTTCTATATTTAATCAAAGACTTAAACATGCACATTAGTCACACCTTCCGATGATGGCTATGGAACACTATTAAGAACAAGTGGATTAAATTCCTCTAATCCTCAAGCAACTTTCGTTGTCATGCTTGTTAACTTGAATTGTCACTGCACCTTCCAGTGTTAGTGACGCAATAACACTTTCGTGCTAAAAACATTCAAACCTAAAGATTAAACAGTAGAAGCAAGATTGAATAAAATAACATTTAACCCATAAATTATATGTACTTCCATACTATCATGAAATAAAAAGTAATCACCAGCGTTTAGAAAAAAAATAAAATAAACAAGTGGAGAATACTATTCCTAGACAACTCGACTTGAATCTATTTATTCCCTCTTGTGTCACACTCAAGGCTCCTCGTCAAGAGCTAAGTCGCATCCTTTTCATGTCGGTTCACCCATCGGAGCTTAAGCTGCCATAGCTGAAAGCTTGAAGGGATAGGTTGAAGAAGATGATCCAAAAAGCTCTCCTTCCCTTTTTTTCTTTTTATGTGAATATTTATATTTTTTTCCAAATAGCCTAGGTGTCCTTTCATCAGAATCATGCTGCCTCTATACGTACAAGTTAGTTGTACCAAACTGGGTAGCTCATGCATTTTTATTCCTATCTGGATAGCTATTAGGTGCAGTGACAATTTTGGGCGCAATCTGAAATTACACATGCAGCAACATCAATACCAAAATATGACAAAATTAAGGGTATATAAACTAAGATCCACTGAGTCATAAAATGTAAATTACTGAACTGAAAATGCTAAAATATGTTTTACAGATAACTAAATGGGGATAAATTAACCAATAAGTAGGGAGAAAACATGTGTTCCTTCTAGTACTATCACACCCCCAAACTTGAGTCTTTACTTGTTCTCAAGTAAAACAAAAACTGGCAAGGTTACACAAGAATTTACTAAGGCAAATAATCATTCTAGCAACTTGAATCACCTAAAATCCCAATGAATGATTCATATTCAAATGATAGAATATTACATTATGAATGAATAAGATTGCATCTTCATCAAAACTAGCATCATGCTCCAAGTCTAAAATTCTATCTACCAATACAATATTTATTGTACAATATATGTTTTTTTTTTGCGAACAAGGGATATTGTTGAATTAATGTACCCTTGTTCCTAAGAAGTAATGATGGAGTGCAACAAACCCCTAGAGAGTTGTAATTGTGCTGACACACACTCATGTAGTGACAACCTTTGGCCAAATTCATTTTTCTAACGCTTGCATTGGAGTGTTCCCTCTTTAACATTTCACAATACACCCACTTTGGAGTTCTCTTATTCATAACTATATATATATGAGTAGCTATAAAAGGCAGATTGATTCACAATTCAGGGAATGCTACTAGTCATCCATTTCTAATGCAACCTAAATCATTCATCAAAGAATTGGAGATAAAACATTCAGTCAAATTTATCTGACTCATTCATTAATAGTTCACATGATTCAAAAATTAAGCATCAAATGTAACAAAAATTTTCAACACATTTGTATTAACCACAAATAAACCTTGCATGCTTTATTAAAAAATTAAAATATGGGTGTATTTCCAAACCCCATATGCATTCCCTAAAACTTAAAGTTTGCATTGTCCCCAATGTACTAACATTAAAATGCGATAACAGTAAAAATGCAATGACAATGTTTACTAAAAAAATAAAATTACAGCTACATGCAGTGCATGAAAACTTCAGCTAAAACTTAAAATAAACTAACTCAGTTTTTCTCGGCCATCAATGTGGCTACATGATTCTTATTCTTCCTCTTTCTTGTGCTTTTTGTCTTTCAAGCACTTTTCTTTTTTTCTTTAGGCTTCACACGATCCTCGGATCACTCCTCATTTTCTGACACTGCCCTAGCATCATCAGTTGCTTCTTCTGTAGGAGGTCACCTTAAGTGGTCTGATCTAAACCACTATAACCAATGAATTGTGGTGCTCCTCATTTGTTACCTCTCCAGCTTCAGCTAGTCTAGCTCCATCTCGCTCCAGGTTATCATTAGTTGCATCAATAAACTTAGATGCATTAACAATGTCCTCAATAGATTCATGTTCAGTAGCTTCTGTCTCAGTATTTTCTTCCTCAACCTTCTCATTCATAACTTCAACACAGGTGTCTTCCTCTTCCACAACAATGTTCTCCTCAACAGCATGCGCCTATTAACCAGCAATGACATCACCCTTAACATCCCTTAAGTCCTCTTCTTTCTCAAAATCAGCGATATGCACAATGGGATAGGATTCCACCGATCTATCTCGGTCCCCTAGGTCATCTTCCTTGGAGGAGGGTTCATACTCTCGAATGATCGGTGGGAACACTGGAAATTCTAGGAGTGGGGTTGGGCTTAATTAATGTAATGTGGTTACAATAGAGTTTTTATAGGCCCTGGTATAAGCGTAGAACAAATTTTGTGATCTGTCCATATCCTCTATTGTAGCAACAAGCCTGATCTGCTTATTGCTGATGTAATTGGCCAATTTCTCTATATCTTTCATTTTACACAGTAATGATGTCTCTGCAGTTAGGTTTGTTCCCTTGCTTTCTACTTTGATTTTTCCCTTCCTTGTCTTGCTGGCCTCTGGCTCCTTCATTGTCAGTGTATCTTTTCCATGAGTCATTCTTTCAATAGACGATTCAATGATCAGGCCCTTATTTTCCAAGACCTCTTCATCATCACGAAGCACGATCCCTTTCTGTTGGCACAGTAGCATCACCAACGATGGGAAAATCAAATTTCCAGTTTGCCTTGCAGCACAGTTAGCAATTTCTTGGTGGAGTATTACACCGATATAAATATTTCTGCCCTTGAAAATTGAATGTATCAGGCACATTCTATCAAAGTTGACTGTGTTGCTGTGAGTAGAGGGTAGTAACCTGCAATTGACTAAATGAAAACAGAACTTGCTTTGTAGTGTTAGGAAGCGACGATGCATCGTATAATTCTTTTGATGTGAAGCTGTCCACAATGCTCCTTCGACACATAAATCCTTCACCAACAGGTCCCTTTTTTCGTCTGTGATATCCTCAATAAACTTGGAGTGTTCATCGACATCCGCTTTAGTGTTGTACAACTCATTGATTTTTGTAGCATCCATTGGGATTAAATCTTCTCGAACAAAGATAAACTCCAACTCATGGTCATAACGATTAGCGTAAAACTCACATACCAATAAAGGAGAATAGCTTTTAGGATATGTGCAGAAAGTCTCCTACTTCAACTTAGAGATGGTTCTAAAGACTTGTTTGCCCAAGTCTTGTTGCCGCGAAAAGAGAATGCCTTGTTCTAGGTGGAATTTTTCCTTCAAAATTTTGTTTTGAAATTAGCCTTTGGCCACCTTCATTAAAAAGATCACCGATTCCTTTTTCTCCGTAGGCATGAAGGATTCTGACTCACGAATTGCAGTTGCAGAGGATGATTATTCTTCAACGGGCTTGGTGGCTTTCTTGACTGATCCTCTCGTTTTTGCCATATTTTGTTTGTTTTGTGGAATGAAGATGGTTTAAAGTTGTAAAGGTTTGAGCTTGGAGAAAAGAAAGTAAATAAAAATGGTTGCTTTATATGTGTAACAGTCGGTACAGTGAAAAGGGGTTAATAGTGAGTGAAAGAAGAAGATGGAAATGTGTGATTTTTGTGAAGGGATATAAAGCTAGTGGGAATAATTATGTCCAATGAGAATTGTGCCCGCTTAGACAAATTAGGCAGCTAGGTGACTTTTGATCAAATGATGAGATCTTGAAAATTCAGATATGCCTTCATTCTTGATGAGTTAGAAGTGACAGCACAATAGTATGAATTGCATTGACAATAAGGCCCAAGTGTGTCGACAATGGTACCTAATTATTCTACAAAAATAAAAAAATAAAAAATAAAACAAACTTGAACAGAAATAAAAAAATAAAATTAAAATTACATAATAAATTTCATAAGAATTGAAAATTTAAACCAATTTAATGGTCTTTGCTTGCTTGTGATCAATATTCCTAAGATAATGTTTCAATCGCTGGCCATTAACTTTGAACTGGTGTCCATCATTTAAATCTCTTATTGTGACTGCACCATAAGGAAATACTTTGACAACTTCGAAAGGTCCAGACCAACAAGAATGCAATTTACCCGGGTGTAGTTTCAGTCTAGAATTAAATAATAAAACTTGTTAACCCACAGTAAATTATCGCGGAAAAATAATTTTTTTCATGCCATCGGTTGGTCTTTTCTTTGTAAATTGCATCATTTTTATAGGCATTTCGCCTGATCTCCTCTAGTTCAGTGATATCCAGTAACCTTTTCTTTCCAGTAGCTTCAAAGTCCATGTTCACTTGCTTAATTGCCCACATTGCTTTGTGTTCCAGTTCAACTGGCAAGTGACATGCTTTCCCAAAAACCAACTGATACGACGACATCCCTAATGGAGTTTTGTATGCTGTCTGCAATGGCCATAAAGCATCATCCAGTTTGAAAGATCAATCTTTCCTCAAAGGGTTCACAACATTCTCAAGAATGTTTTTAATTTTTCGATTTGATACTTTGTCTTGTCCATTAGTTTGCGGATAATAAGTAGTAGCCATTCTATGATTAACTCATATCTCTTCAATGTGGCTGCCACTTGGTTGCAGTGAAAGTGTGTACCTGATCACTAATTAATGCCTTTGGTGTGCTAAAGCGCTCTTCAATATGGCTGCCACTTGGTTGCAATGAAAGTGTGTACCCTGATCACTAATTAATGCCTTTGGTGTGCCACAGCAGGCGAGTATATGCTTGTGAAAAAAAATTAAGCACTATTTTTGCATCATTGTTTGGGACTGCAACAGCTTCAAACCATTTCGAGACGTACTCAATAGCTACTAATATATAAAGATTTCCAAATAAACTTGGAAATGGTCCCATAAAATCCATACCCCAAACATCAAACAATTCAACCTCTATAATTGGCTACTGCAACATTTCATTATGTTGGGATATAGAACCAGTGCATTGACACTTATCACATTGATTCAAAAAATTATCGGCATCCCTGAATAATGAAGGCCAGTAGAATCCAGATTGGAGAATCTTAGTAGCAGTTCGCATGCCACCAAAATGACCACTATAAGGAGTATCATAACAGTGCTACAGGATTGAAAGCATCTCCTCTTTTAGAACACAACGCTAAATAATGTTGTCATTGCATATCTTGAATAAATATGACTCATTCCAATAATACTTCACTACTTCACGAAGAAATCTTTCTTTTTTATGGCCTGTGACACCCAATGGGAGGTTCCCACACACTAGATAATTAACCAAATATGCATACCAACGGGTTCCATATACAGTAAATAACTTAACATCTGGGAATACGTCAACAATTTGAAGTAAGTTTCCATCTTCACTGCCAATTTCCAATCGAGACAGATGGTCTGCAACTTGATTTTCTGAACCCTTAGGGTCTTTTATCTTGATGTCGAATTCTTGCAACAATAAAATCCAGCGTATCAGTCTTGGTTTTGCATCCTTCTTAGCAAAAAGATATCTCAACTTCGGGTGATCAATAAATACAATAACCTTTACGCTAACAAGATAAGAGCGAAACTTGCCGAAAGCAAAGACTACAGGCAACAATTCTTTCTCTGTAGTGGTATAGTTGATTTGAGCCTCTGTAAGAGTTTTCCTAGCATAATAAATGGCGTGAAATATTTTTCCCTTGCGTTTTCCTAGAACAACACCCACAGGAAAGTCGCTTGCATCGCACATAACTTCAGTCGCTTGCATCGCACATAACTTCAAAAGGCGGAGACTAGTCGGGTGCAATGACAACAGGTGCATTTACTAGCTGCGTCTTTAATTAAATGAATGCCTCCAGACATGCATCGTCAAAGAAGAATTTTTTATTCTGTTCTAGCAATGAGCATAAGGGCTTTCCAATTTTCGAGAAATCTCTAATAAATCTTCGGTAAAACCCTGCATACACAAGAAAATTGTGAATATCTTTCACATTTTTCGGTGGAGGTAATTTCTCAATGATTTCCACTTTAGCTTTGTCTACTTTAATGCCTTGACTAGATATGCAATGGCCTAATATAATGCTTTTAGTTACCATGAAATGACATTTTTCTCAATTTAGAACAAGATGTGTGTCTTCACATCGTTGTAATACTTTATCCAAATTGTCAGCGTAATGATCAAAATCATTCCCATAGACTGAGAAATCATTCATAAAAACTTCTAAAGAACCTTCGATCATATACGGGAAGATTACCATCATGCACCTTTGAAATGTGGCTGGTGCGTTACAAAGACCGAAAGGTATACGGTGAAAAGCAAAAGTACCAAAAGGACAGGTGAAATTTGTTTTCTCTTGATCCTCCAATGCAATAGCAATTTGATTGTACCCAAAATAACCGTCTAAAAAACAGTAATAGGCTCTTCCAACAAGCCTGTCCAACATTTGGTCAATGAAAGGAAGTGGGAAGTGGTCTTTCCTTGTGGCAGCATTCAGTTTGCGATAATCCATATAGGCTCGCCATCCCATATTAAAGTCTGTAGGAATTAATTCATCTTTTTTGTTGCTAACCACTGTGGTGCCACTCTTTTTAAGAATGCATGGCACTAGACTTACCCAATTATTATCAAAACTAGGGTATATAATTCCAACATCAAGCCATTTTATAATTTCTTTCTTAACAACTTCCTTCATCTTCTCATTTAATCTTCTTTGTTGCTCAATCAACTGTTTACCTTCATCTTGAAACTTGATCTTATGCATGCAAAAAGATGGACTAATACCTCGGATATCTGCAATATTCCAAGCAGCAGATCGTTTATGTTGCTTAAGAATGTGGACCAATTTCTATTCTTGAGTTACATCCAGTGTCGCAGAGACAATAACTGGGAGAGTATTATTATCACCTAAAAAGACATATTTAAGATAAGTAGGTAGTGGTTTCAATTCCAGAGTAGGAGCTTCGTTGATAGATGGTTTGAAAATTGGGGCTATTCTGTTAGCTAAGTCTAAGGATTCAATCTTCCATCCATGACTAAATTCAATATTATTAGCGTCAACCCTGTTGTCACAATTATCTAAGAATTCATCATCAGATGTCATTGCAAACTCCTCAGAAAGTATTGTTCTTTGGTCACTGAATTCTTCCACAATTAAATCATCTAGCACATCGATAGTATGGCATTATTCTTTATCCTTGCATTGAATAGATTTGAAAACACTAAAGGGAACATGCTCATCATTAAGTCACATGGTCAGTTCACCTTTGTAAACATCAATAAGAGTTCGTCCGGTGGCTAAAAATGGTCGTCCAAGATTATGGGAACCTTATTATCTGCCTCGCAGTCAAGTATGATAAAATCAGCCAGAAAAATAAATTTATTGACATGATCTAAGATATCTTTGATTTTCCCTTCAGGTTGAGCCAAAGATCGATCAACTAGTTGCAATGTCACTGCAGTAGGTTTCATGTGACCAATTCCCTACTTTCTGAAAGTTGATAGCGGCATTAGGTTGATGCTAGCTCTCAAGTCGCATAAAGCCTTGCCCAAATAATAGTTGCCAATTGAACATAAAATAGTAAAGCTCCCAGGATCTTTCATTTTAGGGGCAACTTATTTGTCAAAAGAGCACTACAATCCTCTGGGAGTGCAATAGTTTCCATATCATTGAGCTTCTTCTTCTTGGACAAGAGCTCTTTCATAAATTTCACATAATTTTGGAATTCCTACAAGAGCGTCTATGAAAGGAATATTGACCTGAAGTTGCTTCAGTGTGTTCAAGAACTATTGGTACTTCTTGTCTTGCTCATTGTCCTTGAATCTTTGTGGAAAAGGTAAGGGTGGAGATACATCCGATTGCCCCGACAACTTTAGTTGTGTCGACATTTTTGAGGGTCGGACATTATGCATATGATTGAAAATTTGTGGAACTTTTTTGCCTAGCACATTGACAAGCTCTTTAAATTCAACTTTCTCACTAGGGATCACTTTACCAATATCTTGAGGTGCAATAGTAGAGTCTATAGTCAACTCGCCAGTCTTTTTACCACTCCTAAGTGTGATAACCTTACAATGTTCTTTCCCTTTCAGACTGGGATTTTTTGTTTCACTAGGTAGTGTGCCTAGTGGTCAAGTATTCAGATTCGAAGCAAGTTGTCCTAATTGTGCCTCCAATGCCTGAATGGAAGATGAATTCCCTTGCACAATAGCTTCTGTGCGAGTTATATGCTCACATATTAAAGCCTCAAAAGAAGCTAATGGGTTAGAAGGAGAAGCTTGAGTGTACTATTGTTGTTGATGGTTCAGAACATGCTGATTCGGCATTGAAGAGTGTTGTGACTGCGTCTAATTCTAGTGTGGGTGCATCTATCTTTATTATGGATGTATCTGAGTGTGCTAATTGTAATTATGTTGTTGTTAATTATAATTCCCTTGCCTTGAATTATAATTTCCTTGAGCAGATATACTCCCATATCGAAATGTCGCAGCAATTTGTCCAATATTCTGAGTTCCCCAAGATTGTTGATTGTGTGCAGAATTATTATAAGAGTTGTCATAAGAATCATTGCGGATGTTACTAACATAAAAGGCATTCTTTGCATGTTTTGGAAAATCTTCATAGTAGTGATTTTCACTACAATTCTCACAACGAAAGGTAGGAACATCAACTTGTAGAGCAACTAGTACAGGTACAACATCACTAATCCCTTGTATATTTTTTATCATATTTGCAAGAGAAGAAACTGGAGCACTAAATGCAGATATTGTGTCCAATTCAATAACATCATTCTGCGCAATTCTCTCTAGAATTTCAATAGCATCATTATAAGTACAATCCAGCAAAGGTCCATTGGTTGATGTGTTGACAAGATTCCTCGTGTGTGAATTCATCCCATTATAAAAAATCTCAATTTCTGTTTCTTATTGAATGTTGTGCATAAGACAACATCGAAGCAAAGATTTATAATGTTTCCATGTGGTGTGAAGATTCTCATCGTCCAGTTGATGATAAAATGTAATATCATTTCGAAGACAAGCATTCATTGTTGGCGGATTAAATCGTAAAACAAACTTTGGTGCTAATGTATTCCAAGAAGTAATTGATTCGAAGGTAGACCAAGGAACCAAGTACAAGTTCTTCCCTACAAGGAATAAGGAAATAATTGTATTTTCAAAGTGTCATGAGGAACACCTTGTTAACTGAAGGAAGCACAAATCAATAAAAATGATTTAAAACGTTCTCGTGCATCTTCATGTGGCAATCCAGCATAAGCCTATTAGAATTCAGCATTTGAAACATTACTGGCTTGAGTTCAAAATTTCAAGCTTGGATTGTTGGCCTAACAACTCCCGGTTGTAAGTCATCCAAGACAGGTACTACAAAATCTCGTGTAGTCCTATTTTGTATTTGAGCATCTTGCTGCAACGGTGGGCCATTAGCATTTTGGTTTTGCATCAGGGGTATGACTATATTGGTTCTTGGCAAAGCCATATTCCTTTGTTTTCGAAGTCTCCTCTGAACGGTTCTTTCAATTTTTGGATCAAAATCGGCAGTAAACTCCAAATTGCTTCAGGTCATACAACACGTAAAATAAAATATGCAAATAACGACAAAAAGAAAACAAGTTAGTAGCAACTAAATATAATGAAATAAAAATAAACACAATAAACATCAAACAAAAGCCATCATTAGCAACGACGCCTGTAACACCCCGTACCCGAGTCCGTTACCGGAGTCGAACACAAGGTGCACACAGACTTAACTTAATTATTTTCACAGTCCATTTAAAAATTTCCAGACAAGCTGGTTACTGCATCACTGTCGCCTTAAAAATCATATCTTGAGTTTCAAAACTCGAAAATCGGTTTCGTAATTTTTCCCTAAAACTAGACTCATATGTCCATCTACATATATTTTTCTAGAATTTTTGGTCAAGCCAATTAGTATATTTTATTAGTTAAAGTCTCCCCTATTCCAGGGTTCGACTACACTGACCTTTATGCATTACGAATTGGATATATCCCTGTACAGGGCTTCAATACTGATTTATTTTGTTTCTATAGAAACTAGACTCAAAGAGGAATCTATAAATATATGGCATGACTCCTAATTATCTCTGGTTAATTTATAATGAATTTCCAAAGTCGGAACAGGGAATCCAGAAACCGTTCTGGCCCTGTTTCACGAAAACCTAAATATCTCTTAACATACAACTCATATGACCGTTTCGTTTTTCCATATTAAAGTAGATTCATCAAGGTTCATTTACATAATTTATTCACTATTTAATTCCATTTCTGCTATTTTTAGTGATTTTTTACATCCACACCACTGCTGCTGTCAGCATCTATTTTTAAGGTAAACTTTACCTATTCGTGGTTTCCATGGACCAACTAGAGTTTTGTCATACATAGGTCCACATATGATCATATTTAGCCATTCCAAGGGCTGATCATTGCCCAACACTTCCATTCAGTCCATAGCCACATCATGAAACCATATATATACATAAACACAAATGGTCTAATGCCATACTCCACTTCTACGAGCCATTTTCGCATGGTGTACACACATACATCACAAAAAGTACTTGAAAAACAACAAAGGGTAGTCCTATACATGCCATTTCAAAGCTCAACCAAAATTTGTACCAAAAGGGGCTTTGATAGTGTGGGAGACTTGACTTCCAAAATCCAGTCCGATGGTGACGAGCCAAAATCTATAAAGCAGAGAACAAAGAAACAGAGTAAGCAATTTATGCTTAGTAAGTTTTGAGCAAAGAATTTAAGCACAACAGAGGTATAGCATTCATATAACTAAGCGGATAATTCCGTATATACATATTCTCAAATCATTCCTACTTCACATTCCAACCCTGAATTCATACATGAGGGATCATCTTAGCCAAATACTGGAAGCTCACTACTCGATTGGCGAATATTATTGAAGGAATCAACTATTCCAATGCACATACGAACATACCTCATTGCTGGAATTTTGCAAGCGTATTAATGAAATTTTTATAGCAAGGTTGCTCATTCCCGAATCACGTACCTTGAAATTTAACCGGATATAGCTACTCACTCGATTGTCTTGAGACATAGCCGGTTATAGTAATTCGCGCAAATGCCTTCGGGACTTAACCGGTTTGGCAACTCGCACAATTGCCTTGAGAATTAACCGGTTTAGTAACTTCGCACAAATGCCTTCGGGAATTAACCCGAATTTAGTAACTCGCACAAATTCCTTCGGGAATTAACTCGGATATCATTCGAATAACCAAGAACATATATTAACAAATCATAACACATCTGTATTTCATTCTCACAACCAAAGCTCGAACACAAGACACTATCATATTTACAATTTCGGCTCAATAGCCACATACAAGAGCATGATTTTGATTTGTTTATTACATAATCTAATTAGATCATAATCTAAGTTCCATTACTCAAAAACTTACCTCGGATGTTGTCGAACGATTCGATGGCTATTCGACCACTTTTCCTTCCCTTTATCGGATTTAGTTCCCTTTGCTCTTGAGCTTAATTTAACAAATAAATTGATTTAATCATTTGAGCATCGACAAGAGGAATTCAAGGTACTTAGCCCACATATATTCATTAGACATTAAAGTCACATATGTACGGAATTCATGAATCAAACTCAACACATTAGTTAGCACTCTCCTTAGTCGAATTTTCTAAGTCAAGATAAAGCCTTCAACATGCTTACTCATGGCCGAACAACACATCAACCTAGGTACTCATTCATGTGGCCGATTATGCATGTTGATGTTGAGGCCAATTACATGTTTAATACCACACATGAATGGCATACATTTTACTAGCTAATGCATTACATATTGTAGCTCAATACACATCTATCATTTACTTCATAACCGAAACATCATCACAAGTAAATATATACCTTGAGATAGTATATATGTCATACCAATACATCATGTGCAAACATATATACATATACGTGCAAGGGCCGAATCTCAAGTTGATTATAACCAAATATAAACATATATCCAAAACACAAATCTTACCTACCATGCAATAACCATAAATCATTCTTATGGATATACTATGGCCGAATACATCACAACACCATACCATTTCAATTTTGGTCATGGTTAAACAAAGAACTTAATATCTCATTCAAAAATGCTAAAAAGAAAATCCAAGAATCATCAACCCACCATCACATATATCATCAACAAGCTTCATATTTAGCATGCAATGGCATTAACACAAAATCCACCTTGGCCGAACATCATTCCCATGACATAGCAAAGATTTGAACCATGGGCTAATTAGAACTCAAGCTAGCAACTAAAAACATGCATGAATCTCATGGCACAACCTCAACATACCTTAATCTAGATACAAATATGGCCAAACCTCCTCCTAATCCTCTTCCAACCCAAGCATGAAGCAAGAACTCCCTCTTTCTTCCTTAGGATTTTCGACCAAGAGAAGTGAAAATGATGAACACTTTTTTTTTGTTTTCTTTCCCTCAACTCACGGCAATGGGGGATCACACACCTTCTCTCTTTTTTTTTCCATTTCTTTATTCCTAACCTTAGTTTATTGTTTCCTCCCATAATGCACCAACAAAACATGTCTATGACATGTTTTGCCCATCATTCTTTGTCATGGCCGGCCACCACTTTTAAAAAGAAGGGATATTTGACATACAAGTCCTCCCTTTTGATTACATGCACTATTAGGTCCTTATAGATTAGCCTATCACATTTCAAAAGTGTCGCACAAGTCCTAATAACTGAATTCACATGCAATCGACTAAATCGAAGCTTGAAATTTTCACACATTCATAAATACATATTCTAGACAATAAATATTACGTTCAAACATTTCGGTGACTCGGTTTAGCGGTCCCGAAACCACTTCCCAACTAGGGTCAATTTTGGGCTGTCACAACTCTCCCCCACTTAAGAAATTTTTGTCCCCGAAAATCTTACCGGTAAATAGGTTTAGGTATCGCTCTTTTATAGAGTTCTCGGGTTCCCAAGTAGCTTCTTCCATCCCGTGTTTGAGCCATAACACTTTTACTAACGGAACCCTTTTGTTTCGCAACTCCTTCACTTCACGAGCTAGGATACGAATCAGTTCTTCTTCATAACTCATATCGGCTTGAATTTCAACCTCTGATGGACTAATTACGTGCGACGGATCAGATCTATAACGTCGAAGCATCGAAACATGAAAGACGTCGTGAATCTTTTCAAGTTCAGGGGGCAAAATCAAACGATACGCAATTGGACCGACTCGTTCGGATATCTCATATGGCCCGATGAACCTCGGACTCAATTCGCCCTTGCGCCCAAATCTGAGTATCTTTTTTCCAAGGTGAAACTTTAAGAAACACTTTATCTCCCACTTGATATTCAATGTCCTTTCGTTTTAAATCCGCGTACGATTTCTGACGATCTGTGGCCGCCTTCAGACTTTCACGGATTACCTTTACTTTTTGTTCAGCATCTTTAATCAAATCAACTCTGAAAATTTTACTTTCACCGAGCTCGGTCCAAAACAATGGTGTACGGCATTTATACCCGTACAAGGCCTCGTAAGGTGCCATCTTAATACTTGATTGATAACTATTGTTGTAAGTGAATTCAATCAAAGGTAAATACCGTTCCCATGAACCACTGAACTCGAGGATGCAACATCTCAACATATCCTCAAGTACCTGAATTATCCGCTCGGATTGACCATCGGTTTGGGGGTGAAAAGTGGTGCTAAAATGCAACTTGGTGCCCAAAGCTTCTTGCAATTTCTTCCAAAATCGTGAGGTGAATCTCGGATCTCTATCCGACACAATAGAAATAGGTACCCCGTGTAATCTCACAATCTGAGAAACATACAATTCAGCTAGTTTATCCAATGAAAAATCAGACATGCGGGGATAAAGTGAGCCGACTTAGTCGATCTATCAACAACAACCCAAATCGCACCCTTCTTACTTGCGACAATGGCGGTCAGAACACAAAGTCCATTGTGACTCGATCCCATTTCCACTCAGGTATTGTGATCGGTGAAGTAACCTCAAGGCACTTGATGTTCGCTTTCACTTGTTGACATATTAAACATCTCGAAACAAAGTTGGAGATGTCTCGTTTCATACCATGCCACCAAAACCGACGTTTCAAATCGTTGTACATCTTTGTACTCCCCGGGTGAATTGACATTCGGCTACAATGGGCTTCGTTCAAAATCATCGAAATGAGTTCCGAATTCCTTGGAACACACAGACGACTTCTGAACCTCAAACAATCATCATCATCAATTTGAAACTCCGATTCCTTGTTCGGAACACACTCAGCCCGTTTTGCAACCAACTCATCGTCGACTTTCTGAGCTTCACGAATTTGATGAATCAATAATGGTTTGGCCTTTAATTCAGCTACTAACACATTGTCGGGTAGAATAGACAAGTGTACATTCATCGCTCAGAAAAGCAAGCAAGATTTACGGCTTAAGGCGTCCGCAACCACATTAGCCTTTCCGGTGATAATCAATGACAAGCTCATAATCTTTTAACAACTCGAGCCAACGTCTTTGTCATGATTCAAGTCTCTTTGAGTCATCAAATATTTGAGACTTTTGTGATCCAAAATACATGGCACTTCTCCCCAAATAGGTAGTGTCGCCATATTTTCAAAGCGAATCGATGGCGGCTAGTTCGAGATCATGGGTCGGATAATTTTTCTCATGTGGCTTTAATTGTCTCGACACATAGGCCACAACTCGACCTTCTTGAATCAATACGCAACCCAACCCAAGTAGGAGGCGTCACTATAGATGACAAACTCTTTGCACGATTCGGCTGCACTAAAATTGAGCTTCATCAAATAAGTTTTCGATTGATCAAAACTTTTCGACATTTTCCGTCCATTCGAACTTAACATCTTTTTGAAGCGGTTTACGTCATGGGTGTGGCTATCATCGAGAAACCTTTCACAAACCGTCGGTAGTAACCAAAGTCCCAAAAAGCTCGAACCTCGATAATATTTCTCGAGGCTTCCAGTTAAGTATGGCTGAAATTTTGCTCGGTCGACTCGAATACCCGTCTGATACCACATGACCCAAGAAGCTAACCTCCTTAACGAACTCACACTTGCGGCGATAGTCAATGCACAACCTCATGGTTCCGTCCTTCTTTTTACAAACAATCTTGGTGCACCCAAGGTGAGAAACTTGGTCGAGCGAAACCTTTGTCCGTCAATTCTTGCAACTGAGCTTTCAACTCTTTTAACTCTGTTGGTGCCATTCGATACGGAGCTATCGAAATCGGCGTAGTCCCAGGTACAAGCTCAATACCAAACTCTATCTCCCGAACAGGTGGCAAACTCGGTAATTCTTCGGGAAAAACATCCGGGTATTCACAAACCACCGGCACAGATTCGGGTTTTATTTCTAACTCCTTATCATCAAGTACATACGCAAGGTATGCTTCGCACCCCTTTCTTACATATTTCTGGGCCAACATTGATGATATTACAGCTGGCAACCCCTTTAAGTCCGTAGACTCAACTCGGATCATCTCGTTATTTGCGCACCTCAAATCCATAGTCTTGCTTTTGCAATTCACAACCGCATCATGCACGGTCAACCAATCCAAACCAAGAATAACATCAAATTCATCGAACGGAAAAAGCATCAAGTCCGCCGGAAAACAGGAACCTCGAATTACTAGGGGCCATTTCTTACACACTTTGTCGACAAGTACGTAATGACCCAAGGGATTTGACACCGAATTACTGAACTCGATAGACTCAATAGGTAAAGTCTTCTTGGATGCTAAGGTTTCACATATATAAGAATGAGTAGAACCGGGGTCAATCAAAGCAATCACATTAGTATCAAAGAGAGTGAAAGTACTGGTAATAACATCGGCGAGGAAGCATCCTCGCGTGCGGCGTATGGCATAAGCCCTAGCAGGCGCCGAGCCTCGGATCTAGTCATAGCATCTCTAGATCCTCTCGACCATCACTAGCATTGCCGTATTTCTAGATGGTCTACCTCGGCGATGGTAGCGCCCAGTTTCCCACTCGATCTACATTCTGTTCGAGACAACCTCGGGCAATCTTTAATGAAGTGGTCAACTGATCCGCACTTGTAACAGAGGCGATCCACGGAATCTACAACTTCGAAATGCCATTTGCCACAATGTCGACACTCGCTTACGTCTCGGCGTTCATTCCCAACACTCGGCGATCGAAGTGCCTCGTGTACCCACAGGGGTCAATCACGATCTCGTCTAAAAGGCCCGGTGCCTCTAGACCGCCCACATCATCAAGAAATTTCTTCGATGCCTATTGAAGAGACTTTCCGAGGATCTTTTACTGAAACTCTCCAGTTCCCACATCAACTTTTTGTTTTTCTTTTCTAAGCTCTTCGGCTTTACAAGCTCGCTCGACAAGTACGATGAACTCTCGTATTTCAAAAATGCCAACGAACATTTTTATATCTTCATTCAGCCCATCCTCGAATCGTTTATGTAACACCCCTAACTTGTGACCGTCGCCGGTGTCGGACATGAGGGGTTAACGGCCAAATCCTCTCAAGGTACCAACCAATTTGACATTTCCAGTCAGGCTGGAAAACTGCGTCACCGTCGCCTTAAAAATCATATCTCGAGTTTCAAAACTCGGAAACTGGTTTCGTAAATTTTCCCTGAATTTAGACTCACATACCCATCCATGGATTTATTTCTAGAATTTTTGGTCGGGCCAATTGGTACAGTTTATTAGTTAAATTCACCCATGTTACAGGGATCGACTGCTCTGACCTTCGCACGTTACAACTTGAATATCTCTCTGTACAGGGCTTTAATACTGGTGCCGTTTGTTTCTAATGAAACTAGACTCAAAATGGAATCTGTACATATAAGGCATGTCTCCTAATTATTTCTGGATAATTTATGGTAAATTTTCAAAGTCGCGACAGGGGACCCAGAAACCGTTCTGGCCCTGTCTCACGAGAACTTTAATATTTCTCAGTATACTGCTCATATGGTCGTTTCGTTTCGTCCATATAAAAATAGATTCATCAAGGTTCAATTTCATAATTTACTCACTATTTAATTCTACTTCTACTATATTTAGTGATTTTTCAATCTCATCTCACTGCTGCTGTCCGCAACAGTTACTGCAGTAGACTATGCCAATTTCATGAATCTTTCCTTGGCCTTAATCATCCATCATACATGACACAAATTATGGCCACCTTATCGAAATTAAAGTTTCTAAGACTCGTGGCTATAAGTTCTAGCATCCCACTCGACAACCACATAGGCCATTTTCACATGGCTTAAAGTTTACAACCCTCAATTCGACAAAATATAATAGCCTATACATGCCAAATGTTCTTCAACAACGAAAACAATACCACAAGATTTCAGCCGGTGTGATGACTTCAACGACGGTCCCGATCACGCAAACAATAAGAGTCCGAGAGACCTAAAATGGGTGACAAGAAAAACACCGAGTGAGTTTACAACTCAGTAAGTCATAAGCATTCATCAATCCACTGATAAAGTTACTACAACATGTACAACAAACGAGGCTAGGTACTCATCCATATCGAATCTATACCGTAATACCTCGGACCTTTCGGTCCAATCTCGTACCAAGTCATACGTCCACATTTCATATTCTATACAACAAGATAATCGAAGCATTTTTACACGTTAACTCATTTTCCAGCACAACCATACAATTTCAATCATCACATAGATTTAAGGCTTGCCAAATTCAATCCCCAAGCATGAACGAATTCTCTATTCGTCATGAGCTCGAGGTACTTACCCGATCCGCTGTCCATACTCAATTCAATGGAGACACACCCTCCATATATATAGCGTACGCACACACAGTGCTTACTACTCGATTTCGCACACTTAGTGCCACGCAATTTAAGCCCGCACACATAGTGCCATACCCTTCGAGCTCGCACACCCAGTGCCGTATATTTCCAGCACGCACACTTAGTGCCATATATTTCCAGCACGCACACTTAGTGCCAATCTCGTCACCGTACACACGTATTGCCCGCACACTTAGTGCCGAAAGCAAACTTTCTACACATTTCACTATTTCTTTTACATTCAACAATTGCCATCACTCCATAAACATACAATTTCATTTATATATATATATAGCATCCCATTAAACACAATTGCATAGATTTTACAATCATTTAAGCAGTATCAAACATATGTGCTTAATGACTTACCTTGTTTGGGGTAGAATGGTTCCAAATCGGCTACTCGTTTGCTTTCTCCTTTCCTTTGTCCAATCTAGTTTCCCTTTGCTCTTGAGCTAAATCAAACAATTTATCTCTCCATCAAACACAAACATACGGCATTCACATGCATTATTATGGTTATTGCCGAATACTTAACACAACTAAGTTGAAAATTTACTCAATCTCATCTTAATTTATTGCTACTTATTTATCAAAGTTTCCAATACAAGGTATTTAACACCTATGCCCATTTATACCCCATATGGCCAAATGCTTCATTCCTTACCCAATTAACCATCCAACAATTTTTCAGCCTCATTACCACCCTTTTCATGTCTAATTGTTTAAATACTCTCAAGCTCATTCACAAGTACTATTATACATCTCATTAAGAATTAATCATTTTGCAACATAAATTCTATAGCATGGCGAATACTCATGCACACACACACATAACAACAAGAACTCAATGGCACAAAATTTCCTTTTGTTAAACATTCGAACTCACTCATCTCCATGCTTTCATCACAACAACATCAAAACACTCACCAAGGAAAACAACATGCATGGCCGAATGTTCTAGTCACCTCAAAATCACAATTTCTAACATGGGTCACCTTATTTATGGCTTAGAAACCACATGGTTGCTCTCTTTTCTCCCTTAGAATCGGCCAAGAAGAATCAAGAACAAGGGCTTGTTTCTTTCACCCATTTCTAATTATTCCTTACATCATAAAGGCAACAACCATCTCCTTAAACATCCTCCATGGCCGAACACTTGTATTACTACCACCTTCAAATTTTTTTTTTGACATGAGCAAGTAAAGGACTTAGTAACTAGCTTCATACATGCAAAGATTTCAAAGACTAACATGGATTCCATACCTTAGTTCAAGCTCAAGTGACCGAATGCTAAGTCTTCCCTTTTCTTCTTGAAGGATCGGCTAAGCTAGGAGGAAGATGAGCCAATATTTTTTTTTTTTTTTCAATTTCCTTTCTTCTATTCGGCCAAGGCACCCAAGGATGAGCAACAAATTTTTCTTCCCCTTTTTCTTCTTTGTTTCTCACGGCAAAAGAGCATCCACACCCATTTTTTTTGTTTCATCATTATCTTTTCTTTTTTATTATTTTATTCTCCTTACATCATGCACTAGGCCAACATGGCTAGGACATGTTTTCCTTGCCCATCACCTAGTCATGGCGGCCACTCACCTTAGGAAAAGGGGTTATTTGACATGCAAGGACAACCCTTTTCCCACATGTATTAATAGGCCACCTTACATTTGCCTAGCACATTTCTAAATTTTCTCACATAAGTCCTAATCACTAAAATTCACCTATAATTAGGCAAAAAATTCAATAAAGAAATTATCACACATGCATATTCATATATTCGACATGAACTATCATACTCAAATAATTTAGTGACTCGGTTTAGCGGTCCCGAAACCGGTTTCCGACTAGGGTCACTTTAGGGTCATCACATTTACACATGATAGCCTCGGACGAAATACATTCGGCGTATCTACTAAGTCTAACAAATTTTTGCTAGTAATCGATGGCGACATAGAACCTTGCTTAAGCTCAAGAAATTCCTTCCGTTTTTATCAACAAATCTCGATGATATACTTTTTCCAAACTCGGTTTGGAAAAACTCCCAAGTTACTTGCTCTCGGGGCTGTGAAGTCGAGTACTCCACCTATAGTAAGCGAATCGCGTAGCAAGGAGATAGTACATTTTAGGCATTCATCGGGTGTACAAGATAGCTCATCGAGTGCCGGATAGTGTTGTCAACCAAAATTCATCTTGCTCGGCATCGTCGCTATCCGTAGCTTTAAATTCAGTAGCCCCATGTTTTCAGATTACATCAGCTGGGGCTTATTCGACCTTATTTGGTCGATTCTGGAGGCATTGTAGGTCGGGGGTTGTGTTTGTTGGGAATGGAGGTTGTGGAGCAATTGTATTAGTTCGAATGTATTGGTTGAACCAATCATTCATCACGCTATAGAAAGCTTGTCTAGCTTCATCATTTGGATTACTAGCATTAGGTTGAGAGTCATGGCATTGTGTCCCTTGTCTTGGGAGCAGCGCTACACTCTCAAGATCATCACTACCGCTTCGGTCGGGATCGGGATCCATTACTATAAATAAACACATTTCAATTGTCAAAAATCACTACACTATCAAATAATCACATAAAATGGCATGTATAGCTAGACCCAACCGCATTACGGTAGTTCTAGAATCGACTAAACCGTAGCTCTGATACCAATAAAATTGTAACACCCCGTACCCGAGTCCGTTACCGGAGTCGAACACAAGGTGCACATAGACTTAACTTAATTATTTTCACAGTCCATTTAAAAATTTCTAGACAAGCTGGTTACTGCATCACTGTCGCCTTAAAAATCATATCTTGAGTTTCAAAACTCAAAAATCAGTTTCATAATTTTTCCCTGAAACAAGACTCATATGTCCATCTATAGATTTTTTTCTAGAATTTTTGGTCGAGCCAATTAGTATATTTTATTAGTTAAAGTCTCCCCTATTCCAGGGTTCGACTACACTGACCTTCATGCATTACGAATTGGATATCTCCCTGTAAAGGGATTCAATACTGATTCCTTTTCTTTCTATAGAAACTAGACTCAAATAGGAATCTATTCATATATGGCATGACTCCTAATTATCTCTGGTTAATTTATAATGAATTTCCAAAGTCGGAACAGGGAATCCAGAAACCGTTCTGGCCCTGTTTCACGAAAACCTAAATATCTCTTAACATACAACTCATATGACCGTTTCGTTTCTTCCATATGAAAGTAGATTCATCAAGGTTCATTTACATAATTTATTCACTATTTAATTCCATTTCTACTATTTTTAGTGATTTTTCACATCCACACCACTGCTGCTGTCAGCATCTATTTTTAAGGTAAACTTTACCTATTTCGTGGTTTCCATGGACCAACTAGAGTTTTGTCATACATAGGTCCACATATGATCATATTTAGCCATTCCAAGGGCTGATCATTGCCCAACACTTCCATTCCAGTCCATAGCCACATCATGAAACCATATATATATACATAAACACAAATGGTCTAATGCCATACTCCACTTTTACGAGCCATTTTCGCATGGTACACACACATACATCACAAAAAGTACTTGAAAAACAACAAAGGGTAGTCCTATACATGCCATTTCAAAGCTCAACCAAAATTTGTACCAAAGGGGCTTTGATAGTGTGGGAGACTTGACTTCCAAAAATCCGAGTCCGATGGTGACGAGCCAAAATCTATAAAGCAGAGAACAAAGAAACGGAGTAAGCAATTTATGCTTAGTAAGTTTTGAGCAAAGAATTTAAGCACAACAGAGGTATAGCATTCATATAACTAAATGGATAATTCCGTACATACATATTCTCAAATCATTCCTACTTCACATTCCAACCCTTGAATTCATACATGAGGGATCATCTTAGCCAAATACCGGAAGCTCACTACTTGACTGAGCGAATATTATTCGAAAGGAATCAACTATTCCAATGCACATACGAACATACCTCATTGCTGGAATTTTGCAAGCGTATTAACTGAAATTTTTATAGCAAGGTTGCTCATTCCCGAATCACGTACCTTCAGAATTTAACGGATATAGCTACTCACTCGATTTTCTTGGGACATAGCCGGTTATAGTAATTCAGCATAAATGCCTTCGGACTTAACCGGATTTGGTAACTCGCACAATTGCCTTGAGAATTAACCTTGATTTAGTAACTTCGCACAAATGCCTTGAGAATTAACCGGATTTAGTAACTCGCACAAATGCCTTGAGAATTAACCGGATATCATTGAATAACCAAGCACATATATTAACAAATCATAACACATCCGTATTTTATTCTCACTACCAAAGCTCGAACACAAGACACTATCATATTTACAATTTCGGCTCAATAGCCACATACAAGAGCATGATTTTGATTTGTTTATTACATAATCTAATTAGATCATAATCTAAGTTCCATTACTCAAAAACTTACCTCGGATGTTGTCGAACGATTCCGATGGCTATTCGACCACTTTTTCCTTCCCTTTATCGGATTTAGTTCCCCTTTGCTCTTGAGCTTAATTTAACAAATAAATTGATTTAATCATTTGAGCATCGACAAGAGGAATTCAAGGTACTTAGCCCACATATATTCATTAGACATTAAAGTCACATATGTACGAATTCATGAATCAAACTCAACACATTAGTTAGTACTCTCCTTAGTCAATTTTCTAAGTCAAGATAAAGCCTTCAACATGCTTACTCATGGCGAACAACACATCAACCTAGGTACTCATTCATGTGGCCGATTATGCATGTTGATGTTGAGGCCAATTACATGTTTAATACCATACATGAATGGCATACATTTTACTAGCTAATGCATTACATATTGTAGCTCAATACACATCTATCATTTACTTCATAACCGAAACATCATCACAAGTAAATATATACCTTGAGATAGTATATATGTTATACCAATACATCATGTGCAAACATATATACATATAGGTGCAAGGGCCGAATCTCAAGTTGATTATAACCAAATATAAACATATATCCAAGACACAAATCTTACCTACCATGCAATAAGCATAAATCATTCTTATGGATATACCATGGCCGAATACATCACAACACCATACCATTTCAATTTTGGTCATGGTTAAACAAAGAACTTAATGTCTCACTCAAAAATGCTAAAAAGAAAATCCAAGAATCATCAACCCACCATCACATATATCATCAACAAGCTTCATATTTAGTATGCAATGGCATTAACACAAAATCCACCTTGGCCGAACATCATTCCCATGACATAGCAAAGATTTGAACCATGGGCTAATTAGAACTCAAGCTAGCAACTAAAAACATGCATGAATCTCATGGCACAACCTCAACATACCTTAATCTAGATACAAGTATGGCCAAACCTCCTCCTAATCCTCTTCCAACCCAAGCATGAAGCAAGAACTCCCTCTTTCTTCCTTAGGATTTTCGGCCAAGAGAAGTGAAAATGATGAACACTTTTTTTTTGTTTTCTTTCCCTTAACTCACGGCAATGGGGGATCACACACCTTCTCTCTTTTTTTTTTCCATTTCTTTATTCCTAACCTTAGTTTATTGTTTCCTCCCATAATGCACCAACAAAACATGTCTATGACATGTTTTGGCCCATCATTCTTTGTCATGGCCGGCCACCACTTATAAAAAGAAGGGATATTTGACATGCAAGTCCTCCCTTTTGATTACATGCACTATTAGGTCCTTATAGATTAGCCTATCACATTTCAAAAGTGTCGCACAAGTCCTAATAACTGAATTCACATGCAATCGACTAAATCGAAGCTTGAAATTTTCACACATTCATAAATACATATTCAAGACAATAAATATTACGTTCAAACATTTCGGTGACTCGGTTTAGCGGTCCCGAAACCACTTCCTGACTAGGGTCAATTTTGGGCTGTCACAACGGCAAACTTGATCAGTTGTTTAACGTCACAACAATAATGTGCAAGCGTTCACTGTCAATGCAAGTATAATAGAAAAACATGAGTCTGTCGGATCTTGATCCCCCGAGGACGGTTATATTTTGTCTATCAATGTCAGTGTAATAAATGGATAGAAACGAGACAAATTGTGAGAGTAGGTGTCAAAGCAATAACTTGAAAACAATAGGATAAAAGATGATAATGATGAACTGGGATACCTAACATGAATATTCAATAAAAATGCTAACTGCTCACAAGGTATAAAAAGTTAGGTGACTGTCGATGCAATAAGTTGCAATGAATATCTTACCAAGCTTAACTTATATATTTAATCAAAGACTTAAACATGCACATTAGCCACACCTTTTGATGATGGCTATGGAACACTATTAAGAATAGTTGGATTAAATTCCTCTAATCCTCAAGCAACTTTTGTTGTCATGCTTGTTAGCTTGAGCTGTCGCTGTACCTTCCAGTGTTAATGACCGTAATAACACTTTCATGCTAAAAACATTCAAACCCAAGGATTAAATAGTAGAAGAAAGATTGAATAAAATAACATTTAACCCAGAATTCATGTGTACTTCCATACTATCATGAAATAGAAAGTAATCACCAACATTTAGAAAAGAAAAATAAAATAAACAAGTAGAGAATACTATTCCTAGACAACTTGACTTGAATCTATCTATTCCCTCTTGTGTCACACTCAAGACTCCTCGTTAAGAGCTAAGTTTCATTCTTTTCATGTCATTCACTCGTTGGAGCTTAAGCTGCTATAGCCAAAAGCTTCAAGGGATAGGTTGAAGAATATGATCCAAAAAGCTCTCCCTCCTTTTTTTTTTCTTTTTATGTGAATATTTATATTTTTTTTCCAAATAGCCCAAGTGTCCTTTCATCAAAATCATTTTTCCTTTGTACGTACAAGTTAGTTGTACCAGACTGGATAGCTCACGCATTTTTGTTCCTATCGAGACAGCTGTCAGGTGCAGCAACAATTTTGGGCGCAATTTGAAATTACTCAAGCAGCAACATCAGTACCAAAATATGACAAAATTAAGGGTAAATAAACTAAGATCCAATGAGTCATAAAATGTAAATTACTGAACTGAAAATGTTAAAATATGTGCTAAAGATAACTAAATGGGGACAATTTAACCAATAAGTAAGGAGAAAACATGTGTTCTCTATTATACTATTAGTGCTCCAAAGGTCTACTCGTGTCTAGTGTGGATGGTACTTCAACACTTAGTTGGGAGTATGAGGACTACCACAGGAGGTAAAGATACGACCCCTCATATGATTCGTATGGTTATGCTTATGAAGTGAATGGCAACAACCAAGGATGGGAAGGTAGTCACCCAACATATGACCCGTACGACCCATATTATTTATATTCTTATGAGGATGTGGCGCGTATTAGGAAGAGTCTGATGAAGATCACTACTTAACCACTCAGGATTGCACATTTGAGGATGGCATGTCTGAGTACCAAGAAAATTTGAAAACCATATAGAGTTAGTTGGGCCTCTTGTTGGAAGTTGTCTGACATCGAGTTAGAGAGAGTGTTCCGGTGGATGAGTGGGTCAAGCCAGAAACTTTTAAAGTTAATGAGGAGGCCTCCTATATGGTTGTTGAACTGCATGACTTGAGGGTCAATTTTTTTTCAAGAGCGACATCGAAGAATCCAGTGAGGTATTGGGCATTATTTTAGAAAGCTTTGGCCCTAGTGAGTTAAGTGTGGAGGAGCCGCCACACTTTTTGGACATCATAAAAGAAATCCCACACCACGAGTTTACCGAGTATGTGTCCTATCAAAGGAACACTCAAATGAATATGGAGAACTTGAAAGATGTTAAGTTTGTAATCCCATCATTGATGATCCCTCGACAAGTGCAATGGAGTGGATTGGATTTTAGAGTGAAATGGCTTAACATGTACATAACGAAATGGCCTAAGTCAATGTAGGATCGATATTTGCATTCACTACAAGAGGAGCTAATCAACCCGGCGATGAATAAATGAAGGGTTAAAGTCTCTAGGACTTCAATGAAGTTCCACTTCGGGGGAATGACATATCACTAGAAAGAGTTGTTAAATCTAAAATTGTTTTGTAAATAATTAAGCTTATTCGAGTTAAGACTCTATTTACTTTTGCTTAGTTTAGGTTTTAAATTTGTTGCTTGTTTCAATTTAGGATTTTGTAACTTTAATTTTTTGTGTAGTTAGAAGTTTAGACTGAAAAATTAGGAATTTTGGGGTATATTATAGTGGTATCATGATACCCATGGATTAGTGTCGCAATACCACAAGCAGTTTTAAAGGGAGGCCAAAACACCTTTTGATATCACAATATCAACCTTATAGTATCGTAATATCCTAAACATTTTCAAAATTAAGTTGGCCTGAAAACATTCTACCCTTTGTAAACCTAAAACTCACCCTAAGATCCCAATTTTAATTAATTGAAGCCCTAAACTCCGTACTTAGTTTGGATTCTTGTTGTTGGTTTTTGTTTATTTTGTTATTTGCATTTGTTTTCTTTTGTGTGTTGTTTGATTTTCTGTACAGGCCATCCACTCAAAAATTACACTACAACTTTGAGCGTCGAGGCAAAGGTGGACAACCCAACAATACCATCATGAACAATCATATTATTAGGGAAGTCTGGTAACCTTTTAATCTTTTGTATTAGGCTACGCATTGAGGACAATGTGTAATTTAAATGTGGGAAGGATGCACGCTATTTTATTTTGCTTTGTTTTGCATGTTTTTGGCTTTTATGTCAATTTTCAAAAAAAAAATCAAAAAGTTTCAAAAATAATTTTCTTTTATTTCTTTGATTTTTGTTATTGTTGCATGGTTCATGGACATGAATTAATTGATATTGTTGAATTGTGGCATGATATTATAGGTTAAGTTCTTTAAATGTATAAATTTAAATTGATGCTTGATGAATTCCATACTTTATGAATAAATTGTTTAGTTCAACTAGTTATATTGCATAATAGGATAGAGGTAGTTGACAAATTCTTTGTTTAACCCAAACGATCAATAAGAATGAATATAGATGTATATATGAATTTTAGAAATTTCCATTATTTATGGAAATAAGTAGAAACTTGTTTTGATTTTTTATTCGTTGAAATACTGAGGGATGACCCAAAAAATTATTTATATAGACTAGAGCCTAAAGGACAAACCTTAGATATTACATTATCTCTAGTTCCTAAATTTGAGCCCTACATTGTCCTTTCTTGATAACATTTTATGTTTGAAACCTTGAGTCAAAATTGAGTTCGAAGCTTAACCCTTCACAGTTCCTAAACTTTATATTGCATTACCAAATGGACGTTAGGCCATGGACATCGAGGGCTAGTTAGGAACATTTCAGAGGGTTCTTACAAAATGAATTTGAGTGATTAGTGAAGAGAGGTTATTTAGCTCATAAATGATTCTTAGAAAAAATTATGCATAAAAGGAAAGAAAATATAGTGAGGATCAAAAGCATTGTGATAGAAAAGAATAAACAAATGAAAATATGCTCAAAAATAAGAAAAAAAAAAGAGTATAACATTAATGCCTCAAAATCTTAGTGCACAAAAATGAGCTGATATCAACCCATCTCTTCCACACTATTGGAGAAATATGGAAGGTCAGAGAAGAAGAAATAAGGCAGTGTGATCAAACGATCACATTTGGGGGGATTTAGGAACAATGTCGTGTGCTACACTATTCAATGTGCTTGAACTATTTTGAGCTTACCTTTTGTTAAATCCATACCAGCATAAGCCTTAGAACGTTACAAACCACTAAGCCCTATGTGACCTTAGCATCTCCAGTTATAAACCAAAACTTGTGAAAGCTTATTATAAATGAATTAGTTGATTTCTTTCGTACATAGGTACATCATATCTTTATGTCTTAATATGATGGAATAAGGTGTAAAATTTGATTTCCATAAACTACCTCTACTTTTTTTTTTTTGTAACTTGTTAACCTAAAATGATTTGCTTTAAAAGCTATGAGTCTGCAATGCACCAATTTTGAGTTGTAAAATAAAAGGACTAGGCACATAGTGCATGCCCATTCACCAATTGTCAAATAAATTCATTACTCAAGGGTCATCTTTTGTTGCATGTTTGGTGTTTGCTCAAGGACAAGCAGAGAGTTAAGAGTGGGGGAGTTTGATTGGCCACCTTGAGGAGCAATTATGAGGATCAGAAAGAGCCACCACTGTAACACACCAAACCCGGTCCGAATGCTATGGCCGAATCTGGTGCGTCACATTGAAATGTTTTAGTGAAAACCTTGTTTTCATTGAAAACCCTTCCTCAAGATATGAGAACTTAGTTAACTTATGAAAACTCTCTTTTCAGTTGCGAAAGCTTTGTTTAAAACCTTTAATTTAAGAAAACTCATCATTAAAAAAAATTTAGTTACGAAAACGTAGAATAACATGCTATAATTTAAGAAACCATGTTTAACCTCTCATAATTACATCGCATAAAAATAATAACCCAATAATAATAAAAAGGAAGCCTTATTACAATCTGGACTGAAAAGTACTTAATAAAATAGAATATCGTATGCTTTTAAAAAAAAAACAAAACACAAGTCCATGTTGTCTTGCTAGCTGGCCACCCAGAGTCCCTCCAAACATCGAACCTTCTACTGAGCATCACCTGAAAATAAAATAAAAGAGGGGCGGTGAGTTTTCGCAAGCCCAGTGTGTACAACCCTTGACAAGTAACAAGCATTCAATAAACACCATACATCAAACATGCAATGCAATGCAATGCGATCCCATCCCAATAATCCATCCGCTACATACCGGCTCCATCCCCCGACACATCATGTGGGGATAGAGATATCGACCCACCTAATCGATACACATCCATGGTAGCTCGGTTGTGGAACTACCTTCATTCATATATTGGGGTTAAAAGCCGTCGGTGGATCCACGATTGTCAAGCAACCATGCGATCCTCATATACTTCCCCCGTTCAATATTTCCCATCCCATATGCAACCTAAGCAGAATATCATATGTATGCAGCAGATATGCATGTCACATTCATAAAACTTACATTCAACACATAAAGGTATTTTGGTCATTTTCGCCCTTATAGGCATTTCGGTAATTTTTCCCTTATTACAGATTTCACTTACCTTGGCCCGTTAACAAATCCCGTGAGCTAAGATGAACGAATACTATGCACCAGGTAGGATTACATAGAAGAGGAGGTGGGTCATTAAGACCGCTTAAGTACCAAGCTCTCCCTAGATCCAATCCTAGACATGCATATACTAGTTGCCACAGCTTAACCCTATGACTTGTCCTCGGTCTCAACAAATTGATTAAGTTTTATGTAGTCATCATATACTAAGCCCAAAACCCCTACATACATGCATATGGCCCACTAGGCCCAATCTCATTTATATGGCCCATCCAGCCCAATTCACGTTCATATGCCCCATCAGACCCAATTCACATTCGTATGGCCCATTAGGCCCAATCTCATTTATATGGCCCATCCGACCCAAATCACTTTATATTCATGCTCACATACAAATTTTCTATCACATAGCATCACTTATCAAATTTTGCCTAATATGGGCCCAATAGCCCCTCGGGCCCATTTAGCCCATTCTGGCTCATTTGGCCTATTCACAACCCAAGTCCATGGAATCGCCCATAGGCCTCAGGTAACCTATCAGTCTCCCCCTTACGAGTGTTCGTGCACTCGCAAGACTGTCGTAGCCAAACTTTCGGCTTTTCGGCATTTCGGCTTTTCGGCATTTCAGCTTTTGCCGATCTACTTGTGTGTGTAGTGTAAGTACACACCTGGTAAGTAAGCGTGCTACAATTCCCTTAGTCACCAACCTAAAAACAATATCACCCTTTCATTAATCGTATGCTTAACACATATTTTACCCAAAAAAGCCGAAACCTCACCTTAACCTTACCTTAAACACCAATCCCTAATAGTTTTTCCTTGATCACGTACTCCTTAAATCTGCATTAATCATACTCCTTAAAACCAAATACTAGGGGACTAGAATCCAACATAATTCACCCCCTTATCTCACTTAAGATCATTCAACCAATCTTAGTCAATAAGAGACGAATACTTACCAAACCGCAAATCACCTAATGAGCAATTCGGCAGAGAGTTAAAACCCGAGAGTCGATACTAATTTCTTACCAAAGTTGATTAGAAAGAGTGAGGGAAGAACAGCATAATAGATTCTTAGCAAAACCGATTGGGAGAACAAACACTTACACTAGATTTGACCGAAGTAGAAGGAGTAGTAGTTGCACCAAGGGTGTTCGGCGAAAGAGGTGATCGGCCCCTTTGCGATTTTTTATGGCAAAAGAGGGTTATTCGGCTCCAAAGAAAAAGAAAGAAAAGTCGGAATGAAGTAGAGGAAGAATGGAAATCGGCACAAGGAAGAAAAAAGAGAAACAGAGAGTTTTCGACTTTTAGGAAAAAGGGTTTCCACCAACAGGGTGAAGGGAAATTCGGCATTAGCCTGACAACCTCCCACTCGGCACCTATTTATAGTCCCTATAGCCGAATTCCTCAAGCCCAAGTTCCCAATTCGGCTCCACTTACTCCTCGCTTCTCATCTTCTCATTTTTCTCCCTGATAACCCCTTGATCTTTTCCTCAAATTTCTCTACTGAACACTCCCCTTGAAGTCCATCTTCACGCCACTTCCAACTTTCTAGAAGGCCCAAAATTAAACTCCTAAAAACACTAAGCTAGGATTCAAACCTTGGATCCCTTGCTAGCCACTAACTCCACCTCCCTACACCCTAAGTGGCGTCACTTAGCCACTCCTCTGCAAGGCTTTTTTGATGCCATTTTCCCCTATCTTTATTTAAAATCCCAACTACTTGCCACAAGGTCCTTTTAACTACTAACGCATAATTTTCTTTTCCCCTCGGTTCGAACTTAAACCTTAGCCAAAACCTACTATTAGCTACTCAACAGAAAATACCTAGCATATTTTTTTATCAGAACCGAAAAAAAAAGAAAATTCGAGATTTTGAGATTTTTGGGGTGTTACAACCACGATCAAATTTCGGAGGACTGGCAAAATTACTTTAAATTTTCTTCTTCCTTAATCTTTATTGTTGTTCAATATGTTTGCAATTTGCTTTGATTTTTTTTTCATTAACAATGATAGCTTAATTTTGTTTAACTAGAATGATTACATTAATTTGATGTATTTCATTGATCATGTTTTCAATTAAAATCATACATGTATTTCATTCATTAAAATGTGGTTGAATGCACTAGAATTAGTTGATCAATCCTAGCCAGATGATGGTTAATGGAAGCAATAATTGAAAGGTGCATGCTTAATTTCGATCCTAGTCCAATTAAATTAAAGGTTTATAGTAACTCACGAGAGCTCTATTACCTTGCATAACTTTTAGATTTGTGTGATTAAATTGTTGCAAACCTAATCAGTCATTGTTACTTCACATAAAATCTAATAAGCCCTTAGTTAAATATGATCATGGTAGTATGCATGTTTTTCTAAGTAAAAGATTCTGAAAGAATTAATACTGGTTTCAAAAAGTTCATGAAAGATCGAGTTGCCATGAATATTTTCTGAAACATTGTAAGCATGATAAGAATGAACCAAGTTAGATGATGTAATTATTCTAGCCTATTCATGTTATCATTGTTGAAATCTTGTGAATTTTGCTGCTAAATTCATCTCATCCATTTTAATTAATTACACTTAGGTTAATTTGCATTAAGGATAATTTTGCATCTAGTTATTTATTTTTATATCCAACACTCAAAATTATTGTGTTTTCTCACCAAATTGTAAAACATTAATTTTGCAAAATATTGATTAACATATACAGTCTATGTTGAGACAACAACTCTTATACTTACTTTGTCGAAACCTTTTTGAAATCGACCTTTTATTTTAAAAAATAAAGATGAAATCGCCATTAATCTTTTTTAATTAGGTGTGATCGGACCATCTCAAAATTTTGCTATTTTAATAAAAATATTAGATTTATTAAAATTATTTTAGTTCTACAAAAATTTAAGAAATGAGTTTAGGAATCAGTTACATAATTTTTAATTTAGTTAAGTGATGTTTGGTTTATTATTAAAGCGTGCAAGTTGAATGCGCTGAGCTGCAAGCGCTTGAAGAAAGTATTAGTTTTGCCCGGTAAAAAAATTGGTCAAAGTTGGAGTTTGAATCCGATTGTGTCAGGTTGGTGAATCGTTTCAATAAAAAGAATAATGATTTAACTACTATGGGCCACAACATTCAGGAAATTTATAGATTAATGGAACCTTTTATAGTTTCAACTTCATTTGGGCCCCTCGTTGTTGTAATAAAGTAGTGGACTATCTTTGTAATTGGGCTAAGGTTTAGAATTGTACCATGGATTTTAACATCGATTATCCTTCGGATATCTGTAAGTTAGTTTTAAATTATGCTATAAATTGATGTTGACCCTCCGGTCTTTTTATCAAAAATAAAAAAATTTCTCGAATCTCTAAATAAAGAACGTTGCCTCGATTTTAAAAATTTTCCTTTTTTTATGCATAGAGTAAAAATGAATGTAACATTTAAAGTGATGTGTATTTAAATTATTTGGGCATAGTATGAAAATGGACAAATATATTTAAACATGATACATGGAATGGTGATAAAAAAATAGCTATGTGGATAAAAAAATGAAACGATGGTAGTAGGATATTAAGTAAAAATAAAATTAAATAAATTAAAATACCATGTTAAAAATAGTGATAATAATGGAACTATAATAGTAATAATAATATCGGTTTATAACAATAATAGAAATAATCATATCATAATTATTATCATAATAATAATATGAATAAATAAAATAATGATAACAATAATCACAAGGGTAAAATAAAAATAAAATGAAATGTAAATAAAATAAATTTTAAGTGCTAAAATATGTGATTTAGTAAATAAAGAGGCAAAATTAACCAAATGGGGGATAAAATTGAATTTTAAGCGAAACTTAAATTATAAACAGCAAAATAAAAAAAGAAAGGGGAAACAAAGGACAAAATTGAAAGTCTAACAAAATTTAGCGTCTAAATTACAAGGAAACGTAATATAAAGGATTAAATTAAGATAAAATGGAAAATGTGAGGACTCAGAGGGCAATTATCCCAACCTAATTTACATGTGTCACTCCCAGAGGGATCATCAATGGGTTAGGGGGACCAAATTGCACAAGAGTAAAATAAAAGGGAGAAAATAGAAGTAAAAATAATACACTGTAGGACGAAATTTAAAAATAGCAAAAAAGTGGAAGGGTCAAAGTAGCAATTAGACCCTGCCCTTGAAAACACGCGGATCCTAAGGAAATCCAAGTCAGGTCATTGGGTTGGCCCCAAAACGGCGTCGTTTTGGGGCATTTGGAACCACTATGAAATAGCGTCATTTTACTAAGTCTATATAAATTTAAAATATTTAAAAAATATCATTTCAACCTATTTTTAAAGAAAAAATGTTCCTCATTCTTTTTTTTTCTCAAATCATTTCCTCGTCCGGCCAAGAGTCGTCACATGTCTGTCGTGGCCACAGATCATCTGCGACGGTAATCACCGCCTCCGGTGATTGGAAAACCCAAAAACAATCCTTTTTGGACCCTCTCTTGAAGTAGAATCTAGATCTAGGTTTAAATCCCCAGAAATTTAACTAATGCTCGGCCGAAGGAAAAGAAACTAAAAGGTTTCTCCCTTTTCTGATGATGCCCTCGACGGAACCCTAAGGGGTTCCGAGGCTTCTCGAGTCGGAGGAAAGGGACTCGCGAATGCGTTTTGCAAGTAAGATTTTTTTATTTATTTATTTTGCTTCAAAGTAAAAATAAAAATAAAAATGCTACCTTTTTTCTTTTGAAACTTGTTCTGTAACACCCCTCACCTATATCCAACATCAGGACAGGGTTCGAGGCGTTAACGGATTTAAACATTCACAATAACACATAACATATTACCAACCATACGTGGCAAACAAGCATATGCACATCATCAATATCAAACATAACATAAATAGCTAGATTTATAAGTTAGAATCATTAGCTCACTAAAGACCAATATATTTGGCCAAATTATAATAACACATGTTATAAAACTAGGTCCCTATACATGCCACTCGCTTGATAATTCTAGCATATATGTTTATACTATCAAGGTGTTGGCTTGATAGTGTGATTCTGCCTCCGACGATCTCCAACCCTAAGCTAACCTGACAACACTAAAAGAAATGGAAAGGAGGGGTTAAGCTTTACGCTTAGTAAGCTCACATGAAATAATAATAAGCAATTTACTAACATGCTTTCCATAGTAAAACTAATCCAATTGTACATTTACACATGTTCTAGTTAAGATGTTTTCTTGAGTCACAGTCACTAAATCATTTATATTAGGAGTTACGGAACTTCAAATTAGAATCTGTAAATTTTTCTAGAAACTAGACTCAGATATCTTTCCACCATAAAGTTATCAGAATTTTTGGTCCATCCAATAAGTACAGTTTATTATTCAAAGTCTCCCCCGTTTTGCTGTTTGATAGCTTCGACCTTTCTTCACTAAAATTTATTTATCTCATAGTACAAGACTCGAATAATGTTAAAATTTGTTTCTATTAAAAGTAGACTCATCAAAGACTCTAACCATACAAATTATAACCCATAATTATTTTATACAATTTTTAAGAATTTTTCCAAGTTAGAATAGGGGATCTCAAATTCATTCTGACACTGTCTCACAAAAATTAGAATATCACATAATATACAACTCTTTTGCTTCCCCTGTTTCTTTATATAAAAATACACTCATTAAGATTTAATTTCATAATTTATCTGAAATTTAATTCAATTTACACAAGTTATGGTGAATTTT
The DNA here is from genome assembly GCF_025698485.1 of Gossypium arboreum. Taxonomy (NCBI): domain Eukaryota; kingdom Viridiplantae; phylum Streptophyta; class Magnoliopsida; order Malvales; family Malvaceae; genus Gossypium; species Gossypium arboreum. The sequence continues at coordinate 114,746,939 of NC_069075.1, read as the reverse complement.
CAAAGTCACACAACTACTGCTGTCCAACATTGTTTTACTACTAAAATTCACTCGTACATAATTTCACTTAATCCATTTTGTCTTATCGAAGTTCACTCAAATATAGAGCATATTGCTCAAAATTTTCTTAAACATATACCTACACTTATTCATCATATAATCATGTTCACATGTATTTTTACTTAATCGATTTTCCTGTTGAACTCTTCGGAATAATAACTGATACTCAGTTGCCTGGACATATTTTCACACTTGTAGCCAAAGCTATCTAGTACGCATAGTAGCCTGCACTTAGTACTACACATGCGACCAATTATCCAGTACACGTAGTAGCCTACACTTAGTACTACACACATGACCTAACCATCTGATACACGTAGTAGCCTGCACTTAGTACTACACACGTGATCAAAGTTATCGGGTACGCATAGTAGCCTGCACTTAGTACTACACATGCGACCAATTATCCGGTACACGTAGTAGCCTGCACTTAGCACTACACACATGACCTCACAATAGATCATTCGTATCGTTTCTATTCCGAAGGCTCAACCGGGAAATTCCTTATTTACCACACGTTACAATTTATTCATAGTCCTTTTTCAATTTGCAATTTACAACAAATAATCATTCTATAGGCAGCCACGTTTCATATGATAACAAAATATAGTAAAATAAAAAGAATCGATAAATTATTTATGTACAAACTTACCTCGGATCCAGAAATGGCAATTTACCATTCTAATCTATAACCTTGTATTTTCCTGATTTAAACTCAAATCTCGATTTCCTTGATCAATAATATTACATTTAGCCTACTAATCAGTCACACTATTCATATGGGTCTAAAAATCATATTTTTTACAAATTTTCATTTTGACCCCTAAACTTTTGCATATTTGCACTTTTTCCCCAAGGTTTGTAAATTAAACTTCTTCCTATTTTCTTATGTTTTATGACATGCTGATCATTTTTCCCTTCTATGGTAACATCAAATTCTCACTCTAACATGTACTTATGAATATTAGGTATTTTTACCGATTATGCCCTTTTACTCGTTTTCACGTAAAATCACTTAGGAAAAGTTGTTTAACACAATTTCAAGCTTCATATTCTACCATTAAACATCAAAATACATGCATATCATTCATGGGTAAATTTTTAAACATAAATCCTAGCTCAAAATAATGGGAGAAATGAGCAGATCATGTTACCGGGATTTCAAAAATACATAGAACATTAAAAACAGAGCTTAGAATCACTTACTATTAAGCTTGGAAGCTTGGTCAAACCTAACCATGGCTGCTCTTGGTACATTCTGCTGTAGCAAGAATAAAAGGACACATTTGGGGTTTAAAATTTATCTTTTAATTCATTTTACCCCTAAATGACCAAAATGCCCTTTTTACTATTCTTTCAAATTTTACCCAACCAAGGCCATTTTTGTCCAACAAGTTATACAATGGTTTAATTTCATTTAAGGACCTCCCATTTAAAATTTCATGACAATTAGACACCTCTAACATATAAAACTCAACTTTTGTACTTTTTACAATTTAGTCCTTTTTACTAAATTGAGTGCCCAAACGTCGAAATTTTCAAACGAAATTTTCACAAAATCGTTTTGTGAATTCGTATACCATAAAAATATAATAAAAATGAAATTTTCCTCATCGGATTTGTGGTCCCGAAACCACTGTTCCGACTAAGCCCAAAATCAGGATGTTACATTTCTCCCCCCTTTAGGGATTTTCGTCCCCGAAAATCTTACCAGAAAAGTGGTTTTGGTTTTTCACTTGGATTCCTCAATCCTACAATCGATGTCAAAGAACTTTCACTCAGGCTAAACTTTTACTACCTGTCTCTTTAAATTTTACATACAAAAATCATAAGTGGTATTCACTTTACAATACTTTTACTGAAAATTAATCTCTACTAAAAAGCTCATGTACTCAAAAGTCTGATCCATACCATCATGTTACATATACATTCGCACCCTAGTCTTTTCGGATTCGAATAGTAAAACTAATTAGTTCATCTCAACCTCATACTTTTTATAATTTCACACAGTCCAATTATTTGTCAATTCAACCCTCAGCTACTGTTTATTCCAAGCCTCTTCTGGCTTTCCAAAGAAATCATGATATGAAACTCAGATCTCAATCCGATTAGTAGAGATTAAAATTCCATGATATCCAAAATTCATAGAGGCACGAAATTCTATGAATCTGGTGAGCAGACATTCGAGTATACTAGCATAATTTACACATCTTATAACGTTTAACAATGCTACATATCACTTTCCTCTTTCAAGGACACGAATGATCCGGACAAGAAAATTCATATTAACCTTTTCTATTTCCATTCTAATTCCCAAACGGCAAAAATAATTTTGATGATTCTTGCTATACATCTTTAAACTTTCAATATTTCAAGAATTTGTTCTCAAAGATAAACAATGATCGTTTCAACATTTTTAAATACCCAGATTATGTTCACATTATCAATATCAGATCTTCTTATCGCATACGATTCTTCTAGGAAACATACACTTCTAAATTAGATTATTCATCTTTTTACCCTAAAGAAATAAAATCTTATTCTCAAGTATGCACATCTCATTAAATTCTAGACATATATTCCATACAGGTTAAACAATCAAGTCGACCTTATTCATCCGTAATTGATATTTCAAGAAATTCTCTCTTCTAGTCAATAGAACGATTCAACATGCATCATTCCAAATTCACTCATCATGCCAATCGAAGACCATAATAAATGCATTAGCATAAGTAATACTGATACCTCAACTAAATACATTAACTCTGATTAACTTACTTGAGAAAGGAAATCCACCATACACATTAGGACTTGAAATTTCACCACATTATCAGGATCAATTCAGAGGTATAGTCATACTTGTTCTTTATATACATCAATCACAAGCTGGAGGTCATGCTCTAAATGCAAGCCCAGAATAAGGAAATCCAAGATAAAGAAATCCATGATAAGGAAATACCATTTACAGCACTGCATCAAAAGACCGAGAACCAGACTCATAAAAATATAAAAGACCCCAATGTTTTTTTTTTTTCAAAGAGAAGAAATCCAGAATAACATCATTCCAAACCACTAACAACAAATACGACCAGAACTATATGCTTCTCATATATATATATAAAATCAATCAGAGCAATGATCGGTAGAAATAGAATCATGGTACCATACACAATTTCTTATCAATTTCCAACAGGCAGAACATAACAAAATACTAGAGAAAAACAGAACCATGTAGATTATAATCCAATCAGACTGACAACACATTCGTCTAACGTTAAGATCAGGGGACATTTTCATAATATAAGAATTCATCAGGGATTAGATAGCCCCAATAATATTTCCGGTGTCAGATAATCTCATACCATATCTCAACAGAGAATCAAAAATTACTCACTGTAGTTACCATGCTTGGACATTTCATATTTCGAACATTATTATTTTAACTATCTCCGTCGTCCCAAATTCCATAATATTCCCTTTACTAAGAAAACCAATTCATGAGGGAATTTCAATCAATACATTTCTTGACATCATAAACAATCTTTCAGTCAATCTGATATCTTTCTAGCTCATGTCTGTACTTATCAACCCATTCTCAATCTCTAATCATGCTTATAACCATTTCATCATTGAACTCTTTTGTTTCTCAACTGGAAACTCACTCAATATAAATATCAGGAATTTCCATTACAAAACACCACTTTGGCATGGAGAAGAGGGTCGTAGGGCCTCTGACTCAACTCTCATATACATATACATGTAACATAGTTTTCATCATAGCAATCATATCTCAATCATGACATTCATTTCGAGTAATTAACATTCATATTGATTTTACACTCACTTTCTAGTTATCTCTTTTAAACAAGTGTACTTATACATGTATTTCAATGTTTCCTAGATAATATTACTTATCCATTCATTAAATCAGACAAGTCAAGCACATAATATCATATAAGGTTCAAACAAACATGGATATGTATATCACAATCTAAACTTTCATCTTACACATCATCATATACATATCATTACAATCATATATATCAGTCCAAGCAATTTAATACATTTACTCAAGTTATACGAGCTTACCAATCATAATCATCCCAACCAATATACATGAATATTCATCTTATCAACATTTTTGATAAGTTACTCAAACACATGCATTTGTTCAAATAAATCGATCATATACATCATGGAATTATCTATTAATCATAGATAAGCTCATTTCACCATGTACACATTTCATGAATCCTCATTCATACCTTTCCAAGTTTCAGTTCGTCATGACTATACTTTACTCGAATATTTTAGCATCACATTCAACATAGTCGGTGTAGCTCGGTTGGAGAGTACCTTTGTCTAAACAAAGTGGCTCTCATACGCATTGGGAGACATCACACTATCACGGATCTGTGGCATGTATAGTTGGACTTTTACACATGCTAGGTTAGTTCGAGAACCGACTAAACCATAGCTCTAATATAACTAAATGTAACACCCCTAACTCCTATCCAACGTCGGGACAGGGTTCGAGGCATTAACGTACTTAAACATTCACAAGAACACATAACATATTACCAACCATACGTGGCAAACAAGCATATGCACATCATCAATATCAAACATAACATAAATAGCTAGATTTATAAGTCAGAGTCATTAGCTCACTAAAGACCAATATATTTGGCCAAATTATAATAACACATGTTATAAAACTAGGTCCCTATACATGCCACTCACTTGATAATTCTAGCATATGTGTTTATACTGTCAAGGTGTTGGCTTGATAGTGTGATACTGCCTCCGACGATCTCCAACCCTAAGCTAACCTAATAACACTAAATGAAATGGAAAGAAGGGGGTAAGCTTTACGCTTAGTAAGCTCACATGAATTAATAATAAGCAATTTACTAACATGCTTTCCATAGTAAAACTAACCCAATTGTACATTTACACATGTTCTAGTTAAGCTGCTTTCTTGAGTTACAGTCACCAAATCATTTATATCTGGAGTTACAAAACTTAAAATTAAAATCTGTAAATTTTTCCAGAAACTAGACTCACATATCTTTCCAGCATAAAGTTTTCAGAATTTTTGGTCCAGCCAATAAATACGGTTTATTATTCAAAGTCTCCCCCATTTTGCTGTTTGACAGCTTCAACCTTTCTTCACTAAAATTTATTTAGCTCATAGTACAAGACTTGGATAATGTTAAAATTTGTTTCTATTAAAAGTAGACTCATCAAATACTCTAAGCATATAAATTATAACCCATAATTATTTTTCTACAATTTTTAACAATTTTTCCAAGTCAGAATAGGGGATCTCGAATTCATTCTGACACTGTCTCACAAAAATTAGAATATCACATAATATACAACACTTTTGCTCCCCCTGTTTCTTTTATATAAAGGTAGACTCATTAATATTTAATTCAATATTTTATTTGAAATTTAATTAAACTTACACAAATTTTGGTGAATTTTCAAAATCACACAACTGCTGCTGTCCAACATTGTTTTACTACTAAAATTCACTCGTACATAATTTCACTAAATCCATTTTGTCTTATCGAAGTTCACTCAAATATAGAGCATATTTCTCAAAATTTTCTTAAACATATACATGCACTTATTCATCATATAATCATGTTCACATGTATTTTTACTTAATCGATTTTCCCGTTGGACTCTTCGGAATAATAACTGATACTCAATTGCCTGCACATATTTTCACACTTGTAGCCAAAGCTATCTGGTATGCACAGTAGCCTGCACTTAGTACTACACATGCAACCAATTATTCGTTGCACGTAGTAGCCTACACTTAGTACTACCACGTGAGCTAACCATCTGATACACGTAGTAGCCTCCACTTAGTACTACAGACATGATCGAAGTTAGCCGGTACGCATAGTAGCCTGCACTTAGTACTACACATGCGACCAATTATCTGGTACACGTAGTAGCCTATACTTAGTACTACACACGCGACCTCACAATAGATCATTCGTATCATTTCTATTCCGAAGGCTCAACCGGGAAATTCCTCACTTTCCAACATGTTACAATTTATTCATAGTCCTTTTTCAATTTGCAATTTACAACAAATAATCATTCTATAAGCGTCCACGTTTCATATGATAACAAAATATAATAAAATAAAAAGAATCGATAAATTATTTATGTACAAACTTACCTCGGATCCAGAAATGGCAATTTACCATTCTAGTCCATAACCTTGTATTTTCCCGATTTAAGCCCAAATTTCGATTTCCTTGATCTATAATATCACATTTAGCCTACTAATTAGTCACACTATTCATATGGGTCTAAAAATCATATTTTTTACAAATTTTCATTTTGACCCCTAAACTTTTGCATATTTGTACTTTTTCTCCAAGATTCGGAAATTAAACTTCTTCCTATTTTCTTATGTTTTATGACATGCTGATAATTTATCCCTTCTATGGCAACATCAAATTCTCACTCTAACATGTACTTATGAACATTAGTTATTTTTACCGATTATACCGTTTTACTCGTTTTCACGTAAAATCGCTTAGAAAAAGTTGTTTAACACAATTTCAAGCTTCATATTCTACCATTAAACATCAAAATACATGCATATCATTCATGGGTAAATTTTTAAACATAAATCTTAGTGCAAAATAATGGTAGAAATGAGCAGATCATGTTACCGGGATTTCAAAAATACATAGAACATTAAAAACGGAGCTCGGAATCACTTACTATTAAGCTTGGAAGCTTGGCCAAATCCGAACCATGGCTGCTCTTGGTACATTCTGCTGTAGCAAGAAGAAAGGGACACATTTGGGGTTTAAAATTTGTCTTTTAATTCATTTTACCCCTAAATGACCAAAATGCCCCTTTTACTATTCTTTCAAATTTTACCCAACCAAGGCCATTTTTGTCCAAAAAGTTATAAAATGGTTTAATTATCATTTAAGGACCTCCCATTTAAAATTTCATAAAAATTAGACACCTCTAACATATAAAACTCAACTTTTTCACTTTTTACAATTTAGTCCTTTTTACTAAATTAAGTGCCCAAATGTCGAAATTTTCGAACGAAATTTTCAAGAAATCATTCTGTAAAATCTTAGACCATAAAAATAAAATAAAAATGAAATTTTTCTCATCAGATTTGTGGTCCCGAAACCACTGTTCCACTAAGCCCAAAATTAGAAATTTTTACGGAATCATTCCGTGAAATCGTAGACCATAAAAATATAATAAAAATGAAATTTTTTTCATCGAATTTGTGGTCCCGAAACCACTGTTCTGACTAAGCCCAAAATCAGGATGTTACATGTTCTTTTTTGTTTCTTGTTTTTTTTTTTGAATCTATTCGATTGCTTCTTGTGTAAAAAACAATTACATCGCTATTGTGGCTTTTATAGCCAAATATGTTATATTATACTACTATTTTATTTGATCTTTTCTTTTCTGTCGTTCTCTATGTTCTGCGTTTCTATCCCTTTTTTTTTCTCTTGCAGGTGCTTGTGGTGACGTCAACAGTGCTAAGGAGCCACGCTTTGCCATTTCGGTGAAAGGAGGACGAGAGACCTCAGGCGGCATGTCTGCGAGGGAGCGACGCTAGACGCTTTATGAAAACTAGGGTTTCTGTTTATTTTTTATGTTCTGGGCTTTTAGGGTTTTTGTATTCAGGTTATTTGGGCTTGTAATTAGTGGACTTTTATTATCCATTAATTTATTTATTCATTATTTGGGCCGGGCAAAATTGGGCTATTACAGCTGCCCCTTTTTGCTCATTGTCATGTAATGGGAATGGAGCAAAGACTTTAAGAAGGCCAATTTTTCCTGGTCCTATCGAATCTTGACTTATTTGGTGCTCCTCTTTTTCAAGTAGCTCATTCTTTCCACCCATTGGTTGCTCTGCTTTACTGCACCTGCTTTGCTATAACTTTAGGAAGGCAAGATTTAGTATCACGACTTCATCTTGCTCTATTACAACTTCAAGGAGATAAGGTTTGTTATTATAGCTTCATTCTAACCCACTACAACCTCAGGGGTATAAAAATTGTAGTTTCAATCTGATCCACTGTAACTTCAGGGATATAGGAGTTGTAGCTTCATCTTGCTCTACTGCAACTTCAGGGAGATAAGATTTGTAGCTTCAATCTGTTCGACTGCAACTTTAGGGGTATAAGATTTGTATCTTCAATTTGCTCCACTGCAAGTTTAGGGAGATAAGATTTGTAACTGCAATCTACTCCACTGCAACTTCAGGGAGATAAGATTTACCATCGTAATTTTATTCCAACCTACTACAAATTCAAGGGTATAGAGATTTTAGCTTCAATTTGATCCACTGCAACTTTAAGGATATAGGATTCGTCACTTCATCTTGCCCCACTACAACTTTAGGGAGATAAGATTTGTCATCGTAGTTTCATTCCAACCCACTACAACTTCAAGGGTATAGAAATTGAAGCTTCAATCCGATCCACTGCAACTTCAGGGATATAAGATTTGTAGCTTCATCTTGCTCCACTGCAACTTTAAGGAGATAAGATTTGTAGCTTCATCTCTCTCCACTGTAACTTTAGGGTGATTAGATTCACCACCGTAGTTTCATTCCAACCTACTGCAACTTCAAGGGTATAAAAATTGTAGCTTCAATCCGATCCACAACTGTAACACCCCGTACCCGAGACCGTCGCCGGAGTCGAACACGAGGTGCTAACCGACATAATATATTTAATTTTCACAGTCCATTTAAAAAAAAATTTCCAGACAGCTGGCTAACTGTGTCACTGTCACCTTAAAAATCATATCTTGAGTTCCACAACTCAAAAATCAGTTTCGTGATTTTTCCCTGAAACTAGACTCATATATGCATCTACAAATTTTTTTCTAGAATTTTTGATCGGGTCAATTAGTACAGTTTATTAGTTAAAGTCTCCCATGTTACAGAGATCGACTACACTGACCTTCGCGCATTACAACTTGGATATCTCCCTGTACAGGGCTTCAATACTGATGCCGTTTATTTCTATAGAAACTAGACTCAAAGATGAATCTATAAATATATGGCATGACTCCTAATTATCTCTGGTTAATTTATAATGAATTTCCAAAGTCGGAACAGGGAATCCAGAAACCGTTCTGGCCCTGTTTCACAAAAACCTAAATATCTCTTAACATACAACTCATATGACCGTTTCGTTTCTTCCATATGAAAGTTGATTCATCAAGGTTCATTTACACAATTTATTCACTATTTAATTCCATTCCTACTATTTTTAGTGATTTTTCACATCCACATTGCTGCTGCTGTCAGCATCTGCCTTTAAGGTAGACTTTACCTATTTCATAGTTTCCATGATTCAATTAGCCCTTTTTGCATACATAGCACAAAGTATAATCATGATTAACCATTCCAATGGCTAATCGTTTCCAAACATTTCCATACCTCTTGTGATCAACATACAAAATGATTATAGTACTATGCTAAAAACGTATATAAGCCATTTTCGCATGGCTATCCAAATTTACACAAAATCCATGGGTACATGACCAACAACAAAAAGGGTAGTCCTATACATGCCATTTCAAAGTTCAACCAAAATTGTACCAAAAGGGGCTTTGATAGTGTGGGAGACTTCGACTTCCAAAAATCCAGTCCGATGGTGACGAGCCAAAATCTATAAAACAGAGAAACAAAGAAACGGAGTAAGCAATTTATGCTTAGTAAGTTTTGAGCAAGGGATTCAGCACAACAAAAGCATAGCATTCATTTAGCTAAGCGGATAATTTCATATGCACAAATTCTCAATATCATACTTACTTCACATTACCAACCCTTATGTTCATACACAAAAGATCTACTTAGCCAAAGGCGGGTAGCTCGTTTATCAACTGAGCGAATACTTATTTGTAAGGGCTCAACTAATTCAAAGCACATACGAAACATACCTCATTGTTGGGATTTCACAAGCGTATTAACTGAAATTTTTACAGCAAGTTCATTCATTCCCGAATCACGTACCTTGAGTTTAACCTGACATAGCTACTCGTTCAAATACCTTGGGACATAGCCGGTTATAGTAGCTCGCACAAATGCCTTCGGGACTTAACCCGGATTTAGTAACTCGCACAAATGCCTTGGATCTTAGTCCGGATTTAGTAACTTCGCACAAATGCCTTCGGATCTTAGTCCGGATATAGTCACTTAGCACAAAGCCTTGGGACTTAGCCGGACATCATTCAAGAACCATGCACACATATATCAATAAATCATGACACTTCCATATTTCATTTTCATTACCAAAGCTCAACACAAGACACTTATCATATTTACAATTTCGGCTCAATAGCCACATACAAAGAGCATGATTTTGATTTACTTAAGACATAATCTAATCGAATCATAATTTAACTTCCATTACTCGAAAACTTACCTCGGATGTTGTCGAACGATTCTGATGGCTATTCGACCACTTTTTCCTTCCCTTTATCGGTTTTAGTTCCCCTTTGCTATTGAGCTTAATTTAACAAATAAATTGATTTAATCATTTGAGCATCGAAAAGAGAAACTCAAGGTACTTAGCCCACATATTCATTAGACATTAAAGTCACATATGTACGGAATCATGAATCAAACTCAACACATTAGTTAGTACTCTCCTTAGCCGAATTTTCTAAGTCAAGATAAAGCCTTCAACATGCTTACCTATGGCCGAACAACACATCAACCTATGTACTCATTCATGTGGCCGATTATGCATGTCTATGTTGAGGCCAATTATATACTCAATATCACACACAAATGGCATACCTTTTACTAACTAATGCATTACATATTATAACTCAATACGCATCCATCATGTACTCCATAACCAAACACCATCATATGTAAGTATATACCTTGAGATATTGTATATGTCATACCAATACGTCATGTGCAAACATATATATATATATATGTGCAAGAGCGAATCTCAAAATTGATTATAACTAAACATGAACATAAATCCAAAACACAAATCTTACCTACCATGCAATAAGCATAAATCATACTTATGGATATACCATGGCGAATACATCACAACACCATACCATTTCAATTTTGGTCATGGTTAAACAAAGAACTTAATGTCTCACTTAAAAATGCTAAAAAGAAAATCCAAGAGTCATCAATCCACCATCACATGTATCATTATCAAGCTTCATATTTAGCATGCAATGGCATTAACACAAAATCCACCTTGGCGAATATCATCCCCATGACATAGCAAAGATTTGAACCATGGGCTAATTAGAACTCAAGCTAGCAACTAAAAACATGCATGAATCTCATGGCACAACCTCAAACATACCTTAATCTAGATACGAGTATGGCCAAACCTCTTCCTAATCCTCTTCCAAACCAAACATGAGCAAGAACTCCTTCCTTCTTCCTTAGAATTTTCGGCCAAAAGAAATGAAAAAGGATGAACAAATTTTTTTTTCTCTCTTCTTCAACTCACGGCAATGGGGGGGGGAAACACTCACACCATTCTTTTTTTTTCCCTTTTCTTTATTACCCATAATCCTTATTTTATTTTTTTTCTAACATACACCATTGTCACAACATGTTTTATGACATGTTTTGCCCATCACTCTTTGTCATGGCCGGCCACTAGCAATTAGGGGGGGAAATTTGACATGCAAGTCCTCCCTTTTGATTACATGCACTATTAGGTCCTTATAGATTAGCCTATCACATTTCAAAAGTGTCACACAAGTCCTACTAACTGAATTCACATGCAATCGACTAAATCGAAGCTTGAAATTTTCACACATTCATAATTACATATTCTAGACAATAAATATTACGTTCAAACATTTCGGTGACTCGGTTTAGCGGTCCCGAAACCACTTCCCGACTAGGGTCAATTTTGGGCTGTCACAACAACAACTTTAGGGATATAAGATTTGTAGCTTCATCTTGCTCTACTACAACTTCAGGGAGACAAGATTCGTTATGGCAGATTCAATTCGACCCACTGCAACTTCAAGGGTATAGGATTTCTAGTTTCACTGATCTATTACACCGTTCTCTCGGGAACAGGACTTGTAGAATCCATTTCATAGGCCTATATTCTATGCCAAGCGATTAGGATGTTATGATTACAATGAATCAAATGCTCCTAACTAGATGTACATGAATGATATTTGCATGAATACAGAATGACATTTTTTAGAATGATCCCCTTTTAGTGCTTAGGTTGACATTGCTCGTTGTTCATCAAGGTTCTATCACTAATGTGTTACCATATCTTATTGTTCAGATCTGATATCTTTAATAGAAAACTCAAAGAAGTAATCACAATTTAAACTATTCGTTCCCAGATATTTCCAATCCTTAGATTTGGTTACTTCTAACTAGTGGTCCTGTTTCAGATCCTCGTACTCTTTAGAAACCTTTCAGAGCAATATGCAGAAATTCTTTTACATAAATATTGTCAGTCCATTAATTGTTATTTCAATGTAAAAATAGTTGAAAAGGTCGTAACAATGGACAAGAATGAAATTTATTGGAAGCAAAGCTCAAAATGAAAAGATTAATTAAAATAGCAAACGTTGCTAAAATACAAAGTGAGTAAGATGAAATTAGGTGCCCCAAATATCGCAGCATGAGCTTCTCTGCACAAACTTCTTAAGAACCATTTTGAGCCTGATATGTGTCTAGGAAATCTAAAGTACTTCGTAAGTTTCTCCTCCTTATTATTTCTGAGGGGACAAGTGTAACACCCCGAACCCGAGACCATCACCGGTGTCGGACACGAGGGGTTAACGAGACAAATCCTCTTAAAGTACCGACCAATTTGGCATTTCCAGCCAGGCTGGAAATGCTGCGTCACTGTCGCCTTAAAAATCATATCTCGAGTTTCAAAACTCGGAAACTGATTCCGTAAATTTTCCCTGAATTTAGACTCATATATCCATCCATGTATTTATTTCTAGAATTTTTGGTCGGGAAAATTAGTACAGTTTATTAGTTAAAGTCACCCATGTTACAGGGGTCGACTACACTGACCTTCGCGCGTTACAACTTGAATATCTCTCCGTACAGGGCTTTAATATTGGTTCCGTTTGTTTCTAATGAAACTAGACTCAAAATGGAATCTGCATATATAAGGCATGACTTCTAATTCTTTCTGGATAATGTCTAGTAAATTTTCAAAGTCGTGACAGGGGACCCAGAAACCGTTCTAGCCCTGTCTCACGAGAACTTTAATATCTCTCGATATACTATTCATATGATCGTTTCGTTACTTTCATATGAAAATAGACTCGTCAAGGTTCGTTTACATAACTTATTCACTATTTAATACCATTCCTACAAATTTTGGTGATTTTTCAAAACCACACCACTGCTGCTGCCAGCATCTGTTTTCAAGGTAACCTTTACCTATCTTGTGGCTTCCATGGGCCAACTATAATTTTGACAAGCATAGGTCCACATATGATCATACTTAGCCATTCCAATGGCTGATTATGTGACCAACACTCTCATTCCAAACCATAATCACATCATGAAACCAAATATAATTACAAGCACAAATGGTCAAATTCATAATCCACTTTTACGAACCATTTTCGCATGGCCGTACACATATACATCACAAAGTACTTAAAAACAACCGAGGGTAGTCCTATACATGCCATATCCAAAGTTCAACTAAAAGAGTACCAAAGGGGGGGTTTGATAGTGTGGATGACTTCACTTCAATGATCCTGAATCCGATCGCTAGCGAGCAAAATCTATAAACAGAGAGCCAAAGCAGCGGGTAAGCATGTTTATGCTTAGTAAATCTCAAGCAATGAAATCGGCTTTAACTAAAGCATTACATTCACATAGCCAAATGAATCATTTCATTAATACACATTCGCATAATCATACTTACTTCACACTTCATCAACATATACATTCACAAGGTATCAACCAATTCGAGAGCTGAAAATTCGTTAGTCGATTGACGAATATTATTCAAACGTATCGACTTTTCCATTGCACATGTAAACATACCTTATCCTTTGGGCTTTTCGAGCGTACTAATTAAATTTATTACAGCAACCAACGCTCACCTTCAACCCAAGCTTCTTCGGATACAACCGGATATAACCACACGCACGAATGCCTTGGTCTTAGCCCTGATATAACGACTCGCACAAATGCCTTGGTATTAGCCGGATATAACAACTTGCACGAATGCCTTGGTCTTAGCCGGATAAAGTCACTAGCACAATTGCCTTGGTCTTAACCGGATATCATTCAATTGCTCATGCACACAGACATCAATAATCATTACACATTCATGTTTCATTTTCAGTTACTAAGGCTCAAACACAAATATAATCACTAGCATAATTGCCTTGGGACTTAACCGGTATCATTCAAATACTCATACACACGTATATCAGTAATCATTACACATCCATAATTTCATTTCACATAATTCAAGTAGGGTCATTACTTGAAGACTTACCTCGGATGTTGTCGAGCGGCTTCAACGGCTATTCGATCACTTTTCCTTCCCTTATCCAATTGTGGCCCTCTAAGCTCTTGAGCTAATTCAAACAAATTCAATTTATTAAAGTCTCGCTTGCTAGCCTTGGCGAATACACATATCATTGACTCAACATCACATAACTAAGCACTTTAGTCAATTTTCTTTAATTACGCACACATTCGGCCTTAGCTCACAACAAGGTAGCCGATTACCTAAGTCAAGAATAGGCACCATTAAGCTTGCCTCTAACCGAATGCATGCACAATAATTCCCCTCATTTGGCCGATTATACTTAGTCATACTTGCACAAAATCAACAATAAATTGCAAGATTTTCACATCATATGTGTACTAGGCGAATGTACTTGCAATTTCACAAACATTCTTCAACACTTTCTTCTTTAGACAAACATATTTATCACTTACTTCATAACCAAAACATCATGTGCAAACATATATACACATATAGGTGCAAGGTCAATTCCAAGGTGTCCATAACCATCCAAAACACAAATTTTTAACTATCATGCAAGAAGCATAAACCATGCTCATGAGCATACCATGGCCGAACACCTCACACACCATACTCCTTTTAAATTTTTTTGGTCATGGTTAAACAAAAGATTCAATGTCTTACTCAAGAATGCTAAAAGAAATTTCAAGAGTAGTCAATCCATCATTACATGCATCATCAACAAGCTTCACTTTTAGCATGCAATGGCTTCAACACAATATCAACTTTGGCCAAATACCATTTCCATGGCATAACAAGGATTTGAACCATGGCTAACATGAACATCAAGTTAGCAACTAAAACATGCATGAATCTCATGACACAACCTCATACATACCTTAATCTTGATGCAAGTTTAGCCAAATCTCCTTCTAGATCTCTTCTAAACAAAGAAAATGAAGCAAAAATCTCTTCTTCCTCTTAGAAATTTCGGCCAAAGGAAGGAGGGAAAAAGATGAACAAATTTTTTTGTTTTTCTTTCTTACCTACACGGCAATGGGGGGGGGGATGCTACACTCACACACATTTTTTTTTGTTTCTCTTCCCACATCTTAATTATTAATCATTTCTCTCATCATCCATTAACAAAACATGTTTCAACATGTTTTCTTTGCCCATAAACCATGTCATGGCCGGCCACTAAGCTTTCTTTGGGGAAATTTGACATGCAAATCCTTTATTTTTGCATGCATGATCAACTAGTCATCACACATCTTCCCATCATACTTTCAAAGTTTACTACTAGGTCCTTTCTAGTGAAATTTACCTTTATAACTCTAAATCAAAATATCAAAAATGTCACACATGAATACACACATATTATAGGCATCAAAATAAATTTTAAATTATTTTTATGCCTCGGTTTTGTGGTCCCGAAACCACATTTTGACTAGGGTCAATTTTGGGCTGTCACAACTCTCCCCCACTTAAGAAATTTTCGTCCCCGAAAATCTTACCGGTAAATAGGGTTGGGTATCGCTCTTTCATAGAGTTCTCGGTTTCCCAAGTAGCTTCTTCTATCCCGTGTTTGAGCCATAACACTTTCACTAGCGGAACCCGCTTGTTTCGCAACTCTTTCACTTCACGTGCTAGGATACGAATCGATTCTTCCTCATAACTCATATTGGCTTGAATTTCAACCTCTGATGGACTAATCACGTGCGATGGATCAGATCTATAGCGTTGAAGCATCGAAACATGAAAGACATCGTGAATCTTTTCGAGTTCAGGGGACAAAATCAAACGATATGCAACTGGACCGACTCGCTCGGATATCTCATATGGCCCAACGAACCTCGGGCTCAACTTGCCCTTACGGCCAAATCTGAATATCTTTTTCCAAGGCGAAACCTTGAGAAACACTTTATCTCCCACCCGATGCTCGATGTCTTTACGCTTCAGATCCGCGTACGACTTCTGACGATCGGAGGCTATCTTCAGACTTTCACGGATTACTTTCACTCTCTGTTCAGCATCTCTAATCAAATCCACCCCGAAAATTTTGCTTTCACCGAGCTCAGTCAAAAACAATGGTGTACGGCATTTACGACCGTACAAAGCCTCGTAGGGTGCCATCTTAATACTTGATTGAAAACTATTGTTGTAAGCGAATTCAATCAAAGGCAAATATCGTTCCCATGAACCACTGAACTCGAGGATGCAACATCTTAACATATCCTCAAGTATCTGAATTATCCGCTCGGATTGACCATCGGTTTGGGGGTGAAAGGCGATGCTGAAATGTAGCTTGGTACCCAAAGCTTTTTGCAACTTCTTCCAAAATCGCGAGGTAAATCTTGGATCTCTATCCGACACGATGGAATTAGGCACCCCGTGTAATCTCACAATCGAGAAGCGTCTGATTCAAATAGTTTGTCCATTGAAAAATCCGTACGTACGGGGACAAAGTGAGCCGACTTAGTCAATCTATCTACAATGACCCAAATCGCATCCTTCTTACTCGCTGACAATGGCAGTCCGGATACAAAGTCCATTGTGACTCGATCCCATTTCCACTCGGGTATCGTGATCGGCTGAAGTAATCCTGAAGGCACTTGATGTTCCGCTTTCACTTGTTGACATATTAAACACCTCGAAACAAAGTCGGAGATGTCTCGTTTCATACCATGCCACCAAAATCGGCGTTTCAAATCGTTGTACATCTTCGTACTCCGGGTGGATTGCCATTCGGCTACAATGGGCTTCGTTCGTAATTATTGAAATAAGTTCTGAATTCTTTGGAACACACAGACGACCCGAACCTCGGACAATCGTCATCATCGATCCGAAACTCGATTCCTTGTTCAAACACACTCAAATTTCATTTTGCAACCAACTCATCGTCGACTTTCTAAGCTTCACAAATTTGATGTATCAATAATGGTTTGGCTTTCAATTCAGCTACTAACACATTGTCGGATCGAACGGACAAGTGCACATTCATCGCTCGTAAAGCGAATAATGATTTACGACTTCAGCATCCGCAACCACATTCGCCTTTCCGGGTGATAGTCAATGACCAGCTCATAATCCTTTAACAGCTCGAGCCAACGTCTTTGTCGCAGATTTAAGTCTCTTTGAGTCATCAAATATTTGAGACTTTTGTGATCCGAATACACATGGCACTTCTCACCAACTAAGTAATGTCGCCATATCTTTAAGGCGAATACGATGGCGACCAATTCGAGATCATGGGTCGGATAATTTTTCTCATGTGGCTTTAATTGCCTCGACGACAGGCCACAACTCGACCTTCTTGCATCAATACACAACCTAACCCAAGTAAGGAGGCGTCACTATAGATGACAAACTCTTTGCCGATTCGGGTTGCACTAGAATTGGGGCTTCACCAAATAAGTTTTCATTGATCGAAACTTTTCGACATTTCTCCGTCCATTCGAACTTAACATCCTTTTGGAGTAGCCGTCATTGGCGTGGCTATCGTTGAGAAACCTTTACAAATCGTCGGTAATAACCGGCAAGCCCAAAAAGCTCCAAACCTCGGTAATATTTCTGGAGGCTTCCGGTTAAGTATGGCTGAAATTTTGTTCAGTCAACTCGAATGCCGATCTGAGATACCACATGCCCCAAGAAGCTAACCTCTCTTAACCAGAACTCACACTTGCTGAACTTAGCATATAATTGCTTATCCCGTAAAATTTGCAGCACTAACCTCAAGTGTTCAGCATGTTCGGTCTCATTTCTTGAATAGACCAAGATGTCATCAATGAACACGACTACGAACCGATCCAAATATGGTCTGAAGATCCGATTCATCAAATCCATAAATACCGCAGGGGCATTAGTAAGCCCAAACGGCATCACTAGGAACTCGTAGTGACCATATCTCGCTCAAAGCCTTGGAGTACGTTTGAATCTCGAATTACAATCGATAATAGCCCGATCTCAAATCTATTTTCGAGAACACCGAGGCTCCTTCGGTTGATCGAACAAATCGTCGTCTGTGATAACGGATATTTGTTCTTTATCGTCGCTTTATTAAGCTGACGATAGTCGATGCATAGCCTCATGGTTCCATCCTTCTTTTTCACAAACAACATTGGCGCACCCCAAGGTGAAAAACTCGGACGAGCAAAACCTCTATCCACCAATTCTTGCAACTGAGCTTTCAACTCCTTTAATTCCATTGGTGCCATACGATACGGAGCTATCGAAATTGGAGTGGTACCAGGTACCAATTTGATGCCAAACTCTATTTCCCGAACAGGTGGTAAACCCGGCAATTCTTCAGGGAAAACATCCGGGTATTCACAAACCACTGGCACAGATTCGGGTTTCTTTTCTGACTCCTTGTCATCGAGCACATACGCAAGGTACGCTTCGCACCCTTTTCTTACATATTTCCGGGCCAACATTGCTGATATTACAGCTGGCAACCCCTTTAAGTCCGTAGACTCAACCCGAATTATCTCATTATTCGCGCACCTCAAATCGATAGTCTTTCTTTTGCAATTTACAACCGCATCGTGCATGGTCAACCAATCCAAACCAAGAATAACATCGAATTCGTCGAAGACAAAAGTATCAAGTCCGCGGAAAACAAGAACCTCGAATACTAGGGGACTTTTCTTACACACTTTGTTGACAAGCACGTAATGACCCAAGGGTTTGACACCGAATTTCAAACTCGATAGACTCAATAGGCAAAGTCTTCTTTGGATGCTAAGGTTTCACATATATAAGAATGAGTAGAACCGAGGGTCAATCAAAGCAATCACATTAGTATCGAAAAGAGTGAAAGTACCGTAATGACATCCGGTGAGGCAAGATCCTCGCGTCTTGCGTATGGCATCGATCCTAGCGAGAGCACGAGCCTCGGGTCTTGTTGTAGCATCTCGACCCTCTCGACCGCCACTAGTATTGCCCGTATTTACGGATGGCCTACTTGACGATGGTAGCACCGGGTTTCCACTCGACTTACATTTTGTTCAAGCAACCTCGGGCAATCCTTGATAAAGTGGTCGGCCGATCCACACTTATAGCGAGGCGATCACGGAACCTCTGACTCCCGAATGCCATTTGCCACAATCTTGACACTCGTTCTCTCTCGACGATCATTTCCACCATCGGCGATCGAAGTGACTCGTGTGGTCACAGGGGGTCGATCGCGATTTCGTCTAGAAAAGCCCGAAGCGCCTCTAGACCGGCTCACATCATCTCGAAATCTCTTCGATGCCTGTTGAAGAGACTTTCCCGAGGACCTTTTTCGAAATTCTCCAGTTCCCACATCAACCTTTTGATTCTCCTTTCTAAGCTCTTCGGCTTTACAAGCTCGCTCAACAAGTACCACGAACTCTCATATTTCGAGAATGCCAACGAACATCCTTATATCCTCATTCAGCCCATCCTCGAAGCGTTTACACATAATAGCTTCGGACGAAACACATTCTCGAGCGTATCTCATCGAGTCTAACAAATTTTCGCTCGTAGTCGATAATGGACATAGAGCCTTGCTTAAGATCAAGAAATTCCTTTCGTTTTTGGTCGATGAATCTCGATGATATACTTCTTTCGAACTTCGGTTTGGAAGAACTCCCAAGTTACTTGGTCTCTAGGCACAACCGAAGTCGAGTACTCCACCAATAGTAGGCGAAATCGCGTAGCAAGGAGATAGTACACTTTAAGCATTCATCGGGTGTACAAGATAGCTCATCGAGCACCCGGATAGTGTTGTCCAACCAAAATTCAGCTTGCTCGGCATCGTCGCTATCCGTAGCTTTAAATTCAGTAGCCCCATGTTTACGAATTACATCATTGGGGCTTACTTGACCTTATTTGGTCGATTACGGAGGTATTGTAGGTGCGGGGGTTGCATTAGTCGGGAATGGAGGTTGTGGAACAGCCGTGTTAGTTCGAATGTATTGGTTGAACCAATCATTCATCACACTATAAAAGGCTTGCTTAGCCTCATCATTTGGATTGCTAGCCATAGGTTGAGAGTCCGCGGTCTGTCCCTTGCGCGGAGCAGCGCCACACTCTCCACATCATCAGCTATTGCTCGGTTGGGATCGGGATCCATTGCTATAAACAAACACAAATTCAGAATGTCAGAAATCACCACGCTATCAATTATCACTTAATGGCATGTATAGCTAGACCCCAAACATATCACGGTAGTCCTAGAATCGACTAAACCATGGCTCTGATACTAATAAAATTGTAACACCCCAAACCCGAGACCATCGCCGGTGTCGGACACGAGGGGTTAACGAGACAAATCCTCTTAAAGTACCGACCAATTTGGCATTTCCAGCCAGGCTGGAAATGCTGCGTCACTGTCGCCTTAAAAATAATATCTCGAGTTTCAAAACTCGGAAACTGATTCCGTAAATTTTCCCTGAATTTATACTCATATATCCATCTATGGATTTATTTCTAGAATTTTTGGTCAGGCCAATTAGTACAGTTTATTAGTTAAAGTCACCCATGTTACAGGGGTCGACTACACTGACCTTTGCGCGTTACAACTTGAATATCTCTCTGTACAGAGCTTTAATACTGGTGCCGTTTGTTTCTAATGAAACTAGACTCAAAATCAAATCTGTACATATAAGGCATGACTTCTAATTCTTTCTGGATAATGTCTAGTAAATTTTCAAAGTCACGACAGGGGACCCAGAAACCGTTCTGGCCCTGTCTCACGAGAACTTTAATATCTCTCGATATACTGTTCATATGATCGTTTCGTTACTTTCATATGAAAATAGACTCGTCAAGGTTCGTTTACATAACTTATTCACTATTTAATACCATTCCTACAAATTTTGGTGATTTTTCAAAACCACACCACTGCTGCTGCCAGCATCTGTTTTCAAGGTAACCTTTACCTATCTTGTGGCTTCCATGGGCCAACTATAATTTTGACAAGCATAGGTCCACATATGATCATACTTAGCCATTCCAATGGCTGATTATGTGACCAACACTCTCATTCCAAACCATAATCACATCATGAAACCAAATATAATTACAAGCATAAATGGTCAAATTCATAAACCACTTTTACGAACCATTTTCACATGGCCGTACACATATACATCACAAAGTACTTAAAAACAACCGAGGGTACTCCTATACATGCCATATCCAAAGTTCAACTAAAAGAGTACCAAAGGGGGGGGTTTGATAGTGTGGATGACTTCACTTCAATGATCCCGAATCCGATCGCTAGCGAGCAAAATCTATAAAACAGAGAGCCAAAGCAACGGGGTAAGCATGTTTATGCTTAGTAAATCTCAAGCAATGAAATCGGCTTTAACTAAAGCATTACATTCACATAGCCAAATGAATCATTTCTTAATACACATTCGCATAATCATACTTACTTCACACTTCATCAACATATACATTCACAAGGTATCAACCAATTCGAGAGCTGAAAATTCGTTAGTCGATTGACGAATATTATTCAAACGTATCGACTTTTCCATTGCACATGTAAACATACCTTATCCTTTGGGCTTTTCGAGCGTACTAATTAAATTTATTACAGCAACCAACGCTCACCTTCAACCCAAGCTTCTTCAGATACAACCGGATATAACCACACGCACGAATGCCTTGGTCTTAGCCGGATATAACGACTCGCACAAATGCCTTGGTATTAGCCCGATATAACAACTTGCACGAATGCCTTGGTCTTAGCCCGGATAAAGTCACTAGCACAATTGCCTTGGTCTTAACCGGATATCATTCAATTGCTCATGCACACATACATCAATAATCATTACACATTCATGTTTCATTTTCGTTACTAAGGCTCAAACACAAATATAATCACTAGCATAATTGCCTTCGGGACTTAACCCGGTATCATTCAAATACTCATACACACGTATATCAAGAATCATTACACATCCATAATTTCATTTCACATAATTCAAGTAGGGTCATTACTTGAAGACTTACCTCGGATGTTGTCGAACGGCTTCAACGGCTATTCGATCACTTTTTCCTTCCCCTTATCCAATTGTGGCCCTCTAAGCTCTTGAGCTAATTCAAACAAATTCAATTTATTAAAGTCTCGCTTGCTAGCCTTGGCCGAATACACATATCATTGACTCAACATCACATAACTAAGCACTTTAGTCAATTTTCTTTAATTACGCACACATTCGGCCTTAGCTCACAACAAGGTAGCCGATTACCTAAGTCAAGAATAGGCACCATTAAGCTTGCCTCTAACCGAATGCATGCACAATAATTCCCCTCATGTGGCCAATTATACTTAGTCATACTTGCACAAAATCAACAATAAATTGCAAGATTTTCACATCATATGTGTACTAGGCGAATGTACTTGCAATTTCACAAACATTCTTCAACACTTTCTTCTTTAGACAAACATATTTATCACTTACTTCATAACCAAAACATCATGTGCAAACATATATACACATATAGGTGCAAGGCCGAATTCCAAGGTGTCCATAACCATCCAAAACACAAATTTTAACTATCATGCAAGAAGCATAAACCATGCTCATGAGCATACCATGGCCGAACACCTCACACACCATACTCCTTTTAAATTTTTTGGTCATGGTTAAACAAAAGATTCAATGTCTTACTCAAGAATGCTAAAAGAAATTTCAAGAGTAGTCAATCCATCATTACATGCATCATCAACAAGCTTCACTTTTAGCATGCAATGGCTTCAACACAATATCAACTTTGGCCAAATACCATTTCCATGGCATAACAAGGATTTGAACCATGGCTAACATGAACATCAAGTTAGCAACTAAAACATGCATGAATCTCATGACACAACCTCATACATACCTTAATCTTGATGCAAGTTTAGCCAAATCTCCTTCTAGATCTCTTCTAAACAAAGAAAATGAAGCAAAATCTCTTCTTCCTCTTAGAAATTTCGCCAAAGGAAGGAGGGAAAAAGATGAACAAATTTTTTGTTTTTCTTTCTTACCTACACGCAATGGGGGATGCTACACTCACACACATTTTTTTTGTTTCTCTTCCCACATCTTAATTATTAATCATTTCTCTCATCATCCATTAACAAAACATGTTTCAACATGTTTTCTTTGCCCATAAACCATGTCATGGCCGGCCACTAAGCTTCCTTTGGGGAAATTTGACATGCAAATCCTTTATTTTTGCATGCATGATCAACTAGTCATCACACATCTTCCCATCATACTTTCAAAGTTTACTACTAGGTCCTTTCTAGTGAAATTTACCTTTATAACTCTAAATCAAAACATCAAAAATGTCACACATGAATACACACATATTATAGGCATCAAAATAAATTTTAAATTATTTTTATGCCTCGGTTTTGTGGTCCCGAAACCACATTCTGACTAGGGTCAATTTTGGGCTGTCACAACAAGACTACCACATGCCTAATTTATTTATCAAAATTTGAGTTGCCTATTGTAACAACCTGAATCCGTATCCATCGCCCTAATAGGGTTACGAGGCATTACCGATCAAATCACAACATACAACGTCCGTTCTCATACATAAATCCATAATAACATAAACATCAATCAAACATAAATATATTGTCCTTTATAAGACTCTACGAGACTTTAAAACATGCTTGAAAGAGGTTTGGGACTGAACTGATGACATTTCAAAACGTTGGGAAACTAATAAAATTTTCATGGATATAGGGATCACACGCCCGTGTGAACAGGCCGTGTGACTCATATGGCCTCCAGGCACACCTGTGTCGCAGACCATGTGGAAATAGGGCATACATACTGACTTGCATCACACGGCCAGAGACACGCCCGTGTGCCACGGTCGTGTGAAATCTGAAGGGTATACTGACTTGGGTCACACACGGCCAGTAGACACGCCCGGTCACCCGCCCATGTGCCAGCTCGTGTGTCACACACGGCCAGTAGACACGCCCGTGTGTCTAAGCCGTGTAATTCACTGACTTGTTTAACTAAGTTATAGCAGGCACACGGTCGAGTCACACGCCCGTATGCTCAACCGTGT
Organism: Gossypium arboreum; assembly: GCF_025698485.1. Lineage (NCBI taxonomy): Eukaryota > Viridiplantae > Streptophyta > Magnoliopsida > Malvales > Malvaceae > Gossypium > Gossypium arboreum. The sequence goes on along the minus strand of NC_069075.1, from coordinate 114,722,322 downwards.
GGAGAGTAAATAGGCTTGGTTTAAGCCACATTTCTCACCCATCTCAAGCATACCTAAACCAAAACTTTACATACCATTTCAATTCACTTATAAGCAACTAAAACATGCCAATTCATATACAAATCATGCCTCTCATCTTCAACCATTTCACTACTCAAATCATAACCAGAAACGTACCAAAACAATATGTCATTATCAATAATTTCAACTATCTTACTTATGCATTATTCTCATCATTTTATCAACTAATTCATGCCACAAAATATACTAATTCATCATCTTAAAACTAGGCTACAACATGTCATTTCTCAACTATGATACATCGTTTATAATTAGCCAAATCAATTAACCATCTAGCCAACACATGAACCATATTAAACTTGCCAAAAACATAAGGCATTATATGTCATCATATATCACTTATCAAACTTATGAATTAAGCAAACTTATATGGCCAAATACACGCCAAACTTTACAAGCCAAATCTCATGGCTAAAATCATAACTCAAAACATATCATCATATCACTAGCCTATACATGCCATATACCATATTTACAAAGCATCCAAAACCAACAAGTAGTCGATAGTGTGATGACGGTTCCTGATGATCCCCGATGTTCGAGCTAACTTCGATAATCTGTAAAACAGTGAATAACACACAAAGTAAGCTTTAAATGCTTAGTAAGCCATATACAAATAAAATTACCATATGATTTAACACCATTTCTATCAAATAGGCAAACTATGAATAAGCACATATAAGTTCACAAATCTTTCCCTAAGTATACATATTCAATATAACATGTGAATTCATCAAATACATCCCTTTTCAATACTCATATGAATCTTGTACGTACCTGAGTCACTTGACTCGTTCACACATTCTTTATGGACTTGACTTTGCCTGTTGAACCCTTCGGAATCGTTAAGGATACTCGGAAATCACATATAGCTCGTACAATGCCATATCCTAGATATGGTCTTACATGTTGTCACATATTGATGCTAATGTCCCAGACATGGTCTTACACGAAATCATATAACGATGCCTATAATACCCCTAACCCGTATTCGTTGCCGAAATAGGGTTACAAGGTATTACCGGATAATGCACATCATTCACAAACTTTTATGTATTCATAATTTAAATCCATTCAAATCATTCACATTGTCCTTTATAAGGTCCTACGAGACCTTAAAACATGCTTAAAAGAAGTTCAGGACTAAACCAATAACATTTAAAAACTTTTACAACTTAGAAAATTTTCATGCATTTAAGGGTCACACACCCGTATGAACAGGCCGGTGCCTCACACGACCACTAGACATGCTCGTGTCACAAACCATGTGAAAACAGGGCATACATATTGACTTGCACCACACGGCCGTGTGCCAGGCCGTGTGAAATCTAGAGGGGTTACTGACTTGGGTCACACGACCGACCACACGCCCATTTGCCAGCCCGTGTGCTACACACGGCTAGTAGACATGCTCGAGTATCTAGGCCGTATCAAACCTGTATGGTATACTAACTTAATTCAAAAGGATACCCCAAGGGACACACGGCCATGTAGAATGACCGTGTGTCGCACATAGCTGAGACACACGCCCGTGTCTCTACCCGTATGGACAAAAATAAGTAATTTGTAAGGCCAATTTGCCACCATTTTCTCATGCTCACTAAACAACTAAAACGGTACCAATTCATCATTCAATAGGCATCTCAAAATCATTAACCAAATGCACAATTCATACCATATTCATTTCAGACAAATTCCGTAATCAATTCAAGCCAAATACCAATTCAAAAACTTATTTTATCCAACATTCATTCACAAGAATATATCTTCTCAATTTATCAACTTCAATCAAGTAACACCCCAAACCTGGCCCAGACGTTGTGACTGGATCCGACATGCCACATCGAAGCGTTCAAAACATTTTATATTGTTGATCCTGAAAAACTTACTTAATGTTTTAAAAGATAATTTCATTATAGGTTAAAGTGAATGGAAGTCATGCACCGGTAGGAAACCGGAAAAGAGGTGGTGAGTCCATCTGATTTGCTAAGTACCAAGCTCCTTCGGATCCAATCCTGAACATGCATACCGCCATTGCCACACCTTAACGTCATGGATATTTCTAGGAAACTGATTTGATTAAGTCATTTTAGGAAAAGTGATTAATTTTGGAAAATACTTTCATTGCGTAAACTTTGCTTGTTGTCGTGTTATTTTGAAATCAATTGTTGTTTTTGAAAACGCTATACTAAAGCTATCCAATTTCAACAGTTAAATATAAATATTACCTATCTTAATAAAACATATAAAACCATCAAAATAAATAAGCGGCCTTATTACATTTAAAAGCCCAAAACCTCAAACGTAATTAAAAGGATGTCCAGTTCACGGAAGAAAATCAAACTTTCGAGCGGGTGGCCACTCCGAATTCCCTCACGACTCCAAGCCCACTATGGTTGGGGACTACCTACATGGATGAAAATAAAAGGGGTGAGTTTGGGAAACTCGGTGTGTAAAATAACCCAACCATAGCCTAAATCAGCTCAACCCATGAAATGAAATAAGTTGGCCTTAGCCTGAGCAAAATTGAAATAAAGCCCATAGGCCCATAACGAGCGTAGCAGATATTACATGTTTATGCAGAAATCCCAACCCAGATTCATCCATAACACCCCCGTCTAGCCTTACACCATGTGGGGAGACTACTCGACCCAACCGCTACACACCACAGAAATCGCAGCGAGGCTGCCAGATATTGTGGCAGAGCCACCAGAACAGATATATGTGGCAGAGCCACCAGATCAGATAATCGTGGCATAGCCACCAGAACAGATATATGTGGCAGAGCCACCAGACAGATAATTGTGGCATAGCCACCAGGACGCTTCCTCCATAATATAACCCATGTCCCCATGCAATAGATACATAATCATGGCATACATCATACAGAATCAGATCGTCATGCTTTTCAGTCAAAAGTAACCCTAGGGGTATAATGGTAATTTTGCACCTAGGGGTATAACAGTAATTTTCTATACATAGAGGTATTATAGTAATTTAGTTGCTTTTAGGGTTTTCATGCATATCCTAACTATTTACGTACTATCAGAACACTTACACAAGATACTTGTTTAATTGGGCCGTTGGCCCATGAACCCGATCTTTGGCCCATTAAGCCCGAATTATCAAAATGTACGAAATCGCGCTTACTTTAGATTACCAAATATACAAATTCAACTATCTTACGAACATTCGTACACTCGCAAATTCCAAAAATACCGACTTTTCGGCATTTCAGCTATTCGACTTTTGCCAATCTAGTCTATGAGAGGGTGTCAATTACACACCTGTTTGCGACGATATGCTGACGAGATCCACAAACGAACCGCCTACAATTGGATTACTAACACGTTAATCTAACTATTCAAATACAAACTACGTATTAACCCCTTACAATATTCGGCCAACCACACCTACAGATCATAGTAAGCTTATAAGAAATCAATAAGCAACTCATTAACAAATTTTTCTCAATGTTTACCACATAATCATAATTTCACTGCAAGCTGTCTTCCTAAGCAACAGTCACTAAATCATTTATAACTGGAGCTACGAAACTCCAAATCAAGTGCCGTTAATTTTCCCAGAAAATAGACTCATATATCTTCTATCCATAAAATTTTCAGAATTTTTGGTTTGGCCAATTAATACCAGATTTTTCTTAAAGTTTCCCATGTTTCACTATTTGACTAATCTGACCACTCTTCATTACGAATCAAATTTCTCATTGTAAAGAATTCAAAATATGTTCTCGTTTTTTTCATTTGAAACTAGACTCATTAATCTTTAATTACATAATTCATTCACCTTCTAACTCATCTCTCACAATTTATGGTGATTTTCCAAAGTCACGTTACTGCTGCTGTCCCAAGCAGATTCATTACCAAATCACTCTTTCACACATAACTTGCATGCATGTTATTTAAACATATATATCACCAATCAATCATCACATATCTATGAGTTTACTTAAGTATAGTCTCCATTTCATCATTTTAAAGCACACATGTTAGCCGATTTTTCCCCTTAGCATCTAAGGCACATGCATGCTCATTTGTTTGGCTCAACTTCACCTATCTTCCATTTTTCATCAAAAGAACATGAAACAACAACCATTTCTTTCATTTTAATTCATGACCAAATGCTCACAACACAACCAAAAACCAAAATATGCTTCAAGAGTTAAGGTAGAATCAAGAAGAACTCATGAACATCAAGATAGAAGCAAACTACCATGAACTTACCTTCAATTTTCTTCCCCAAGGACCGAACATTCAAGAGCTTTCTCCTCTCCTTTCTCTTCTCTAACTTTAGGCTATGATGAACAAAGCTGGACAAAACTTTGTTCTTTTCACCCCTTTTTCTTTTAATAAAATTTCATATTTCATCCATTTAATTCTTTAATACAAAAGACATGAAATGCCCATCATGGAACATTTACCTAAACCATTATCATGGAATATTTACCTAACCCATTATCATGGAATATTTACCTAATCCATTATCATGGAACATTTACCTAACCATTATCAATTTGTACCATGAATTATGGATATCAAGTGCTCATATTGTCTACAACAACATGATGGCTGGACACTTCATGTAAAATGGGAGGTTTGTCATGCAAATCCTCCTATTTTGCACTCCTATTTATTTGGCCACTTCAATTTAGCCTATAGCATTTTCAAACATTTTCACATAGGTTCTATTTCATAATTTCACCCCCTTTTTCTTATGGAACGAAAATTAACTAAAATTTCCGGGTTCTATCTTAAGCTTGGGCCTTCTAGAGGCCCACTAACATAATTAAACCTATGCCAACATTCACAGAATTCCCGAAAATTGGGGCGTTACAAATCATACCATATAAATCCTTTACTAAACTCAAAACATTACCATTTGACAACTATGAAACTTTAGCCACATTATTACCAAAACATACCAAACTAAGCCTTCACACATGGCTATCTATACAAATCAAAACACATACATTATAAGCAAAATCTCACGACTATATTTACAACCAAAGTACCATAACTAGCCTATACATGCCTTATACCATATTTACCAGACTTCAAAAGTACCAAAAAAGTGATTGATAGTGTGATGTCATTTCCTAATGATCCCCGAGTCCGAGCTAGCTTTGATTATCTATAAAACATAGAAAAATATCACACAGTAAGCTTCATACCTTAGTAAGTTCGTAAGTGATTAATTCAATTTATCAAATAATTGTAATTCAACTATTAACACATTACCAATCAAAATCATATTAACCACAAATCTTTCTCATGTCTCAAACATGATTAAATACCATCCTATTGAACTTTCTCAATCTAATACTCAAGTAGGTTCCGTATGTACCTTATCACCTTGTACTAACCTCTTTCTCAACCACATCATTTCTTTTACCCAGTGAACCATTCAAAATAGAAATCGAATACTCAAGGATTTCAACCGATAAGTACCTACAACATGGCCCGTAGCCATATCAAGGTAACTTATCCCGCCAAATTAAGATATTATTTGCACCCGAAGTGTCAATATCATGGCTCGAAGCCAATACATTAACCTAATGACATGTCATTAACAATTTAACTATTCCTAAGGTTCAATCGGGAAGTTTCACTTGTCAATTTCATCATCGAACACATATGTATAGTCGTATTCTCCATTCAAACATTATTCGTAATCTTATAATCACATTTTATGCAATACCAAAGCATATAACATACATTTATAATGAAATTACCACATACGAACCTCGTACTTGGAATTGACAAATCGGATCAATTACTCGATAACTTTTGATTTCCCCCAATCTAAATCCAAATTCTTTCTTTCTTCATCTACATGTATTCAAAATTAACTCATTTAGTCAACTACTCATTCAATTTAATCCTTAAACACCTATTTGGCCATTTTTACACTTTAGCCCTAAACTCTAACATTTCTTACAATTTAGCCCCTATTTCATAATTACACAAATTTCATAAAATTTCCTTAAGCCCAAGCCTAGCCAAATTTCATATAGGTCCCTAGAAGCCCAAAAATTTTATTTATTTCACATTTCAACCCTTCAATTTGCAAATTTCACAATTTAATCCTTATTTGACATTTTTGTCAAAAATCACTTTAAAAACATTAAAATCTATCAACAATTATAAATTTTTCATCATCATCTATCACAAATCTCAAGCATTCATCAATGGAACTTCACAAAATCATCAAAAAACTCAAAAATTAGGGTACAAGCTAGCTAGTACTCAAAGCAACGATCACAAAAACGTATAAATCATCAAAAACCGAGTTTGAAACATACCTCAATCAAAGCTTCAAAGGGCCGGACCCTAAAAAATATTCTAAGCTTATTTTTATTTTTATTTTCAATGAAGAAGATGATAATTTAGGCTTATTTTAACTTTTTCTTATTTAATATTAACTTAATAACATAATTACCATTTTAACCTTAATATAAAACATTTAATGTCATCCATTTAATGCCCATTTATGTCAAATTCCACTATCAATGGTCTAATTACAACATAAGGACCTTTCATTTAATAAGCCATGCCAATTAAGCACTTTAAACAATTAGAATACAACTTTTGCATTTTACGCGATTAAGTCCTTTTTCTCAAATTGAGCTATTAAACGATAAAATTAGCTCACGAAATTTTCACACATATATAATCACATGCTGTAAACACATAAAATAATATTAAAAATAATTTTCTAATCTAGGATTTATGGTTCTGAAACCACTGTTATGATTTAAGCTAAAACCGGACTGTTAGAACTCTCCCCCTTAGGGATTTTCGTCCTCAAAAATCTTACCAGAGAATAGGATCAAATCAGATCGGTATCGTCGAAGTATTGATACATGAAACACATTATGTATTTTCTCTAATTCAGATGGCAATGCTAGCCAATAATCCACTGGTCCAACTCGCTCGATAATCTCATACGGCCAGATGAATCACGGACTCAATTTTTCTTTTCTACCAAACCGTAATATCTTTTTCCAGGGCTATACTTTCAGAAACACTCTATCTCCGATCTAAAACTCAATATCTTTCCATTTCAAGTCTGCGTATTATTTTTGTCAATCAGACGTTGCTTTCAAACTACCACGAATTACTTTCACTCTCTTTTCTGTCTCTCTGAACAGATCTGTGACATCCCTAATTTGACCCTAGTCGAGATGTGGTTTTGGGACCACAAAATTGAGTTATAAAATTTATTAAATATTAAAATTCATATCTACTATGTGTGATAGTGCATGTGTGAAATTTTGATGCTTAAATTCTGTTAGTTGAATGTGAATTTTAGTCAAAGGGCTTATGTGAGAAACAAAAAAAAAGTGATGAATTAATTTGAAGACTAATTAGTGCATGATTCTCAAAATGGGGACTTGCATGTCAAATACCCCATTTTGAGAAGTAGTGGCGACCATAATGATTAGGGTGCATAGAAAATGAATTTAAGTAAGTATATTAATATTATATGGCCTTAATTTATAAAGAAAAGATAAATAAAATATTTTGGGGTGAAAAAAAAACAAAGTTTGGTTCATTCTTCTTCTTCATTGCCGTGGTAAAGAAAGAATAAGGAGTGAAGCTCAAATAATCGACCATATGCATAGATCTAATTCTAAAGGTATGTAATGTGATTTTGTCAAATTGATTATGAAATTTGGTTGTTAATGACATGTGGTAGATAACCCATGATTTTAATTCTAGATTAAGTGATCATAGGGCATTTGACCATATAAGAGAAATGTAGAAATTTTGTTTTAAAGCTCGTAATTCATGTTTAATTGCTGAATGGAGTTTTGAATTGGTAGAATTGAGTTTTAATTTTAAGAAATAAGTGATGTTTGTAAGGATTTTCAAAGTTCATGTAAAGCTTACCTTCGGTCATATTAAGGAATGGTAAATTGGTTGTAATATTATATATATTTTGATAGTATATTAGATGGTTTGAGATTTGAGCTAGTTACATGTGCTATTATGAAGATTTATGGATGTTTTAGAATCGGCCTAAGTGTTTTAGTCATTAATATATATATATATATATATATATATATATATATATTGCCGAATGTATGCTTAAGGAATTGGTTAAGTACATTGTTGTTAAATGCTTGTTGTTTTTGTATAATTGTTGCCTAGCTACTAAATGAACTTAGGGTATTATAGATAAGTTTAAGAGTGGCAAAATTGAAATGAAGTTTGCTTGTGCCGAATGTGATTTTAGGGCATGAATTAGGAGTTTAATTTCATTCGGTAACTCATACCAAATTGGGAGATAGTATTAAACATTAGTATTATTTGTTAAATAATTGAAGTGAGCTTTGAATGGTTGTTTTGCTTATAATGGCCGAATGTGAACTTATGTTTTGAATTACAATTGAAGCTTGTTAGTTAGTTGATGATGTCCTTTGATAGCCCTTTTGATATTCGGCCATTGTTAAGGAATTTTGAATTGGTTATAAATTTCTGTGTTTTAATTAGCAAATTGAATTATTGAAGGTTGAGCTAATTATATATGTATACGTTTTATATGTACATTAATTTCTTAGTCTATGTTATTCGCTATAATTGTCATGGTAGAATTTTTAATTTGTAAATTTGTTAATCATTAGCTCAAGAGCATCAAGGACAAAAGTCGGAAAAAGGAAGGCAAAACTAAGCGAATAGCAGAGAATTATAGTCGTCGACAACTCTTAAGGTAAGTTTCTAGCATATAAGTTTAGTTATAATGAAGAATGATATGGAATACGGGTAAAGATGGGACTATGAATTGGTGTAATTACCTATAGTAAAATGATAAGGAATAAGTTATTTCTATGAGCCTTAGCCGATTGGTTATTAGAAAAGTGATATTTAAATTATGATTTGTATGTGATAATAAGAAGTACTTATATATGATGATATGTTTTAAACTCAAATGGTAAGTTCTTAAGTGTTTGGACTTGGAAATTTAAGAGCAAATTGTAATAATCAGCTTAGGACAGCAGCAGTAGTGTGATTTTTGAAAATCACCATAAATTTTTGGAGTGGAATTAGAGACTGAATAAAATATGTAATCAAAGCTAAATGAGTCTAGTTTCTTATAAAATAAACAGTGCAAGAAAAGGAATTTCCAATAGAGAGATATTTAAAGTTGTGTGTGACAGTGTCAGAATGAATCTGAAATCCCCTGTTCTGTTTTTAGAAAATCGTTATAAATAGTACAAAAATTTTTATAAGATAAAATTTATATTCTTAGACTCCTTAATGAGTCTAGTTTCAAATGAAATAAATAAGAACATATTTTGAAATCTGTACAATGAGAAATTTGATACGTAGTGAAGAGTGGTCAGTATAGTCAAACAGTGAAATAGGGGAAAATTTAAGAAAATTCTGGTTTTGATTGGCCAAACCAAAAATCCTGAAAATTTTATGGATAGAATATATATGAGTCTATTTTCAGAAAAAATTTATGGCACTTCATTTGGAGTTTCGTAGCTCCAGTTACAAATAATTTAATGATTGTTGTTCAAGAAAACAGCTTGTAGTGAATCTGTGATTTTGTTGTAAACATTGATGAAACTAATTGAGTTGCTTATAAGCTATTGTTGAATTGATGTACAAGATAAATATATAGGTGGTGAGGCCAAAATGGCTAAAATTTAAATGTGTGCAAGTTATCCGAATGGCTATTTTATAAACGTAAGCAATGTATATGTAATATGTGTTGATAGTTTTATAAATTGAAGATGTAGTGACTTATATGTTGTTTAGCCGAATGGTTGTCATGAGAAGAATGTAAGTCATGTGTGTATTTTCTTATTTAGTTGGAAGGTTATTGAAAGGGATATATATATATATATATATATAAATATGTATTAAAGTCGAATGATATTATGACATGAAGTTAAGGTACATGCTATATGCTTATATTCGAATGAGGTTAATGAATTACAATGGTGATAGTTTGTGTGAAATGTGGTAACATGTGATTAAATATACATGGAATTTGGAAAGTATCCGGGTTAAGACTCGCTGACTACATGATGTGGCCTAATGGCTCTTGTGAAATGAGACTAGCTATATTGAGATACGAATAAGTTCGAATGAAGTGATACCTTATTAATGTGTTTCCGTGTTGGAAAGATCGAAGGTATGTGAATTGATGTGTATACAAATTTGTGAATTAACTATGATGATATATCCGGGCTTAAAGTCTCGCAGGCTTGGTACTGGTAACTGGATTCAGATTTTTTTTTTTACCTAGCAGACTATGGCTAAGTGCCTTGAATTATTTCAAACTGAAGACCATTTGTATATCTTTAAGATAAGGATTTAATTAGTTTCATAAAAATTTACTAATTTGAGTTGTATTCGACAGGATGTGCAAATACAAGGTATGGATTGCGTTTGGTCATTTATGTATATATGATAAGGAATATGTTTGGTCATTTATATACGTATACGAAACTTTAATACTTGTCATGATTTGATTATTTGAAATATTAATGTAAATATGAACTAAAGAACTAAGCTCCTAAATACATATATACATTTATGTATGTGCACGAAATGAGTGCATATGATTAAGTGGTTAGAGGTATTGAAAGATTGAATTGGTAATTGGTAACTATGGAAACGGTAAGTGTACAAAGGTTAAGTATATGGTAAGTGATACTTACTTGCTATGTGAACTCGATTTCGTTTGTATTACAAATGTATTTGGGGAATCACTTATGAGATGGTTATAAGTTATATTCAACGAGTATTGACTCTATCAAATTGTTTATGTAAGATGAAAACATGAATATGTGCTTCCAAATATGGAAACCGAATGTGGTTATAGTGTTATGTTTTAGTTCGACTGATTAAACTAAAAGTAGCATTGATGTTTTTAAATGCGAAGGGGTATATACTCTTAAATTGGGATGAAATAGATGAATTACATGTGCATACATAGGGTTTAATCTATTTGACCGAATGGTGATATATCTTGACATTTCAAAACGTGATTTGTGTAAGGCCTAATCTTAAGCGACTTAGTAATAAATCAACAATTACGGATGTTCACCACATTAAGTTGGCCAGGTATGTATTATGTACTTGTGTAGGCTTTTTAAGCCCACCGAGACTTCACTTGGATTTTGTGTAAGTTATAAATGTATTTAATCTAGCAAAGTTAATTGTTTTACTTAAGACTTACTAAGTCTTGAAAGCTTACTCTGTTGTTACGTTTCTCTGTTTTATAGATTATCAAATTTGGCCTTTGCTCAGGGATCGTCAACAACTCGTCACACTATCACTATCCACTGTTTGGTACTGCTATGTTTTGGATTATTTTATGGCATGTATAAAATAGACTAGTAGCGGAATAATATTCTGGTTAATGTATATAAGCCATGCGAAAATGGCATCTTTTGAATGTGTACTTATAGAAGTTTAATTTTATCCTTGGCTGTCTTTAGCATTTATCTAAATGAATGATCTTTATTTCAAGAAAAAGTTTAAAATTTTACTGTTCTGACATGAGTTACAAGTCTGGTAATACCCCTTTCCTATTTCGACAACGGTTACGGGATAGGGGTGTTACAAGATCAACCCCGTGAATCTTATTCTCACTAAGTTCAGCCATTATAATGGTGTTTGACATTTACAATCGTATAGAGCTTCGTGCGATGCCATTTTTATACTAGATTGAAAATTGTTGTTATACGCAAATTCAATCAATGGAAAATACTTTTCCTACGTACCTTTGAACTTAAGAATACAACATCTCACATATCCTCGAGTATCTGTATAACTCGCTCGAATTGACCATCCATCTGCGGGTGAAATGCGGTACTAAAATGTAGTTTTGAACCCAACGCATCTTGTAGTTTCTTCCTAAACCTCGATTTGAATCTCGAATCTCTATCCAAAACAATAGAAACAGGTACTCTGTGTAATCTCACAACCTCAGAGTCTCAGCTAACTTTTCAAGTGAATATTCCGTTTGTACCGGAATAAAATGAGTCGATTTTGTTAATCTATCAACTATAACCCAGATCGCATCTTTATAACCCAGATCGCATTTTTCTTTTTCGGAGATAGGGGCAATCCTGACACAAAATCTATAGTTACTCTATCTCATTTCCTCTCAAGAATCATAATTGGCTGTAATAAACCAGAAGGTACCTGATGCTCAGCTTTAACTTGGTGACAAATCAAACATTTAGAAACGAACTCTAAGATATCCCGTTTCATGTCATGCCACCAATAAAGTTGTTTCAAATCATTTTACATTTTTGTGCTTCTCGGATGAATAGATAAATGACTACTATGTGCTTCATTCAAAATCATCTAAAACAATTTTGAATTTCTCGGAACACATATTCAGCCTCTGAATCTCAAACAATCATCAGCATCAACTTGAAATTCTGAATCAGGGTTTGAATCACATTGAGCTCATTTTGCTAACATTTCATTATCAAACTTTTGAGCCTCACAAATCTGCTGTAAAAACAAAGGTCTTGCTTTCATCTCGGCTACAATCGAACCATCATTACATAAAGCTATTTGAGTGTTCATCGCACGTTGAGCAAATCAAATAGGGATTTTTGGTTCAAAGCATCAGCAATGACATTAGCCTTTCTCGGAAGATAACTAATCACTAGCTGGTAATCTTTTAGCAATTCTAGCCATCTCCACTGTCGTAAATTCAAATCTTTTTGAGTTATCAGATATTTCAAACTTTTGTGATCAGAATAAACATGACATTTCTCACCAAATAGATAATAGCGCCAAATCTTCAATGCAAACATAATGGCTGCTAACTTTAAATCGTGCTCCAGATAATTTTTTTCTTGCGGCTTCAACTGTCTTGAGGCATAAGTTATGGCTTTGCCTTCCTGCATCTAAACACAGCCTAGACCGTTCAACAATGCATCACTATAGATCACAAATTCTTTACCCGATTCTGTCTGTACTAATCACAAATTCTTTACCCGATTCTATCTGTACTAACACTGGAGCTTCAGTGAAAAGAGCTTTCAAACTTTAGTGAAGCAATCTCCAGTGAAATCATTTCGTGAAATCATAGACCATAAAAATATAATAAAAATGAAATTTTCCTCATCGGATTTCTGGTCCCGAAACCACTGTTCCGACTAAGCCCAAATTAGGATGTTACACGAGCAATCTCGAATGAAGTGTTCTAACGAACCACATTTGTAGCAAGCTTTACTACTTTTATTCCAACATTCTCTAAAATTTCATTGTCTATAGTGCTGACATTCGAGTTTATTATCTCTTACACTGCCAACACTAGGTATTGATGTAGCTTGAGCTTTGGAACTAGAATATTGTTTAGCACGATCCTTGTTCGAATATCCAATCTAAGCATTTGGGTGTGTATACAAATCTCTAGATTTCTTTGATGAAGATTGATACAGTTTACTCATCGATCTTTTGTTGGTGTCTCTAGCCTCTGAATCTACCTTCCTCTTTTCTTTGCTGATATCTTGGGCTTTACAAGCCCTTTCAACTAAAATGATGAATTCTTTGATTTCCAGAATTTCGACTAAAAGTTTTATATCTTCATTCAACCCATGAACAAACTGCTTACACATAATCTCTTTAGTAGAAACATATTCCCGAGCATATTTGCTCAATCGTACAAATTCTCTTTCGTACTCGATCACAGTCTTCGACCTTGTTTCAATTCTAGAAACTCTATATGTTTCTGATCAAGGAATCGCTGACTTATATACATCTTTCAGAATTCAGATTGGAAGAACTCCTAGGTGACCTGTTCCCTCGGAACTACAGATATCAACATTTTCCACCAATGTTATGCATTATATCTAAATAAAGATACTACACATTTGATACACTCATCAGGAGTACAGGATAATTCATCGAATACTCAGATAGTATTCTTGATCCAAAACTCAGCTCTCTCAGCATCATCATCTATGGTAGCCTTGAACTCCTTAGCACCATGTTTACGTATCTTATCTACTAGCGGCTTACTCAATCGAATTGGATCTATCACTTGTGGCACAGCTCGAATTTGTTGAGGAATAGGTGGGGGTGGAGGTTGTTGAGTGGTCAGATTCATTCACATGAACTCCGTAAACCACTCACTCATCATCTAAAAGAAGGCTTGCTTAGCCTCTCCCACTTGAATACTAGAAATCAGCTAGAATCAACCAGCGCTGCCCCTTGAACGGGAGCGGGCTCATTACTTTCCACATTATCAACTATTGCTCTTCAGGATCCATTACTATACGAAAACACAATTTAAGCTGTCAGGAATCATCACACTATCGCAGTTTATATATATGGCATGTATAGCTAGACTCTCACTCGCTACGCCCGTGTCTCTGCCCCTGTAAACAAAAATAGGTCATTTGTAAGGCTAATTTGCCACCATTTTCTCATGCAAACTTAAACAACCAAAATGGTACCAATTCATAATACAATAGGCATCCCAAAATCATCAACCAAATGCACAATTCATACCATATTCATTTCAAGCAAATTCCATAATCAATTCAAGCCAAATACCTATTCAAAAACTTATATTATCAAACATTCATTCACAAGCATATATCTTCTCAATTTATCAACTTCAATCATACCATATAAATCCTTTACTAAACTCAAAACATTACCATTGACAACTAAGAAACTTTAGCCACATTATTACCAAAACATACCAAACTAAGCCTTCACACATGGCTATCTATACAAATCAAAACACATACATTATAAGCCAAACCTCATGGCTATATTCACAACCAAAGTACCATAACTAGCCTATACATGCCATATACCATATTAACAAGCTTCAAAAGTACCAACAAAGTGATCGATAGTGTGATGACATTTCCTGATGATCCCCGAGTCTGAGCTAGCTTTGATTATCTATGAAACATAGAAAAATATCACACAATAAGCTTCATACCTTAGTAAGTTCGTAAGTGATTAACTCAATTTATCAAATCATTGTAATTCAACAATTAACACATTACCAAATCAAAATCATATTAACCACAAACCTTTCTCATGTCACAAACATGATTAAATACCATCTCATTGAACTTTCTCAATCTAATACTTAAGTAGGTTTCGTACGTACCTGTATCACCTTGTACTAACCTCTTTTTCAACCACATCATTTCTTTTACCTATTGAACCATTCGGAATAGAAATTGAATACTCAAGGATTTCAATAGCTAAGTACTTATACCATGGCCCGTAGCCAAATCAAGGTAACTTATCTCGGAATACCTATACCATGGCCAGTAGCCAAATCAAGGTAACTCCTCTCTGAATACCTATACCATGCCCCGTAGCCAAATCAAGGTATTATTTGCACCCAAAGTGCTGATATCATGGCCCAAAGGCAATACATTAACCTAATGACATGTCATTAACATCCTAACTATTCCTAAGGTTCAACTGGGAAGTTTCACTTGTTAATTTCATCATCGAATACATCCGTATAGTCGTATTAACCATTCAAACATTATTCGTAATCTTATAATCACATTTTATGCATTACCAAAGCATATAACATACATTTATAATGAAATTACCACATACGAACTTACCTCATACTCAAAATCGACGAATCGGATTAATTACTCGATAACTTTTGATTTCCCCCGATCTAAATCTGAATTCTTTCTTTCTTGATCTATATGTATTCAAAATTAACCCATTTAGTTAACTACTCATTCAATTTAATCCTTAAACACATATTTGGGCATTTTTACACTTCAGCCTGAAACTTTCACATTTCTTACAATTTAGCCCCTATTTCACAAATACAAAAATTTCATAAAATTTCCTTAAACCCAAGCCTAGCCAAATTTCATATAGGTCCTTAGAAGCCCAGAAGTTTTATTTATTTACATTTCAACCCTTCAATTTGCAAATTTCACAATTTAATCTTTATTTGACATTTTTGTCAAAAATCACTTTACAAAACATTAAAATCTATCAACAATTATTCATTTTTCATCATCATCTATCACAAAGCTCAAGCATTCATCAATGGCACCTCTCAAAATCATCAACAAATTAAAAAATTAGGGTACAGGCTAGCTAGTAATCAAAGCAACGATCACAAAAACGTAGAAATCATCAAAAATTGTGCTCAAAACATACCTCAACCAAAGCTTCAAAGGGCCGAACCCTAAAACATATTCTAAACTTCTTTCTCGTTTGATTTTTGGTGAATATGATGATAATTTAGGCTTATTTTAACTTTGTTTTATTTAATATTAACTTAACAATATAATTCCCATTTTAACCTTAATATAAAACATTTAATATCATCCAGTTAATGCCAATTTATGTCAAATTCCACTATCAATGGTCTAATTACAATATAAGGACCTTTCATTTAATAAGCCATGGAAATTAAGCACTTTAAACAATTAGAATGCAACTTTTGCATTTTACACGATTAAGTCTTTTTTCTCAAATAAGAAAGAAATAATCTCTCCTATTTACTCCGTCGACGAAGAATCAAATTATCACTATATTTATTCCTTTTTCTACTTCTTCTTCCAAGTGCGGGATAACCCCAAGGGGTTGCGGGTTTTTTCACCAATTGAGCCCTCCTTCACCACCCCATGGGGATGGTCTCTGAGGTTCATAACTACTCCTCTTACTACGTGACGCTTACCTAGCCAACATTTAGATTTGGCTCTATCCACCGGTGGAAGATTATAAATGGATAATTTTTTTTATTTTTATTGGAGATTGGGAATAGATGGACTTTCTATAGGGCCCATTTCTTGACAGGATTTATCACCACTTTAGTGACTTTGGCGGCTTGGCGATTACTCGAGATTCGCGATTATTTCATTTCTGATGCTAGCAATGTACAAAGTGGTCAAATAAGATCATTTTCTTCTCGAGACCTTTTACTTTTTTTCATCATGTGGGAGTTCGTATTAATTCCGTTTATCTACTTCTATCCATGTAGGGGAAAGAACGTCATGCTTTCTGCTACAAAATTTATTTTGTACACCGCAGGGGTTCCATTTTTCTATTAATAGGAGTTTTGGGTCTCGGTTTATACGGTTCTAATGAACCAACATTAAATTTTGAAACATTAGCTAATCAATCATATCCTATCGCCCGAAATAATATTCTATATTGGATTTCTTATTGCTTTTTCTCACAAATCGCCGATTATACCTTTACATATGTGGTTACCGGATACCCACGGGAGGCCCATTACAGAGACTTGTATGCTTCTAGCCGAATTTTATTAAAATGGGAGCATATGGATTAGTTCGGATCAATATGGAATTATTACCCTATCGCATTCCATATTTTCTCCTGTTGATAATAGTGGGTACAATGCAAATAATTTATGCAGCTTCAACATCTCTTGGTCAACGGAATTTAAAAAAGAATAGCCTATTCCTCTGTATCTCATATGGGTTTCATAGTTGTGACAGCCCAAAATTGACCCTAGTCGGGATGTGGTTTTGGGACCACAAAACCGAGGCATAAAAATAATTTAAAATTTATTTTGATGCCTATAATATGTGTGTGCTCATGTGTGACATTTTGATGATTGATTTAGTGTTATAAAGGTGAATTTCACTAGAAGGGACTTAGTAGTGAACTTTGAAAGTACGATAGGAAATGTGTAATGACTAATTAAAGCATGCATGCAAAACTATGGACTTGCATGTCAAATTTCCCCAAAACAAGCTAGTGGCCGGCCATGACATGGTTTATGGGCAAAGAAAACATGTTGAAACATGTTTTGTTAATGCATGATGAATTAAATGATAAAATAATTAATGATGTTGGATGAGAAACAAAAAATCAAAAAATAGCTCATCCTTTCCCCATTGCCGTGCAAGTGAAAGAAAAACAAGAAAAAATTGTTCATCCTTGTTCTTTCCTTTTGGCCGAAAATACTAAGGGAGGAGATAGGATTTTTGCTTCATGCTTGGTTTAGAAGAGATCTAGAAGGAGATTTGGCTAAATTTGCATCAAGATTAAGGTATGTATGAGGTTGTGTTAGGAGTTTCATGCATGTTTTGGTTGCTAACTTGATGTGCATGTTAGCCATGGTTCAAATCCTTGTTATGCCATGGAAATGGCATATGGCCAAAGTTGTTATTGTGTTAAAGCCATTGCATGCTAAATGTGAAGCTTGCTAATGATGCATGCAATGATGGATTGACTACTCTTGAAACTTCTTTGTACCAATTTTAAGTAAGACATTGAGTTTTTTTTGTTTAACCATGATTGAAGTTGAAAGGGCATGATTGTGATGTATTCGCCATGATGCATTCATGAGCATGGTTCATGCTTCTTGCATGTTAGTTAAAATTTGTGTTTTGGATGGCTATGGACACCTTGAAATTGGCCTTGCACTTATATGTGTATATATGATTGCACATGATATTTTGATTATGAAGAAAGTGATGAATATGTTGTTTAAAGAAGAAGTTTGTTGAAGAATGTTGTGAAATTTGCATGTACATTCGCCTAGTACACATATGATGTGCAAATCTTGCAATTTATTTTGATTTTATGCAAGAATGACTAAGCATAATCGGCCACATGAGGGGAATTATTGTGCATGCATTCGGTTAGAGGCAAGCTTAATGATGCCTATTCTTGACTTAGGTAATCGGCTACCTTGTTGTGAGCTAAGGCCGAATGTGTGCGTAATTAAAGAAAATTGACTAAAGTGCTTAGTTATGTGATGTTGAATCAATGATATGTGTATTCGCCAAGGCTAGCAAGCGAGACTTTAATAAATTGAATTTGTTTGAATTAGCTCAAGAGCTTAGAGGGCCACAATTGGATAAGGGAAGGAAAAGTGATCGAATAGCCGTCAAAGCCGTTCGACAACATCCGAGGTAAGTCCTCAAGAAATGACCCTACTCGAATTATGTGAAATGAAAAATTGATGTGTAATGACTATTGATTTATGTGTGTATGAGTATTTGAATGATACCCGGCTAAGTTCAAGGCGATTATGCTAGTGATATGTTTGTGTTTGAGCCTTAGTAACGAAAATGAAATATGAATGGGAATTAATTATTGATGTATATGTGTGCATGAGCAATTGAATGATATCCGGCTAAGTCCCAAGACATTTATGCTGGTAATTACATCCGGTTAAGACCAAGGCAATTGTGCTAGTGACTACATCCGGCTAAGACCAAGGCATTTGTGCAAATTAGAAATCCGGGTTAAGTCCCAAGGCCTTTGTGCGGTTACCATAACCTGGCTATGTCCCAAGGCGTTTGAACGAGTAGCTATATCCGGTTAAACTCGAAGGTATGTGATTTGAAAATTATAAGCTTGCTAGAAAATTTTCAGCTAATGCACTTGTGAAACTTCCCAATAACAAGGTATGTGTTGTGTGTGCTTTGCGCTAGGAGTAAGAGCGTATGAATATTCGCTCCTATGATGGAACGAGTTATCGGCCTTAACGAAGCCGTTATTTGTGTATGAACATAAGAGTTGGGATGGTGAAGTAAGTATGATTATGTGAATGTGTATTAATGAAATGATTCATTTGGCTATGTGAATGTAATGCTTTGGTTAAAGCTGATTTTATTGCTTGAGACTTACTAAGCATAAAAATGCTTACTCCGCTGCTTTGGCTCTCTGTTTTATAGATTTTGCTCAGTAGCAATCGGATTCGGGATCATTAAAGTCAAGTCATCTACACTATCAAAGCCTCCATTTTGGTATAATTTTGGTTGAACTTTGAAATGGCATGTATAGGACTACCCTAATGTTGAAGGTCATGTACCTTTCGGTTTTGTGTAAGCTTGGATAGCCATGCGAAAATGGCTTATATACGTTTTAGTATGATTCTATAATAGTTTGTATGATAATCATTATGGGGTATGAAATTATTTGAAAGGATTAGCCATTGGAATGGTTAATCATAATCACACTTTGTGCTATGTGTGCAAAAAGGGCCATTTGAATCGTGGAAATCATGAAATAGGTAATGGTTACTTTGAAAACAGATGCTGGCAGCAGGAGTGGTGTGGTTTTGAAAAATCACTAAAATTTGTAGGAATGGTATTAAATAGTGAATAAATTATGTAAATGAACCTTAATGAGTCTACTTTCATGTGGAATAAACAAAACGGTCATAGGAGTTACATGTTAAGAGATATTAAAGCTATTGTGAGATAGGGCCAGAACGGTTTCTGGGTCCCCTGTCGCAACTTTAAAAATTTATTATAAATTATCCCGAAAGAATTAGGAGTCATGCCTTATATGTACAGATTCCATTTTGAGTCTAGTTTCATTAGAAACAAATGGCACCAGTATTAAAGCCCTGTACAGAGAGATATTCAAGTTGTAATGCGTGAAGGTCAGAGCAGTCGATCCCTGTAACATGGGTGACTTTAACTAATTAACTGTACCAATTGGCCTGACCAAAAATTCTAGAAATAAATCCATGGATGGATATATGAGTCTAAATTCAGGGAAAATTTATGGAATCAGTTTCCTAGTTTTGAAACTCGAGATATGATTTTTAAGGTGACAGTGACGCAGATTTCCAGCCTGTCTGAAATGTCAAATTGGTGGGTGAAATATGTGGATTTGGCTTGTTAACCCTCGTGTCCGACAATCGGCGATGGTCTCGGGTTCGGGTGTTACAATTTTATTGGTATCGAGCTACGGTTTAGTCGATCCTAGGACTACCGTGATATGTTTGGGGTCTAGCTATACATGCCATTAAGTGATAAATTGATAGTGTGGTGATTTCGACAATCAATTTGTGTTTGTTTATAGCAATGGATCCCGATCCCAACCGAGCAATAGCTGATGATGTAGAGAGTGCGGCGCTGCTCCCGCAAGGGGACAGCGGCAAGGACTCTCAACCTATTGCCAACAATCCGAATGATGAGGCTAAGCAAGCCTTTTATAGTGTGATGAATGATTGGTTTAACCAATACATTCGAACTAACACTACTGCTCCACAACCTCCATTCCCGACTAATGCAACCCCAAGACCTACAATACCTCCGAATCGACCAAGTAAGGTCAAGTAAGCCCCAATCGATGAATTCGAAAACATGGGGCTACTGAATTTAAAGCTACGGATAGCGACGATGCCGAGCAAGCTGAATTTTGGTTGGACAACACTATCCGGGTGCTCGATGAGTTATCATGTACACCCGATGAATGCTTAAAGTGTACTATCTCCTTGCTACGGGATTCCGCCTACTATTGGTGGAGTACTCGACTTCGTGGTGTCTAGAGAGCAAGTAACTTGGGAGTTCTTCCAAACTGAATTCCGAAAGAAGTATATCAGTCAGAGATTTATGGACCAAAAACGAAAGGAATTCCTTGATCTTAAGCAAGGTTCCATGTCGGTTACCGACTACGAACGAAAATTTGTGAGGCTTAGCTGGTACGCGCGCGAATGCATTTCTTCAGAAGCTGTGATGTGTAAACGCTTCGAAGATGGACTGAACGATGATATAAGCTGTATGTTGGCATTTTGGAAATCCGAGAGTTTGTGGCTCTTGTCGAGCGAGCGTGCAAAGCCGAGGAGCTCAGTATGGAGAAAAGAAAAGCTAAAGTAGGAGTTTCATAAGAGGTCTTCGGGGAAGCCCTTCCCACAGTCATCAAAGAAATTTAGAGATGGCTTAGGCCGGTCTAGAGACATTTCGGGCTTTTCTAGACGAGATCGCGATCGACCCCCCCTATGGGCATGCGAGTCACTTCGATCGCCAGTGTTTGCAATGATCGTCGAGACAGAACGGAGTGCCAATATTGTGGCAAGTGGCATTCTAGGAGTTGTAGATTTCGTGACCGCTCCTGTTACAAGTGCGGATCAGTCGATCATTTCATTAAGGATTGCCCGAGTTTATCTGAACAAAACGTAAATCAAAGTGGGAACTCGGTGCTACCACAACTCGAGGTAGGCCGTCTAGAAACACGGGCAATGCTAGTGGCGGTCGAGAGGATCTAGAGATGCCACCATCGATCGAGGCTCGTGCTCTGCTAGGACTTATGCCATACGCCAAGCGTGAGGATCTTGCCTCACCGGATGTTATTACCGGTATCCTCACTCTTTTCGATACTAATGTGATTGCTTTGATTGACCCCGGTTCTACTCATTCTTATATATGCGAAACCTTAGCATCCAAAGAAGACTTTGCCCATTGAGTCTCTCGAGTTTGTAATTCGGTGTCAAACCCTTGGGTCATTACGTGCTCGTCAACAAAGTGTGTAAGAAAAGTCCCTAGTATTTTGAGGTTCTTGTTTTCCGGCGGACTTGATGCTTTTGTCATTTGACGAATTCGACGTTATTCTTGGTTTGGATTGGTTGACCATGCACGATGCGGTTGTAAATTGCAAAAGCAAGACTATTGATCTGAGGTGCACGAATAACGAGATAATTCGGGTTGAGTCTACGGACTTAAAGGGATTGCCACCGTAATATCGCAATGTTGGCTCGAAATACGTAAGAAAGGGTGTGAAGC
This sequence comes from Gossypium arboreum, assembly GCF_025698485.1. NCBI lineage: Eukaryota > Viridiplantae > Streptophyta > Magnoliopsida > Malvales > Malvaceae > Gossypium > Gossypium arboreum. Next base: position 114,699,734 of record NC_069075.1, on the reverse strand, counting down.
ATACCTTGCGTATGTTCTAGATGACAAGGAGTTAGAAAAGAAACCCGAATCTGTGCCAGTGGTTTGTGAATACCCGGATGTTTTCCCTGAAGAATTGCCGGGTTTACCACCTGTTCGGGAAATAGAGTTTGGCATCAAATTGGTACCTGGTACCATTCCAATGTCGATAGCTCCGTATCGTATGACACCAACGGAATTAAAGGAGTTGAAAGCTCAGTTGCAAGAATTGGTGGATAGAGGTTTTGCTCACCCGAGTTTTCGCCTTGGGGTGCGCCAGTGTTGTTTGTGAAAAAGAAGGATGGAACCATGAGGCTGTGCATCGACTATCGTCAGCTTAATAAAGCGACAATAAAGAACAAATATCCGTTACCGCGTACCGACGATTTGTAAAAAGGTTTCTCAACAATAGCCACGCCAATGACGAAGCTACTCCAAAAGGATGTTAAGTTCGAATGGATGGAGAAATGTCAGAAAAGTTTCGATCAACTGAAAACTTATTTGACTGAAGCCCCAATTCTAGTGCAACCCGAATCTGGCAAAGAGTTTGTCATCTATAGTGACGCCTCCCTACTTGGGTTAGGTTGCGTATTGATGCAAGAAGGTCGAGTTGTGGCCTATGCGTCGAGGCAATTAAAGCCACACGAGAAAAATTATCCGACCCATGATCTCGAATTGGCTGCCATCGTATTCGCCTTGAAGATTTGGCGACATTACTTATTTGGTGAGAGGTGCCATGTGTACTCGGATCACAAAAGTCTCAAATATTTGATGACCCAAAGAGACTTAAATCTGCGACAAAGACGTTGGCTCGAGCTGTTAAAGGATTATGAGCTGGTCATTGACTATCACCCGAGAAAGGCGAATGTGGTTGCGGATGCCTTGAGTCGTAAATCATTGTTAGCTTTACGAGCGATGAACGTGCACTTGTCCGTTCGATCCGACAATGTGTTAGTAGCTGAATTAAAAGCCAAACCATTATTGATACATCAAATTCGTGAAGCTCAGGAAGTCGACAATGAGTTGGCTGCAAAACAGGCTGAGTGTGTTCCGAACAAGGAATCGGAGTATCAAATCGATGATGACGATTGTCTGAGGTTGAGAAATCGTCTGTGTGTTCCAAAGAATTCGGAACATATTTCGATAATTCTGAAAGAAGCCCATTGTAGCCGAATGGCAATCCACCCGGGGAGTACGAAAATGTACAATGATTTGAAACGTCGGTTTTGGTGGCATGGTATGAAACGAGACATCTCCGACGTCGTTTCGAGGTGTTTAATATGTCAACAAGTGAAAGCGGAACATCAAGTGCCTTCAGGATTACTTCAGCCGATCACGATACCCGAGTGGAAATGGGATCGAGTCACAATGGACTTTGTATCCGAACTGCCATTGTCAGCGAGTAAGAAAGATGCGATTTGGGTCGTTGTAGATAGATTGACTAAGTCGACTCACTTTGTCCCCGTACGTACGGATTTTTCAATGGACAAACTAGCTGAATTGTACGTTTCTCGGATTGTGAGATTACACGGGGTGCCTATTTCCATCGTGTCGGATAAAGATCTGAGATTTACCTCGCGATTTTGGAAGAAGTTGCGAGAGGCTCTGGGTACGAAGTTGCATTTCAAAGACCGCTTTCACCCCAAACCGATGGTCAATCCGAGCGGATGATTCGAGATACTTGAGGATATGTTAAGATGTTGCATCCTCGAGTTCGATGGTTCATGGAACGGTATTTGCCTTTGATTGAATTCGCCACAACAATAGTTTTCAATCAAGTATTAAGATGGCACCTTACGAGGCTTTGTACGGGCGTAAATGCCATACACCATTGTTTTGGACCGAGCTCGGTGAAAACAAAATTTTCGAGTGGATTTGATTAAAGATGCTGAATGAAAGTAAAAGTAATCCGTGAAAGTCCGAAAATAGCCTCCGATCGTCGAAGTCGTCGCGCGATTTGAAACGAAAGGACATTGAGTATCAGGTGGGAGATAAAGTGTTTCTTAAAGTTTCGCCGTGGAAAAAGATACTCAGATTCGGCCGTAAGGGCAAGTTGAGCCCGAGATTCATTGGGCTATACGAAATCTCCGAACGAGTTGGCCCAGTTGCGTATCGTTTGATTTTGCCCCCTGAACTCGAAAAGATTCACAACGTCTTCCATGTTTCAATGCTTCGACGCTATAGATCTGATCCATCGCACGTGATTGATCCATCAGAAGTTGAAATTCAAGCCAATATGAGTTATGAGGAAGAACCGATTCGTATCCTGGCACGTGAAGTGAAAGAGTTGCGAAACAAGCGGGTTCCGCTAGTGAAAGTGTTATGGCTCAAACACGGATAGAAGAAGCTACTTGGGAAACCGAGAACTCTATGAAAGAGCGATACCCAACCCTATTTACGTAAGATTTTCGGGACGAAAATTTCTTAAGTGGGGAGAGTTGTGATACCCAAAATTGACCCTAGTCGGGATGTGGTTTCGGGACCACAAAACCGAGGCATAAAAATAATTTAAAATTTATTTTGATGCCTATAATATGTGTGTGCTCATGTGTGACATTTTTGATGATTGATTTAGTGTTATAAAGGTGAATTTCACTAGAAGGGACTTAGTAGTGAACTTTGAAAGTATGATAGGAAATGTGTGATGACTAATTAAAGCATGCATGCAAAACTATGGACTTGCATGTCAAATTTCCCCAAAACAAGCTAGTGACCGCCATGACATGGTTTATGGGCAAAGAAAACATGTTGAAACATGTTTTGTTAATGCATGATGAATTAAATGATAAAATAATTAATGATGTTGGATGGGAAACAAAAAATCAAAAAATAGCTCATCCTTTCCCCATTGCCGTGCAAGTGAAAGAAAAACAAGAAAAAATTGTTCATCCTTGTTCTTTCCTTTTGGCCGAAAATACTAAGGAGGAGATAGGATTTTGCTTCATGCTTGGTTTAGAAGAGATCTAGAAGGAGATTTGGCTAAATTTGCATCAAGATTAAGGTATGTATGAGGTTGTGTTAGGAGTTTCATGCATGTTTTGGTTGCTAACTTGATGTGCATGTTAGCCATGGTTCAAATCCTTGTTAGGCCATGGAAATGGCATATGGCCAAAGTTGTTATTGTGTTAAAGCCATTGCATGCTAAATGTGAAGCTTGCTAATGATGCATGCAATGATGGATTGACTACTCTTGAAACTTCTTTGTACCAATTTTAAGTAAGACATTGAGTTTTTTTGTTTAAACATGATTGAAGTTGAAAGGGCATGATTGTGATGTATTCGCCATGATGCATTCATGAGCATGGTTCATGCTTCTTGCATGTTAGTTAAAATTTGTGTTTTGGATGGCTATGGACACCTTGAAATTGCCTTGCACTTATATGTGTATATATGATTGCACATGATATTTTGATTATGAAGAAAGTGATGAATATGTTGTTTAAAGAAGAAGTTTGTTGAAGAATGTTGTGAAATTTGCATGTACATTTGGCCTAGTACACATATGATGTGAAAATCTTGCAATTTATTTTTGATTTTATGCAAGAATGACTAAGCATAATCGGCCACATGAGGGGAATTATTGTGCATGCATTCGGTTAGAGGCAAGCTTAATGATGCCTATTCTTGACTTAGGTAATCGGCTACCTTGTTGTGAGCTAAGGCCGAATGTGTGCGTAATTAAAGAAAATTGACTAAAGTGCTTAGTTATGTGATGTTGAATCAATGATATGTGTATTCGCCAAGGCTAGCAAGCGAGACTTTAATAAATTGAATTTGTTTGAATTAGCTCAAGAGCTTAGAGGGCCACAATTGGATAAGGGGAAGGAAAAAGTGATCGAATAGCCGTCAAAGCCGTTCGACAACATCCGAGGTAAGTCCTCAAGAAATGACCCTACTCGAATTATGTGAAATGAAAAATTGATGTGTAATGACTATTGATTTATGTGTGTATGAGTATTTGAATGATACCGGGCTAAGTTCAAGGCGATTATGCTAGTGATATGTTTGTGTTTGAGCCTTAGTAACGAAAATGAAATATGAATGGGAAATGATTATTGATGTATATGTGTGCATGAGCAATTGAATGATATCCGGCTAAGTCCCAAGACATTTATGCTGGTAATTACATTCGGTTAAGACCAAGGCAATTGTGCTAGTGACTACATCCGGCTAAGACCAAGGCATTTGTGCAAATTGTGAAATCCGGGTTAAGTCCCAAGGCCTTTGTGCGGGTTACCATAACCGGCTATGTCCCAAGGCGTTTGAACGAGTAGCTATATCCGGTTATAACTCGAAGGTATGTGATTTGAAAATTATAAGCTTGCTGGAAAATTTTCAGCTAATGCACTTGTGAAACTTCCCAATAACAAGGTATGTGTTGTGTGTGCTTTGCGCTAGGAGTAAGAGCGTATGAATATTCGCTCCTATGATGGAACGAGTTATCGGCCTTAACGAAGCCGTTATTTGTGTATGAACATAAGAGTTGGGATGGTGAAGTAAGTATGATTATGTGAATGTGTATTAATGAAATGATTCATTTGGCTATGTGAATGTAATGCTTTGGTTAAAGCTGATTTTATTGCTTGAGACTTACTAAGCATAAAAATGCTTACTCCGTTGCTTTGGCTCTCTGTTTATAGATTTTGCTCGGTAGCAATCGGATTCGGGATCATTAAAGTCGAAGTCATCTACACTATCAAAGCCTCCATTTTGGTATAATTTTGGTTGAACTTTGAAATGGCATGTATAGGACTACCCTAATGTTGAAGGTCATGTACCTTTCGGTTTTGTGTAAGCTTGGATAGCCATGCGAAAATGGCTTATATACGTTTTAGTATGATTCTATAATAGTTTGTATGATAATCATTATGGGGTATGAAATTGTTTGAAAGGATTAGCCATTGGAATGGTTAATCATAATCACACTTTGTGCTATGTGTGCAAAAAGGGCCATTTGAATCGTGGAAATCATGAAATAGGTAATGGTTACTTTGAAAACAGATGCTGGCAGCAGCAGTGGTGTGGTTTTGAAAAATCACCAAAATTTGTAGGAATGGTATTAAATAGTGAATAAATTATGTAAATGAACCTTAATGAGTCTACTTTCATGTGGAATAAACGAAACGGTCATAGGAGTTACATGTTAAGAGATATTAAAGCTACTGTGAGATAGGGCCAGAACGGTTTCTGGGTCCCCTGTCGCAACTTTAAAAATTTATTATAAATTATCCAGAAAGAATTAGGAGTCATGCCTTATATGTACAGATTCCATTTTGAGTCTAGTTTCATTAGAAACAAACGGAACCAGTATTAAAGCCCTGTACGGAGAGATATTCAAGTTGTAACGCGCGAAGGTCAGAGCAGTCGATCCCTGTAACATGGGTGACTTTAACTAATAAACTGTACCAATTGGCCCGACCAAAAATTCTAGAAATAAATCCATGGATGGATATATGAGTATAAATTCATGGAAAATTTACAGAATCAGTTTCCGAGTTTTGAAACTCGAGATATGATTTTTAAGGTGATAGTGACGCAGATTTCCAGCCTGTCTGGAAATGTCAAATTGGTGGGTGAAATATGTGGATTTGGCTTGTTAACCCCTCGTGTCCGACACCGGCGATGGTCTCGGGTTCGGGGTGTTACAATAATTATAGGAATTGGTTCGATAACTGATACGGGACTCAACGGAGCTATTTTACAAATAATATCTCATGGCTTTATCGGTGCTGCACTTTTTTCTTGGCAGGAGCAAGTTATGATAGAATGCGTCTTGTTTATCTCGACGAAATGGGCGGAATGGCCGTTTCGATTCTCAAAATATTTACGATGTTCAGTATCTTATCCATGGCTTCTTTTGCATTACCGGGCATGAGTGGTTTTGTTGCAGAATTGATAGTCTTTTTTGGAATAATTACCAGCCAAAAATATTTTTTAATGCCAAAAATACTAATTACTTTCGTAATGGCAATTGGAATGATATTAACTCCTAATGCATATAGATACAAATGGTCCAATGGGAGCAAGAATTTCCAGGAGCATTTGGAACATTTCGTTTCTGAGCAGAAGAGCCGTTTTCAAGTAGTGTTCGATCGATTACGTATTAATCAATATTCGATTGATTGGTCTGAGGTTATCGACAAAAATATTTGTCTAAGTCACTTCGTTTCTTTTTTCCAAGTTACTTCTCTTTTGTCCAAGTTGCTTCTCTTTTGTCTAACTCACTTCCTTTTTCTCTGTGAGTTTCGAATATCCCCATTCATAGGTCCGAGATCCACATCTATGAATTGAAAGGTCCGAATGATCAACTTTGTAATCGGTTGTTAGAATCAATAGGTCTTCAAATCGTTCATTTGAAAAAATTGAAACCTTTCTTATTAGATGATCATAATACTTCTCAACACATAAAATAATATTAAAAATAATTTTTTGATCTCGGATTTGTGGTTCTGAAACCACTGTTCTGATTTAATAAATCTGGGCTATTACAATGCCAATGTCCCAGACATGGTCTTACATGTAATCACATCTTGGTAATCCTAATGTCATGACATTTGTATCCTATACTATTCCTAAGGCTCGTACGAGACCTCCGGATATCATACCTTCATTAATTCTTGCTCGTATTTGCTTGTTCAACATTCATAGAAATTCAATGACAAATAAACATTTATAAACCAATTTAAAGGTATTTATTTGCATATGAACTTACCTTGTATTCGGGATAAACGGCTGGATTGACTATTCGATAACTTTTGATTTTCCTCAATCTAAATTCGATTTCTTTCGTTCTTGATTTATATACATTCAAAATTAACTCATTTATTCATCAAATCATTTAATTCAGTCCACAAGCATATAAGCAGCTTTAAACTTTAGCCCCTAAAGTTCCACAATTTAGTCCCTATTTCATAAATACAAAAAATTCACACAATTTAATCCAAATACATGCTAGTCGAATTTCATAGGGACCCCTAGCAGCCCAAAACTTTCATTTATTTCACATTTCAACCCCTCAATTTACATTTTTTGCAATTAAATCCCTAATAGGCATTTTTAATCAAAATCACTTAACAAAACATATTAATCTAACATTTATCTTCCATTTTTCATCATCAACCATCACAAAGCACATAGATTCAATAATTCCACTTCACAAAATCATCAAAAAAATTCAAAAATTAAGGCATCAACTAGCTAGAATACAACGCAACGATTACAAAACCATAGAAATCATCAAAAACCGAGTCAAAATGGACTTACAATTAAAGAATGCACTAGCCGAACCTTCAAACTCAACAATGGCTTCTTTTATTTCTTAATATTCAGCCAAAAAGATGATAATAAAGCTTAAATTTGATTTTGTTTTATTAAATTATAACTTATTAACCAAATTACCATATTAACTTTTAATAAAAACCATTTAAAAAATCCATTTAATGCCCATTTAAGTCAAATTTCACAATAAATGGTCTAATTTCATCATAAGGACTTCCATATTTAAATTTCGTAGCCAATAGACACTTATAACATATAGAATGCCACTTTTTCATTTTACGCGATTTAGTCCTTTTTTCAAATTAAACATTCAAACGCTAAATTTTTCAAATTAAGCATTCAAACGCTAAAAATTATTTCACGAAACTTTCACACATCTATAATCACATTCTATAAAAACTAAAAATAATGTTAAAATAATTTTTTGAATCTCGTATTTGTGGTTTTGAAACCACTGTTCTAATTTAGCTAAAATCGGGCTATTACAACTCTCCCCCCTTAAGAATTTTTGTCCCTAAAAATCTTACCAGTGAATAGGTTTGGATATTGCTTTCTCATAGCATCCTCGGGTTTCCACATAGCATCTTTAACCCCGTGTTGATGCCATAATACTTTCACTAATGCAATTCTCTTATTTCTCAGCTGTAACAGCCCGATTTTGGGCCTAGTTGGAATAGTGGTTTCGGAACCACTATTCTGAGGCCGGAGAAAATTATTTTGATGTTATTTTATGTGTTATAAATAATTTTATAAGTGCATGTAATTTTGGTAAGTTAATTTTAGCGATTTCTAGTCCAATTTCAAAAAAGGACTAAATCGCGTAAAAGGTAAAAGTTGTATTTTGATGCCTAAAGGTGTTAAATTGCTTTGTATCTTAAATTGGGGGTTTTAAAAGTGAAATTAGGTCATTGAAAGTGTGATGGCCGGCCAAGGGTGACAAATTGGTCAAAAAAGCCAAAATTTGTGGCTTTTAAGTGACTAATTTGACTAAAAAGAGAATAAAAGAAAGATATAATCTTTTCATCATCTTCTCTCCACCCGAAATGGCAGCAAAGAGAAGGTTTAGAAGCTGAAAACTTTCAGGAAAGAAACTCCCTTTATAGTAAGTGATTTTAATGCTTTTTCTTGAAGATATTTTACATTTTTGTAACCCCTAAAGCATGAGCTTTCATAAGAGGGGACTATTTTGCAAAATGATTAAGAGTCTAGGGCTTTGCCATGAAAGCATATGTGTTGTTTGCTGAGTTTTTATGGAAGAAAATGAGTCTTGGTAGTGTTATAAACACTTTTTGTGAAGGAAGATTGCATGAAAACTCCTAAAAAGGGGATATTCTACAAAGTAGTATAATAAGTGTAAGTGTATGAAATAGTTGATATTATGAGTTGCTATAGTTATGAAAATGGTTCATCTAGTCTTAAAGAGTAAAAAATTGAATAAAAATGAAATTTTATAGCCCGCATTTTAGTTGGATGTTTGTATGTTTGTCTAGTAATGCCTCATACCCTATCCTGATCTCGGGTAGGGTAAAGGGTGTTACTATAATATCCCGAATTAGGCCTAATCGGAATAGTGGTTTCTTGACCACAAATCCGAGATAGAAATAATTATTTTATGATTATTTTTAGGTCTATGATATGATTGCATGATTGTGTGAAAATTTCGTGAAGAAATTCTATGCATAAAGTGCTTAATTTGAAGTTAGGGACTAAATTGAATAAGTTGCAAAACTTGCATTCTAGAAGTTTCTAGTATGAAATTGCTTTGAAATATTAACTAGAAGGTCTTAAATAGAAATTTGACCAATTTCTAAGTTTATGGACAAAAATTGGACGTGGATGGAATTTTTGAAAAGTTTAGTAAAAAGGGCATTTTCGTCATTTAGGGGTAAAATGAATTAAAATACAAAATTAAAAGCCAATTTTGTTCATCTTCTTCACCATGGACGTGTATGCTAAGGGAGACTCCATGGCTAGGGTTTCCAAGCTTCCAAGCTCGATTGTAAGTCCGTTCTAGCCTCGTTTTTAATGATTTTTACGTTTTTGGAGTCCCTAACTTGATTTAGCTTATGCTAGCAATAATTCAACCTAGGGTTCATAATTGGAAAAATACCCATAGGTGAAATTTGTGTATTTTGGTGTTTTATGATAGAATATGAGGTTTTAAATTATGTTAGACAACTTGTGCCACTCGGTTTTAAGTGAAAACGAGAAAAAGGGCTTAATCGGTAAAAATACCTAATAGTCATAAGTACATGTTAGAGTGAGAATTTGATGTTGCCATAGAAGGGAAAAATGATCAGCATGTCATAAAACATAATAAAATAGGATGAAGTTTAATTTCTGAACCTTGGGGAAAAAGTGCAAATATGAAAAAGTTTAGGGTCAAAATGAAAATTTTTAAAAATATGATTTTTGGACCCGTATGAATAGCGTGACTAATTATTATGCTAAATATGATATTATAGATGAAGGAAATCGAGATTCGGGCTTAAATTGGGAAAATACAAGGTTATGGACTAAAATGGTAAATTGTCGTTTCTGGATCGAGGTAAATTCGTATGATAATAATAATGCAATGTTATGTTTGAATTATATTTCTTAATATTATTGCATATATTGTATGATTTAATATATTGGAAAAGTTAATGGAATGGTGTTTATGATGTGGAAATATGACATGAAAGAATGTTACATGAAATGCAAGAAAATGATGATACATGACAAGTGATATATGAAATATGTGATATATGTTATGTAAATTCTTAAAAGATGATTTGATATTTGAGTTGTGTCTTATTATACTATGAATGGAAAATTGGTACTATGGATAGTGAGATCGACACTTCGAGTAAGTTCGTACATAAATATTCTTTTTATGTTATTATATTTTGATATCATATGAAATGTGGCTGCCTATCAAATGGTTATTTGATGTAAGTTATGAATTTAAATTGATTACGGACAATTTAGTAAAATGTTGAAAGGTGAGGAATTTCCCGGTTGAACCTTCAGAATAGAGACAATACAAATGAACTATTGTGAGGTCACGTGTGTAGTACTAAGTGCAGGCTACTACGTGTACCAGATAATTGGTCGCATTTGAAGTACTAAGTGTAGGCTACTATGCGTACCCGAAAACTATGATCACGTGTGTAGTACTAAGTGCAAGCTACTACGTGTACCAGATTATTGGTCGCATGTGTAGTACTAAGTACAGGTTACTATGCGTACCAGATAGTTCGGCTACAAGTGTGGAAATGGGAAAATGTGCAGGCAATTGTGTATCTGTTATTATTCCGATGAGTTCAACGGGAAATCGATTAAATGAAAATACATGTGAAAGTGATTATGTGATGAACAAGTGCAAGTATATGTTTATTTGAATTTATGAGCAATATGCTCGATATTTGAGCGAACCTCGATAAAATGGAATGGATTAAGTGAATTGTGCAAAAGTGAACTTTAGTAGTAAAACAGTGTTGAACAGCAGCAGTGCATGACTTTGTAAATTTACCAAAAATTGTGTAAGTTGAATTAAATTTAACAAAAATTATAGAATTAAATATTAATGAGTCTATTTACATATAAAAGAAACAGGGGGAGCAAAAGAGTTATATATTATGTGATATTAGAATTTTTGTGAGATAGAGTCAGAATAAATTCGAGATCCCCTGTTCTGACTTTAGAAATTCACCATAAATTTTAAAAATATTATTAATAGTCATACCTTACATGCATGGATTCCTTATTGAGTCTATTTTTAAGGGAAACAAATGGCATCGTCGTTGAAAGTCTGTACAGGGAGAAATTTGGTTAGTAGTGCACAGGGATCAGAGTAGTCGTACCCTGAAACAGAGGAAACTTTAATTAATAAACTGTACTAATTAGCTAAACCAAAAATTCTAGAAAATTTATGGGAGAAAGATATATGAATATAGTTTCAATGAAAATTAACAAAACTAAATTTGGAGTTTTTTAGCTTTAGATATGAATGATTTAGTAACTGTAACTCGATAACACAGCTTAACCTAAACATGTGTAATTGTACAATTATAGTATTTTATCTTGAAAAGCGTGGTAGTAATTGCTTATTATTTTCATATGAACTTACTAAGCGTAAAGCTTATCCATCCTCTCCATTTCTTTAGTATTGGCAGGTCGGCTCGGGGTTGGAGATCGTCGTAGGCAAAATCACACTATCAAACTATCATTTTGGGAGAATTAATTCAAATATTAAAAATATCAAGTGAGTGGCATGTATAGGAAGTTGGTTTGTGATATGTATTTTTATTATGATTTTGACCATACGTATCAGTCTGCATTGAGTTATTGTATATGATCATGAGATGTAGTCCTTATCCATTATGGTTTATAAGTTTAATTAATCATGTCATGTCCTATGTTTTGATGTGATGATATAGTTAGCTTTGTTTGTTATGCATGTGTTCGAAAAGTTTTGAATTAAATGAAATTTTATGGCCCGGTTTTCGTACTCTTTTCCAGCCTTGGATACGGGTAAGGGTGTTACATTTAGTGGTATCAGAGCTATGGTTTAGTTGGTTCTCAGACTAACCTAGCTTGTGTAAAAGTCCAGCTATACATGCCACTGATCTGTGATAGTGTGATGTTTCCCGACGCGTATGAGCACCGTCTTGTTTAGACAGAGGTACTCTCCAACCGAGCTGCACTGACCATGTTCAATATGATGCGAAGGTGTTTGAATAAAATTACGATTATGATGAGTCTTAATTTAGAAAAGTATGAATAAAAATTTATGATATATATAAGTGATAACACGTGAGATGAAAGGTTATGTTTTGATAAATATCCATACTTGCTTGATAAGATGAATGGGATAAATAGAAATTCGTAGAGGTATGAGTAAAAGTTCCTAATATCATGATATGTATGAAAATGTCATTGCCTTGATTAAACGTTGAATGTTGATGGATGTCAATGATATTTTTTTTATGAGATAAATGATTATAATGAAATGAATTTATCTATGTTAAATTGTTTGGACTGAATTATATGATTGTAATGATATGTATATGATGACGCACGAAATGGAAGTTGCGATTGTGATGCAAATATCTATGTTTGTTTAACCCTTATATGATGTCATGAGTATGATTTGTTTGAGTAAATGAATGGATAAGTCAAGTTATCCAGAAAACATAAGATGCATGCATAAGTATACTTGTCTAAATGGATAACTAGAAAATTTGTGTAAACCAACATGAATGATGCATTGCCTGAATAAATGATATGATTTTGATGATGTTGTTATGATGATGGAAATTGTGTCATATGTATATGTATGAGAAAGTCGAGTCAAAGGCCCTATAACTCCTTCCCTTTACCGAAGTGGTGTTTATAATGGAATTTCATGAGATTTGTACTGAATAAGTTTTTGGTTGAGAAACCAAAGAGTTCAGTGCTAGAATAATTATAAATATGATTAGAGATTGAAGAATGAGTTAATAAGTAAAGTCAAAGCTAGAAAAGTATCAGATTGGCATAAGGATTATTGGAGTTATGCACTATTCCAATTAGAGAAGAAATTTATTTTGATAAATCGAATTACTAAGGTACAAGGTCGAGAAAAGTGCAAATCAAAATTTATTCAGAACTAGTCTTCTTTAGTGAAAAGAAATATGAAATTTGTGATGGCAGAAATAGTTGGGGAAATGATATCTGAAATGTGTAATATCTGAGTGTGACGATTCTGCTAGACAGATTTTAGTAGTTTCTTCTAAGATGTTCTATGTGTTTATCCGTTCCCAGAAATATTTCTATAGTTATTGATCTTTTGAAGAAATTTTTGTTATAGGGGAATATTTTCTAATCTTGATGTTAGACGAAAACATTGGTAGCCTGACTGGTTTATCATTTGTATTACTCTATTCCTTCTGGCATTCCATTAAATTCTGCCTGATAAAAAAATTGGTGAGAGAATATGTATGATACTATGATTCTGTTTCTTCTACTTGATGCTCTATTTGATATGTATATATATGGGAAGATACATTGTTCTTGTTGCATTTGATTCTAGTGAGATTAAATGATGTTTTCTACTAGATTTCTTTTCTCTGAGGAATTATCAGGATCTTCTATATTTTCCTATGAGTTTGGTTTTCAATTTTTCGGCATAGTATCGTATCTTGGGTTTATTTATTCTGGATTTCTTTATTCTATGTTTTTCTATCTTGGATTTCTTTATTCGATTTTCTTGTTATCTTTATTCCGTAATTTGTCAATTATGACTCATGTTCGGAGTGCATTCTTCAGCTCCTGATAATCATGTCAAGTATGACTATACTTCTGATTTGATTTGGGTGATGTGGTGATTTCAGTATTGGGATTTTTCTAATTTTCGTGTAAGGTTTGAAAACAATAAAGATATAAGTGATAAAAGTGCGAGTTTCAATCGGTATGGTGGATTACTTCTCTCAAGTAAGTCAAATATAGTTAATGTCTTCCATTGAGATATTTTCGTACTTAAACTAATGCAATTGAGACGGTTTTGATTAACGTAATGAATGAATAGTAAAGGATAGGATGATGAATTGTTTTGTAACTAGAAGAAAGGATTATTTTCGAGGTTATATCAGAATTATTTCCGTAGCGGAAAGAGGGAAATGTGATAGTGAGTAGTAAACTAAAAGAGTACAGTGAGGATCGACTTCTGATGTTGAATTTTAGATTGGATCTGATTCATGGTATTATTATTATTATTATTCTGAGGCTTATATAGAAAGAACTGTATGAAGCTCACAGTGAAAATTTGCCTATTCATTCAGAAAGTAATGACATGTATTGTAATTTGATTCAGATGTTATTGGATTGTGATTTATTGATGATAAAAATCTATATGATTATTTCGGAAGAGTGCAGGTCCCTTCAATTGTTGGATTTCTTGGAATTTTAGTCTCCATTAACCAAATTGAGATATGGTTTTAAGTCAAGATGACAAGTGAAACGGAGAAGGGTTGAAAATTTAAGAACAATTAAGAGATAAGTCTGTAAGCTTTCAGAATATATGAGAAATTAAAGAGATATATTGGAGGCACCACCTGAGTGAAAGTTCTTCAGTATTGAATATGAAATTGAGGAATCTAAGTGAAGACCACTTTTTCGGTAAGATTTTCGGGGACGAAAATCCCTAAAGGGGGGAGAGTTGTAATATCTCGAATTAGGGCCTAATAGGAATAGTAGATTTGTGACCACAAATCCGAGATAGAAATAATTATTTTATGATTATTTTGAGGTCTATGATATGATTGCATGATTGTGTGAAAATTTCGTGAAGAAATTCTATGCATAAAGTGCTTAATTTGAAGTTACGGACTAAATCGAATAAGTTGTAAAACCTGCATTCTAGAAGTTTCTAGTATGAAATTGCTTTGAAATATTAATTAGGAGGTCTTAAATAGAATTTGACCAATTTCTAAGTTTATGGACAAAAATTGGACATGGATGGAATTTTTGAAAAGTTTAGTAAAAAGGGCATTTTCGTCATTTAGGGGTAAAATGAATTAAAATACAAAATTAAAAGCCAATTTTGTTCATCTTCTTCACCATGGACGTGTATACTAAGGGAGACTCCATGGATAGGGTTTCCAAGCTTCCAAGCTCGATTGTAAGTCCGTTCTAGCCTCGTTTTTAATGATTTTTACGTTTTTGGAGTCTCGGTAACATGATTTAGCTTATGCTAGCAATAATTCAACCTAGGGTTCATAATTGGAAAAATACCCATAGATGAAATTGTGTATTTTGGTGTTTTATGATAGAATATGAGGTTTTAAATTATGTTAGACAACTTGTGCCACTCGGTTTTAAGTCAAAACGAGTAAAAGGGCTTAATCGGTAAAAATACCTAAAAGTCATAAGTACATGTTAGAGTGAGAATTTGATGTTTTCATAGAAGTGAAAAATGATCAGCATGTCATAAAACATGAGAAAGTAGGATGAATTTTAATTTCCGGACCTTGGGGCAAAAGTGCAAATATGCAAAAGTTTAGGGGTCAAAATAAAAATATGTAAAAATATGATTTTTGGACCCATATGAATAGTGTGACTAATTATTATGCTAAATATGATATTATAGATGAAGAAAATCGAGATTCAGGCTTAAATCGGGAAAATACAAGGTTATAGACTAAAATGGTAAATTGTCGTTTCTGGATAGAGGAAAGTTCGTATGATAATAATAATGCAATGTTATGTTTGAAATATATTTCTTACTATTATTGCATATATTGTATGATTTAATATATTGGAAAAGTTGATGGAATGGTGTTTATGATGTGGAAATATGACATGAAAGAATGTTACATGAAATGCAAGAAAATGATGATACGTGACAAGTGATATATGAAATATGTGATATATGTTATGTAAATTCTTAAAAGCTGATTTGATATTTGAGTTATGTCTTATTATACTATGAATGGACAATTGGTGCTATGGATAGTGAGATTGACACTTCGAGTAAGTTCGTACATAAATAATCTATCGATTCCTTTTATGTTATTATATTTTGATATCATATGAAATGTGGTTGCCTATCAAATGGTTATTTGATGTAAGTTATGAATTTAAATTGATTACGGACAATTTAGTAAAATGTTGAAAAGTGAGGAATTTCCCGGTTGAACCTTCAGAATAGAAACGATACAAATGAACTATTGTGAGGTCACGTGTGTAGTACTAAGTGCAGGCTACTACGTGTACCAGATAATTGGTCGCATTTGAAGTACTAAGTGCAGGCTACTACGTGTACCGGGTAATTGGCCGCTTGTGTAGTACTAAGTGCAGGCTACTATGCGTACCCGAAAACTATGATCACGTGTGTAGTACTAAGTGCAGGCTACTACGTGTACCAGATTATTAGCCCCATGTGTAGTACTAAGTGCAGGCTACTATGCGTACCAGATAGCTTCGGCTACAAGAGTGGAAATGGGAAAATGTGCAGGCAATTGTGTATCTGTTATTATTCCGATGAGTTCAACGGGAAATCGATTAAATGAAAATACATGTGAAAGTGATTATGTGATGAACAAGTACAAGTATATGTTTATTTGAATTTATGAGCAATATGCTCGATATTTGAATGAACCTCGGTAAAATGGAATGGATTAAGTGAATTGTGTAAAAGTGAACTTTAGTAGTAAAACAGTGTTGAACAGCAGCAGTGCATGACTTTGAAAATTTACCAAAAATTGTGTAAGTTGAATTAAATTTCACAAAAATTATGAAATTAAATATTAATGAGTTTATTTTCATATAAAAGAAACAGGGGGAGCAAAAGAGTTATATATTATGGGATATTATAATTTTTGTGAGACAGTGTCAGAATAAATTCGAGATCCCCTATTCTGAATTTATAAATTCACCATAAATTGTAAAAAAATTATTAAGAGTCATACTTTACATTCTTGGATTCCTTATTGAGTCTATTTTTAAGGGAAACAAACGGCATGGTCGTTGAAAGTCTGTACAGGGAGAAATTTGGTTTGTAGTGCATAGGGTTCAGAGTAGTCGTTCCGTGAAATAGGGAAAACTTTAATGAATAAACTGTACTAATTGGCTTAACCAAAAATTCTGGAAATTATATGGGAGAAAGATATATGAATCTAGTTTTAAAGAAAATTAACAAAACTAAATTTGGAGTTTTGTAGCTTCAGATATGAATGATTTAGTAACTGTAACTCTATAACACAACTTAACCTGAACATGTGTAATTGTACAATTATAGTATTTTATCTTGAAAAGCGTGGTAGTAATTGCTTGTTATTTTCATATGAACTTATTAAGCGTAAAGTTTACCCATCCTCTCCATTTCTTTAGTATTGGCAGATCGGCTAGGCGTTGGAGATCGTCGGAGGCAAAATCAAACTATCAAACTATCATTTTGGGAGAATTAATTCAAATATTAGAAATATCAAGTGAGTGGCATGTATAGGAAGTTGGTTTGTGATATGTATTTTTATTATGATTTTGACCATACGTGTCATCGCATTGAGTTATCGATATGATCATGAGATGTAGTCCTTATCCATTATGGTTTATAAGTTTAATTAATCATGCCATGTCCTATGTTTTGATGTGATGATATAGTTAGCTTTGTTTGTTATGCATGTGTTCGAACAGTTTAGAATTAAATAAAATTTTATGGCCCGATTTTCGTCTATGTGTATTGTTAAGTCTGGTAATGCCTCGTACTCTGTTCCAGCCTTGGATATGGGTAAGGGGTGTTACAGTTACATCAGCTCTTTGATCTCACGAGCTAATATTTGAATCGGTTCTTCATCATATGACATATCAGACTGAATTTCAACTTCGGTCGGAGAAATAACATGTGAAGGATCATATTTGTATTGTCATAGCATCGATACATGAAATACATTATGAATCCTTTATAACTCAAATAGCAATGCTAGCCAATAAGCCACTGGCCCAATTCGCTCGATAATCTTATATGGTCAGATGAATCACGGACTCAATTTCCCTTTTTGACCAAACCGCAATGTCTTTTTCCATGGCGACACTTTCAGAAACACTCTAACCCCGATCTGAAACTCAATATCTTTCTGTTTCAAGTCTACGTAAGATTTTTGTCGATCCAATGCTGCTTTCAAACTATGGTGAATCACTTTCACTTTTTCTTCAGTCTCTCTAATCAGATCAACCCTGTGAATCTAATTCTCTCTTAGCTCAGTCCAGTACAATAGTGTTCGACATTTATGACCGTATAATGCTTCGTATGGTGCCATTTTTATACTTGATTGAAAGTTATTATTGTAAGCGAATTCAATCTGCGATAAATATTTCTCCCAGCTACCTTCAAACTCAAGAATGTAGCAACGAAACATATCCTCGAGTATCTGTATAACTCGCTCGTATTGACCATCCATCTGCGGGTGAAAAGCGATACTAAAATGTAGTTTTGAACCCAATGCCTCTTGCAGTTTCGTCCAAAATTGTTAAGTGAACCTCGGATCTCTATCCGAAACAATAGATAATGGCACTCTGTGCAATCGAACAATTTCTGAGATATACAACTCAGCCAATTTATTAAGTGAGAAATCCATATGTAACACCCCTCGCCCATATCCGACGCCGGGACATGGTTCGAGGTGTTACTTGACTTAACTCAATCAACTATACAAAACCAAGCGGTAAAATTTTTGATAAATTTTAAAAATTTTACTTTCATAAGCAATCTTGAATGGGCTTACGAGGCCCAAAACATACATTCGAGACTATTTAGACTTAGCTGAGAATTTAAGAAAAACTTGGTGAAATTCATGCTTTAGGGTTCCACACGCCCGTGTGACTCGGGACACACCCACGTCCTCAGCCCTTGTGCGACACTGACTTTAGGGCACGGGCATGACACACGCCCGTGTGGCCTACCCGTGGGCAATACTGACTTATAGACACGGCTATGGCACATGATCGTGTGGCCTAACCATGGACAATACTGATTTAAAAGTTTAAGTGTAGGGGGACACACAGCCATAACACACACCCATAGGGGTGAGCCGTGTGTCACACACAGTATAAACACACGCCCGTGTGTCTTGCCCGTGTGGACAAACTAGCCTATCTTCGAAGCCATTTTGTTACCCAATTTTCACAACCTACACAAGATCATTTCAATATGCTAATTCCATCCCAAAAGAAATTAATTCATCCATAGAAGGAACATCATATACATTTGCCAAAATGAATAATAGCCATTATCTAGGCTTAATACAAAATGAAGGGCTTTTATCTTAAGCCAATATACATAAACAATTCTCAATAATACAACTCCCTACTCTAGCCCTATACATGCCATAATCAAAAATATAAATCCAACTATACTGAGTATTACGACTGATAGTGTGATCGATATCTCTGACTTCAAGGGATCCTCGAGTACTGAAAGAAAAAGGAATGAAAGAGAGTAAGCATAAAGCTTAGTAAGTTGCATATAAATATATGTAGAACAACAACTTCATCGTTTATCAATTATGCTCATAGCTCAAAGGTAAGTATAAACTGGACTTATAAGTATAAACTGGACTTACTCATTACCATGCCTACCAAATAGGTACCTATAACACTTACAACATTATCATACTTTCCTTATTAAATCTCTTTCTTAACTCTTAAATTTGAACCTTTTTGGAATACTACTGGATATTCTATAAGCCTCAAACATGGGTTAAGTTGCCGCTGCCATGTTCCAGACATGGTCTTACACTGGCTATCTCCATCGAGGTCAATGTCCCAGACATGGTCTTACACTAGCTCTCGTGTATACATGCTGATGCATGTCCAAGACATGTCTTACACTAGCACGAAATTTACTCAATGCATGTCCCAGACACGTCTTACACTGGCTAACATCATCGAGGCCGATGCATGTCCCAGACATGTCTTACACTAGCACGAAACTTACTCAATGCATGTCCCGAACACGTCTTACACTGGCTAACATCATCGAGGCCGATGCATGTCCCAGACATGTCTTACACTGGCACTCACCTCTACGCCGATGCCATGTCCCAGACGTGGTCTTACACGGGCAATCATGACACAGCTGATGCATGTCCCAGACATGTCTTACACTAGCCCTCATCTCAATGCCGATGCCATGTCCCAGACATGGTCTTATACTGGCTCTCACATAACCCCATGTCATGGCATGAATATCCGGTTTGTTTCCTAGGGTTCTTACTGGATCTTTCGACTTTCTCAATCATAAATACATATACTTAGTTCCAATTCTAAAAATTTATGCTATATCAAATCAATAACAATCTAATACATGCATTAATAATATAGTTGTATTATTTACATACAACTTACCTCGGCTTACAAAAAGTACTTGACTAGTCGGCTTAATCGGATTGCTTGGCTTTACACCGGTCTAGGCTCGATTTTGGAATATCTTGATCTATAATAACAAAATGCACTCATTCAGTCATTAAACCCAATTAGGCTATCTAAAATTTACATCTTTGTTAAAATGCCCATTTTGCCCCTAGACTTTAGCAAAATGACCATTTTACCCCCATGCTCAAATTTTGATTTTTATCGAATTTCTTCGCATTTCAAGCCTAGATAAACTCTTTTTGCTAATAGAGAAACCCCAAATTCTCACTATTTCATACACTTATTACTTAATTTGCAACTTATGCAAAATAGTCCCTTTAGATGTTTTCATGCTAACACCCTTCATAAAAGTTGTTTATAACACAACTAGGACTCATATTCCTCCATAAAAACTCAGTATATACCACAAATAAATCCATGGAAAAATCCTAAACTCTTGACCATTTTGTAAGATATCACCTTTATTTGAAAGCTCATGCTTCAAGGGCCTCAAAAGTGTAAAAATCTTGAAGAAAACTAATTAAAATCACTTACTTATGAGTGCTTTAAGTTGCTGTAGATTTTTGAGCTTTCAAACCTCAATATTTGATGATAAATTCAGTGAAGAAAGAAGATGGAGAAGAAGAAAATGATAGCTAGGCTTTTAGGCATTATTTTATCACCAAACCATGACATCATCTACCTAATACTGACTATTTGTTTAAAATCCATCACATGGCCAGCCAACACCATTAAAAAGAGTGTAATTGCCCTTTAAAAGCCCTAAATTTTGATTTTCTAGCTATTTAACACATTTTGGTACTAAAATGTAACATTTTCCCTTTTTGCGATTTAGTCCTTTTTCGCAATCGGGCTTGAAAATATATTAACTTACCAAATTTTTCATGCACTAATATAATCGTGCTATAACCTCATAAAAATAATAAAAATAATTTTTCTATCTTAGGATTTTTGGTCTCAAGACCACTGTTCCGACTAGGCCCTAAATCGGGTTGTTACACCGTACGTACCGGAATGAAATGAATTGATTTCATCAATCTGTCAACAATAACCCATATTGTATCTTTCTTTCTCGAAGTTAAGGGCAAACCCAAAACAAAATCCTTAGTTACTCTGTCCCATTTCCACTCAGGAATCATGATAGGCTGTAATAAACCTAACGGAACTTTATGTTCAGCTTTGACTTGCTGACAAATCAAACATTTTGAAAAAAATTCTGAGATATCCCGTTTCATGCCATGCCACCAATAAAATTGTTTCAAATCATTATACATTTTTTTGCTTCCTGAGTGTACTGATTAACAATTACTATGTGCTTCGTTCAAAATCATCTGAATTAACTCTGAATTTCTCGAAACACATATTCGACCTCTAAATCTTAATGAATCATCGGAATCAACTTGAAACTCTAAATCAGAAATTGACTCACATTGAACTTGTTTTGCTTGCAATTCATTATCAAATTTTTGAGCCTCACAAATCTACTATATAAACAATGTTCTCGCTTTCAACTCGGCTACTACCTAACCATCGTCAGACAAAGCCAAATGTGTATTCAAAGCACGTAAAGCAAGCAAGGACTTTCGGTTCAAAGCATTAGCAACTATGTTTGCTTTCCCCGGATGATAGTCAATTATCAAGTCATAGTCCTTTAGCAATTCTAACCATCTTCGTTGTCACAAATTCAAGTCTTTCTAAGTCATCAGATATTTCAAGCTTTTATGGTCAATGTAAATATGACATTTCTCACCAAATAAATAATGGCGCCAAATTTTCAACGC
This sequence comes from Gossypium arboreum, assembly GCF_025698485.1. Lineage (NCBI taxonomy): Eukaryota > Viridiplantae > Streptophyta > Magnoliopsida > Malvales > Malvaceae > Gossypium > Gossypium arboreum. Next base: position 114,677,787 of record NC_069075.1, on the reverse strand, counting down.
AAACACAATCGCAGTCAATTCTAGATCGTGCGTCGGATAGTTCTTTTCATGTGGTTTCAATTGTCTCGAGGCATAAGCTACAACTTTGCCTTCCTACATCCAAACACAACCCAAACCATTCAACAATGCATCACTGAACACTACGAATTCCTTACCCGATTCAGGCTGAAGTAACACTGGTGCCTCTGCCAATAAAGCTTTCAACTGATCAAAACTTTTCTGACATTTATTTGACCACTCCAATTTAACATCTTTTTGAAGGAATTTCGTCATCGGAGTCGCAATCATTGAAAATCCTTTCACAAATCATCCATAATATCCCGCTAGTCCCAAAAAACTACGAACCTCAGATACATTCTCGGAGACTTCCAATCTATTATTACAGAAATTTTGCTCGGATCAACCTATATACCATCAGCTGAAACAATATGTCCCAAAAAACTAACCTCTTGTAGCCAAAACTCACATTTGCTGAATTTTGCATACAACTGCTTATCTCTCAAAGTTTGTAGCACGATTCTCAAATGTTCTTCATGTTTAGATTCATTACGAGAATAAATCAAGATATCATCAATGGACACAAATACAAATCGATCTAGGTAGGGTCTGAAAATTCAATTCATCAAGTCCATAAAGACATCAAGTGTATTTTTTAGTTCGAAAGGCATAACCAAAAATTCATAGTGACCATACCTGATCCTGAATGCAGTCTTTGGCATATCAGAGTTTTTAACTCTCAACTGGTAATAACCCAATCTCAAATCTATCTTCGAAAACACTGTAGCCCCTTTCAACTGATCAAACAAATCATCTATTCTGGGCAAAGGGTATTTGTTCTTGATCGTCACTTTGTTAAGCTATCTGTAGTCAATACACATTCTCATCTTGCCATCTTTCTTTTTCACTAACAATACCGGTGCACCCTAAGGAGAGAAAATCGGTGTAGTAAAAACTCTATCCGTCAATTCTTGCAACTGAGCTTTCAATTCTTTTAACTCTGTCAGAGCCATTCTGTACGGAGATATCGATATCAGCGTAGTAACCGGTACCAATTCAATACCAAACTCAACCTCTCGGATAGGTGGTAAACCCAGTAAATCTTTAGGAAACACATCCGGATACTCACACACAACTGGCACTGATTCGATCTTCTTTTCAGTCACTTTTGTATCAAGCACATCAGCAAAATAAGCTTCACAACCCTTTCTCACATATTTCTGAGCTCAATGAAATCACTACTGACAAACCATTAGAATCATCTAACTCAATCCTAATAGTCTCATTATTATGACATTTCAATTCAATTATCTTTCGTCTACAATCTACTATAGCACTGTGCATTGTTAGCCAATCCATACCCAAAATCACATCAAATTCATCGAACAGCAACAACATCAAATTAGCTGGAAAATAGAAATCTCGATGCATTAAAGGACAATTCTTGTAGACTTTGTCAACCAAAACACATTTGCCTAAGGGGTTCGATACTCTAATCACAAATTCAGTAGACTCTATAGGCAAAGTCTTATTGGATACTAAATTCACACATATATACGAATGATTTGATCCTGGATCTATCAATGCAATCACATTAGTATCATAAAGAGTAAAAGTACTTGTGATAACATCTAGAGATGACGCTTCTTCGCGAGCGCAAATAGCATAGGCTCGTGCAGGTGCTCTAGCCTCTAACCTTACAGCAGAATCTTTAGTCACTCTCTGGCTACCACTCACATTTCCCACGTTTCTGAGTGGTCTACCTCTAACTGTAGTGTTACTCGGCCTCGTGCTTCGAGCGTTATCTTGCTCACCCAACTCCGGATAGTTACTAATGAAATGATTTAATGATCCACATTTAAAACAGGCCTGATCATTCAATTTATAATCACCGATATGCAGTTTTTCACAATGTCTACACTCAGGTCAGTTTTGTCTCACACTGCCAGCACTAGCAATAAACGTAGCTTGAGCTTTAGAACTCACAGGATGCTTTTCATGATCTTTACTTGAATATCTCATTGATGCATTAGAACGATTGAACGAGTCTTGAATTTCTTCGATGCAGATTGATAAGATTTACTAGTTGATCTCTTCCTCGAATCTCTTGCTCCAAAATCAGCTTTTCTCTTTTCTTTACTACGATCTTTGGCTTTAGAAGCCCTCTTAACCAGAACGACGAATTCATTCAAGGCTAGAATTTTGACTAGTAATTTTATATCTTCATTCAGTCTATCAATGAACGTTTATACATGATCTCCTCAGTAGACACATACTCTCAAGTATACTTGCTTAAACGTATGAATTCTCTTTCATACTCAATGACAGTCATCCGGCCTTGTTTCAATTCTAGAAACTCTTTATGATTCTGATCAAGGAATTGTTGACTTATGTACTTCTTTCAGAACTCGGATTGGAAGAACTCCTAGGTAACCCGTTCTCTAGGAACCACAGATATCAACGTTTTCCACCAAGGGTATGCATTATCTCTCAACAAAGATGTAACAACCCATACCCGAGACCGTTGCCGGAGTCGGACACGAGGGGTTAACGGTGTGACAGCCCAAAATTGACCCTAGTCGGAATGTGGTTTCGGGACCACAAAACCGAGGCATAAAAATAATTAAAAATTTATTTTGATGCCTATAATATGTGTGTGCTCATGTATGACATTTTATGATGATTGATTTAGTGTTATAAAGGTGAATTCCACAAGAAAGGACTTAGTAGTGAACTTTGAAAGTACGATAGGAAATGTGTGATGACTAATTAAAGCATGCATGCAAAATAATGGACTTGCATGTCAAATTCCCTTTTGCAAGTGATGGCCGCCATGACAAAGAGATATGGGCTAAACATGTCATGAAACATGTTTTGTTGGGCATTAGGGAGAAATAATAAACAAATAAGCATGGGTAAGAAAAGAATGAAAAAAAAAATGTGTGTGAGAGAGTAGCATTCCCCCATTGCCGTGCAACCAAGAAGAAAAAACAAAAAATTTGTTCATCCTTGTTCTCTCCTTTTGGCCAAAAATACTAAGAGGAAGAAGAGATTTTGCTTCATTTCCTTTGTTTAGAAGAGATCTAGAAGGATATTTGGCTAAACTTGCATCAAGATTGAGGTATGTATGAGGTTGTGTCATGAGATTCATGCATGTTTTAGTTGCCAACTTGATGTTCATGTTAGCCATTGTTCAAATCCTTGTTATGCCATGGAAGTGGTATTTGGTCAAGGTTGGTATTGTGATAAAGCCATTGCATGTTAAGTGTGAAGCTTGATGATGATGCATGCAATGATGGATTGTCTACTCTTGAAATTTCTTTGTAGCCATCTTGAGTAAGACTTTGAGTTTTCTTTTTGTTTAACCATGATTGAAGATAAAAGGGGCATGATTATGATGTATTCGGCCATGCTCATATATGTATATATATGTTTGCACATGATGTTTTGGCAATGAAGTAAGTGATGAATATGGTTGTTTAAAGAAGAAGATGTTGAAGAATGCTTGTGAAATTGCAAGCACATTCGGCCTAGCACACATATGAGTGCTTGATGCTATATTATAAGTTTTGAGCTACAACATGCAAAGCATTAACTAGTAAAATGCATGCTGTTTTGTGTGGTATTAAGTGCATAATTGGCCTCAACATGGACATGTATATTCGGCCTTAGGTAGCCTATTGAAGGCCTTAGCTTTTCCTTGATGCCCGAATGAATTGTATTGAATTGCTTGATGTAGTATAAAATGTGCATGACCATTGTGTATTCAAGCTAAAGGGTGGTCATTTGACCATTTAAACTCCTTGTCATATTCGCCATAAGCTAGCACAATGAGGTTTTAATAAATTGAATTTGTTTGAATTAGCTCAAGAGCTTAGAGGGCCACAATTGGACAAGGGAAGGAAAAAGTGATCGAATAGCCGTAAAAGCCGCTCGACAACATCCGAGGTAAGTCCTCAAGAAGTGACCTTAATTGAATTATGTGGAATGAAATATGGATGTATTGATTATTGATTTATGTGTGTATGAGTATTTGAATGATACCCGGCTAAGTCCCAAGGCGATTATGCTAGTGATTATAATTGTGTTTGAGCCTTAGTAACGAAAATGAAATATGTATGTCCAATGATTATTGATGTATGTGTGCATGAGAAATTGAATGATACCCGGCTAAGCCCCAAAGACAATTATGCTGGAAATTATATCCGGTTAAGACCAAGGCAATTGTGCTAGTGGCTACATCCGGCAAAGACCAAGGCATTCGTATGCGAGTCATTCTATCCGGCTAAGACCAAGGCAATCGTGCACGTGGTTATATCCGGTTGTATTCAAGAAGCTTGGGCTGGAGGTGAGTGTTGGTTGCTGTAATAAATTCAATTAGTACGCCGAAAAGCCCAAAGAATAAGGTACGCTTATATGTGCATTGGAAAGTCGACATATTTGAGCAACATTCGCTCAATCGACTAACTAATTTCAGCTATTGGAATGGTTGATACTTTGTGAAAGTATATAATGATGAAGTGTGAAGTAAGAATGATTATGAGAATGTGTATTAATGAAACGATGCATTTGGTTATGTGAATGTATTGCTTAAATTAAAGCTGATTTTATTCCTTGAGACTTACTAAGCATAAAAATGCTTACCCCGTTGCTTTGGCTCTCTTTTTATAGATTACGCCGATAGCAATCGGATTCGGGATCATTAAAGTCAAGTCATCCACACTATCAACGCCTCTATTTTGGTATAAATTTTGGTTGAACTTTGAAATGGCATGTATAGGACTACCCTTGTTGGTTTAAATATGCTGTGATGTATATGTGTACGGCCATGCGAAAATGGCTCGTAAAAGTGAAGTACTGAACTTAGACTATTTGCGGTTTGTATATATATATATGGTGTCATGATGTGATTATGGATTGGAGATGGGAATGTTGGTCACATGATCAGCCATTGGTATGGTTAAAATGATCATATATGAACCTATGTATGGCAAGACTAGTTGGTTCATGGAGACTACAAAATAGGTAAGACCCACCTTAAAACAGATGCTGCCAGCTGCAGTGACGTGAATGTGAAAAATCACCAAAATTTGTAGGAATGGTATTAAATAGTGAATAAGCTATGTAAATGAACCTTGATGAGTCTATTTTCATATGGAAGAAACGAAATGGTCATAGGAGTTACATGTTAAGAGATATTAAAGCTATTGTGAGACAGGGCCAGAACAGTTTCTGGGTCCCCTGTCGCAACTTTAAAAATTTACTATAAATTATCCAGAAATAATTAGGAGTCATGCCTTATATGTACAGATTCCATTTTGAGTCTAGTTTCATTAGAAACAAACGGCACCAGTATTAAATCCCTGTACAGAGAGATATTCAAGTTATAACGCGCGAAGGTCAGAGCAGTCAATCCCTGTAACATGGGTGACTTTAACTAATAAACTGTACCAATTGGCCTGACAAAAAATTCTAGAAATAAATCCATGGATGGATATATGAGTCTAAATTCAGGGAAAATTTACGAAACCAGTTTCCGAGTTTTGAAACTCGAGATATGATTTTTAAGGCAACGGTGACGCAGTTTTCCAGCCTGACTGGAAATGTCAAATTGGGGGCAAAATATGTGAACTTGGCTTGTTAACCCCTCGTGTCCGATAACGGCGATTGTCTCGGGTTCGGGTGTTACAATTTTATTGGTATCGAGCCACGGTTTAGTCGATTCTAGGACTACCGTGATGTGTTTGGGGTCTAGCTATACATGCCATTAAATGATGAATCGATAGTGTGGTGATTTCGACAATTTGACTTTGTGTTTGTTTATAGCAATGGATCCCGATCCCACCGAGCAATAGCTGATGATGTGGAGAGTGTGGCGCCTGCTCCCGCGCAAGGGACAGCGCCGGCGGACTCTCAACCTATGGCCAGCAATCCGAATGATGAGGCTAGGCAAGCCTTTTATAGTGTGATGAACGAATGGTTTAATCAATACATTCGAACTAACACTACTGTTCCACAACCTCCATTCCCGACAAATGCAACCCCAAGACCTACAATACCTCCGTGATCGACCAAATAAGGTCAAGTAAGCCCCAATCGATAGGATTCAAAAACATGGGGCCACCGAGTTTAAGGCTACGGATGATGATGATGCCGAAGCGAGCTGAATTTTGGTTGGATAACACTATCCGGGTGCTCGATGAGCTATCCTATACACCCGATGAGTGCTTAAAGTGTACCATCTCCTTGCTACCCGAGTCCGCCTACTATTGGTGGAGTACTCTGACTTCTGTGGTGCCTAGAGAGCAAGTGACTTGGGAATTCTTTCAAACCGAGTTCCGAAAAAAGTATATTAGTCAGAGATTCATCGACCAAAAGCGAAGGGAATTCCTTGATCTTAAGCAAGGTTCTATGTCGCCATCGACTACTGAACGAAAATTTGTGAGGCTTAGCCAGACGCGAGAATGCATTTCGTCCAAGCCATTATGTGTAAACGCTCGAGGATGGGCTGAATGATGATATAAGGATGTTCGTTGGCATTCTCGAAATACGAGAGTTCGTAGTACTTGTTGAGCGAGCTTGTAAAGCCGAAGAGCTTAGAAAGGAGAAACAAAAAGTTGATGTGGGAACCGGAGAATTCCGAAAGAGGTCCTCGGGAAAGTCTCTTCAACAGGCATCGAAGAGATTTCGAGATGATGTGAGCCGGTCTAGAGGCGTTTTGGGCTTTTCTAGACGAGGACGCGATCGACCCCCTGTGACCACACGAGTCACTTCGATCGCCAGTGGTGGAAATGATCGCCGAGAGAGGGCGGAGTGTCTACATTGTGGCAAATGGCATTCGGGGAGCTGTTGGTTTCGTGATCGCTCCTGCTATAAGTGTGGATCGGCCGACCACTTTATGAAGGATTGCCCGTGGATGCTTGAATGAATGTAAGTCGAGTGGAAACCCGGTGCTACCATCGCCGAGGTAGGCCACCTAGAAATATGGGCAATGTCAGTGGCGGTCAGAGAGGATCTAGAGATGCTACCATCAGATCTGAGGCTCGTGCCCCTGCTAGGACTTATGCCATACGCGCACGCGAGGATGCTGCCTCTCTAGATGTCATTACCGGTACTTTCACTCTTTTCAATTCTAATGTGATTGCTTTGATTGACCCTGGTTCTACTCATTCTTATATATGTGAAACCTTAGCATCCAGTAAGACTAGGCCTATTGAGTCTACCGAGTTTGTAATTCGGGTGTCAAACCCCTTGGGTCATTACGTGCTTGTCAACAAAGTGTGCAAGAAAAGTCCCCTAGTGTTCCGAGGTTCTTGTTTTCCGGCGGACTTGATGCTTTTGCCGTTCGATGAATTCGACGTTATTCTTGGTTTGGATTGGTTGACCATGCACGATGCGGTTGTAAATTGCAAAAGCAAGACTATCGATTTGAGGTGCGCGAATAATGAGATAATTCGGGTTGAGTCTACGGACTTAAAGGGGTTGCCAGCTGTAATATCAGCAATGTTGGCCCGAAAATATGTAAGAAAAGGGTGCGAAGTGTACCTTGCGTACGTGCTCGATGACAAGGAATCGTAAAAGAAACCCGAATCAGTGCTCGTGGTTTGTGAATACCGGATGTTTTCCTCAAGAATTGCGGGTTTACCACCGCTCGGAAATAGAATTTGGCATCGAATTGGTACCGGTACCACTCAATTTCGATAGCTCCGTGTCGTATGGCACCAACGGAATTAAAGGAGTTGAAAGCTCGCTTGCAAGAATTGGTGGATAGAGGTTTTGCTCGCCGAGTTGTTCGCCTTGGGTGCGCCGGTGTTGTTTGTGAAAAGAAGGATGGAACCATGCGGTTGTGATCGACTATCGTCGACCTTAATAAAGCGACGATAAAGAACAAATATCCGCTACCACGATCGATGACTTGTTCGATCAACTCAAGGGAGCCTCGGTGTTCTCGAAAATAGATTTGAGATCGGGCTATTATCAATTGCGAATCCGAGATTCGGACGCACCCAAGACCGCCTTAAGCGAGATATGGTCACTATGAGGTCCTAGTGATGCCGCTTGGGCTCACTAATGCCCTCGCGGTATTTATGGATTTAATGAATCGGATCTTCGCACCATATTTGGATCGATTCAGTAGTCGTGTTCATTGATGACATCTTAGTCTATTCAAGAAATGAGACCGAACATGCTTTGAACACCGCGGTTAGTGCTGCAAATTTTACGGGATAAGCAATTATATGCTAAGTTCAAAGAAGTGTGAGTTCGTTAAGAGAGGTTAGCTTCTTGGGTCATGTGGTATATGCATCGAGTATTCGAGTCGACCGAATAAAATTTCAGCCATACTTAATTGGAAGCCTCCGAAATATTACCGAGGTTCGAGTTTTTGGGGCTTGCCGTTTATTACCGACGATTTGTAAAGGTTTCTCAATGATAGCCACGCCGATGACGGTTACTCCAAAAGGATGTTAAGTTCGAATGGACGGAGAAATGCCAAAAAGTTTCGATCAACTGAAAACTTATTTGATGAAGCCCCAATTCTAGTGCAACCCGAGTCCCAAGAAAGAGTTTGTCATCTATAGCGATGCCTCCCTACTTGGGTTAGGTTGTGTATTGATGCAAGAAGGTCGAGTTGTGGCCTATGCGTCGAGGCAATTAAAGCCACATGAGAAAAATTATCCGACTCATGATCTCGAATTGGCGCCATCGTGTTCGCTTTAAAGATTTGGCGACATTACTTATTTGGTGAAAGGTGCCATGTGTACTCGGATCACAAAAGTCTCAAATATTTGATGACCCAAAGAGACTTAAATCTGCGACAAAGACGTTGGCTCGAGCCGTTAAAGGATTACGAAATGGTCATTGACTATCACCCGAAAGGCGAATGTGGTTGCGGATGCCTTGAGTCGTAAATCATTATTCGCTTTACTGAGCGATGAACGTGCACTTGTCTGCTCGATCCGATAGTGTGTTAGTAGCTGAATTGAAAGCCAAACCACTATTGATACATCAAATTCGAGAAGCTCGAGAAAGTCGACGACGAGTTGGCTGCAAAACGGCCGAGTGTGTTCAACAAGGACTCGAATTTCAAATCGATGATGACGATTGTTTGAGGTTCGAAGTCGTCGTGTGTTCCAAAGAATTGAACTCATTTCGATAATTCAATGAAGCCCATTGTAGCCGAATGGCAATCCACCGGGAGTACGAAGACGCACAATGATTTGAAACGCCGGTTTTGGTGGCATGGTATGAAGCGAGACATCTCCGATTTTGTTTCGAGATGTTTAATATGTCAACAAGTGAAAGCGGAACATCGTGCCTTCAGATTACTTCACCAATCACGATACCGAGTGGAAATGGGATCGAGTCACAATGGACTTTGTATCCGGACCGCCATTGTCGCAAGTTAGAAGGATGCGGTTTGGGTCGTGGTAGATAGATTGACTAAGTCGCCCACTTTGTCCCCGTACATACGGATTTTCAATGGACAAATTAGCCGAATTGTACGCTTTCTCGATTGTGAGATTACACGGGTGCCTATTTCCATCGTGTTTGATAGAGATCCGAGATTTACCTCGCGATTTTGGAAAAAGTTGTAAGAAGCTTTGGGTACCAAGTTGCATTTTAGCACCGCTTTTCACCCCCAAACCGATGGTCAATCCGAGCGGATAATTCGAGATACTTGAGGATATGTTGAGATGTTACGTCCTCGAGTTTAGTGGTTCATGGGAACGGTATTTGCCGTTGATTGAATTCGCCACAACAACAGCTTTCAATCGAGTATTAAGATGGCACCCTACGAGGCTTTGTACGGCCGTAAATGCCGTACACCATTGTTTTGGAGTGAGCTTGGTGAAAGCAAGATTTTCGGGTGGATTTGATTAGAGATGCTGAATGAAAGTGAAAGTAATCCGTGAAAGTCGAAGATAGCTTCCGATCGTCAAGTCGACGCGGATCTGAAGCGTAAGGATATCGAGTATCGTGGGTGATAAAGTGTTTCTCAAGGTATCGCCTTGGAAAAAGATACTCGATTCGGTACCGTAAGGGCAAGCCGAGCCCGAGGTTCATTGGGCCATATGAGATATCCGAGCGAGTCGGTCCAAAGGGCATATCGCTTGATTTTGCCCCCGAACTCAAAAAGGTTCACGATGTCTTTCATGTTTCGATGCTTCGACGCTATAGATCCGATCCATCGCACGTGATTAGTCCATCGAAATTGAAATTCAAGCTAATATGAGTTATGAGGAAGAACCGATTCAGATCCTATCACGAGAAGTGAAAGAGTTATAAACAAGCGGTTCCGCTAGTGAAAGTGTTATGGCTTAAGCATGGGATAGAAGAAGCTACTTGGGAGACCGAGAACTCTATGAAAGAGCGATATCCAAACCTATTTACCGTAAGATTTTCGGGACGAAAATTTCTTAAGTGGGGAGAGTTGTGACACCCAAAATTAACCCTAGTCGGAATGTGGTTTCGGGACCACAAAACCGAGGCATAAAAATAATTAAAATTTATTTTGATGCCTATAATATGTGTATGCTCATGTATGACATTTTATGATGATTGATTTAGTGTTATAAAGGTGAATTCCACAAGAAAGGACTTAGTAGTGAACTTTGAAAGTACGATAGGGAAATGTGTGATGACTAATTAAAGCATGCATGCAAAATAATGGACTTGCATGTCAAATTCCCTTTTACAAGTGATGGCCGCCATGACAAAGAGATATGGGCTAAACATGTCATGAAACATGTTTTGTTGGTCATTAGGGAGAAATAATAAACAAATAAGCATGGGTAAGAAAAGAATGAAAAAAATGTGTGAGAGAGTAGCATTCCCCATTGCCGTGCAACCAAGAAGAAAAAACAAAAAATTTGTTCATCCTTGTTCTCTCCTTTTGGCCAAAAATACTAAGAGGAAGAAGAGATTTTTGCTTCATTTCCTTTGTTTAGAAGAGATCTAGAAGGATATTTGGCTAAACTTGCATCAAGATTGAGGTATGTATGAGGTTGTGTCATGAGATTCATGCATGTTTTAGTTGCCAACTTGATGTTCATGTTAGCCATGGTTCAAATCCTTGTTATGCCATGGAAGTGGTATTTGGTCAAGGTTGGTATTGTGATAAAGCCATTGCATGTTAAGTGTGAAGCTTGATGATGATGCATGCAATGATGGATTGTCTACTCTTGAAATTTCTTTGTAGCCATCTTGAGTAAGACTTTGAGTTTTCTTTTGTTTAACCATGATTGAAGATAAAAGGGCATGATTATGATGTATTCGCCATGCTCATATATGTATATATATGTTTGCACATGATGTTTTGGCTATGAAGTAAGTGATGAATATGTTTGTTTAAAGAAGAAGATGTTGAAGAATGCTTGTGAAATTGCAAGCACATTCGCCTAGCACACATATGAGTGCTTGATGCTATATTATAAGTTTTGAGCTACAACATGCAAAGCATTAACTAGTAAAATGCATGCTGTTTTTGTGTGGTATTAAGTGCATAATTGGCCTCAACATGGACATGTATATTCGGCCTTAGGTAGCCTATTGAAGGCCTTAGCTTTTCCTTGATGCCCGAATGAATTGTATTGAATTGCTTGATGTAGTATAAAATGTGCATGACCATTGTGTATTCAAGCTAAAGGGTGGCCATTTGACCATTTAAACTCCTTGTCATATTCGCCATAAGCTAGCACAATGAGGTTTTAATAAATTGAATTTGTTTGAATTAGCTCAAGAGCTTAGAGGGCCACAATTGGACAAGGGAAGGAAAAAGTGATCGAATAGCCGTAAAAGCCGTTCGACAACATCCGAGGTAAGTCCTCAAGAAGTGACCTTAATTGAATTATGTGGAATGAAATATGGATGTATTGATTATTGATTTATGTGTGTATGAGTATTTGAATGATACCCGGCTAAGTCCCAAGGCGATTATGCTAGTGATTATAATTGTGTTTGAGCCTTAGTAACGAAAATGAAATATGTATGTCCAATGATTATTGATGTATGTGTGCATGAGAAATTGAATGATACCGGCTAAGCCCCAAGACAATTATGCTGAAATTATATCCGGTTAAGACCAAGGCAATTGTGCTAGTGGCTACATCCGGCTAAGACCAAGGCATTCGTATGAAGTCATTCTATCCGGGCTAAGATCCAAGGCATTCGTGCACGTGGTTATATCCGGTTGTATTCAAGAAGCTTGGGCTGGAGGTGAGTGTTGGTTGCTGTAATAAATTCAATTAGTACGCTCGAAAAGCCCAAAGAATAAGGTACGTTTATATGTGCATTGGAAAGTCGACATATTTGAGCAACATTCGCTCAATCGACTAACTAATTTCAGCTATTGGAATGGTTGATACTTTGTGAAAGTATATAATGATGAAGTGTGAAGTAAGAATGATTATGAGAATGTGTATTAATGAAATGATGCATTTGGTTATGTGAATGTATTGCTTAAATTAAAGCTGATTTTATTCCTTGAGACTTACTAAGCATAAAAATCCTTACCCCGTTGCTTTGGCTCTCTGCTTTATAGATTACGCCGATAGGAATCGGATTCGGGATCATTAAAGTCAAGTCATCCACACTATCAACGCCTCTATTTTGGTATAAATTTTGGTTGAACTTTGAAATGGCATGTATAGGTCTACCCCTTGTTGGTTTAAATATGCTGTGATGTATATGTGTATGGCCATGCTAAAATGGCTCGTAAAAGTGAAGTACTAACTTAGACTATTTGCGGTTTGTATATATATATATGGTGTCATGATGTGATTATGGATTGGAGATGGGAATGTTGGTCACATGATCAGCCATTGGTATGGTTAAAATGATCATATATGAACCTATGTATGGCAAGACTAGTTGGTTCATGGAGACTACAAAATAGGTAAGACCTACCTTAAAAACAGATGCTGCCAGCTGCAGTGACGTGAATGTGAAAAATCACCAAAATTTGTAGGAATGGTATTAAATAGTGAATAAGCTATGTAAATTAACCTTGATGAGTCTATTTTCATATGGAAGAAACGAAATGGTCATAGGAGTTACATGTTAAGAGCTATTAAAGCTATTGTGAGACAGGGCCAGAACGGTTTCTGGGTCCCCTGTCGCAACTTTATAAATTTACTATAAATTATCCAGAAAGAATTAGGAGTCATGACTTATATTTACAGATTCCATTTTGAGTCTAGTTTCATTAGAAACAAACGGCACCAGTATTAAAGCCCTGTACAGAGAGATATTCAAGTTATAACGCGCGAAGTTCAGAGCAGTCGATCCCTGTAACATGGGTGACTTTAACTAATAAACTGTACCAGTTGGCCTAACCAAAAATTCTAGAAATAAATCCATGGATGGATATATGAGTCTAAATTCAGGGAAAATTTACGAAACCAGTTTCCGAGTTTTGAAACTCGAGATATGATTTTTAAGGCGACGGTGATGCAGTTTTCCAGCCTGACTGGAAATGTCAAATTGGGGGGCAAAATATGTGAACTTGGCTTGTTAACCCCTCGTGTCCGACACCGGCGATGGTCTCGGGTTCGGGGTGTTACAAACGGACTTAATCCACTTACTTGCACAGTTCATTTTAAAAATTTCCAGACAGTCGGCTAACTGTGTCACTGTCACCTTAAAAATCATATCTTGAGCTCCACAACTCGAAAATCAGTTTCGTGATTTTTCCCTGAAACTAGACTCATATATGCATCTAAAACTTTTTTTCTAGAATTTTTGGTTGGGCCAATTAGTACAGTTTATTAGTTAAAGTCCCCCATGTTACAGGGATCGACTACACTGACCTTTGCGCATTACGACTTGGATATCTCCCTGTACAGGGCTTCAACACTGATGCCGTTTGTTTCTACAGAAACTAGACTCGAAAAGGAATCTGTAAATATATGGCATGACTTCTAATTATCGTTGGTCAATTTATAATGAATTTCCAAAGTCGGAACAGGGACTCCAGAAGCCGTTCTGGCCCTATCTAACGAAACTTAAATATTTCTTAACATACTGTTCATATGATCATTTTGTTACTTTCTTATGAAAATAGACTCGTCAAGGTTCGTTTACATAATTTATTCACTATTTAATTCCATTCCTACTATTTTTAGTGATTTTTCACATCCACGTTACTGCAGCTGTCAGCATCTGTCTTTAAGGTAGGCTTTACCTATTTCATAGTTTCCATGATTCAACTAGCCCTTTTACATATAGCACAAAATATGATCATGATTAACCATCCCAATGGCTAATCGTTTCCAAACATTTCCATACCTCTTAATGATCAACATACAAATGATTATAATACCATGCCCAAAGTGTATATAAGCCATTTTCGCATGGCTATCCAAATTTATACAAAACCAAAGGGGTATGTGACCAATAACAAGAAGGGTAGTCCTATACATGCCATTTCAAAGTTCAACCAAAAGTATACCAAAAGGAGCTTTGATAGTGTGGGCGACTTCAACTTCAAAATCCTCGAGTCCGATAGGTGATTTAACCAATATCTATAAAACAGAGAATCAAAGAAACGGAGTAAGCATTTAATGCTTAGTAAGTTTGAGTTATGAATTTAGACACAACCAAGGTATAGCATTCATGTAGCTAAACAGATAATTTCATATGCACAAATTCTCAATATCATACTTACTTCACATTACCAACTCTTATATTCATACACAAAGATCAACTTAGCTAAAGGCCGGTAGCTCATTTATCAACCGAGCGAATACTTATTTGCAAGGGCTCAACTAATTCAAAGCACATACTGAAACATACCTCATTGTTGGGATTTTACAAGCGTATTAACTGAAATTTTACAGCAAGATCAATCATTCCCGAATCACGCACCTTCGAATTTAACGGATTATAGCTACTGCTCAAATGCCTTCGACATAGCCCGTTATAGTAACTCGCACACATGCCTTCGGGACTTAACCCGGATTTAGTAACTCGCACAATGCCTTCTGCTTAGCCTGTAATTAGTAACTCGCACAAATGCCTTCGGATCTTAGTTCGGATTTAGTCACTTAGCACAAAGCCTTCGGGACTTAGCCTGACATCATTCAATAACCATGCACATTTATCAATAAATCATGACACATTCAGTATTTCATTTTCGTTAGCAAAACTCTAACACGAGGCACTTATCACACTTGCAATTTCGGCTCAATAGCCACACACAAAGAGCATGATTTTGATTTGCTTAAAACGTGATCTAATCAAATCATAATCTAAGTTCCATTACTTGAAAACTTACCTCGGATGTTGTCGAACGGCTTCAACGGCTATTCGATCACTTTTTCATTCCCCTTATCCAACTGTGGTCCTCTAAGCTCTTGAGCTAATTCAAACAAATTTAACTTATTAAAGTCTCATTTTGCTAGCTTATGGCCGAATATGACAAGGATTTTGATAGGTCATATGGCCACCTTTTAGCTCAAATACACAATGATCATACGCATTTTAATCACATCAAGCAATTTAATACAATTCATTCAACATCAAAAGAGAAGCTCAAGGTACTTAGCCCATATATACATTAGACATTAGAGTCACATATGTACGAAATCACGAATCGAATTCAACATACTAGCTAATATTTCCCCCTTAGCCGAATTTTTCTAAGTCAAGCTAAAGCCATCAATAGGCTACCTATGGCCGAACATACACATCAACTCATATACTCATTCATGTGGCCGAACATACATGTCTATGTTGGGGCCGATTGCAACACTTAATACATTCTACAAGGATGGTCACTTGTATTGACTAAACACCATTTTGTTTCAAGTTCAAAACTTGGCTAATACACACATATACACTAGTAAATCGAACACTAGCATTTGCACTTCACCTTACTACCATTTCTCATCCAATAACGTGAACAACAACATATTTCTCTTCTACTTCCTACCATGGCCGAATGCATCACAACACCATACCATTTCAATTTTGGTCATGGTTGAACAAGGAACTTAATGTCTCACTCAAGGATGCTAAAAAGGAGATTCAAGAGTCATCAATCCACCATCACATGCATCATTACAAGCTTCACTTTTAGCATGCAAATAACATCAACACAAATCCACCTTAGCCGAATATCATCTCCATGACATGGTAAAGATTTGAACCATGGGCTAGTTAGAACTCAAGCTAACAAAAAAAAAACATGCATGAATCTCATGGCACAACATCAAACTTACCTTCACCTAGCTACAAGCATGGCCAATCTCTTCAACATTTCCTCCTTCTTTCTTTTGAATTTTCGGTCAAGAAGAATGAAAAAAGGATGGACACATTTTTTTTCTTTTGTTTTCATCATTTTCTTTCTCCTTTCTTTTTTTTTTCCATTTCTTTATTACTAACTTTATTTTATTGTTTCCTCCCATGATGCACCAACACAACATGTCTATGACATGTTTTGCCCATCTTCCTTTGTCCACCCTAATGTCATGGCCGGCCACTACTAGATGGGGGGGGAATTTGACATGCAAGTCCCCCCCTTTTTCAACATGCACTAATAGGTCCTTATGTTTTGATCTATCACATTTCAAAAGTGTCACACATAAGTCCTATTGACTAAATTCACATGCAATTTACTAAATCGAAGCTTAAAATTTTCACACATTTATTTTAGACAATAAATATCATATTCAAATAATTTAGTGACTCAGTTTAGCGGTCTCGAAACCGCTTTCCTACTAGGGTCACTTTAGGGCTGTCACAACTCTCCCCCACTTAAGAAATTTTAGTCCCCGAAAATCTTACCGGTAAATAAGTTTGGGTATCATTCTTTCATGGCATTCTCGGTTTCCCAAGTAGCTTCTTCGACTCTGTGTTTTAGCCATAACACCTTTACTAATGGAACCCTTTTGTTTCGCAACTCTTTCACTTAACGAGCTAGGATACGAATCGGTTCTTCTTCATAACTCAAGTCAGATTGAATTTCAACTTCTGATGGATTAATCACGTGTGACGGATCGGATCTATAACGTCGAAGCATCGAAACATGAAAGACGTCGTGAATCTTTTCAAGTTCAGGGGGCAAAATCAATCTATACGCAACTGGACCAACTCATTCGGAGATTTCGTACGGCCCAATAAATCATGGGCTCAACTTGCCCTTACGGCCAAATCTGAGTATCTTTTTCCAAGGCGAAACTTTAAGAAACACTTTATCTCCCACCTGATATTCAATGTCTTTTCGTTTCAAATCCGTGATACGATTTCGACGATCCGTGGTCGCTTTCAGACTTTCACGGATTACCTTTACTTTCCGTTCAGCATCTTTAATCAAATCAACTCCAAAAATTTTACTTTCACCGAGCTCGGTCCAAAACAATGGCGTACGGCATTTTCGACCATACAAAGCCTCGTAAGGTGCCATCTTAATACTTGACTGAAAACTATTGTTGTAAGCGAATTCAATCAAAGGTAAATACCGTTCCCATGAACCACTAAACTCGAGGATGCAACATCTCAACATATCCTCAAGTATCTGAATTATCCGCTCGGATTGACCATCGGTTTGTGGATGAAAAGCGGTGCTAAAATGCAGCTTGGTACCCAAAGCTTCTTGCAATCTCTTCCAAAATCGTGAGGTGAATCTCGGATCTCTATCCGACACGATAGAAATAGGTACCCCGTGTAATCTCACAATCTGAGAAACATATAATTCAGCTAATTTATCCATTGAAAAATCCGTGCGTACGGGGATAAAGTGAGCTGACTTAGTCAATCTATCAACAACGACCCAAATCGCATCTTTCTTACTTGCCGACACTGGCAACCCAGATACAAAATCCATCGTTACTCGATCCCATTTCCATTCAGGTATCATGATTGGTTGGAGTAAACCCGTAGGCACTTGATGTTCCGCCTTCACTTGTCGACATATTAAACACTTCAAACAAAATCGAAATGTCTCGCTTCATACCATGCCACCAAAATCGACGCCTTAGGTCGTGGTACATTTTCAGACTCCCGGCGAATTGACATTCGGCTACAATGAGCTTCGCTCGTAATCATCGAAATGAGTTCAATTTCTTGGAACACACAACCGATTTCGTACCTCAAACAATCGTCATCATCAATTTGAAACTCCGATTCCACATTCAGAACACATTCAGCCCGTTTTGCAACCAACTCATCGTCAACTTTCCGAGCTTCACGAATTTGATGAATCAATAGTGGTTTGGCCTTTAATTCGCTACTAACACATTGTCGGGTAGAATGAAAAGTGTACATTCATCGTCAGAAGCAAACAAAGTGATTTCGCTTAAGGCGTCCGCAACCACATTAGCCTTTCCCGTGATAAGCAATGACAAGCTTATAATCTTTTAACAACTCGAGCCAACGCCTTTGTCGCAGATTCAAGTCTCTTTGAGTCATCAAATATTTGAGACTTTTATGATCCGAAAATACATGGCACTTCTCACCAAATAAGTAATGTCGCCATATTTTCAAGGCGAATACGATGGCGCTAATTCGAGATCATGAGTCGGATAATTTTTCTCATGTGGCTTTAATTGTCTCGACGATAGGCCACAACTCAACCTTCTTGCATCAATACGCAACCTAACCCAAGTAGGGAGGCGTCACTATAGATGACAAACTCTTTGCCCGATTCGGCCGCACTAAAATTGAGCTTCCACAAATAAGTTTTCAGTTGATCAAAACTTTTCGACATTTTTCCGTCCATTCGAACTTAACATCTTTTGAAGTAGCTTCACATGGGTGTGGCTATCATCGAGAAACCTTTTACAAACCGTCGGTAGTAACCGCAAGTCCCAAAAAGCTCCGAACCTCGAATATTTCTGAGACTTCCAGCTAAGTATGGCTAAAATTTTGCTCGGGTCAACTCGAATACCCGATCGCGGATACCACGTGACCCAAGAAGCTAACCTCTTAACCGTAACTCACACTTCATCGAACTTAGCATATAATTGCTTATCCCGTAAAATTTGCAACACTAATCTCGGTGCTCAAGATATTTGGTCTCATCTCTTGAATAGACCAAGATGTCGCCAATGAACACAACTACGAACCGTCCAAATCATCGTCAAGATCGATTCATCAAATCCATAAATACCGCAGGGAATTAGGGAGCCCAAACGGCATCACTAAGAACTCGAGTGGCCGATCTCGCTCGAAAGTAGTTTTGGGTATATCCGAATCTCGAATTCAGAATCGGTAATACCCGATCTCAAATCTATCTTTGAAAACACTGAGGCTCCCTTTAGTTGATCAAATAAATTATCAATACGCGGTAACGGATATTTATTCTTTATCGTCACTTTATTCAGCTGACGATAGTCAATGCACATCCTCATGGTTCCGTCCTTCTTTTTCACAAACAATACTGGTGCACCCCAAGGTGAGAAACTTGGTCGAGCGAAACCTCTATCCGTCAACTCTTGCAACTGAGCTTTCAATTCTTTTAACTCGGTTGGTGCCATACGATACGGAGCTATCGAAATTGGCGTAGTCCTAGGTACAAGCTCAATACCAAACTCTACTTCCCGAACAGGTGGTAAACCCGGTAATTCTTCAGGAAGAGCATCTGGGTATTCACAAATCACCGGCATAGATTCGGGTTTCTTTTCCAATTCCTTGTCATCAAGTACATACGCAAGGTATGCTTCGCACCCCATTCTTACATATTTCTGGGCCAACATTGCTGATATTACAGCTGGCAACCCCTTTAAGTCCGTAGACTCAACCCGGATTATCTCGTTATTTGTGCATCTCAAATCAATAGTCTTGCTTTTGCAATTCACAATCTCATCATGCACGGTCAACCAATCTAAATCGAGAATAACATCAAATTCATCAAACGACAACAGCATCAAGTCCTCCGGAAAACAGGAACCTCGAAGTACTAGGGGACATTTCTTACACACTTTGTTGACAAGCACGTAATGACCCAAGGGATTTGACACCCGAATTACGAACTCAGTAGACTCAATAGGTAAAGTCTTACTGGATGCTAAGGTTTCACATATATAAGAATGAGTAGAACCAGGGTCAATCAAAGCAATCACATTAGTATCAAAGAGAGTAAAAGTACCGGTAATAACATCCGGCGAGGAAGCATCCTCGCGCGCCAGATGGCATAAGCCCTAGCAGAGCACGAGCCTCGATCCGGTGGTAGCATCTCTAGATCCTCTCGACCGCCACTAGCATTGCCCAGATTCCTAGATGGTCTACCCCGAGCAAGTGGTAGCACCGGTTTCCCACTCGATTTACATTCTGCTCGCACAATCTCGGGCAATCTTTGATAAAGTGGTCGGTGACCAAGACTTGTAACAGAGCGGTCATGGAATCTACACCCCCCGAGTGTCATTTACCGCAATACCGACACTCTGTTCTGTCTCGACGATCATTTCCAACACTGGCGACTGAAGTGACTCGTGCACTCACAGGGGGTTGATCACGGTCTCGTCTAGAAAAACCCAATGTGTCTCTAGATCGCCCCAAATCCTCTCTAAATTTCTTCGATGGCTGTTGAAAGGGCCTCCCTGAAGACCTCTTACGAAACTCCTTTGCTCCCATATCAGCTTTTCTTTTCTCCATACTGAGCTCCTCGGCTTTGCAAGCTCGCTCAACAAGTACCACAAATTCTCGATTTCCAAGATGCCAACATACGCCTTTATATCATCATTTAGTCCATCCTCGAAATGTTTACACATTACGGCTTCGAGGAAATGCATTCTCGTGCATACCGCTAAGCCTCACAAATTTTCGTTCATAGTCAGAACCGACATAGAACCTTGTTTAAGCTCAAGAAATTCCTTCCGCTTTTGATCCATAAATCTCGATGATATACTTTTTCCAAACTCGGTTTGGAAAAACTCCCAAGTTACTTGCTCTCTAGGCACAACAAAGTCAACGATTCCACCAATAGTAGGCGTAATCACGTAGCAAGGAGATAGTACACTTTAGGCACTCATCGTGTGCAAGATAGCTCATCGAAAATACCGGATAGTGTTGTCCAACCAAAATTCAGCTTGCTCGGCATCATCATTGTCCGTAGCCTTAAATTCGGTAGCCCCATGTTTTGGATTCTATCAACTGGGGCTTATTTGACCTTATTTGGTCGATTCCATCGGAGGTATTGTAGGTGCGGGGTTGTGTTTGTCGGGAATGGAGGTTGTGGAACAACAGATTAGTTCGAATGTATTGGTTGAACCAATCATTCATCACGCTATAAAAAGCTTGCCTAGCCTCATCATTCGGATTGCTAGCAATAGGTTGAGAGTCCGCCGCCGTCCCTTGCGTGGGAGCAAAGCGCTACACTCTCAAGATCATCACCACCGCTTCGGTCGGGATCGGGATCCATTACTATATATAAACACATTTGCAAATGTTAGAAATCACCACACTATCAAATAATCACAAAATGGCATGTATAGCTAGACCCACACGTATTACGGTAGTCCTAGAATCGACTAAACCGTAACTCGATACCAATAAATCAGTAACACCCGTATCCGAGACCGCTGTTTGAGTCGACACGAGGGTTAACGGCTTAATCCACTTACTTGCACAGCTTCATTTTAAAATTTCCAGACAAATGGCTAACTGTGTCACTGTCACTTAAAAATCATATCTTGAGCTCCACAACTCGAAAATCAGTTTTGTGATTTTTCCCTGAAACTAGACTCATATATGCATCTACATATTGTTTTCTAGAATTTTTGGTTGGGCCAATTAGTAGAGTTTATTAGTTAAAGTCCCCCATGTTACAGGGATCGACTACACTGACCTTTGCGCATTACGACTTCGATATCTCCCTGTACAGGGCTTCAACACTGATGCCGTTTGTTTCTACAGAAACTAGACTCGAAAAGGAATCTTTACATATATAGCATGACTTCTAATTATCGTTGGTAAATTTATAATGAATTTCCAAAGTCGGAATAGGGACTCCAGAAGCCGTTCTGGCCCTGTCTCACGAAAACTTAAATATCTCTTAACGTACTATTTATATGATCGTTTCGTTACTTTCCTATGAAAATAGACTCGTCAAGGTTCGTTTACATAATTTATTCACTATTTAATTCCATTCCTACTATTTTTAGTGATTTTTCACATCCACGTTACTGCAGCTGTCAGCATCTGTCTTTAAGGTAGGCTTTACCTATTTCATAGTTTCCATGATTCAACTAGCCCTTTTACATATAGCACAAAATATGATCATGATTAACCATCCCAATGGCTAATCGTTTCCAAACATTTCCATACCTCTTAATGATCAACATACAAATGATTATAATACCATGCCCAAAGTGTATATAAGCCATTTTCGCATGGCTATCCAAATTTATACAAAACCAAAGGGGTATGTGACCAATAACAAGAAGGGTAGTCCTATACATGCCATTTCAAAGTTCAACCAAAAGTATACCAAAAGGAGCTTTGATAGTGTGGGCGACTTCAACTTCAAAATCCCGAGTCCGATAGCTGACGAACCAATATCTATAAAACAGAGAATCAAAGAAACGGAGTAAGCATTTAATGCTTAGTAAGTTTGAGTTATGAATTTAGACACAACCAAGGTATAGCATTCATGAAGCTAAACAGATAATTTCATATGCACAAATTCTCAATATCATACTTACATCACATTACCAACTCTTATATTCATACACAAAGATCAACTTAGCCAAAGGCCGGTAGCTCATTTATCAACTGAGCGAATACTTATTTGCAAGGGCTCAACTAATTCAAAGCACATACGAAACATACCTCATTGTTGGGATTTTACAAGCGTATTAACTGAAATTTTTACAGCAAGATCAATCATTCCCGAATCACGTACCTTCAGAATTTAACCGGATATAGCTACTCGTTCAAATGCCTTCGGGACATAGCCCGGTTATAGTAACTCGCACACATGCCTTCGGACTTAACCCGATTTAGTAACTCGACAATGCCTTCGGCTTAGCCCTAATTAGTAACTCGCACAAATGTCTTGGATCTTAGTCCGGATTTAGTCACTTAGCACAAAGCCTTCGGACTTAGCCTGACATCATTCAATAACCATGCACATTTATCAATAAATCATGACACATTCGTATTTCATTTTCGTTAGCAAAACTCTAACACGAGGCACTTATCACACTTGCAATTTCGGCTCAATAGCCACACACAAAGAGCATGATTTTGATTTGCTTAAAACGTGATCTAATCAAATCATAATCTAAGTTCCATTACTCGAAAACTTACCTCGGATGTTGTCGAACGACTTCAACGGCTATTCGATCACTTTTTCCTTTCCCTTATCCAACTGTGGTCCTCTAAGCTCTTGAGCTAATTCAAACAAATTTAACTTATTAAAGTCTCATTTTGCTAGCTTATGGCCGAATATGACAAGGAGTTTGATAGGTCATATGGCCACCTTTTAGCTCAAATACACAATGATCATACGCATTTTAATCACATCAAGCAATTTAATACAATTCATTCGAACATCAAAAGAGAAGCTCAAGGTACTTAGCCCATATATACATTAGACATTAGAGTCACATATGTACGAAATCACGAATCGAATTCAACATACTAGCTAATATTTCCCCCTTAGCCGAATTTTTCTAAGTCAAGCTAAAGCCATCAATAGGCTACCTATGGCCGAACATACACATCAACTCATATACTCATTCATGTGGCCGAACATACATGTCTATGTTGGGGCCGATTGCAACACTTAATACATTCTACAAGTATGGTCACTTGTATTGACTAAACACTATTTTGTTTCAAGTTCAAAACTTGGCTAATACACACATACACACTAGTAAATCGAACACTAGCATTTGCACTTCACCTTACTACCATTTCTCATCCAATAACGTGAACAACAACATATTTCTCTTCTACTTCCTACCATGGCCGAACGCATCACAACACCATACCATTTCAATTTTGGTCATGGTTGAACAAGGAACTTAATGTCTCACTCAAGGATGCTAAAAAGGAGATTCAAGAGTCATCAATCCACCATCACATGCATCATTACAAGCTTCACTTTTAGCATGCAAATAACATCAACACAAATCCACCTTAGCCGAATATCATCTCCATGACATAGTAAAGATTTGAACCATGGGCTAGTTAGAACTCAAGCTAACAAAAAAAAACATGCATGAATCTCATGGCACAACATCAAACTTACCTTCACCTAGCTACAAGCATGGCCGAATCTCTTCAACATTTCCTCCCTTCTTTCTTTTGAATTTTCGGTCAAGAAGAATGAAAAAAGGATGGACAGATTTTTTTTTCTTTTGTTTTCATCATTTTCTTTCTCCTTTCTTTTTTTTTTTTCCATTTCTTTATTACTAACTTTATTTTATTGTTTCCTCCCATGATGCACCAACACAACATGTCTATGACATGTTTTGCCCATCTTCCTTTGTCCACCCTAATGTCATGGCCGGCCACTACTAGATGGGGGGGGGGGGAATTTGACATGCAAGTCCCCCCTTTTTTCAACATGCACTAATAAGTCCTTATGTTTTGATCTATCACATTTCAAAAGTGTCACACATAAGTCCTATTGACTAAATTCACATGCAATTTACTAAATCGAAGCTTAAAATTTTCACACATTTATTTTAGACAATAAATATCATATTCAAATAATTTAGTAACTCGGTTTAGCGGTCCCGAAACCGCTTTCCTACTAGGGTCACTTTAGGGCTGTCACAAAAGATACAACACAATTGATACATTCATCAGGAGTACAGGACAATTCGTCAAATACTCGGGTCATGTTTTTGAGCCAAAACTCAGTTCTCTCAACATCATCATCAACAGTAGCCCGAAACTCTTCAATCCCATGTTTCTGAATCTTATCTATTGGCGGCTTATTAAATCTTACAGGATCTATAACTTGAGGAACAATTGGGATTTGTGAAGGAACAGATGGGGGTAGAGGTTGTTGAGCAGCTAGATTCATTTGAACGAACTCCGTGAACCATTCACTCATCATTTGGAAAAAGGCTTGTTTATCCTTTCCCTCGTAGACTACTCGACACAGGTCTGGATTCAGTACACGTTGTCCCATGAGCGGGAGCTGGTGCATTGCTCTCTATATCATCAGCTATAGCTTTTTCAGGATCCATTGCTATATGAAAACACAATTTGAACTGTTAGGAATCATCACACTATCGTAGAGTATATATGACATGTATAGCTAGACTCTCACACATGCTACGTTACTCCTAGAATCAACTAAACCTGGTTTTGGTACCAATAAAATGTAACACCCCTAACCCGTATCTGTCACCGAAATAGGGTTACAAAGCATTACCAATCAAATCACAACATACAACATCCGTTCTCATACATAAATCCATAATCACATAAATATCAATCAAACATAAATATATTGTCCCTTATAAGGCTCTACGAGATCTTAAAACATGCTTGAAAGAGGTTTGGGACTAAATCGATGACATTTGAAAACTTTAGGAAATTCATAAAATTTTCATGCATATAGAGATCGAATGCCCGTGTGAATAGGCCATGTGCCTCACAAGGCCACCAGACACATCCCGTGTCACAGACCGTGTGGAAACAGGGCATACATACTGACTTGCATCACACAGTCGAAGACACACCCGTGTTCCATGGTCGTGTGAAATCTGAAGGGTATACTAACTTGGGTTACATGGACGGTCACACGCCCATGTGCCAGCCCATGTGTCACACACGGCTAGTAGACATTCCCGTGTGTCTAAGCCGTGTAACTCACTAACTTGTTTAACTAAGTTACAGCAGGCACACGGTCGAGTCACACACCCGTGTTCTCAATCGTATGGAGAGTAAATAGCCTTGGTTTAAGCCACATTTCTCACCCACCTTAAGCATACCTAAACCAAAACTTTACATACCATTTCAATTCACTTATAAGCAACTAAAACATGCCAATTCATATACAAATCATTCCATCTCATCTTCAATCATTTCACTACTCAAATCATAACCATAAACATACCAAAACAATATGTCATTATCAACAATTTCAACCATCTTACTTATGCATTATTCTCATCATTTTATCAACTAATTCATGCCACAAAATATACCAATTCATCATCATAAACTAAGCCACAACATGTCATTTCTCAATTATGATACATTATTGATAATTAGCCAAATCAATTAACCATCTAGCCAACACATGAACCATATTAAACTTGCCAAAACATAAGGCATTATATGCATCGTATATCACTTATAAAACTCATGAATTAAGCTAACTTATATGGCCAAAAACATACCAAACTTTACAAGCCAAATCTCATGGATAAAATTATAACTCAAAACATATCATCATATCACTAGCCTATACATGTCATATACCATATTTACAAAGGATCCAAAAGTACCAACAAGTAGTCGGTAGTGTGATGATGGTTCCTGATGATCCCTAATGTCTGAGCTAACTTTGATAATCTATAAAATAGGGAAGAACACGCAAAGTAAGCTTTAAAAGCTTAGTAAGCCATATACAAATAAAATTACTACATGATTCAACACTATTTCCATCAAATAGGCAAACTATGAATAAGCACATATAAGTTCACAAACCTTTCCCAATGTATACATATTCAATATCACATGTGAATTCATCAAATACTTCCCTTTTCAATACTCGTATGAATCTCGTACATACCTGAGTCACTTAACTCATTCACGCATTCTTTCTCGACTTGAATTTTCCCGTTGAACCCTTCAAAATCGTTAAAGATACTCAGAAATCACATATAGCACGTACAATGTCATATCCCAGAGTCTTACATGTTATCACATATCAATGCCAATGTCCCAGACATGGTCTTACACGAAATCATATAACGATGCCAATGTCCTAGACATGTTCTTACACGTAATCACAACACAATGCCAATGTCCCAAACATGGTCTTACATGTAATCACATCTCGGTAATCCTAATGTCATGACATTTGTATCCTAAACTATTCCTAAGGTTCATACAGGACTTTCGGATATCATAACTTTGCTAATTCTTGCTCGTATTTGCTCGTTCAACATTCATAGCAATTTAATGACAAATAAACATTTATAAACCAATTTAAAGGTATTTATTTGCATATGAACTTACCTTGTATTCGAGATAAACTAACTGGATCGATTATTTGATAACTTTTGATTTTCCCCGATCTAAATCCGATTTCTTTCGTTCTTGATCTATATACATTCAAAATTAACTCATTTATTCATCAAATCATTTAATTCAATCCACAAACACAGATTTAGGTATTTTTACACTTTAGCCCCTAAAGTTCCACATTTTTTACAATTTAGTCCCTATTTCATAAATACACAAAATTCACACAATTTAATCCAAATACATGCTACACAAATTTCATAGGGACCCCTAGAAGCCCAAAAATTTCATTTATTTAACATTTCAACCTCTCAATTTACATTTTTCACAATTAAATCCCTAATAGGCATTTTTAATCAAAATCACTTAACAAAACATATTAATCTAACATTTATCTTCCATTTTTCATCATTAACCATCACAAAACACATAGATTCAATAATGCCACTTCAAAAACTCATCAACAAATTCAAAAATTAAGACACGAGCTAGCTAGAATACGAAGCAACGATTACAAAAACATAGGAATCATCAAAAATCGAGTCAAAATGGACTTACAATTGAAGCATGCACTAGCCGAACCTTCAAACTCAACAATGGCTTCTTTTTTTTCTTTATATTCAGCCGACAAGATGATAATTAATCTTAAATTTGATTTTGTTTTATTAAATTATAACTTATTAACCTAGTTACCATATTAACCCTTAATAAAAACCATTTAAAAACATCCATTTAATGCCAATTTATGTCAAATTCCACTATAAATGGTCTAATTTCATCATAAGCACTTCCACATTTAAATTTCATAGCCAATAAACACTTTTAACATATAGAATGTCACTTTTGCATTTTACGCGATTTAGTCCTTTTTTCAAATTAAGCATTCAAACGTTAAAACTTATTTCACAAAACTTTCACACATATATAATCACATGCTATAAACACCAAAAATAATGTTAAAATAATTTTTTTACCTCGAAGTTGTGGTTCCGAAACTACTGTTTTGATTTAGCTAAAACTGGTCTGTTACACCCTTTGCCGGGTTTTCAACTCTAAACCCCTTTGGCCTCAAGGCGCCCTTTGTGAGTTTTTGCCTTGGTCTCTCCCTTTTTTTTAGGCAAAGTATTTCTTGACTGAATCTAAATTCACGGGATTGGGCAAGTTTTTTCCATCCATTTCTGTGAGAATCAATGCTCCTCCAGAAATGGCTTTCTTTACTACATAAGGTCCTTCCCAATTCAGTATCCATTTTCCTCTTAAGTGTTTTTGTATGGGTAGGATCTTTTTCAATACCAGGTCCCCCTCATGGAATTCTCTAGGGCGAACCTTTTTGTCATAAGCTCACATCATCCATTTTTGGTACATCTGACCATGATGGATAACTTTTAGTCACTTCTCTTCGATCAAGTTCAACTGATCATATCGAGATTGGATCCATTCTGCTTCATCTAGCTTTAACTCTGACAAAACTAGGAGAGAAGGAATCTCAACTTCAATGGGCAAAACCACATCCATTCCATAAACTAATGACAGAGGTGTTGCCCCGGTGGAGGTTATGACCGACATTCGATAAGCATAAAGGGAAAATGGTAACTTCTCATGCCAATCTTAGTAAGTTCCTATCATTTTACCCACGATCTTCTAAATGTTCTTATTGGCTGCCTCTACTGCACCATTCATTTTTGGGTGATATGGTAACGAATTGTGGTGTTTGATCTTAAATTGACTACAGACCTCCGTTTTCGTGCTATTGGTCAAATTTAATGCATTGTCAAATATGATCCTTTCTATCATTCCATATCGACATATGATCTCTTTCGTCAAGAACTTGCTAACTATCAATTTCGTGACATTGGCATAAGAAGCAGCTTCTACCCACTTGGTGAAGTAGTCGATGACCACAAAGATGAATCAATGCCCATTGGAAGCTTTTGGCGAGATCGACCTAATGACATCTATGCCTCACATAGAGAAAGGCATGAAGAAGTCATAACATGAAGAGGTGAAGGAGGCACTTGAATTTTATCTCCATAGATTTTCCATTCATGACATCTCTTGGCATAATTGATACAATCCCCTTCCATGGTGGACCAATAATATCTGAATCTCATGATTTGTCTGGCCATTGTAAAACCATTAGCATGTGTTCCACAAATACCCTCATGGTCTTCTTCCAAGATTTTCTTGGCCTCAACAGCGTACACACATCTTAGTAGCACCTAATCCTTTCTTCTTTTGTATAGGATCTCCCCATCTAGGACATACTCATTGGCCAGCCTTCTTAATGTCTTTTTATCATTCTCAGTTGCTTGCTCAGGTATGCACGGTTCTTTACATATTGCAGTATGTCATGGTACCAAAGGTGATCATCCTTTTCTTCTTCCTCGATGTTATAAAAATGGGATGGAGCCTCATAAATACTCATCTGGATAGGTTTTAAATCATCTTATTTGTTCACTTTGACTATGGAAGCTAAGGTGGCCAAGGCGTCGGCAATTTGATTTTCATCTCGCGAAAGGTAGTAGAAGGTGATGTCATCAAACTCCTTAATTAACTCAAGGACCAGCCTTCGATAATCGATCAACTTGAGATTTCTCATCTCTCATTCACCTTTGAGTTGATAGATCACTAGTGCAGAATCCCCATATACCTCTAATACCTTAATCTTGCATTCTATGGCTGCATAGATACCCATGCTGCATGTATCCTATTGTACCATGTTATTTATGCAATCAAAATCAAGTTTACTAGTAAAAGGATAATGATCTCCATCTGGGGATACCAAGACTGCCCCAATTCTATTACCCATGGCGTTTAAGGCCCTGTCAAAATTTAACTTCCAAGGATGTTCTTGTGGAACACCTTCTTTAGTGGTTGCAACATACATCATATCTTCATTCAAGAAATCAAAGTTCAAAGGCTTGTAATCCTCTAGAGCTCTACTAGCTAGAAAACTTGCTTTTGCACTCCCTTTTACTGCCTTCTAGTTCACATAGATTATATCAAATTCAAAGAGCAAAATTTTCCACCAGCCATTCTTCCAATCAAAGCAGTTGACACTATCATGTACTTTAAAGGATCTATTTTTGAAATGACCCAAGTTGTATGGTACAGCATGTATTGTCTCAGTCTCCGGGTTGTCCAGATTAAGGCACAACACAACTTCTCTATTGGCAAATATCTTGCCTCACATTCAGTAAATTTCTTACTGAGGTAATATATCACTCTTTCTTTCCTCCCTAACTTATCATGTTGGCCAAGCACACATCCCATAGAATTCTCAAACACTGCCAAGTACAATATCAGTGGCTTATTTGGGTTAGGTGGCATTAGCACTAGGGTACTGGACAAGTAATGTTTGCCCTTATCAAAAGTCTTCTGCCATTTCTTGTCCTATACACCAAAGGTTATGTTTCTTAAGGAGACGAAATATGGGGTCGATTATTCGGTTAGTTGTGAAATGAACCAGGCAATGTAATTTAATCTCCCTAAGAAACCCTAAACCTCCTTTTGAGTGCATTGCAGAGGCAACTCTTGTACAACTTTGACTTTATTCGGGTCAATCTCAATCCCTTTCTCACTGACTACGAATCCTATCAATTTTCCCGACGTGGCCCCAAAGGTACATTTTACTGGATTCAACTTTAGCTGGAATTTTCTCAACCTCAAAAATAATTTCTTCAAGACTTATACATTCTCCTTTTATATTAGAGATTTTGCAATCATATCGTCAACATAAACTCGATTTCTTTGTGCATCATATCATGAAACAAAGATATCATGGCTCTTTGTTATGTCGCTCTCGCATTTTTTAGTTCGAATGGCATCACTTTATAGCAAAATGTTCCCCACATGGTTATGACAGTGGTCTTTACCATGTCTTCAGGATGCATCTTTATCTAGTTGTATCTAGAGAAGCCATCCATGAAAGAGAACAGTGAATCCTGTTGTGTTGTCCACTAAGGTGTCAATGTGAGGCAACGGGAAATTGTCTTTTAGGCTAGCTTTGTTTAAATCCCTGTTGTCTACACACATTCATTCTTTCCTATCTTTCTCAGGGACAGGGACTATATTGGCTACCCACTCCGAGTATTTAACCACTTATAGGAAACCAGTGTCGAATTGTTTCTTGACATCTTCTTTTATTTTCAACATGACGTCAGGCCTCATCCTTCGAAGTTTCTATTGAACCTGTTTGCATTCTTCCTTTATAGGGAGCTGGTGTACCACGATATCAATACTTAGACCAGGCATATCTTGATATGACCATGCGAAGATATCTTTGAATTCTTGGAGTAACTCAATGAGGTCTCGCTTTGTCTCTGAAGTGATGCAAGCTCTGATCTTCACCTCAATCTTTTCTTGTTTGTCTCATAATCTCACAATTTCTACTGGCTCTTTGTGAGGTAGGATTTGTTTCTCATTTTGTTCTACCATCCTTAACAAATCAGGAGATAATTTACAATCTCGATCATCTTCAAAGTCCTGAGGTTCCTCTAGACATATATCCTGCTCAAAAGGAGACTCTGAGTTATCAGCAGCGTCGCTCGCATCATTGATATATGGAGACCTATTATAGGAATAAAGGAAGACCCAAAGAACAAATGAATCTAAGAATAATCATCTATATAGTATGAATATGAATGAAATGGAAAAAATGAAAGAATATTTGCCAAATAAGACACAAATATGCATTTTATTGAAATAAAAAAAATAGTGGACATACGTCTTTTTCACAAAAGGATTCCTATTGCTCCTATGCTTAGAGCAATAAGTGAGTTTTGGACATTACTCTTAATTAGTTCTAAAAATTAAAGGGAACTCTTCCACAGTCCAATTGTTCAGAACACTTTCGGGGATATAAGGACAAATGCCTGATGGGTTTTCTTCCTCAATTCCTTCTTCGAATATGGTATTGATGATCAAGTTTCCCAACAATTCTCCAACATTTTTGACTAACAGGCTTTCTTTTTTTGACAATTTTCGTTCAGGATAAATGATTTCTCCTGACATGAATATTTTAGATATATGGGGAAAGATCATCGGTTCCCATTTGACCTCTCCCCCACTTAGTCGTGCTCTTCTTCTTTCTTGCTTCTTTTCTATTTCTTTCTTCTTCTGTCTCACATTTGGCTTGTACCCTAAGCTAAAGAGGTCTTGTTTGTTCATTAGCGTTGGTGCATTGACTATTCCTTAAAGATATTTTTCTAATCCTCTTCTAGGAAAGGCTCATTTCTCAACTGTCAACTGTAGACCCATCCTCGTGGTCTTGGATATTTCTAGTATTGGGATCTTATTTCCATTAACAATGAAAATTTCTTTAACAAATTCCAATGATCAAAAGGAACATTCTATTGCCTCTTCATCCGCTCCTATGTATGGTGTGTCACTAGTTACAGATGCAATGATATTTTCTTCAGCATTAATCGTTACCAGTCGACCCTTTATTACAAATTTCAGTTTTGGTGTAATGACGACGGTACTGCCCCAAGCCGAATGAATCTAATGCCTACCTCACAAGCAGTTGTAAGAGGGTTTGATATCCATTACCAAAAAGTCTACCTCATATGTGTTTGGACCAATTAAGAGTGGTATTTTAATCCTCACAATCACCTTCCTTTCTCTACCATCGAATGCTCTCATTATATTATGGCACACCTTCATGTGAGAGCTATCCACTGGCAACCTATTCAATGTGGATAGAGGCAAGACGTTCAGCATGGATCTATTTTTGATTAACACTTTCGGAAATGTATATCCTTCGCAGTAGGTAGTGATGTGTAGAGCCTCCATGGATCCCATGCCCCTAGAGGTGTTTCATCGTTACTGAAGGAGATGAAATTATCGGCACTCAGATTGTTAACTAAACATCCAAGCTTATTTACAAAGATATTATCAATGACATAAGTTTCATTTAACACCTTCATCAATACGTTACGATGTGTCTCTTAGCTCAAAAGCAAGGCTAATACTGATACGAGGGCTGGTTGTTTGTGTGTTGTTCTACTACACTATACTCGCTATGTTTTAAGAACTTCAAAAATTCCTTAGCCTTATTCTTAGTTACTAGCTTATTGATAGGTGATTCAAGTCTAGCCGTTTTTCTTTCTTATGCTCGACTACCAGGGTTTTTTCCTTAAGGGCTCGGTTCTTGCATTTGCAGGGCCATAGTGTCTCCTATTGGACGTGAAGAAACCAATATTCTGACCCCCTTCTGAAGTGCCAATCGAGTTTTCCTCCCCCGGGATTACCACGTTGCAATCATAATTCCATGCAACCCTTTTGCTATCCATGTAAGGAAAGCCACTGGTTTTTGAATTATGACTCTTGGCGTAGCTTGTGCTCCCACTTCATTACTTCTCGGTCGGAAAATAATCACCACTGGGTGGTTGACCTTGTAAACTTTCTCCATTGATCCTTTCTCTGAGGCACAAACATCTCCTCCCTCCGAGCCCTTAACATCTTCAAAGAATTCCAATTCATTGTTATCCATCAAACTTTGCACTAGAGCTCTAAATTTTATACACTCTTGGATCTCATGACCTTCTTTAGCATGGAACTCACAGTAGCTCCTCACTCCTTTAGGCATCTCCTCTAAATCTTGCATGATTAATCCCACATCTATCATTTTTTTCCAAACCCATTTTAGTGTGGATTTCACCTCCGCAACATCGATTTTGGTTCTCTTACCTCCATTCTCGATTATCACGTTTACCCCTTGGTTAGAATGATTGGGAAAAAGATTTCCTGCCACATTAGGTCCTAAGGGATCATTGAACCTTACAATCCCCATCTTGATGAACCTCTCAATCAACTTTTTGAATGCAGTGCAGTTCTCAATTGAGTGTCCCATTATTCCTGCGTGGTACTCACATTGGGCATTCGTATTATACCAGTTTAGGAACAGAGGTTGCATGGCTTTTAAGAAAACAGGGATACTACATGCGCATTGAAAAAAATTCTAATATAACTCTTTATATGTCATCGAGATAGGTGTGAATTAGAGTTTTTCTGTGTTTGGCCTTAAATTAGATTCTGGCCTCGAAGGTCCAGGATGGATAGTTATCATGGTCATTGGTTGGCCTACAATGATTGGTTTTGAATAGCTATTATTATACACACTCGCGGTTTTTACTTTATTTTCTTTCTTTCTCGGGCAGACCTTTTAGCGTTTTCCCTCGCATCTTTTTTCCCACTCCTTACTGCATTCTCAATCATTTCTTTGGACATTACTATATCTGAGAAGCTCTTGGTAGCACTACCCAGCATATAGTTAATGAACAGGGCTTTCAAAGTGTTTATGAAAAGCATTGTAGTCTCATTTTCCAGAAGATGTGGTGGAACTTGTGTTGCCACCTCTCTCCATCTTTGAGCATATTGCCTAAAGCTTTCACTTTGCTTTTTCTCCATGTTTTGTAGTGTAATTCTATCGGGTGTCATGTCAGTCACATGGCTTTATTATTTCATAAAAGCCTGTGTCAAGTCTTTCCATGAATTGATTTTGGCATGGCTTAGCTGATTGTACCATTTGGCAGTCGACCTGATCAAACTATCCTAGAAGCAATGGATTAACAATTGGTCGTTATTGATGTATCTCATTATTCTTCAATAGAACATTGTGATATGGGCTTCAGGACAACTAATCCTGTTGTAATTTTTAAATTCTAGAGTTTTGAATTTTGGTGGGAGCACTAGATTTGGGACTAAACTCAATTCCTTGGCATCAACCTTGCAAAGGTAGTCAGCACTCCCCATAGCTTTGAATTTCTCCTCCAACCACTTGCACCGATCTTCTACCTATTTTGGCAATTCTACTCTTACTCTATCCATTTTCACCAAGTCATCCAAATCTGGAACAACGAGGTTGGTTAGCTTATCTCTGGAATTGGAACCTGAACCCGTTGGGTAATTCATTGGTCCTAAGGTGCTGACCTGGTATTGTTGTGGTCTTATGGTAATGGGTACTCTTCATGGATATGTATCTGGTTGGGCTTGGACATTCATTGGGGTAAAGCTTTGGGGATACGTAAGGTCTTCATTATTATCCCCAGAGTTAATCAAAGTACTTTTCCCTTTTTCAATCCCTCTAGAACGACGGAAATGTGCAAGTGCACACAATCGCAACAAGTAATAAAGTGACAAGTAAATGTCGAGTTATCGTACCCATAAGGACTGTGAAAAGAATTATTTATGAACGCTATTTAAAACACTTTGGTGAAGAAAAAATATTTTGTTGAAGAGGGTGATTAAAAACTAAGATTTTAAACTAAGTAAACTAAATAAATAAATCTCAAATGCACGATTTAAAAATATGATTTTAATCAAGATGATATAATTGTATTAGATTAATTACATTTCTTTAACTTAGAATTATTAAACTCATGTTTATGTTGTTACGAACAAATTCACAGCAACCCGATAATTTGCTAACTTATGAACATACTCACCTACACAAATCCATTCATCTCTTAACATATCCCTATGTCAATTCAAACGATTAAATAGATTTTAATAAGAAAACATGTTATTGCACATACATACTCATTAAATTCAACTATCTCTTGCATATTCCTATGTCAATTCAAACGATTAATTAAATCTAATAAGAACATAAAAGACTATGTGAGGTAACAAGGTATCTTTACCTTGAAACAGTTTAATCACAATAATCTTGCAAGTTATGCAAGGAAAGTGTATCGCCAGATACATTGCTAATTTAACCTTCAGCTACCTTAGAAAAATAAACATGCACTGATTAAGTATTGTGTCCATTAATTACAATTTCAATCCATTTAAATAATTAATTTATTAGTTCCCTCAAAATTATAATGCAAGAATAACTTAGGCATGATCTTACTTCATAAAGCATTTTACCAAGGCCTATAACAGCATAAACATAATTTTAATAATTTAAGAGGACGAAATGAAATCAACCCAACACGAATTAAATTCAAGCTAAGCTGATTAAATTAACCATTCCAACAACATAAATATTCATAGATATATTCATCACAAAAAACAAAAAAATTTAAAGAGATAGGGAACAAGAATCAAATCCGGTGTTTTTCCGTGGCTTGACTAGGTTGCTCTATTCTTCCTTCTTCATTGTCCTCGCTGATCAAGGCTACTATGAACACTCAATTGCTGCTCCAAAATGGCTGAATAAGAACCCTTTCTCAAGGGGAGAAATCGGCAAAAGAGTAAGGAACTTTAATGGGAAAATGAGAGGAGAAAATGAGATAAGAGAGAAGGGACGTGAATGAATGAGGGATGCTTTGAATGATCAGCCTAGGGGGATTTTTATAGCTGAATGTGGCAGGTAAAATTTTCTAAAAATAGCAGCCAAAGAGTCACCCCTTGGCTGGCCACCTATGTGGCAAAGTTGATGGCTTCAACTTTGCTAAATATGGCTTGGGGCAAATCTACAAAGCCACCAATTGTGGAGGGGTTGAATTGCAATTTGAACAAGTCTTCAAGGGCCTCTTTGCAGCTTAAATAATCATCTAATGAGCTGAATTAGGTCAGTACTTGGATGGTTTTGGGCTATTCAATTCTTGTCCAGTTTAGTTTACTCGGTTCAGTTCAATCGGACCACTTTTTCATAATTAATTAATCATAATTTATTAACCCAAATTAAATTGGATATAAATTAAAATTAATTATATTATGAATATATACATATAATTTTTTACCATCTTAGGCTGAAATTTAGTTTGCCTCGATACTTCAAATTGGTTCTCGTTTTTGTCCTTCTAACAGTGTCTGCCGAGCCATTTTTCGCCCTTTGTGCAAATCTGTCGAAAATAACCAAAATTCATCAAAAATAATTATGAAATTAACTAAAATTCAATATTTTTATATTTTAAGTGCACTTTAATTATTTTATAAAAATTAATTATTTTTCGACAAGAATTTAACCCAATTCACATGAATTTAAGTTAAAAAGGGTATGAAAAAAGTGTGTAAATTTTTGTGTTTCCACACCCCCAAACTTAATTCATTGCTCGTCCCGAGTAATGCATGACTTTTGAAAAGAATTTCTTGAAAACACCTTTGAAAAAATTCCTTCAAAGCAACATTTTTCTCAAAATTATGAATTTAATATACTTACGCTTAAAGACAAGAAATTTGATAGTTATGCTACTTAAGTATACATATCGTTCAAATTAATCTCAACAACAATTATGATAGCAAAAATTAGACTAAATGCTTCCTAATAAAGTCATGTTAAACCTTACCAATGTAATTTTATTCCCTTATTCAAGATTAAGCTGCAATCATTAAGTTTATCTTATGTCTTCATATGTTGTACGTAGCAATTTCTCTCCACTAATGTAGGTAGCATTGGAACTTTGAATCAATAGGTCTTTAACAAGGTTGTAACGTGGTTGGGCTTAGGGGTGTAGAAGATAAATAATTTTTGGGTTAAAAGCCCTAGACTCAGCTTGCATCGGGCCTTCGAAATAATTACCTTCAATACATCAACTTTCTTTGCTTTCACATGCTCTTTTGTACATCTTATTTTAAGAACTCATGCTCTTTTTTTTTCTTTTCTTTTCTTTTCTTTTCTTTTCTTTTTAAATTCGAGCATTTTACTGAATGTACTACAATTTTAGAGCATTTGATACTTCTTTTCAACTCCCACAAACTTTTTTTTTAAAGAATACTTTGAATAGTACTGAGTCTAGTGTTTGGGACAATTTTAAGATAATTAAGAGAGAAGTGATGGCTAAATTTGCAAGGGTTCGAATAGAATTAGGCCATATAGTAAAATTTCATCATGGTTGGCTTGAAAGGCTTAAATGGTCCAAACAAAAGTTGCCTAAATCATTTTCAATGTTCTATGCTTCCTAGGATTTCGCCTCAAGAAACTACTAAGTCAATTCTAAAGACTTAAACTTTCATACATGGCTAACTTTCGTAAGGAACTAAAAATTTATGGTACGATTTGCATGCTTTATTAAAAATACATTCATATCATTATTAAGCTAACATAATAATTTATTGAAATAATAAAACTTTATTTATACTAAAGTTTAGTATACTTAACAAAATTTCCAATTATTGAACAAAATATATCGTAATTATAATTAAAAAAAAATTATTCAGAGTGGAAATAATTTCAATTTTTCGATCCCCCTAGTTAAGATGAACAATGTCCTCATTGTTAAAAGTGAATAGATAATATACACCAGGTAGGATTCTAGAAAAGGGAAGGTGAGTCCAATTGACTGCTTAAGAACCAAGCTCTCTCTAGATCCAATCCTAGACATGTATATACCTATTCCCACACTTTATACTTTGTTACTTGTTCATTATTCATGATTTCCATCTCTTGCTATATTATGCGAAAATAAAATTTCCTACTTAAACTTAATCCTAAAATGACCTAAGAATAGAAAAAAAAAATAAAGTCAATGTCCTCCGTTTTATTTATTTGCAGATTCTTTTAAATTCGACTTATCTTTTACTTCATCATTATTGCCCGTGCATGAATCACTTCGCTCCTTCTTCGGTAATGGACTCCATGGTTCAACTATAAAATCTGGAAATTCAGGCACAAGAATAAATGGGTCATTGTAAATTTTCTTAAGAGCACTTCTCATCGAGTTATCCCTTATTTTTTAGAGCGAGGTGATTGAGTTCTGAACATTGAAGTTTCGTCATCAGGTTCAGCTTCTGGTTCTGTTGGTTGCTCCTTATCTAGGGCTTCAGCTGATTGCATTGTGGGATCTTCTTCTACTTCGAGGTCATCATTTTCTTCCACTCGTTGCTGTAGAACAGATTCTCCAGCTATTCGGTAGAGGTCCGAATATGTGATTTTGCCCTGGCTATAGCATGTCTTCTTTATGTTTGCAAGAATTTTATCTTTCAAGCACAGAATTGTTCGTAAAGGGAAAGTAGGCTGGGCCAGAATGTCTAATGGCATAATTCCGCATTTCTCTCAGGATGATTTTTCCCACATCAATGGTCTTTCCAATTAAAATCGAGTATAATAAGACCATTCGCTCTAATGAAATTGTAGTCCTATGTGAGCTAGGCATAAGGCTGAAATGGATGAAATAGAACCATACCTTTGTGAGTGGTGTCAAATATTCCCTTCGACAAGTGTGGATTCCTTGCTTTGACACAATCCACTTAGAACAAGGAACTGTAAGTTCCTCGAGAATTTCTTGTAAATTTTCAGCCTCTATATTGCTCATCAATGAAGAATATCATCATTTTCGAAATCAGGCAATTCAAAGAACTCATTTATAGTGTTTGAAACTATCGGTACCTTGATTTCGCGAACTGGAACTTCCGTCAATTCACTTGAGGTTAAATTCGCATAGAACTCACGTACTAACTCCTCATCCACACTAGGTCTCTTTTCACAAAATAATTCCCAATTGAGGACTTCAGCAACTTGATGAATACATGCCATAAAGTCTTTGTAGTTTCTCTCTTTTAATGTAAAGCCTTTCTCTGGATGCATCTGTTGATTTTTGAAGATACTCTCGTATCTTGCTTTGGCTTCTTCACAATGGAACTTGTTTTGTGTTTCATCAATTTGGGCACAGGCACAAGTTCTCTTACAAGGCATGATTAACCTGAACAAAATATAGAAGAAATTATTTTCTCAAAAATTTAATTAACAAAAATTATTAATGATTCAATAAATTGAAAAATTGATTATTAGAATAAAATTAAAATTTAAGAGAAAATGTAGTTTTACCACCTTTTTTTAAGAACTCCTAAAAATAATTAGAATGCAAAAGAGATTGATTTAAAGTAGGTTGGAGAATATGGATAAGTATGGGTGAAGGTGTGTGCCGTTCGGATGTGCAAGGCAGCTAGGGCATGCAAGTTTAGTGCGTGTGGGAGCAGCACGCGAGCTGGGCTGGGAGCAAGTAGCAACTTACAGAGCCTTGTCGATCAGGCCTGGTGTGAGCGTACAGGCGTTGGGTGTTGGTGCGAGACACGACCCGGGCAGCTAGGCTGGAGCAGCAAGTGTAGCGGTACGGGGAGGCCACTGGCGCGCCTGTGTGCGAGGGCTACTGAGAGCTTAGGCGTGTGGCGTGCAATGGAGCTGGGGCTGCTGGGCGTATGCTGGTCGATCAGGTGGGCAATGCTGCTGCTAGGTGTACAGCTAGGAGGTTTCAGTACTTAAGGGTTTGGGTGTTTTTGGAGTGAATGGTGAATGAATGAAAATAAGAATAGATGGGTGGAATTTATAATGGAAGGAGTAGGAAGTAGAGTAGAATTCTTAGAGTAATTTAATAATTAAAATATTCTAATTCTATTTCTACTCAAAGTTAACAACCATTAATAATTAAATATATGCATATTAAATTATCATTGCTATTAATTTATTAAAACAAAAATAAAATATGATTAAAATTAAAACTACTCCTAACTCTATATAAAGTTGATAATAATTAATATATATTATAATATATATAATTATATATTAATAACTATCATCTTTATTAAATTAAAAATTTATTCTAGAAGCCTTTTGAAGATATTTAAAAAAGGCATCTAATTTTTATTATTTACTTAAAAGAGCAACCAAATTTTAAAATAATTCAATTAAGTCCCTAGACTTAATGAAAATTTGAAATTGAGTTGCAATTTAAAACTTGGATCAAAATTAACCATTTTATTTGAAAAACCAAAAATTAATTTTCTATTTAGGGAATAATTTCTCATAAAATTATGTTAAAATCGATTCCTAGGAAAGATTGGAGGGGTCACAAGCGGTCCCGCTTAAGTTCCAATCTCCTAGACAGGATTTATTGAAACATACTAATCTCGAAAATATACCCTAAATCAATTATTGAAAAGGGAAATAAGAAAATTTAAACATCTGATAAAATGAACGATTTTTGATTCCATTCAATCTTATCTCCCCATTAATGTTTCAGACTTTGAGCATTAACTTGAAAATTACCTCCCCTACCTTGGAGTTCAACAACTCCGTATAGTTAGACGCAATGAATCGTAAATGGACCGAACCAACGTAATTTTAGTTTACCAGGAAAGAACCTTAATCTGGAATTAAATAGCAAAACTTGCTGACCTACTTCAAATTCTCGAACTCGAATGTGCTTGTCATGCCATTTCTTAAGTCTCTCCTTGAGTAGGCATTTATGTACGAGAACATTCGAAATTCCTCTAGCTCATTAAGTTGGAGCATCTGTTTCTCTCTAGCAAGCTTAAGATCCAAGTTAAGTTGTCAAAAGAGCCAGTAAGTGTTGTGCTCTAAATCCAAGGGCAGATGACAGGCTTTCCCAAATACTGACCTGTAGGGTGACAACCCTAAAGGTGTCTTGTATGTTGTCCTATAAGCCCATAAAGCATCATCCAATCATTTGGACCAATCTCGTCGGTTCGGGCAAACTACCTTCTCAAGTATGCCTTTGATCACCTTATTTTCCAGTTCAGCTTGTCCATTCGTCTACGGATGTTAAGCTGTAGCGATCTTGTGTTTCACTCAATGTTTATCTAATAACCATTTCAACCAGTTATTCACAAAATGGGACCCTTCATCACTAATGATGGCTCTTGGGGTTCCAAACCTTGTGAACACATGTTTCTGCAAGAACTTAATTACAATCTTAGCATTGTTTGTCGGATAGGCTTCAGCCTCAATCCACTTAGACATGTAGTCTACAACTACCAAGATGTACTTGTGACCAAAAGATGGAGGGAAAGGATCGAGGAAGTCAATACCCCAAACATCAAAAAATTCTACCTCAATGATATTTTTTCGAGGCATCTCATTTCTATTGGTGACATTTCCAACCCTTTGACATCGATCACAACTCTTTACGTAAGCATATGCATCTTTGAATAATGTTGGCCAAAAGAATCCGACTTGCAATACCTTGGCTACAGTACGTGTACCTCCGAAGTGTCCCTCACTCAGAGCTGAGTGACAATGATATAGAATCTTATGTACTTCATCTTCTGCCACGCATCTCTTGATCATTTGATCTATACACTTCTTAAATAAGTACGACTCTTCCCAGAAATAATACTTCACATCGTGAAGAAAATTTTTCTTTTGATGATACTTCTTATCAATCGGCATCAAACCACAAACTAAAAAGTTAGCAATATCAACAAACCAAGGGGTATTATGGCCATGATTTACTTTCAGTATGTGTTCATCTGGAAACGTCTCTTGAATTGGTATAAGAGGAGAGTTCCCTTCTTACAGCTCCAATCTAGACAAGTGGTCTGCTACTTGATTTTCTACTCCCTTTCGATCTTGAATTTCTAGATCGAACTCTTGAAGTAGAAGTACCCATCGGATTAACCTTAGCTTAGTGTCTTTCTTGGCAAGTAAGTACTTAATTGTCGAGTGGTCCGTATAGACAGTCACTTTGGTACCTACAAGATAAGATAAAAACTTGTCAAAAGCAAACACAATAGCAAGTAACTCTTTTTCTGTTACTGTATAATTCAGTTGAGCTCCAGTCAAAGTTTGACTTGCATAGTAGATGGGATGAAAAACCTTGTTCCGTCGCTGACCCATGACAGCTTCTATCACAAAGTCACTTGTGTCACACATCAATTCAAATGGTAAGACCCAGTCTAGTGTGAAGATTACAGGTGCCGAAACTAATCGACTCTTTAAATCATTGAAAGCTTTTAAGCACTCTTCATCAAATATGAACATCGTGTCCTCCTCCAATAATTTGCATAAGGGTTTAGCAATTTTTGGGAGAAGTCCTTGATGAATCTTCGATAAAACTGGCGTGGCCCAAAAAGTTCCTAACACCTTTTACAGATGTTGGAGGTGGGAGTTTCTCTATAACATCTACCTTTGCTCTGCTTACTTCTATTCCATGTCTTGTTATTCGATGCCTTAGAAATCCCTTCTCGTACCATGAAATGGAACTTTTCCCAGTTGAGTACAAGGTTTGTTTCTTCGCATCGCCTTAGTACCTTGGCTAGATTGGCTAGGCAATCATCATATGAATCTCTGAATACTGAAAAATCATCCATAAAAACTTCCACATACTTCTCAACCATGTCAGTAAAAATAGACAACATACATATTTGAAATGTAGTAGGTGCATTACATAAACCAAATGGCATGTGTCTAAATGCAAATGTACCGCACGGGCATGTGAATGTTGTCTTGTGCTGATCTTCTGGTGCTACTGTAATCTGATTATACCCCGAGTATCCATCGAGAAAATAGTAATAGTCTCACCCTGCAAGTCTATCCAGTATCTGGTCCAAAAATGGCAAAGTAATCGATGCAAATTCTCCATCCCGTAACCGTTCTAGTTGGTATCAACTCATTATTCTCATTTTCAGTGACCATGATACCTCCTTTCTTTGGCAGGCACTGGACCGGACTTACCCATGAACTGTCTGAGATGGGGTAGATTATACTTGCATCTAACCACTTGATGATTTTTTTCTTGACTACATCCTTCACGATGGGGTATAGTCTTTGTTGTCCATCAATCGCCCCTTTTTCCCCATCTTCAAGGATAATCTTGTGCATGCATACAAATGGACTAATACTGCGAATATCGACTATGGTCCATCCGATAACCTTCTTGATTTGTTTCAATACAAGGATGAGTTTTTCTTCTTGCTCAGTCGTTAATTCTCCTTAAACAATAATAGGCAAAGAAGACACGTTACCTAAATAAACATATTTTGAATGTGAAGGTAGTACCTTGAGTTCTAATTTAGGTGGCTCCTCGATTGAGACTTTTAGTTGGGCATAATCCCTTTTCTCTAATTCCAAAGATTCAAAATGGGATTGCGGATTAAATCCCCTTTGATTAGCTTCTAACAGCGCAAGTATTCATCCTCCTCTTCATCATTCGGAGGATCTGATGTCAAAATTTATTCCAATAGATCTCAACATAGTTGATCTCCTTCTCCACTATTAAATCCTCTAAATTGGATACTATAAAACAATCATCAATTATGTCAAGAAATCCCATAGATTTAAAAACGTTAAATGTTACCTGATCATCTTGAACACGCATAGTAAGCTCGCCCTTCTACACATCAATAAGGGTTCTTTCGGTTGCTAAGAACGATCTTCTTAAGATAATTGGTACTTCTTTGCCTGCTTCAAAGTCTAGAATAGCAAAATCAGTAGGGAAGATAAATTTATCAACACGTACCAATACATCTTCGATTTTTCCTTCTGGATGTCCTAAGGATCGATCCACTAATTGAATTCTAACCATATTTGGTCTAACTTCACCTATCCCCAACTTTCTAAATATTGACATAAGCATCAAGTTAATACTCGTACCCAAGTCACGTAATGCCTTACCATAATATGTTGCTCCAATGTTGAAAGGGATGGTAAAACATCCAGGATTCTTCAACTTTGGGGGTAATTTTTCGTGAAGATATGCAATGCATTCCTTCATCAGAGCTAATGTCTCAAATTCTCCAAGTCTTCATTTTTTGGATAGGATATCCTTCACGAGTTTGACGTAGTTCATAATTTGCTCAAGTGCCTCAACCAACGGGATGTTGATATGAAGTTGCTTGAGTACATCTAGGAACTTCTTGAATTGAATCTCCTACTTTTTCTTTGGAAGTCTTTGAGGGTAGGGTGGTGGTGGTTTCT
Source organism: Gossypium arboreum (assembly GCF_025698485.1). Lineage (NCBI taxonomy): Eukaryota > Viridiplantae > Streptophyta > Magnoliopsida > Malvales > Malvaceae > Gossypium > Gossypium arboreum. The sequence goes on along the minus strand of NC_069075.1, from coordinate 114,633,035 downwards.
TTACTGGAACTAGTTTATTTGTTTTCTATGGCAATTCTGCATCTAACGGATTTGTTAGTTTATCAGAATTAGCTGGTTCTGAAATTACCTTGTCAGGTTTTGTAGATTCTGGTTCTTGTGAAACTGGAATGTCAACACTCAGATGAACTTCCTCTAAATCTTGAGCGTCAGCTTGCTCTTTTTCGACTTCAATGGTGTTGGGCTCTACTATTTTTCCACTCCTTATGTCAACGCTTTACAATGCTCCTTCCTCGAATTCCTTGGATTCTTCGTATCACTAGGTAAAGTACCTTATGGTTGGTTCCTGAGCTCAGTAGCAAGTTGGCCCACTTAATTCTCCAAATTCCTTAGAGTAACATCGTTTTTTGCCATATATGCCTTCAATAAATTCTCTAAGCTATTGGATGATTCAGCTTAAGCTGGTTTCTGAACTTGTTGGGGGAAACTAGGCGGCTGGGTTGGTCTAGGTTGGGCGTAAGTGTTAGGTTCCAATGCCTTGGTTACATTAGGAAATATTGGAGTGATTTCGCCATGATGGATTATAGAAATTGGATTGCAGTCCTTGCCTTCCTCAATTTTGGTTCTGGTTACCCATGTAATACACGAATTCTAGGTTCGATGGAAATTCTTATATAAATGTTCTTCCTCACAATAAACACAAGCTATACTTTCAAATTGATTTGGAGGCTATGCTGCAAGACTATTAGACCAATTAGTAGTAAGATTTTTTAACATTGAGGATATTGATGATACCTGAGATGCAAGTGAAGTAAGAGCGTCTACTTCATGTATTCCAGCAACTTGTCTTCCTGACATTGCTCGATTGGTTGGCCATTGATAATTGTTGATGGAAATCCTCTTAATGATTTCATAAGCCTTATTATAAGACTTAGAAAGGAGAGCACCATTAGCAGAAGCATCCACTACCATCCTCATCTGAATATTGAGACCATTATAAAATGTCTCAAGTTAGATGTAATGTGGGATTCCGTGATGCGAGCACTTCCATAATAATTCTTTATACCTATCTCATACCTCATACAAGGACTCATCATCCATTTGTTGGAAAGTAGTGATCTCGTTCCTCAACTTAGAATTCTTGCTAGGTGGGAAATACTTCAAAAGGAATCTTTCTGCTAACTCTTGCCATATGGAAATTGAGTTTGGTGGCAATGAGTTCAACCAGGCTCGAGCTCTTTCCCTTAGCGAATATGGGAACAACTTCAATCGTAATGCATCTTCGGGTACTCCAACTAACTTGAAAGAATCGCTCACCTCCATAAATAGTCTTAAATGTAGGTGAGGATCTTTGGTAGGCATTCCACTGAATTGGTCCACCGTCTGAAGCATCTGAAACATGACTGTGCCTTAATTACGGGTCTCCTAATACCCAAATTAAGATCATGAAACACTGGCATGGCATACTATCGTAAAGCTCTATCCCTATCATCAGCAATAAGTATAGGATTTTGAGCAAGGTTTGCTATGTTTCCTTGATTCGGATTTTCGAAGTTCATCTCTTCGGTCCTTCTCTGATTTGCTTGTCTTCTTCATTGTCGAAAAGGTCATTCTATCTTAGGGTCTACAGGGAGTAGGTCAATGATTCGGTCAATATTCATAAACACCTAAAATAATCACAGAAAAATTAATTAAGTTAGAATTTAAACAGAAAATTAAACCAAAATGCAAAACTAACAAATTCACAAATAATGACTTTTTAAAATAGTCCTCGACAATGGCGCCAAAAACTTAGAACGACAGAAATGTGCAAGTGTAAACAATCGCAACAAGTAATAAAGTGACAACTAAATGTCGAGTTATCGTACCCATAGGAACTATGAAAAGAATTATTTATGAATGCTATTTAAAACACTTTGGTGAAGAAAAAATATTTTCTTGAAGAGGGTGATTAAAAACTAAGCTTTTAAACTTAGTAAACTAAATAAATAAATCTCCAACGCTCGATTTCAAAATATGATTTTAATCAAGATGATATAATTGTGCTAGATTAATTACATTACTTTAACTTAGAATTATTAAACTCATGTTTATGTTATTGGAACGACAAAAATGTGCAAGTGTACACAATCGCAACAAGTAATAAAGTGACAAGTAAATGTCGAATTATCGTACCCACAGGCACTGTGAAAAGAATTATTTATGAATGTAATTTAAAACACTTTGGTAAAAAAAATATTTTGTTTTGAAAAGAGTGATTAAAAAAAATAAGATATTAAACTAAATAAAAATAAAAGTTCTAATGCACGATTACAAAATGTGATTTAATCAAGATGACATAATTGTGTTGCATTAATTACATTTCTTTAACTTAGAATTATTAAACTCATGCTTATGTTGTTACGAATAAATTCACGGCAACTCGGAAATTTGCTAACTTATGAACATACTCACCTACACAAATCCATTCATCTTTTAACATATCCCTATGTTAATTCAATAGATTAAATAGATTCTAATAAGGAAACATGTTATTGCACATACATACACATTAAATTCAACTAATCTCTTGCATATTCCTATGTCAATTCAAACGATTAATTAAATCTAATAAGAACATAAAAGACTATGTGAGGTAACAAGGTATCCTTACCTTAAAATACTTTAATCACAATAATCTTGAAAGTTATGCAAGGCAAATGTATCGCTCAGCACTGATTAAGTATTGTGTCCATTAATTACAATTTCAATCCATTTAAATAATTAATTCATTAGTTCCCTCACAATTATAATGCTAGAATAACTTAGGCATGATTTTACTTAATCAAGCATTTTATCGATGGCTATAATAGCATAAACACAATTTTAATAATTTAAAAGGACGAAATGCAATCAACCCAACACGAATTAAATTCAAGCTAAGTTGATTAAATTAACCATTCCAACAACATAAATATTCATAGATGTGTTCATCACAAAAACAACAAAATTTAAAGAGATAGGGAACAAGAATCAAATCTGGTGTTTTTCAGTGGCTTGACTAGGTTGCTCCGTTTTTCCTTCTTTTTTGTCCTCGTTGATCAAGGCTGCTATGAACACTCAATTTCTGCTCCAAAATGGCTGAAAAATATCCCTTTCTCAATAGGAGAAATCGGCAAAAGAGTAAGGAACTTTGAATGGGAAAATGATAGAAAGTGGAGAGAAGAGAGAAAAGATGTAAATGAATGAGACGTGCTTCAAATGATCAGCTTCAGGGGTTTTTATAGCTGAAGAGGGCCGCTAAAAATAGCTAAAATTAGCAGCCAAAGATCCCTCCCTTGGCCGGCCACATATGTGGCAAGTTTGATGATTTCAAACTTGCTAAATTAAGCTTGGGGCAAATCTAGAAAGCCACCATTTGTGGAGGGGTTTGAATGCTATTTGAACAAGTCTTCAAGGGCCTCTTTGCAAGCTAAATAATCAGCCAATAAGATCATTTGGGTCAGCACATGGGGCGGTTTTGGGCTGTCCATTACTTGGTCGATTCAGTTCACTCGGTTCGACTCAACTGGACCACTTTTCATAATTTATTAATAATAATTTATTAACTCAAATTAAATTGGATATAAATTAAAATTAATTATATTATGAATTAATACAGATAATTTTGGACCGTCTTAGGATTAAAATTAATTCACCTTGATACTTCAAATTACTTCTCGGTTTCGTGCTTCTAGTAGTGTTTGCTGAGCCATTTTTCGCCGTTTGTGCAAATCTATCGAAAATAACCAAAATTCATCAAAATTAATTATAAAATTAATTAAAATTCAACATGTTCATATTTTAAGTACACTTTAATTATTTTATAAAAATTAATTATTCTTCGACAGGAATTTTATCAAAACTGCATGAATTTAAGTTAAAAAGGGCATGAAAAAATGTGTAACTTTTCGAGTTTCCACGCCCCCAAAACTTAATTCATTGCTCGTCCCGAGTAATGCACAAATTTGAAAAGAATTTTTTGAAAAAACCTTTGAAAAACTCCTTCAAAATGACATTCTTCCCAATAATCATGAATTTGTTATACTTATGCTCATGAACAAGAAATTCGATATTTATGCTATCTAAGTATACATATCATTCAAATTAATCTCAATCATTCTTATGATAGCCAAAAATTAGACTAAATGTTTCCTAATAAAGTCATGTTAACCCTTACCAATTTAATTTTATTCCTTTATTTAAGATTAAGCTGCAATTATTAAGTTTAACTTATGCCTTCATATGTTGCACGTAACAATTTCTCTCCACTAATGTAAGTAGCATTGGAACTTGAATCAATAGGTCTTTAACAAGGTTGTAACGTGGCTGGGCTTAGGGGTAGGTAAAAGATAGATAAATTTAGGCTAAAAACCCTAGACTCAACTTGCATCAGACCTTCAAAATAATTACCTTCAATACATCAACTTTCTTTGCTTTCACATGCTCTTTTGTACATCTTATTTTAAGAAATCATGCTCTTCTTTTTTTTTTAATTCGAGCATTTTACTATATGTACTATAATTTTTTAGAGCATTTGATACTTCTTTTCAACTCTCCCAATCTTAATTTCAAAGAATGTTCTGAATAGTACTGAGTCTAGTGGTTGGGATAATTTAAAGATAATTAAGAGAGAAGTGATGGCTAAATATTGCAAGGGTTCAAATAAAATTAGGCCATATAGCCTGAAAGTTGGGTTTCAAAGGATAAAATTTCATCAAGGTTGGCTTGAAAGGCTCAAACGGTCCAAAAAAAAGTTGCCTAAATCATTTTCAATGTTCCATGCTTCTTAGGATTTTGCCTCAAGAAACTACTAAGTCAATTCTAGAGACTTAAGCTTTCAAGCATGCCTAACTTTCCTAAGGAACTAAAAATTTTATGGTACAGTTTGCATGCTTTATTAAAAATACATTTATGTCATTATTAAGCTAACATAACAATTATTGAAATAATCGAACTTTTTTTATACTGAAGTTTAGCATACTTAACAACATTTCAAATTATTGAACAAAATATAACCTAATCATAACTGAAAAAAAAATTTATTCTAAGTGGAAATAATTTTAATTTTTCGGTCCCCCTACTTAAGACGAACAATGTCTTCATTGTTAAAAGTGAATAGATACTTACACCAGGTAGGAGTCTAGAAAAGAGGAGGTGAGTCAATTTGACTACTTAAGTACCAAGCTCTCTCTAAATCCATTCCTAGAGATGTATATATCTATTGCCACACTTTGTACTTTGCAACTTGTTCATTTTTATTTATGATTTCCACATCTTGTTTTATTATGCGAAAAATAAAAATCATAATAGAACCTAATCCTAAAATATTAAATAACCTAAGAAAGAAAATGAAATAAAGTAAAGATCCCCCCCTTTTTATTTATTTGCAGATCCCTCAGAATCTAACTCATCTTTTCCTTCCTCGACATTGGAGTCCATGGTTCAAGTATAAAGTCTAGAAATTCATGCACAAAAATAAACGGGTTAAGAAATATATATTTTAAATGCATCTCTGATTGAGTCATCTCGTATTATTGAGTATCTCCAGTAATCTTGTTACTAAAACTACATGTGTTGCAGCATTGCCATTATACCAAATTGTTCACTTCGTGGAATGGTGCTAAATAAAGGGACTCTCAGCGTCAAACTTAGGAAATTTGTTAAGGGTGGTTTCAGTTTTGGGCAGGTGGGTGAGTAGTTGAGGGTAAGGTTCAGAGTTGAAGAGGGTGGAAATTTTAAGGATAGTTTAGGTGTGGTAGTTGGTGACTTTGAATGAAGGTGTTTGGGGTGGTGATTCAGGAAGTTAAGGGCTGCAACATTAAGGGGTTAAGTGAGATGCACTTTTGGACGACTTGGGAATGGTGGTGAGGTAAGGTAAAGGCTATAGGTTTGTCTTGAAAAAGGTTTAATATTTCCCTTCTTAATAGTTTCTTAAGCCCAATGGCAACTCCTTTTTGGATCCTAGGCTCCTATACTGAAAATAAACTAAAAAAAATCTCAAAGAAATTAGTGCTTTGGTTAAAATCTAACCCTTTATTTAACAAAACAAATACTTAAATTCTTTGGGCTACTTAGAAAATATCTTTTTGAAAAATTACATTAAATTAAACTCCCAGGAAAGACTGGAGGGGTCACGGCTGGCCCCGCTTAAGTCCTAATCTCCTAGACAGAGTTTTATTTTATAATATCCCGAATTAGGGCCTAATCAGAATAGTGGTTTTGTGACCACAAATCCGAGATAGAAATAATTATTTTATAATTATTTTGATGTTTATGATATGATTTCATGATTGTGTGAAAATTTCGTGATGAAATCCTATGCCTAAAGTGCTTAAATTGAAATTAGGGACTAAATCGAATAATTTGCAAAACTTGCATTCTAGGAGTTTTTAGTGTGAAATTATTTTGGAATATTAATGAGGAGGTCTTAAATAGAAATTTGACCAATTTCTAAGTCTATGGACAAAAATTGGACATGGATGGAATTTTTGGAAAGTTTAGTAGTAAGGGCATTTTGGTCATTTTGTTATTAAAATGAATTAAAAACAAAATTAAAAGCCAATTTTTTTCCGTCTTGTTCATTAGGCCAAAATTTCAAGGGTTCTCCATATTTAGGGTTTGTTTCAAGCTTCCAAGCTCCATAGTAAGTGATTCCAAGCCCCGTTTTTAATGTTCTTTACGTTTTTGGAATCCCGGTAGCTCGATTAAGCTTATGCTAGCAATAATTCAACCTAGGGTTCATATTTGGAAAAATACCCATAGGTGAAATTTGTGTATTTTGGTGTTTTATGATAGAATATGAGGTTTTAAATTATGTTAGACAACTTGTACTACTCGGTTTTAAGCGAAAACGAGTAAAAGGGCTTAATCGGTAAAAATACCTAATAGTCATAAGGACATGTTAGAGTGTGAATTTGATGTTGCCATAGAAGGGAAAAATGATCAGCATGTCATAAAACATAAGAATAAAGGATGAAATTTAATTCCCGAGCCTAGGGGAAAAAGTGTAATTATGCAAAAGTTTAAGGGTAAAAATGTAATTTTGCCAAAGTTCATATTAAATGTTGTTTTGATAAATGTATGTATTAAATAAGATTAATTTGGCATTATAGATCAAGAGGAACGAGATTCAAGTCGCGATCGAGGGAAAAACAAAGTTTACGCAGAATAGGCTCGATTGCTAATAATTTTGTACCGAGGTAAATTCATGTGTAAATGTAGTAACATAATTGTCATTTTAAGCAATTTAATGTTGTTTATATGATATGATGCTGATTATTATCATGAAATATTATGCTTTGTGGTTATTGTTGAATAATATGTAATTATGTGAATTACTTGATGAGTATGAACTATCACCAAAGTATCGATTTCGATATTTCGTGGAAGATGGCAAAGATGTGTGATCGAGGAAAACGCCCATTTGAACCTTAGGAATAGATTAGAATACAAGAGACATGTCACTAGGATACTTGAGTTCCGAACTCGTTGAGTTGAGTCCGAGTTCGTGAGATGTAACTAGGCATCCGAGCTCGTTGAGTTGAGTCCGAGTTCACTTATGGATGCGAATGCCCAAGCTCGTTGAGTTGAGTCTGAGTTCACTTATGGGCGGGTTACATGGTAGCTTGGCTACATAAGTTCCGCAGGCTATTGAGTTTGTCTAGCTGCGGGTATGACACTTACATTCATGAAATCCATGTATTCGAATTATATTCCGATGTGTTCAATGGGTGAATCTTAAGTGAATAAGAAGAAGGCCTAAAATGAAGGTTACATGTTGGTAAGTGTGGTAAATGAGAAAACTTGACAGGTATGTGTTTAAACCCTCAGGTTGAAAACTTTGTATGATGAAATCGTAGAAAGATATTAAGTACAAATGAAACATGAATGTCTTGGTGTTGTTTATGCAAATGATGTTTTATGTGGGATTGTGTGATTATGTTACTTGCTATTTGCATGTGAACTTACTAAGCATTTATGCTTACTCCCTCCTTTTCTTTCATTGTAGTTTTGACAAGCCGGCTTGAGAATCGGGATAGGTCGAAGACTCGTTCACACTATCCGAAGGCTTAAATTGGTAAAATGGCTTGTGTATTTTGAATGTGGCATGTATGGCAAAACACTCACTTTGTGTAATTGATCTTATGATATGGCTATGGTTTGGTAAGAAAAGGGTTTGTAAATGATTAGTCATTGGAATGGCCAATCTAAGTCATATTTGATGTTATGTATGTTTAAAATTCTATTTAGTGCATGAAAATCCTTAGTAAAGTGAAATTTGCCATAAAACAGAATCTGTCAGAAGCAGTGATGTAAATTTGAAAAATCACTAAAAATAGTATAAATGGAATTAAATGAATAGTAAGTTATGAAATTGAATCTTAATGAGTCTATTTTCATATGGATTGAACAAAACAGGTATATGAATTATATTTTATGACATATTTGAATTTTTGTGAAATAGGGTAGAGTGATTTCTGGATCCCCTGTTCTGACTTTAAAAATTCATCATAAATTGTAAAAGTATAATTATAAGTCATAATTTATATTTACAGATTCCTTATTGAGTTTAGTTTTATGAGAAACAAACTTCATAGTCATTGAAATTCTATACAGAGAGATATCTAATTCGTAATATATAGAGGTCAGAGCAGTCGAACCCTGAAATAGGGGAGACTTTAACTAATAAACTGTACTAATTGGCTAGACCAAAAATTCTAGAAAAAAATTATTAAATATATATATGAGTCTAGTTTTATGGAAAATTTACAGAATTGGATTTTGAGTTTCGGAACTCAATATATGAATTTTTAAGCTACTGTAATGCAGATTGCTAGCTTGACTGGAAATTTTAAAAATAAATTGTTTGAGCTGTTTAAGTAATGAATTAAGTTTGTTAACATCTCGTGTTCGACTCCGGCGACGGTCTCTGGTACAGGGCGTTAAATTTGGTGGTATTAGAGCAGGTTTAGTCGGTTCTCGGACTAATGTGTTGTATGTACGGGTTTTGCTATACATGCCATATATATATATATTGTGATAGTGTGACGACTTCTGACCTTTTAAATGATTATTTTTATAGTAAATGGATCCTGATCCAGTTGCGGCTGATGATATAGAGAGTAATGCACCAGCTCCGGCTGAAGGGGCGGTGCCAACTGAAAATCCACCTCCTACTGTTGGTCAAGGAGGAGGAGAAGGGGCTCGGGAAGGCTTTCTCCAAATGATGAATGCCTGGTATACTGAGTTCATTTGTACGAACCCGAATGCACAACCTCCCCCACCTCCCTCGATTCCTCAACCTGTACCCCCGATGCCTAAGGTGTAGATCTAATGAAATTTCATAGAACTCCAGTTGACAGAATCCGTAAACAAGAGGCCGAAGAATTTAGGGAAAATATTGATGATGATGCAGGGAAAGCAGAGTTTTGGCTCGAGAATTCTATTCGAGTATTTGATGAATTGTCTTGTACACCTGAGGAATGCTTGAAATGTGCTATATCATTGTTGAGGGATTCAGCTTATCATTGGTAGAAGACATTGACTTCAGTAGTACCGAAAGAGAAAGTAACTTGGGAGTTCTTTCAAGAAGAATTTCGGAAGAAATATATCAGTGAAAGATTTATTGATCAGAAACGTAAAGAGTTTCTTGAATTAAAGCAGGGGAACATTGTAACGCCCCGTACCCAAGACCGTTTCCGGAGTCAAACACGAGGTGTTAACGGACTTAATTCATTACTTAAACAGCTCATACAATTCATTTTAAAATTTCCAGACAAGCTGGCTAACTGCATCACAGTTGCTTTAAAAATCATATCTCGAGTTTCGAAACTCTAAATCTGATTCCGTAAATTTTTCCTCAAACTAGACTCATATATATATCTACTAATTTTTTTCTATAATTTTTGGTTGGGCCAATTAGTACATTTTATTAGTTAAAGTCTCCCCTGTTTCAGGGTTCAACTACTCTAACCTCTGTGTATTACGAATCAGATATCTCCCTGTAAAGAGCTTCAATGACTATGCCGTTTGTCTCTAATAAAACTATACTCAATAACAAATCTATACATATAAAGCATGACTTCTAATTATCTTTTTAAAATTTATGGTGAATTTCCAAAGTCAGAATAGGAGATCCAGAAATCACTCTGGCCCTGTTTCACAAAAATTAAAACATCTCATAAAATATAGCTCATATACCTGTTTCACTTCTTCCATATGAAAATAGACTCATCAAGCTTCGATTCCATAACTTATTCATTATTTAATTTCATTTCTACTATTTTTAGTGATTTTCAAATTCACATCACTATCGCTGTCTGAATCTATTTTATGGTAAATTTTACCTATTTCATGGTTTCCATGGATTAGCTAGCAATTTAGCATACATAACACCAAATATGATCATGATTAGCCATTCCAATGGCTAATCATTACCAAGCATTTCCATACCACTCAATAACCATATCATAAGACCATATACACAAAATGATTATAATGCTATACATGCCATACTCAAAATATACGAGCCATTATGCCAAGATGGTATACGGATAGTGTGGCGTGCCTCCATTGCTTCCGATTTCCGAGCTGGCTTGTCAACACTACAAGGAATGAAAAGGAGGGAGTAAGCATAAATGCTTAGTAAGTTCACATGCAAATAGCAAGTAACATAACCATATAAGCAAACATAAAACATCATTTGCATAATCATCACCGAGACATTCATATCACATTTTCATTTATCATCTTACCATATTGTTGTTATATCGAGTTTTCAACCCGAGGGTTACGTACATGCTTGTTCAAAGTATCCATTTCACAACACTTACCAATACGTCCCTTTCATCTTGAGTATTCCTCCATTTGAGTAGAACTTTACCCGTTGAACACATCGGAATATAATTCGGATACATGGAAAGTTTGCACATAAGTGCCACATATGTAGCCAAGCTACCATGTAACCTGTCCATAAGTGAACTCGGACTCAACTCAACGAGCTCGGGGGTTCGCATCCATGAGTTAACTCGGACTCAACTCAACGAGTTCGGATGCCTAGTTACATCTCACGAACTCGGACTCAACTCAACGAGTTCGGACATTTGCATCCATAAGTGAACTCGGACTCAACTCAACGAGTTCGGATGCCCAAATATCCCAGTGACATGTCACTTTTATCCTAATCTATTCCTAAGGTTCAAATGGGGGTTTTCCTCGATCACACATCTTTTCCATCTTCCACAGAATATCGAAATTGATACTTCGGTGATAGTTCATACTCATCAAGTAATTCACATAATTACATATTATTCAACAATAACCACAAAGCATAATATTTCATGATAATAATTAGCATCATGTCATATAACCAACATTAAACTGCTTAAAATGACAATTATGTTACTACATTTACACATGAACTTACCTCGTATGCGAAAATGGCTACTTTTACCATTTCGTCCACAACTTGGTATTTTCCCTATTTTAGCCCGAATTTCAGTTTTCCTTGCTCTATCATTTAGAATATAGTCTAATTAGGACTCACATTATTCAAATTGACCCAAAATCATATTTTGTAAAAATTACAATTTTACCCCTAAACTTTTGCATATTTACACTTTTGCTCCAAAGCTCGTAAATTAAAATTCAGCCTATTTTCTTATGTTTTATGACATGCTGGTCATTTTTCCCTTCTATGGCAACATCAAATTCTCACTCTAACATGTACTTATGACTATTAGGTATTTTTACTGATTAAGCCCTTTTGCTAGTTTTCGCTTAAAACCGAGTAGCACAAGTTGTCTAACATAATTTAAAACCTCATATTCTATCATAAAACACCAAAATACACAAATTTCACCTATGGGTATTTTTCCAAATATGAACCCTAGGTTGAATAATTGCTAGCATAAGCTTAATCGAGCTAAGGGACTCCAAAACGTAAAAATCATTAAAACGAGGCTAGAACGGACTTACAATCGAGCTTGGAAGCTTGAAAAACCCTAGCCATGGTTTCTCCTTGCTATATTCGGCCATGGGGTTGAAGATGAGCAAAATTGGCTTTTAATTTTGTATTTTAATTCATTTTACCCCTAAATGACCAAAATGCCCTTACTACTAAACTTTCCAAAAATTCCATCCATGTCCAATTTTTGTCCATAGACTTAGAAATTGGTAAAATTTCTATTTAAGACCTCCTAATTAATATTTCAAAACAATTTCATACTAGAAACTTCTAGAATGCAAGTTTTACAAATTATTCGATTTAGTCCCTAATTTCAATTTAAACACTTTATGCATAAAATTTCTTCACGAAATTTTCACACAATCATGCAATCATATCATAGACCTTAAAATAATCATAAAATAATTATTTCTATCTCAGATTTTGTGGTCATGAAACCACTATTCTGACTAGGCCCAAAATCAGGATATTACAAACATGATAGTTACTGAATACGAAAGGAAGTTTGTCAGGTTGAGTAAGTATGTTAGAGAATATATTCCTACAGAAGCTAAAATGTGCAGATGATTTGAAGACGGACTCAATAAAGACATCAAAGTATTTGTTGGGATTCTTGAATTAAAAGAAATGGTAGTACTGGTTGATCGAGCTTGCAAGGCTGAAGAACTACTTAAAGAGAAGAAAAGGTAGAGGCTGAGACTAGAAATTGGAAGAAAAGACTGACGAGCGCTTCATTCTCACAAAGAATCTAGAAAATCTAGAAATATGAATCCTCGTTCACGTGTTTCTTTGGACAATCATATGGAAATTTTAAGAAGCAAAATGTGGGTCTTAAATCTCAGACTACTTCTGCGGCTAGTGTGGGAAATACAAGATTTGTTAAGCCTGAGTGTCAGCGGTGTGGCAGAAATCATTTTGGCCCATGTAGAGCGAATAAATGTTTTCGGTGTGGTTCTCTGGATCATTTTATTAGAGACTGCCCAGAAAGAGCTGAGAAAGAAAAATTTCAGAATGTAAAAGCTAGCGGTGCAGACTCGAAGGGAAGATATTCGAGAAAAGCTGGAAATGAAGCAAGCAGCAAAAATGTAGCCAGAGATTCAGCAGCTAAATCTAAAGCAAGGGCTCCAGCTAGAACTTATTCTATAAAGGTACGTGAAGATGCTTCATCACCCGATGTGATTACTAATATATTTTCTTTTTATGATGTTAATGTTATTGCTTTGATTGATCCCGGTTCTACTCATTCATATGTATGCATGAAACTGGTGTCTAGTATGAATATACCTGTTGAGAACACAGAATTTATGATTAGAGTGTCGAATCCGTTAGGCAAATCTGTGATAGTTGATAAAGTATGCAAGAAATGCCCTTTAATGATTCGGGGTCATTACTTTCCGGCCGACTTGATGTTGTTGCCGTTTGATGAATTTGATGTTATTTTGGGTATGGATTGATTGACATTGCATGATGCTATAATAAATTGCAAAAAAAAGGTTATAGAATTAAAGTGTGAAAGTGGTGAAATTTTGCGGGTTGAACCAGACAAATCAGAGGCATTATCTAGTATGATTTCTTCGATGTCGGCTCAGAGATATTTGAGAAAGGGTTATGAAGCTTATTTGGCATATGTAATTAATACAAAAGAAGTTGAAAAGAAAGTTAAATCAGTGTCGGTTGTGTGTGAATTTGCAGACATATTTCCAGAAGAATTGTTGGGTTTGCCTCTAGTTAGGAAAGTAAAATTTGGTATTGATTTGATACCGGGAACAGCTCTGATCTCGATTGCTCCATATAGAATGGCACCAGCAGAGTTGAAATAATTAAAATCACAGTTACAAGAGTTGACTGATAAAGGCTTTGTGAGACTGAGTTTTTCACCTTGGGGTGCTCCCGTGTTATTTGTGAAAAAGAAGGATGGTTCTATGAGATTGTGTGTTGACTATCGGCAGTTAAACAATGTGACAATCAAAAACAAGTATCCGTTGCCAAGGATTGATGATTTGTTTGATCAGCTAAAAGGAGCGACATGGTTTTCAAAGATTGACTTGAGATCTAGGTATTACCAGCTGCGAGTAAAAGAGTCAGATGTGCCTAAAACTGCTTTTAGAACAAGGTACGGTCATTATGAATTTTTAGTTATGCCATTCGGGTTGACAAATGCTCCTGTTGTGTTTATGGATTTAATGAATCGCATATTTCGACCATACTTGGACAAATTTGTTATGGTGTTTATAGATGATATTTTAATTTATTCAAAAGATGAGACAGAGCATGCTGAGCATTTGAGGATAGTTTTGCAAAATTTGAAAGATAAGCAGTTGTATGCTAAGTTTAGTAAAAGTGAATTTTGGCTCCGGGAAGTTGGATTTTTGGGTCATATTGTTTTAGGTGATGGTATACGGGTTGATCCTAGTAAGATTTCAGCCATTGTTGATTGGAAACCACCGAAAAATGTAACCGAGGTTAGAAGTTTCTTGGGGCTAGCTGGGTATTATCGGCGGTTTGTAAATGGGTTTTCTATAATTGCTGCTCCTATGACTAGACTACTCCGAAAGAATGTTAAATTTGAATGGACGGAAGAATGTCAACAGAGCTTTGAAGAATTGAAAAAGTTATTAACTGAAGCACCAGTGTTGGTACAACCCGAATCAGGTAAAGAATTTGTGGTGTATAGTGATGCTTCTCGAAATGGCTTAGGATGTGTACTTATGCAAGAAGGAAAAGTGGTGGCTTATGCTTCGAGGTAGTTAAAATCTCACGAAAGAAATTATCCGACTCATGATTTGGAATTGGCTGCTATAGTGTTTGGTTTGAAGATTTGGCGACATTATTTGTATGGTGAAAAGTGCCGAGTATATACCGACCACAAAATTCTTAAGTACTTGATGTCACAAAAAGACTTGAATTTGAGACAGCAAAGATGGTTGGAGTTATTGAAAGATTATGAGCTTGTTATTGATTACCATCTGGGAAAGTGAATGTGGTTGCCGATGCTTTAAGCAGAAAATTGCTATTTGCTTTGAGAACTATGAACACTCGGTTAAAGATATCAAATGATGGTTCGATTCTAGCAGAGTTAAGAGCAAGACCGATGTTTTTACAAGAGATTTCTGAAGCTCAGAAAAATGATCAAGATTTGCAAGCCAAGAGAAACTAGTGTGAAGCTGATACGGGATCAGATTTCAAAATTGGTTCTGATGGTTGCTTGATGTTTAAAAATTGGATTTGTGTATCGAAAAATGATGAGTTGATTCAAAAGATTTTGCATGAAGCACATAATGGTTGTTTGGCGGTTCATCCGGGCAGTACGAAAATGTATAATGACTTGAAGAAAATGTACTGGTGGAGTGGAATGAAAATAGATATTTCCAAGTTTGTATCAAAGTGCTTAGTTTGTCAAAAAGTGAAAGCTAAACACCAAGTACCTTCGGGATTACTCCAGCCTATCATGGTTCCTGAATGGAAATGGGATCGAATTACTATGGATTTTATATCAGGGTTGCCGTTAACTCTGGGGAAGAAAAATGCCATCTGGGTAATAGTTGACAGACTGACTAAATTGGCTCATTTTATTCCGGTACGTATGGATTATTCTCTTAATAAGTTGGTTGAATTGTATATCCGTGAGATTGTTAGACTTCATGGAATACCTTTGTCAATCCTTTCGGATAGAGATCCGAGATTTACTTCACAGTTTTGGCAAAATTTGCAAAAGGCATTAGGTACAAAGTTAAATTTTAGCACTGCCTTTCATCCACAAACTGATGGACAATCAGAGAGAGTAATTCAAATTCTTGAAGACATGCTCAGATGTTGCGTATTGGAATTTCAAGGTACTTGGGAAAGGTACTTACCGTTGGTAGAGTTTGCTTATAATAATAGTTATCAGACGAGTTTGAAGATCACACCTTATGAAGCATTGTATGGTCGTAAATGTCGGACGCCATTGTATTGGACTGAACTCAAGGAAAATCAGATTTATGGAGTTGATCTAATAAAAGAAACCGAAGAAAAGGTGAAAGTGATTCGAGATTGTTTGAAAGCTACTTTAGATAGACAGAAATCTTATGCGGATTTGAAACGAAGGGAAATTGAGTTTCAAGTTGGTGATAAGGTATTTTTGAAAGTGTCTCCATGGAAGAAAGTCCTTAGATTTGGACGGAAGGGCAAGTTAAGTCCGCGCTTTATTGGACCATATGAAATAATTGAAAAAGTTGGACCGGTAGCATATCGACTAGCATTACCACCTGAATTAGAGAAGATTCATGATGTGTTCCACGTATCTATGTTACGTCGTTATCATTCAGATCCTTCATATATAATTTCACCGACAGAAATTGAACTAAGACCGAATATGACTTACGAAGAAGAACCGATTAAGATTTTAGCCCGAGAAGTCAAACAATTAAGAAATAAAAGTGTCGCTCTCGTGAAAGTATTATGGAAAAAGCACAAGGTAGAAGAGACTACCTGGGAACCTGAACAAACTATGAGAAACCAATACCCACACCTGTTTACCGGTAAGATTTTCGAGGACGAAAATTCTTAAAGGGGGGGAGAGTTGTAATATCCCGAATTAGGGCCTAATCGGAATAGTGGTTTCGTGACCACAAATCCGAGATAGAAATAATTATTTTATAATTATTTTGATGTTTATGATATGATTGCATGATTGTGTGAAACTTTCGTGATGAAATCCTATGCCTAAAGTGCTTAAATTGAAATTAAGGACTAAATCGACTAATTTGCAAAACTTGCATTCTAGGAGTTTTTAGTATGAAATTGTTTTGGAATATTAATGAGGAGGTCCTAAATAGCAATTTGACTAATTTCTAAGTCTATGGACAGAAATTGGACATGGATGGAATTTTTGGAAAGTTTAGTAGTATGGGCATTTTGGTCATTTAGTTATTAAAATGAATTAAAAACAAAATTAAAAGCCAATTTTTGTCCATCTTCTTCATTAGGCCGAAATTTCAAGGGTTCTTCATATTTAGGGTTTTTTTCAAGCTTCCAAGCTCCATAGTAAGTGATTCCAAGCCCCGTTTTTAATGTTTTTTTACGTTTTTGGAATCCCGGTAGCTCGATTAAGCTTATGCTAGCAATAATTCAACCTAGGGTTCATATTTGGAAAAATACCCATAGGTGAAATTTGTGTATTTTGGTGCTTTATGATAGAATATGAGTTTTTAAATTATGTTAGACAACTTGTACTACTCGGTTTTAAGCGAAAACGAGTAAAAGGGCTTAATTGGTAAAAATACCTAATAGTCATAAGTACATGTTAGAGTGTGAATTTGATGTTTCTATAGAAGGGAAAAATGATCAGCATGTCATAAAACATAAGAATAAGGGATGAAGTTTAATTCCCGAGCCTAGGGGCAAAAGTGTAATTATGCAAAAGTTTAGGGGCAAAAATGTAATTTTTCCAAAGTTCGTATTAAATGCTGTTTTGATGAATGTATGTATTAAATAAGATTAATTTGGCATTATAGATCAAGAGAAACAAGATTCAAGTCGCGATTGAGGGAAAAACAAAGTTTACAAAGAATAGGCTCGATTGCTAATAATTTTGTACCGAGGTAAGTTCATGTGTAAATGTAGTAACATAATTGTCATTTTAAGCAATTTAATGTTGTTTATATGATATGATGCTGATTATTATCATGAAATATTATGCTTTGTGGTTATTGTTGAATAATATGTAATTATGTGAATTACTTGATGAGTATGAACTATCACCGAAGTATCGATTTCGATATTCCGTGGAAGATGGCAAAGATGTGTGATCGAGGAAAATGCCCATTTGAACCTTAGGAATAGATTAGAGTACAAGTGACATGTCACTAGGATACTTGAGTTTCGAACTCGTTGAGTTGAGTCCGAGTTCGTGAGATGTAACTAGGCATCCGAGCTCGTTGAGTTGAGTCCGAGTTCACTTATGGATGCGAATGCCCAAGCTCGTTGAGTTGAGTCCGAGTTCACTTATGGGCAGGTTACAGGTAGCTTGGCAACATAAGTTTCGCATGCTATTGAGTTTGTCTAGCTGCGGGTATGACACTTACGTTCATGAAATCCGTGTATTCGAATTATATTCCGATGTGTTCAACGGGTGAATCTTAAGTGAATAAGAAGAAAGCCTAAAACGAAGGTTACATGTTGGTAAGTGTGGTAAATGGGAAAATTTGACAGGTATGTGCTTAAACCCTCAAGTTATAAACTTTGTATGATGAAATCGTAGAAAGATATTAAGTACAAATGAAACATGAATGTCTTGGTGTTGTTTATGCAAATGATGTTTTATGTGGGATTGTGTGATTATGTTACTTGATATTTGCATGTGAACTTACTAAGCATTTATGCTTACTCCCTCCTTTTCTTTCATTGTAGTTTTGACAAGCCGGCTTGAGAATCGGGATAGGTCGAAGACTCGTTCACACTATCCGAAGGCTTAAATTGGTAAAATGGCTTGTGTATTTTGAATGTGGCATGTATGGCAAAACACTCACTTTGTGTAATTGATCTTATGATATGGCTATGGTTTGGTAAGAAAAGGGTTTGTAAATGATTAGCCATTGGAATGGCCAATCTAAGTCATATTTGATGTTACGTATGTTTAAAATGCTATTTAGTGCATGAAAATCCTTAGTAAAGTGAAATTTGCCATAAAAGCGAATCATCGTAAGCGATGATGTAAATTTGAAAAATCACTAAAAATAGTATAAATGGAATTAAATGATTAGTAAGCTATGAAATTGAATCTTAATGAGTCTATTTTCATATGGATTGAACAAAACAGGTATATGAATTATATTTTATGAGATATTTGAATTTTTGTGAAACAGGGCCACAGTGATTTCTGGATCCCCTGTTCTGACTTTAAAAATTCATCATAAATTGTAAAAATATAATTAGAAGTCATAATTTATATGTACAGATTCCTTATTGAGTCTTTTAAGAGAAACAAACTTCATAGTCATTGAAATTCTATACAGAGAGATATCTGATTCGTAATATACAGAGGTCAGAGCAGTCGAACCTTGAAACAAGGGATACTTTAACTAATTAACTGTACTAATTGGCTTGAGCAAAAATTCTAAAAAAAATTAGTAAATATATATATGAGTCTAGTTTTAGGGAAAATTTACAGAATTCGATTTCGAGTTTCAGAACTCGAGATATGAATTTTTAAGCGACTGTACACGTAGATTGCTAGCTTGACTGGAAATTTAAAAAATAAATTGTTTGAGTTGTTTAAGTAATGAATTAAGTCTGTTAACATCTCGTGTTCGACTCCAGTGACGGTCTCGGGTACGGGGCGTTACATAATTAATGTAATAAACTATAGAAAATTTTATCTAAGTTTACCATTTTATTCACATGAGGAAAAAAACTGAAAATATAAAATAATGATAGAGAAAGTGAATAGAACTCCCTCCATTTTATTTAGGATCGTCATTGACCATGGTGGTGTCAAATGGCCATTTGTCATACAACCATAATCATCTAGGAAGTAATCATATTATTTCCCATCAAAATTGTCCAACATCTTATTAGGGAAAGAAAACCCGTAATGACCTTTCCTGGTGACCTTGTTTAACTTCCTGTAATTTCTACAAATCCTCCAACCCATGACTCGAATATGTGAAATAATCCATCCAGTACCCTTCTTGTGCATTTCCAAAATCACAAGTACCTCTTCTTCTTGATCTTTGGTGAACTCAATTTAAATAATTATAGGCAAAGTTGAAGATAGACCCAAATAGTCATATTTCAAATGAGGAGACAAAATCTTCAGTTCCAATTTAGCTGGCTCTTCAATCAACACTTTTGGTTGTGTGTACTCTGGAGATAATAACTCTAATAATTCCAATAGAACTTCCTGAGTGAATCCCTTCGTTTTAGCTTCTAACAAAGCCAAACATTCCTTGCCTTCATCATCACTTGGCGAATCCACTAGCAGAATACATTCTAACGGATCATCTATAGAATTGAGCTCCAACTTTGTAGAAGCCAACTATTCCATCTTTGAAATGGCAGAGCAATCTTCAACTATATCATGGGATTCAGCAGCATCGAAGTCATTAAAAGTCACCTCATCATCAAAGATTTCTTTCAACTGAATATCATTTTGCTGCTTCTGGAATCGTTGAGGATATGGTAGTGGTGGAATCTTAGCTTTAACCAGACAATTCTTTTATGAAAATTTTTCTATATCCAACAAGGGTGTTAGGTAATCAGAACTAATTGGTTTAGATTTTACCTCATCAAGGATCACTGAATCTAACTTCTATTATATAGGAGTTTCAACTCTTTGTTGAACTTCCACTTTGTCTTGAGCTAGAACGGGCTCATCTTGAACCTCAACGATGTTGGGCTCCAATGTCTTTCCACTTGGCAAAGAGATTGTTTTGCAATGTTCTTCGCCCAAAATTTTGGATTTTCTGTGTCACTTGGCCAAATACCTTGGGGTTTATTTCGAAGTTCATCAGTTAGCTGACCCATTTGATTCTTCAGATTTCTTAAAGTGGTATCATTCTTCACTATGTATGCCTTCAGCAGATTCTCAAGATCACTTGAAGATTCAGTTGGTGGGGGTTGTTGCACTTGTTGAGAATATTCCGATGGATAATTTGGTCAAAATGGCATAACAGAGTCACTATGGTCTGCCCATTGACTACTCCATGTAGAAATTGGATGATTCTGCCATGAAGAGTTGTAAAAATTTGATTGTGGACCATTCCAATTCTGATTTCCCATGTAATAATTTGACTCTTAATTCGATGGGCAATTTTCAAATAAATGGCCATCTCCACAATATTCACAAGAAATATTCTCAAACTAGTTCAATTGTTGACCTATCAGATTACCATTGAAACCATTAACAATTAAGTTCTTAAGCATAGAAGACATAGAGGATAACTGAGCTACCAAAGAAGCAAGTGTGTCCGCTTTATGTACTCTTGCTACTCGTGTAACATCCCAAAATAGGGCCTAAATGAAACAGTGGTTGCAAAACCATGAATCCGAGATATAAAAGTTTATTCCAATTAATTTTTATAATTTACCGAGTGATTAGATGCATGTGTTAGAGTATCGATGGAAAATTTTATACATAGCATGCTTAATTTACCTACTAGGGCTTAATTGCAAAAGTTGATAAATATGAGTTTTAGATGCTAAAGGATTAATTGAAGAGTATAATTGAAGTAGAGGTCCTTAAATGGTAATTAGACCATTAGGTTTTCATGGACAAAAATGGACATACATAGATAAAAATAACTAAAGTTTTAATGAAGGGTATTTTAGTCATTTGGTAATTAAAAGATTAAAAAAAGGAAAAAGATGGCAAAATGTTCCCATCTTCTTCATTAGGCCGAAATTTCAAGAGTTCTTCATAGCTAGGGTTTTTTCAAGCATCCAAGCTTCATAGTAAGTGATTCCAAGCCCCGTTTTTAATGTTCTTTACGTTTTTTAAGTCGAGTAACTTGATTTAGCTTATTCTAGCAATAATTTAACCAAGGGTTCATATTTGGAAAAATACCCATAGGTGAAATGTATTTATTTTGATATTGTATGGTAGAATATGAAGTTTGAAATTATGTTAAATGACTTGAGCTAAGCGATTTTAAGTGAAAACGATTAAAACGACATAATCGGTAAAAATACCTAATGGTCATAAGTATATGTTAGAGTGAGAATTTAACGTTGGCGTAGGTAAATAAATGATCAACATGTCATAAAACATAAGAATTAGGGATAAAGTTTCATTTCCGAGCCTTAGGGAAAAAGTGTAAATATGCAAAAGTTTAGGGGCAAAATCATAATTTTTCCAAAGTTAGAGTTAAGGACTGTTTTGATAAATGTAAATATTGAATAAGTTAAATTTGCTATTATAGATCAAGAAGAATGAAATCTGGGGTTAGACCGAAAGAAAAAGGTTGAGGACTAAATCAAAATATTTGATCGTATTTTGTATCGAGGTAAGTTTGCGGTAAATAAATGCAATATTTTATTATTTATAATTAATGATGTTATTTTTCAGCATCTACATATTTATTTTGTAAATTTATTCCTTGATGATTCAAGCTAGAATTGACGGAGAAATGATACTTAAAAGTCTCAGTTGAACCTTAGGAATGCGTAGGATACAAATGTCATGACATTAGGGTTTAAGGATACCAAGTAAGACCGTGCCAAGGCAGGGCATTGGTAAATTTTACAAGGTAAGGAAATCATGTAAGACCATGTCAAGACATGGCATTGATAAACTACGATAAGGCAAAGATCCCATGTAAGACCATTCCAAGGCATGGCAATGGTGAGTTCATAAGGCCAGGATACCACGTAAGACCATGTCAAGACATGGCAATGGTAAGTTTAAAAAGGAAAGGTACCCATGTATCCTTAGTATTCCAAGTGGTTCAACGGAAAATTTAAAGAGTGTTCCAAAGGTAAGGTAAGATAAGTCCACGTTCGAAAGGTTCAGGTTATCTTGATAATTCAATTAGAATGTTGTTATTTATTTACATGCAAACTTACTAAGCTTTATGCTTACTCCCTTTATTTTCTCTTTTTTTTTATAGTATCACAAAGCCAACTCAAAAAATCGTAAGGACGTCGAAGATCGCCTTACACTATCAACGAGCTATCTCAGTATTTTGTGACTAGAAATACTTTAAGTCATGGCATGTATAAGGGCTTGGCTATTTTGTGTGTATATCCTTATGATATGATTAAAGAATGGCATGTGAATACTTGGTAATGATTAGCTTATGATATAGCTGAATAAGAACATGTTTTGGTATTATGTATGCCTAAATGAGGTTTGATGCAAAGAAATTATGGAGTAAGAGTTGGCCATGGAACAGTTAGGAAACAGCAGCAGTGATGTGGCTTTGAAAAATCACTAAAAATTTTATAAATGTAATTAAATGGTGAATGAGATACAGAATTAAAGCTTATTGAGTCTATTTTCATAAGAAAGAAACAGAGCAAGCAAAGGAAGTCTATATTCTATGATATTTAAATTTTTGTAAGACTAGTTTAGAGTGACTTCATGATCCCCTGTTCCAACTTTTGAAAATCACTAGAAATTGTAAAAAAAGTATTGTAAGTCATAGTTTATATTTATAGATTCCTTAGTGATCCTATTTTTATTAGAAACAAACAAAAACTTTATCCAAATTTTTTATAATGAGATAATCGATTTTTAGTGAAGATAGGTCAGGTCCGCTGAACTGCGAAATAGGGGTACCTTTAATAAATAAATTGTACTAATTTGCCAAACCAAAAATTCTGGAAAATTTATGGTAAGAATATATATGAGTCTAGTTTCAAGGAAAAATTTTTAAATTTTAAGTTTTGTAACTCGAGTTATAATTAATTTAGTGACTGTTACACAGATGGACAGTTTTATTATGAATAGTGAAATAAATTGTTTTGATTTGTATAAGTAATTGGAAAATTTTTAATGTTCTGGTTTGGTCCCGAACCATTCCAATTGCACGTTTTAGGGCCTCAAAGACCCTTTTTAGGAATTTATTGGATGAATACGAGCGAATTAATTTGTAAAAGTAAAAAAAAAATTATGCCCCGAACAAGTAAGATAAGTTTGGCAACGCCTCGTGCTCGACTCCGGCGACGGTCTTGGGTAAGGGTGTTACATTTATTGGTATTAGAGTAAGAGTTTAGTTAGTTCTCAGAATATTTAGTATGAGTAAGAGTCTAGCTATACATGCCATACTTATATTTTGATAGTGGACAACTTCTGACGATTTTAAAATGTTTTTCTTTTATAGTCATGGATCCCGAACGAGTTGGTGCAGATGATGTAAAAAGTAACGCCCCCGCTCTCGCAGAAGGGACGGTGCCACCAGATAGTAGTGAAAGGCCCGTTACAGTTAGTCAATGAGGAGGGGCTCGAGAAGCCTTCTTCCAAGCTATGAATGAATGGTTTGCCAAGTTCGTTCGTACAAATACGGCCATTAGACCTCCACCCCCTATGATCCTCAGACTACCCATGTAGCTTCCCCAGTCACAGATACAGTCAGAAGAGAGAAGCCACCAGTTGATAAAATTAGAAAACAATGGGCCGAAGAGTTTCAGGCTACTAAAGATGACGATATAGAGAAAGCTGAATTTTGGCTCGAGAATACTATCAAGGTCTTTGATGAGTTATCCAGCACACTTGAAGAGTGCATGAAGTGTGTTGTATCACTTTTACGAGACTCAGCCTACTATTGGTGGAAGACACTTGTGTCAGTAGTATCAAAAGAGGGGGTTACTTGGGATTTCTTTCAGGAGGAGTTCGGTAAGAAATACATTAGTCAGAGGTTCATCGACCAGAAAAGAAAATAATTCCTTGAACTAAAGTAGGGTAAGATGACAGTGACTAAATATGAACTTGAATTTGTCAAACTCAGTAATTATGCTTGAAAATGTGTGTCTACTGAAGTTATTATGTGTAAGAGATTTGAATATGGGCTCAATAATGATATTCAACTGTCAGTCAGTGTTTTAGAAATAAAAGAGTTTGTTATTTTAGTTGAAAGAGCTTGTAAGGCAGAGGAGTTGCTGAAAGGAAAGGGTAAAGCTAAAATTGAGATGCAACACACGAAGAAAAGACAGATGAGAAAGTCGTTTCAGTCTACATCCAAGAGGCCTAGAGAGTTCTCTACGAGATCTAAATTTTCAACAGGGTATTCTAGCAAAAACAGAGGTAGAAGATTTATGTGTCAGAAAGCTTAGGCCACTTCAATTGCGAGTGTCGGCAGTATTCAGCCTGAAAGACCCAAGTGTCCTCAATGTGGTCGATGTCATCCAGGTTAATGTCGAGTAACTAAGACTGGTTGTTCCTAATGTGCTGCATCAGATCATTTCGTTCGGGAGTGTCCTGAGATGGTTAAAAGAGAAGTAATACCGAGTGTAAGATCAAGCAATGCCCCCGTTAGAGGCAGACCTCAGAGAAGTTCAGGAATAGGGGCAGGTAGAGGTGCATCTAGAGATTCAGCAGCAAGACTGTAACAGCCCGTTTTTAGGGTTAATCAGAACAGTGGTTTCGGGGCCACTAAATCCGATGAGTAGGTTTGTAAATATTATATTTAATATTTATGAGTTAATTGTGTGTTTAAAAAAGGTTTTTGATATTGTGATTTTTGTTTTATAAGCGATTTATTAAGCTCAAGTGGTATGACCCTAAGGTCAAGTGGGTTTAGAAAATGAGGTATCGAGACCTCATTTCTATAAACCGAGTCATAAATATTTTTATAAATATTTACGAGTGGCAATAAGATGATATTAAAGTTTCGTTGAAAAATTTTATTGTTTTGATAGTTAATTAAGCAAAAGGACTAAATCGCATAAGCGTAAAAGTTGTGTTCTATAAGTTAAAGATATTAAATAGCTATGGAATTAAATAGTGGGAGTCCTTAAGTGGTAATTATTCCATAATTGTTGATAGTGGAATTCCATGGCTTGGTATAATGGAAATTATTAATGTATATTAAGGTTAAATATGGTATTTGGTAATTATAATAAAATAAAATAAAACAAAAGCCAAATTACATGCTATCATCTTCATCAATAGCGAATGTGAGAAAGAAAATAATGTTCTCAAAGCTTTGAAGGTTTGGCCATGGTTGTTCATGCATGTAAGTCCATGTCGTCTCGGTTTTAATAATTTTTACGTTTTGAGATCGTTGCTTCGTAATCTAGTGGCTGTACCTCTAATTTTAAAATTGCTAAAGTATTTGGATGATGCCATTATTGAATGTTTGAGTATCTTGTTGTTTGATGATGAGTAATAAATCTTTGATGTTTGATTTTCATGTTTGATTACGTGATTTTTGATAGAAATGTGTATTAAGGACTAAATTTAGAAATTTGTAAATTGAGGGTCAAACGTGAAATAAATAAAAGAAATGGGTTGCTAGAGACCTAAGGTAAATTCGCCTAACATGGGTTTGATGAAATTTTGAGTAATTTGTGTTATTTTGAAATAGGGATTAAATTGTAAAATGTGAAATGTTAGGGATAAAATGCAAAATGCCCAAATTATGTGTCTTTAGATAAAATTTAATGAAATGTTGAATAAGTGAGTTAATTTTGATATTAATTAGATTGGAAAAAGTAGAATTCGGATTTGGATCGGGGGGAAAATCAAAATGGTCGATTAGTCGTCTCGTTCCGATTATCGTCTTCCGAGGTAAGTCCTTAAGTAATTATATTTGATTTGCTGCGCGCTTAAGATTATATAATATGACAAGTAATTATTTGACGTTTACAAGTTCGATTTGGAATAAGTATATTGAATTTTGGCTATAAAGCCGAATATGAAATGGATGATTTATGTATATAATGTGGCCGAATGACTATTAAGTGATGATGTGAAAGTGTGTAATATGTGTATACAATTTTATTGTACTTGTTTGTATAAAGTCGAATGTGAATTGAATGGTATATATGTGGTGACAGAATAGCTATTATGAAACCAAGCCAAAGAATGGGATATTTGTATAATAGATGAATTGTGACTATTGTTCCTACTTGATCGAGGTTGTGTGTGAAATAATTTGTGAATATGGCATATAGTCGAATGGTTATTAAAAGTGAAACTAGGATAATGAAAAGATTATGTGTTCCTTGTGTATGATTATTGAACCGAAAGTTAAAAGGTAGGTGTACATTTTGTGCTTATATTCGAATGAAGCAATTAAATTGCTAATGTGAAATGTTATGTGAAATGTGTTAACATGTGAATAAATATGCAAGACACTGGAAATGTACCCCGGCTAAAGTCCCGCAAGCTTCGTGCTGGAAATGTATCCGTGTGACAGCCCAAAATTGACCCTAGACGGGATGTGGTTTCGGGACCACAAAACCGAGGCATAAAAATAATTTAAAATTTATTGTGATGCCTATGATATGTGTTAAATTGTGTGTGACATTTTTGATGATTTGGTTTAGTGTTATAAAGGTGAATTTCACTAGAAAGGACTTGTGTGAGAAAACTTAGAAATGAGATAGGCAAATGTTGAAGTGGCCTATTGATGCATACTAGGAAATGTTGTCCTTGCATGTCAAATTTCCCAAATTTGACTATAGTGGCCGCCAAGGTGGGTATGATGGGCAAGGGAAAACATGTTTCCAACATGTTTGGTTAGTGAGTTATGTATGAAGGAATATAATAAAAATTAGCATAAAAAATGAACAAAAATAAAGAAAGATGAGCATGGATGCCCCTTGTTGCCGTGAGTAGAGGAAAAGAAAGGAGAAATTTTGTTCATCCATTTTCACTTCTTGGCGAAAATACTAAGGAAAAGGGGAGGATTTTTGCTTCATGATTGGTTTAGAAGAGAACTAAAAGGAGATTTGGCTATACTTGCATCAATATTAAGGTATGTTTGAGGTGGTGTCATGAGATTCATGCTTGTTTTGGTTGCTTACTTGATGTGCATGTCAGCCATGGTTCAAATCCTTGTTATGCCATGAAAATGGTATTTAGCCAAGGTTGATATTGTGTTGAAACCATTGCATGTTAAATATGAAGCTTGTTAATGGTATATGTGATGGGGGATTGATGGCTCTTGGACTTTCTTTTTAGTATTTTTGAGTAAGACATTAAGTTCTTTTCTTAATCATGACCAAAATGATGGTGTGTGATGTATTCGGTCATGGTATATCCACAAGTATGATTCATGCATGTTGCATGGTAGGTAAGATTTGAGCTTTGGATATGTGTTTATATTTGGATATAAACAACTTAAGATTCGGCCCTTGCACCTACATGAATATGTGTTTGCACATGATGAATTGGTATGACATATATACTATTTCAAGGTGTATATTTGCTTGTGATGATGTTTTCGGTTATGTAGTAAATGAAAGATGTGCATTGAGCTACAATATGTAATGCGTTAGTTAGTAAATGCATGCTGTTTTTTTTTGTGTGTGGTATTAAGTGTAAAATTGGCCTCAACATAGACATGCATATTCGGCCAAATGAAGTAGATTGGTGCGCATGTTTTCGGTTAGAGGCAACCGTATTGAAGCCTTATCTTGGCTTAGATAATTGACTAAATGGGTAATAAGTGAGGATGGTTGCCGAATATACAAACATACATATGCATGTGTAATTGAATTATGAATGTTTAGCAAGATGGTTAAACTAGTTAATTTATTGATTAAGCTCAAGGAGTTAAAGAAGGAGAATCAAGCAAGGGAAAGACGAAGGTCATCGAGTAGCCGACTTGGATTGTTTTACCCAACACAAAGTAAGTCATTAAGCGTATATTTGGTGTTGATTTAAATGATCATAATATATATGCAAATGTGTTTAAATGAGTTGATGTGTAAATGGAAATGTATGTGTATGGAATGATGCCATTGTTGAATGTATAAAGGCAGCAAAATGCATAAGGTATTGGTCTCGGCACTAAGTGTGTGCGGGTATAAATGGACACGGTGACAAGATTGGCACTAAGTGTGCGGGTTTAAATTGTACAGCACTAAGTGTGCGAGTTTGATTATATAGCACTAAGTGTGCGAGCTGAAAATATATAGCACTAAGTGTGCGGATTCACTATATGCTCTTGTATTACAATTGGCACTTGAGTGTGCGACATTATCGAGTTAATCCGGACAGCGGATCGGGTAAGTACCTTGAGCTCATGACGAATAGGCAATACATTCATGCTCGGGGTTGAGCTTGGTAAGCTTGAAATCTATGTGATGATTGCAATTGTATGATTGTGGTTCAATGAGTTGGTGTGTAAAATGCCTCAAATATCTTATTGTATAGAATATGAAATGTGGATGTATGACTTGGTATGAGATTGAACCGAAAGGTCCGAGGAATTATGGTATAGTTTCGATATGGATGAAGTACCTAGCCTCGTTTATTGTTTGATGTTGCGAAAACTTTATTAATGGATGGTTGATGAATGCTTATGACTTACTGAGTTATAAACTCACTCGGTGTTTTCTTGTCACCCATTTTAGGTCTCTTGGACTCGTATTGTCGCGTGCTCGGAACCGTCGTTGAAGTCATCACACCGGCTGGAAATCTTTTGGTATTGTCTTCGTTGTTGAAGAACATTTGGCATGTATAGGCTATTATGTTTTGTTGAACTGTGGGTTGTAAACTTTAAGCCATGTGAAAATGGCCTATGTGGTCGTCGAGTGGGATGCTAGAACCTATAGCCACGAGTCTTAGAAACTTTAATTTTGATAAGGTGGCCATAATTTGTGTCATGTATGATGGATGATTAAGGCCAAGGAAAGATTCATGAAATTGGCATAGTCTACTGCAGTAACTGTTGCTGACAGCAGCAGTGAGATGAGATTGAAAAATCACTACAAATAGTAGAAGTAGAATTAAATAGTGAATAAATTATGAAATTGAACCTTGATGAATCTATTTTTATATGGATGAAACGAAACGACCATATGAGCAGTATACTGAGAGATATTAAAGTTCTCGTGAGACAGGGCCAGAACGGTTTCTGGGTCCCCTGTCGCGACTTTGAAAATTTACTATAAATTATCCAGAAAGAATTAGAAGTCATTCCTTATATTTTCAGATTCCATTTTGAGTCTAGTTTCATTACAAACAATGGGCACCAGTATTAAATCCCTGTACAGAGAGATATTCAAGTTGTAACGCGCGAAGGTCAGTGTAGTCGACCCCTGTAACATGGGTGACTTTAACTAATAAACTGTACCAATTGGGCCGACCAAAAATTCTATAAATAAATCCATGGATGTATATATGAGTCTAAATTCAGGGAAAATTTATAGAATCAGTTTCCGAGTTTTGGAACTCGAGATATGATTTTTAAGGCGACCATGATGCAGTCTTCCAGCCTGTCTGGAAATGCCAAATTGGTTGGTACTTTGAGAGGATTTGGCCCGTTAACCCCTCGTGTCCGACATCGGCGACGGTCACGGTTTCGGGGTGTTACAATTTTATTGGTATCAGAGCCAGGTTTAGTCGGTTCTAGGACTACCATAGAGCGTGTGAGTCTAGCTATACATGCCAATTTGTTAGTGCTTAATAATGTGATGACTTCTGACGGTTGAAATTTTTGTTTTGATTAGCGATGGAACCCGGGATAGAGAGACCCTTGGCGGATGACGATGAAAGTGTAGCGGCTGCTCCCGCAAGGGGACACCGCTGTTGAGCCTCGGTCATCCGCGAATAATCAAAATAAAGGGCGAAACAAGCCTTCTTCACCATGATGAATGAGTGGGCGCATAATATGCCCGAACCAACCCGGCTGTCCAACCATTCCCGAATTTAAATACTCCCCCAAGAGTCCGCAATGCCTCTAGTTACTGATCCCGTGAGGCTAAGCAAACCACCAGTAGACTTGATTAGGAAGCGGGGCGAGGAATTCAAGGCCATAGTCATGATGATGCCGAAAGAGCCGATTTCGCTCGATAACACCATTCGAGTGTTAGATGAACGCCATGCACACCGATGAATGTCTTAAGTGTGCTATATCCTTGTTAAGAGACTCACTTACTATTGGTGGAGGACTTTAATTTCCATAGTCCCAAATGAACAGGTTACTTGGGATTTCTTTCAATCCAATTTTGAAAGAAATACATTAGTCAACAGTTCATCGATCGAAGCGTAAGGAATTCTTGGAACTCAAGCAAGGCCGGATGATCAGATCTCAATCGAACATGAGTTCGTAAGACTTAGTCGGTATGCTCGGGAGTGTGTGGTGATGAGGTTGCTATGTGCAAAAGATTTGAAGAAGGATTGAATGAAGACTTAAAGTCGCTAGTGGGTATTTTGGAGATAAAGGAGTTCGTAACACTAGTCGAACGAGCCTGCAAGGCGGAAGAACTCGGAAGGAAAAGAAGAAGGCTGAATTTGAAGCAAGAGATTACCGTAAAAGATCAACGAGTAAAGCTCCATTCTCGGTACAGTAAAGAGGTTCGGGAGGACACCAAGAAGTCGAGGCGATCAGGGAATTTCCATTAGAGCCCGACCATCGACGGACTCCGAGCTACATCGGTAGCTAGTGTGGGCAATAATCGTCAAGAGAGACTGAATACCCCAATGTGGAAGACGACACCTAGGTGAATGTTGGGGTAAGTCTGTTAACAAGACTTTATTACGGATGTGGTTCAAGGACCACTTCATTAGAGATTGCACGGAGTTAGATGAGAAGAATAAGATGCAAGGTGCAAGATCTAGTGGGCGACGGCTAGAGGTAGACCCCGAGGATTTCGAGGAAGTAGGGGTGGTAATCGAGAGGAGCCACCGATCGGTGTTCGATCCGAGACCCGTGCTCTGCTAGAGCATATGCCATCCGCGACGAGAGGAGGCATCCTCCCCGACGTTATCACTGGTACTTTTACTCTCTTTGATACTAGTGTGATTGCATTGATTGACCCCGCTCTACTCATTCATATGTATGTGAAACTTTAGCATCCAAGAAGACTCTACCGTTGAGTCTCTTGAGTTCGTAATTCGAGTGTCAAACCCTTTGGGTCAATACGTACTCGTTGATAAAGTGTGCAAGAGATGCCCCTAATAATTCGAGAATCTGCTTTTCCGCCGATCGATGCTTCTACCATTTGACGAATTTGATGTTATTCTTGGTATGGATTGGCTAATCAGTACATGATGCAAAGGTGGACCGCAAAGGAAAACCATTGATTTGAGGAGGAAATAATGAGGTAGTCCGAGTCGAGTCTCATCGATTTAAAAGGAGTGCCGTGATAATATCTCCTATGACCGCTCGGAGATATGTGAAAAAGGGGTGTGAAACATACCTTGCGTATGTGTTTGAAAGTAAAGAGACGGAAAAGAAACTCGAATCGGTACCAGTGGTTTGTGAGTATTCAGATGTTTTTTCGGAGGAGTTACCGGGATTGCCACTGGTTCGAGAAGTGGAATCCGGCATCGAAGTTGTACCGGGTACTACGCCGATCTCAATAGCCCCGTATCGTATGGCATTAACGGAGTTAAAGGAATTGAAGGTTCAATTGCAAGAATTGACGGATAGAGGTTTCGCTCGTAGAGTTTTTCTCCATGGGCGCACCGGTATTGTTTGTGAAAAGAAGGACGGAACCATGAGGTTGTGCATCGACTATCGTCAACTCAATAAAGTGACGATAAAGAATAAATATCCGTTGCCACGAATTGACGATTTGTTTGATCAATTAAAGGAGCCTCGGTATTTTCAAAGATAGATTTGAGATCGGGTACTATCGGTTGAGGTCCGAGAATCGGACATACCCAAAACCGCTTTTAGAACGAGGTACGGTCACTCTGAATTCTTTGTGATGCCGTTTGGGCTCACTAATGCCCTACGGTGTTTATGGATTTAATGAATAGAATTTTCAGGCCATACTTGGATCGGTTCGTAGTTG
The DNA here is from genome assembly GCF_025698485.1 of Gossypium arboreum. Taxonomy (NCBI): domain Eukaryota; kingdom Viridiplantae; phylum Streptophyta; class Magnoliopsida; order Malvales; family Malvaceae; genus Gossypium; species Gossypium arboreum. Next base: position 114,600,700 of record NC_069075.1, on the reverse strand, counting down.
TATTTATCGATGACATTTTGGTCTATTCGAGAGATGAAACCGAACATCTTTGAACACCGAGGCTAGTGTTGCAAATCTTACGAGATAAGCGATATATCGCAAAGTTCAAGAAATGTGAATTTTGGTTGAAAGAGGTTAGCTTTTGGGGCACGTGGTGTCCGTGACGGTGTCGGGATGGACCCGAACAAAATTTCGACCATAGTCGATTGGAAACCACCAAGGAATGTTACCGAAGTTAGGAGCTTTTGGGGCTTGCGGATACTATCGACGATTTGTGAAAGGTTTTTCGGTGATAGCTGCACCGATGACAAAACTACTTCAAAAGATGTTAAGTTCGAGTGGTCGAACGCGTCAAGAAAGTTTCGATCGACTAAAGACCCGTTTAACGAGGCCCCAAGATTAGTACAGTAGGAGTCCGGTAAAGAGTTTGTCATATCTGATGACGCATCCTTGCTTGGGTTAGGTTGTGTGTTGATGCAAGAAGGTCGAGTTGTGGCTTATGCGTCGAGACAACTAAAGCCGCATGAGAGAAACTATCCGACTCATGACCTTGAACTAGCAGCCATAGTGTTCGCCTTGAAGATATGGCGGCATTACTTGTTTAGAGAAAGGTGTCACATTTATTCGGACCACAAGAGTCTAAAATATTTGATGACTCAGAGAGATTTAAACCTGCGACAAAGACGTTGGCTTGAGTTGTTGAAAGACTATGAACTCATCATTGATTACCACCCGGGAAAGGCCAACGTGGTGGCCGATGCTTTAAGTCGTAAAGCACTGTTTGCTTTGAGAGCGATGGATGCTAACCTATCCATTTCACCCGAGAAGGTGCTAGTAGTCGAATTAGAGGCCAAACCGTTGTTGATTCATCAAATACTTGAGTCTCAGAAGGTCGACGCTGAATTGGTCGCTAAGCGAGCCGAATATGTTTCGAATGAAGAATCGGAATTTCAGATTGACGACAAAGATTGCTTGACGTTCAAGGGTCGATTATGTATTCCAAGGAATTTGGAACTTGTTTCGAGGATTTTGAACGAGGCTCACAGTAGTCGAATGTCAATCCACCCGGGTAGTACTAAAATGTACAATGACCTGAAACGTCGGTTTTGGTGGCATGGTATGAAACGAGACATCTCTGACTTTGTTTCGAGATGTTTAATATGTCAACAAGTGAAAGCGGAGCATCAAGTGCCATCGGGATTACTTGACCGATCACGATACCCGAGTGGAAATGGGATCGAGTCACCATGGACTTTGTATCCGCATCGCCTTTGTCGACAAGTAAGAAGGATGTGATCGGGTCATTGTTGATAGATGACCAAGTCTGCTCATTTTATTCTGTTCGCACGGATTTTTCGCTGATAAATTGGCGAATTATCGTCTCCCAAATTATTCGATTGCATGGGGTGCCTTTTTCTATCGTGTCGGATAGAGACCCAAGATTTACATCGCGATTTTGGAAGAAATTGCAAGAGGCTTTGGGTACCAAGCTGCATTTTAGCAATCGCTTTTCACCCCAAACCGATGGTCAATCCGAATGGATAATTCAAATACTCGAGGATATGTTGAGATGTTGCATCCTTGAGTTTAGTGGTGCATGGGAACGGTATTTACCTTTGGTTGAATTCGCACAACAATAGCTTTCAATCAAGTATCAAGATGGAGCCTTACGAGGCTTTATACGGTCGTAAATGCCGTACCCATTATTCGGATGAACTTAGTGAAGGAAAAATCTTGAGGTTGATTTGGTTAAGGATGCCGAGCAAAAGTTCGAGTAATTCGTGAAAGTTTGAAAGTCGCCGGATCGCCAAAAGTCGTATGCGGATTTGAAAAGAAAAGATATTGAATATCGGGTTGGAGACAAGGTATTTCTCAAAGTCTCACCACGGAAGAAAGTGCTTAGATTTGGCCGTAAGGGCAAATTGAGTCCGAGGTTCATCGGTCCGTATGAAGTATCTGAATGAGTTGGGCCATGGCGTCATCGATTAATTTTACCCCGAGCTCGAAAAGATTCACAACGTTTTCCATGTTTCGATGCTTGACGATATAGGTCGATCCATCGCACGTAATCGACCGTCCGAGATTGAGATTCACCTAATTTGAGCTATGAAGAGGAACCGGTTCGCATTATGATGCGTGAAGTAAAAGAGTTGCGCAATAAGAAAATCCTGTTAGTGAAGGTGTTGTGGCATAAACACGAATTGAAGAAACCACTTGGGAACTTGAGGACTCTATGAAAGAGCGATACCGAGCCTATTCTTTGGTAAGATTTTCGGGACGAAAATTTCTTAAGTGAGGAGAGTTGTGACACCCAAAATTGACCCTAGACGGGATGTGGTTTCGGGACCACAAAACCGAGGCATAAAAATAATTTAAAATTTATTGTGATGCCTATGATATGTGTTAAATTGTGTGTGACATTTTGATGATTTGATTTAGTGTTATAAAGGTGAATTTCACTAGAAAGGACTTGTGTGAGAAAACTTAGAAATGAGATAGGCAAATGTTGAAGTGGCCTATTGATGCATACTAGGAAATGTTGTCCTTGCATGTCAAATTTCCCAAATTTGACTATAGTGGCCGCCAAGGTGGGTATGATGGGCAAGGAAAACATGTTTCCAACATGTTTGGTTAGTGAGTTATGTATGAAGGAATATAATAAAAATTAGCATAAAAAAATGAACAAAAATAAAGAAAGATGAGCATGGATGCCCCTTGTTGCCATGAGTAGAGGAAAAGAAAGGAGAAATTTTGTTCATCCATTTTCACTTCTTGGCCGAAAATACTAAGGAAAAAGGGGGAGGATTTTTGCTTCATGATTGGTTTAGAAGAGAACTAGAAGGAGATTTGGCTATACTTGCATCAATATTAAGGTATGTTTGAGGTGGTGTCATGAGATTCATGCTTGTTTTGGTTGCTTACTTGATGTGCATGTTAGCCATGGTTCAAATCCTTGTTATGCCATGAAAATGGTATTTAGCCAAGGTTGATATTGTGTTGAAACCATTGCATGTTAAATATGAAGCTTGTTAATGGTATATGTGATGGGGGATTGATGGCTCTTGGACTTTCTTTTTAGTATTTTTGAGTAAGACATTAAGTTCTTTTCTTAATCATGACCAAAATGATGGTGTGTGATGTATTCGGTCATGGTATATCCACAAGTATGATTCATGCATGTTGCATGGTAGGTAAGATTTGAGCTTTGGATATGTGTTTATATTTGGATATAAACAACTTAAGATTCGACCTTGCACCTACATGAATACGTGTTTGCACATGATGAATTGGTATGACATATATACTATTTCAAGGTGTATATTTGCTTGTGATGATGTTTTCGGTTATGTAGTAAATGAAAGATGTGCATTGAGCTACAATATGTAATCGTTAGTTAGTAAATGCATGCTGTTTTTTTGTGTGTGGGTATTAAGTGTAAAATTGGCCTCAACATAGACATGCATATTCGGCCAAATGAAGTAGATTAGTGCGCATGTTTTCGGTTAGAGGCAACCGTATTGAAGCCTTATCTTGGCTTAGATAATTGACTAAATGGGTAATAAGTGAGGATGGTTGCGAATATACAAACATACATATGCATATGTAATTGAATTATGAATGTTTAGCAAGATGGTTAAACTAGTTAATTTATTGATTAAGCTCAAGGAGTTAAAGAAGGAGAATCAAGCAAGGGAAAGACGAAGGTCATCGAGTAGCCGACTTGGACTGTTTTACCCAACACAAAGTAAGTCATTAAGCGTATATTTGGTGTTGATTTAAATGATCATAATATATATGCAAATGTGTTTAAATGAGTTGATGTGTAAATGGAAATGTATGTGTATGGAATGATGCCATTGTTGAATGTATAAAGGCAGCAAAATGCATAAGGTATTGGTCTCGGCACTAAGTGTGTGCGGGTATAAATGGACACGTTGACAAGATTGACACTAAGTGTGCGGGTTTAAAATTGTACAGCACTAAGTGTGCGAGTTTGATTATATAGCACTAAGTGTGCGAGCTGAAAATTATATAGCACTAAGTGTGCGAGCTGAAAATATATAGCACTAAGTGTGCGGATTCACTATATGCTCTTGTATTACAATTGGCACTGAGTGTGCGACATTATCGAGTTAATCCCGGACAACGGATCGGGTAAGTACCTTGAGCTCATGACGAATAGGCAATACATTCATGCTCGGGGTTGAGCTTGGTAAGCTTGAAATCTATGTGATGATTGCAATTGTATGATTGTGGTTCGAATGAGTTGGTGTGTAAAAATGCCTCAAATATCTTATTGTATAGAATATGAAATGTGGATGTATGACTTGGTATGAGATTGAACCGAAAGGTCCGAGGAATTATGGTATAGTTTCGATATGGATGAAGTACCTAGCCTCGTTTATTGTTTGATGTTGCGAAAACTTTATTAATGGATGGTTGATGAATGCTTATGACTTACTGAGTTATAAACTCACTCGGTGTTTTCTTGTCACCCATTTTAGGTCTCTTGGACTCGTATTGTCGCGTGCTCGGAACCGTCGTTGAAGTCATCACACCGGCTGGAAATCTTTTGGTATTGTCTTCGTTGTTGAAGAACATTTGGCATGTATAGGCTATTATGTTTTGTTGAACTGTGGGTTGTAAACTTTAAGCCATGTGAAAATGGCCTATGTGGTCGTCGAGTGGGATGCTAGAACCTATAGCCACGAGTCTTAGAAACTTTAATTTTGATAAGGTGGCCATAATTTGTGTCATGTATGATGGATGATTAAGGCCAAGGAAAGATTCATGAAATTGGCATAGTCTCTGCAGTAACTGTTGCGGACAGCAGCAGTGAGATGAGATTGAAAATCACTAAAATAGTAGAAGTAGAATTAAATAGTGAATAAAATATGAAATTGAACCTTGATGAATCTATTTTATATGGATGAAACGAAACGACCATATGAGCAGTATACTGAGAGATATTAAAGTTCTCGTGAGACAGGGCCAGAACGGTTTCTGGGTCCCCTGTCGCGACTTTGAAAATTTACTATAAATTATCCAGAAAGAATTAGAAGTCATTCCTTATATTTTCAGATTCCATTTTGAGTCTAGTTTCATTACAAACAATGGGCACCAGTATTAAATCCCTGTACAGAGAGATATTCAAGTTGTAACGCGCGAAGGTCAGTGTAGTCGACCCCTGTAACATGGGTGACTTTAACTAATAAATTGTACCAATTGGCCTGACCAAAAATTCTATAAATAAATCCATGGATGTATATATGAGTCTAAATTCAGGGAAAATTTACGGAATCAGTTTCCGAGTTTTGGAACTCGAGATATGATTTTTAAGGTGACCGTGACGCAGTTTTCCAGCCTGTCTGGAAATGCCAAATTGGTTGGTACTTTGAGAGGATTTGGCCCGTTAACCCCTCGTGTCCGACACCGGCGACGGTCACGGTTTCGGGGTGTTACAATCCGGGCCAAAGTCCCGCAGGCTTCGTGCTGGAAATGTATCCGGGCCAAAGTCCTGCGAGCTTCGTCTTGAAATGTATCCGGTTAAAGTCCCGAGCTTTGTCTTTGTAATATAATTTCGGTTTTATACCTAGTAGGCCAAGTGCCGATGAATTTGATAAAAGTATACAATTACAAGATCCTACACTAAGTTGACAAATTGAAAGTGCATTACATATTAAGTTGGCCAGGTATGTATCATGTACTCGTATGCGATTTTGATTTGAATTAAATTATAAATATATAAAGTGATGCATCTGTGAATAAGTGTTATGACTATAAATGTGATTGTGATATATTCGGTAAATGTGTGAAGTTATGTGAAGTGATTCTATGTTTATATTCAAATACAAACACTTGGTCCTTGTGGAAAGGTTTGTGGAAGTATATGATTTTATTTTTCGGTGATTACGATCATGGAAAATTAAATGTGAATATGATATTGTATTTCATTCGTTTCAATTGAACTAAAGCTGATAGTGAAGCATTTTAATGCCTATGTTGTATGAGTTCGATCTTGAATGACATGATATACATGTTTAGATAATTTGAATGCAAGGAATGTGTGAAAGAGCAAATTTGTAATAAATTTGCTTGGGACAAGAATCGTAAGCGTGATTTTGGAAAATCACCATAAATTTTGGAAATTGAATTAGAAGCTGAATAAATTATGAAATTAAATCTTAATGAGTCTAGTTTCTTATAAAAGAAACCGTGTAAGCAAAAGAATTTTAGATAATGAGATATTTGAAGTGGAGTGAGATAGAGTCAAAATGACTTTGAAATCCCCTGTTCTGTCTTTAGAAAATCATTGTAAATTGTACAATGATGATTATAAGATAAAATTTATATTCTTAGACTCCTTAATGAGTCTAGTTTCAAATTAAGTAAACGATAACATATTTCGAATTCTGTATAATGAGAAAATTGATTTATAGTGAAGAGTGGTCAGAATAGTCAAATAGTGAAACAGGGAAAACTTCAATAAAAATCTGGTATTGATTGGTCAAACCAAAAATTCTGAATATTTTATGGATGGAAGATATATAAGTATATTTTTAGGAAAAATTAACGGCACTTTATTTGGAGTTTCTTATCTCCAGTTATAAATAATTTAGTGACTGTTGCTCAAGAAAATAGCTTGTAGTGAATTTGTGATGTTGTTGCAAACATGGTTAAAACTAGTTAATAAGATACTTTTCTAGTTCTTATGATCTTATTTGTGATTTCAATATTTGGTTTTAATTGAGTTCAGATTCAAGTGAGGTGAATTTGCTAAATATGCATTATGTTCATGGATACTTGGCCGAAATGGCAATTACCTAGGAATGATTTCTTGAAAATTTGAAATAATCGATCTATAAGTAAATTAATTGTTTGCATTGCTTAAAACTTACTAAGCATTGAAGCTTACTCCGTGTTCTCTTTTCCATTCCTTTTAGGTTTATCCTTTAGTTCGAGTTGGAAGAGCCGGAGATATCATCACACTATCGAGTCATTATGTGAGTTGAGAAGATGGTATATCATCATGATTTAAGGCATGTATAGGATAGACTATAGGTAGAATGATATTTTGACTTTGTATACATTATAGCCATGCGAAGATGGCTCGCTTATTTTGTTTAGAGAAGCCTTATAATTGAACTAATGTGTTGAAATGTTTTAGTTATAACTTGATAGTACTTAATTTGTTATTAGATATTCGGTTATGTTTTGATAGTTAGTCATTTTGGAAATTTATAAGAGCTCTTATGAAAAATCAATGAGACGGGTTGCATTGTTGATAATTTATGTCTGGTAAATATCCTTGACCTTATAGAAGTTTTATTCAGTCAAGTAATACCTCATAACCTTATTCCGGCAACGGATACGAGTTAGGAGTGTTACAGATTATATGTGAAAAGAAAAGTTTTTAATTATTTGAGATTTCATGGCCCTGTTTAGTATGGAGTGTTAGTAAAAGTCAAGTAGCACCTCGAACCCCGTCCCAGCGTCGGATGCGGGCGAGGGGTGTTACAAAGACCAGATGTTAGAGCACCTGTAAGGGCCTATGCTATCCGTGCTCGTGAAGAGGCATCCTCCCCCGATATAATTACGTGTACATTTTCTCTTCATGATGTTAATGTTATTGCTTTGATTGATCCGGGTTTGACCCATTCCTATGTTTGCATGAAATTGATGCCTAGTATGAACATGTCCATAGAGTCTACAGGATTTGTGATTAAAGTATCGAATCTATTGGGTCAGTATGTTTTAGTAGACAAAGTATGTAAATTTTCCCTTTGATGATTAGAGGTTACTGTTTTCTGGTCGATCTCATGCTATTGTCATTTGATGAGTTTGATGTGATTCTTGGTATGAATTAGTTGATTGCGCATGACGTGATAGTGAATTGTGGAAAGAAATTCATTGAGTTGAAATGTGAAAATGGTGAAATTCTTCGGGTTAATTCAGATGAGTTAGATAGTTCAATTGCCATTTCTGTTATGTCGCTCAGAAATGCTTGAGAAAAGGAGATGAAGCTTATCTTTATTTTTTGTTGAATACTAAAGATCCAGAGTTGAAAATTGAATCAGTGCTTGTGGCATGTGAGTTTCCTGATGTGTTTCTAGAAGAACTACTAGGTTTACCTCCTATCAGAGAAGTTGATTTTGGTATTGAATTGGTTCCGGGTACAACACCTATTTCTATTGCTCCTTATAGAATGGCTCTAATGGAATTGAGAGAATTAAAAGTTTAGTTGCAGGAACTAACAGAGAAAGGCTTTGCAAGACCTGTTGTTCACCGTGGGGTGCACCAGTGCTCTTTGTGAAAAAGAAACATGGCTCGATGAGATTGTGCATAGATTATCGGCAGCTTAACAAGATGACTATTAAGAACAAGTATCCACTGCCTAGAATTGATGATTTGTTTGATCAATTGAAGGGAACTACTGTGTTCTCCAAGATAGATTTGAGATCCGGATATTATCAGTTGCGAGTTAAAGAGTCAGATGTCCTGAAGACTGCTTTCTGGACTAGGTATGGCCATTATGAGTTCCTTGTGATACCATTTGGCTTGACTAATGCTCCTGCCGTTTTCATGGACTTAATGAATCAAATTTTCAGACCTTACTTGGATAAATTTGTAGTTGTGTTAATTGATGATATCTTGATTTATTCTCATGATAAGACTGAGCATTTAGAGCATTTAAGAATAGTTTTACAAACTTTGAGAGATAATCATCTTTATGCCAAGTTTAGCAAAAGTGAGTTCTGGTTAAGGGAAGTTAGTTTTCTTGGACATATAGTCTCAGGTGAAGGTATTAGAGTTGATCTGAGTAAGATTTCAGCCATTGTTGATTGGAAACCTCCTAGGAATGTATCAGAGGTCAGAAGTTTTCTTTGTAACACCCCGTACCCGAGTCCGTTACCGGAGTCGAACACAAGGTGCACACAGACTTAACTTAATTATTATCACAGTCCATTTAAAATTTTCCAGACAAGCTGGTTACTGCATCACTGTCGCCTTAAAAATCATATCTTGAGTTTCAAAGCTCAAAAATAAGTTTCGTAATTTTTCCCTGAAACTAGACTCATATGTCCATCTACATATTTTTTTCTAGAATTTTTTGTTGGGCCAATTGGTACAGTTTATTAGTTAAAGTCTCCTCTGTTTCAGGGATCGACTACACTGACCTTCGCGCATTACGACTTGGATATCTCCCTGTACAGGGCTGCAATACTGATGCCGTTTGTTTCTATAGAAACTAGACTCAAAGGGGAATCTATAAATATAAGCCATGACTTTAATTGTCTCTGGATAATTTATAATAAATTTTCAAAGTTGAAACAGGGGATCCAGAAACCGTTCTGGCCCTGTTTCGCGAGAACTTTAATATCTCTTAACATATAACTCATATGACCGTTTCGTTTCTTCCATATGAAAGTAGATTCATCAAGGTTAATTTAAATAATTTATTCACTATTTAATTCTATTCCTACAAATTTCAGTGATTTTTCAAATCCACACCACTACTGCTGTCAGCATCTGTTTTCAAGGTAAGCTTTACCTATTTCGTGGTTTCCATGGACCAACTAGAGTTTTGTCATACATAGGTCCACATATAATCATATTTAGCCATTCCAATGGCTGATCATTTGCCCAACACTTCCATTCCAGTCCATAGTCACATCATGAAACCATACATATATACATAAACACAAATGGTCTAATGCCATACTCCACTTCTACGAGCCATTTTCGCATGGTACACACACACATACATCACAAAACGTGCTTGAAAAACAACAAAGGGTAGTCCTATACATGCCATTTCAAAGCTCAACCAAAATTGTACCAAAAGGGGCTTTGATAGTGTGGGAGACTTGACTTCCAAAATCCCGAGTCCGATGGTGACGAGCCAAAATCTATAAAAGAGAAACAAAGAAACGGAGTAAGCAATTTATGCTTAGTAAGTTTCGAGCAAGAATTTAAACACAACTGAAGTATAGCATTCACATAATTAAACGGATAATTCCGCGTATTCATATATTCAAATCATTTCTACTTTACATTCCAACCCCTATGTTCATACATAAGGGATCATCTTAGCCAAATACCGGAAGCTCATTACTCAACTGAGCGAATATTATTCAAAAGAACTCAACTATTCCAATGCACATATGAACATACCTCAATGCTGAAATTTTTTTTTCAAACGCATTAACTGGGATTTTTACAGCAAGATCGTTCATTCCCGAATCACGTACCTTCGGATCTTATCCGGATATAGCGACTCGCTCAAAAGCCTTTGGGACATAGCCCGGTTATAATAGCTCGCACAAATGCCTTCGGGACTTAACCCGGATTTGGGAACTCGCACAAATGCCTTCGGATCTTAGTCCGGATATGGTCACTTAGCACAAAGCCTTCGGGACTTAGCCCGGACATCATTCGAATCATCATGCACATTTAACACTAAATCATGACACATTTGTATTTCATTTTCATTAGCAAAACTCAAACACAAGACACTTATCACTCTTGCAATTTCGGCTCAATATCCACACACAAGGAGCATGATTTCGATTTGCTTAAAACATGATCTAATCAAATCATAATTTAAGCTCTATTACTCAAGAACTTACCTCGGATGTTGTCGAACAATTCCGATGGCTATTCGACCACTTTTTCCTTCCCTTTAACGGATTTAGTTCCCCTTTGCTCTTGAGCTTAATTTAACAAATAAATTGATTTAATCATTTGAGCATCGAAAAGAGGAATTCAAGGTACGTAGCCCACATATATTCATTAGAAATTAAAGTCACATATGTACGGAAATCATGAATCAAACTCAACACATTAGTTAGTACTCTCCTTAGCCGAATTTTCTAAGTCAAGATGAAGCCTTCAACATGCTTACTTATGGCTGAACAACACATCAATCTATGTACTCATTCATGTGGCCGAATATGCATGTTGATGTTGAGGCCAATTACATATTTAATACCACACATAAATGGCATACATTTTACTAACTAATGCATTACATATTGTAGCTCAATACGCATCTATCATTTACTTCATAACCGAAACATCATCATAAGAAAATATATACCTTGAGATAGTATATATGTCATACCAATACATCATGTGCAAACATATATACATATAGGTGCAAGGGCCGAATCTCAAGTTGATTATAACCAAATATAAACATATATCCAAAACACAAATCTTACCTACCATGCAATGAGCATAAATCATGCTTATGGATATACCATGGTGAATACATCACAACACCATACCATTTCAATTTTGGTCATGGTTAAACAAAGAACTTAATGTCTCACTAAAAATGCTAAAAAGAAAATCCAAGAGTCATCAACCCACCATCACATATATCATTAACAAGCTTCATATTTAGCATGCAATGGCATTAACACAAAATCCACCTTGGCCGAATACCATTCCCATGACATAGCAAGGATTTGAACCATGGGCTAATTAGAACTCAAGCTAGCAACTAAAAACATGCATGAATCTCATGGCACAACCTCAAACATACCTTAATCTAGATACAAGTATGGCCAAACCTCCTCCTAATCTTCTTCCAAACCAAGCATGAAGCAAAACTCCTCCTTCTTCCTTAGAATTTTCGGCCAAGAGAGAATGAAAAGGATGAACAAAATTTTTTTTCTTTTCTTCAACTCACGGCAAAAGGGGGGGACACTCACACCATTCTCTCTTTTTTTTTTCCTTTCATTATTCAATTCCCATGCTCATTATTTTATTTTTTTCTTAAATACACCATTGTCACAACATGTTTTATGACATGTTTTTGCCCATCACTCTTTGTCATGGCCGGCCACTAGCACTTAGGGGGGGAAATTTGACATGCAAATCCTCCTTTTTGATTACATGCACTATTAGGTCCTTATAGATTCACCTATCACATTTCAAACGTGTTACACCTAAGTCCTATTGACTAAATTCACATGCAATCGACTAAATCGAAGCTTGAAATTTTCACACATTCATAATTACATATTCTAGACAATAAATATTACATTCAAACATTTCAGTGACTCGGTTTAGCGGTCCCAAAACCACTTCCCGACTAGGGTCAATTTTGGGCTGTCACATTCTTGGTCTCGCCAGTTAGTATAGATGATTTGTAGAAGGATTTTCCATGATAGCTACTCCATTGACAAGATTGCTACAGAAAGATGTCAAGTTTGAATGGACTGAAAAGTGTCAGCAGAGTTTTGACAAGTTAAAGGCATTGTTGACTAAAGCTCCTGTCTTAGTACAACCAGAACCAGGTAAAGCGTTTGTAATTTACAGTGATGCATCCTCGAATAGACTAGGTTGTGTACTTATGCAGGAAGGAAAGGTAATTGCTTATGCCTCTAGATAGCTAAAGCCACATGAGAAAAATTATTCGATACATGATTTAGAACTAGCTGCCATTGTATTTGCGTTGAAAATCTGGAGACATCACTTGTATGGTGAGAAGTGCCGAATATTTACTGATCATGAAAGTTTTAAATACTTGATGACTCAGAGAGATTTGAACTTGAGGCAAAGAAGATGGCTACATCTGATTAAAGATTATGAACTAGTGATCGTTTATCACTCGGGTAAGGCAAACGCAGTTGCTGATGCTTTGAGTAGAAAATTTTTAATTGCATTAAGAGCTTTGAACACTAGTTTAACCTTATCAGATGATGGTTCTATCTTAGTCGAATTAAGAGCTAAGCCAATGTTTCTTGAAGAAATTTGTGAAGTTCAGAAAGATGACAATGAGTTGCAAGCCAAAAGAGCTTAGTGTGATTCAGGTATAGAGTTTGATTTTCAGATCAGTTCTGATGATTATTTAATGTTCAGAAATCGGATATGTGTAGCAAAGAATGATGAGCTTATTCGAAAGATTTTAGATGAAGCACATAGCAGTTCCTTGTCTATCCATCTAGGTAGTACAAAGATGTATAATGATTTGAAGAAAATGTATTGATGGGTAGGAATAAAGAGAGATATCTCAGAGTTTGTTTCTAGATGCTTGATCTATCAGCAGGTAAAAGCCGAACATTAGGTATCTTCAAGTTTATTGTAGCCTGTGTTAGTTCCTGAGTGGAAATGGGACCGAGTTGCCATGGATTTTGTGACAGGATTGCCATTGACACCGAGAAAGAAAGATGCAGTATAGGTTGTGATTGATAAGCTAATGAAGTTGGCTCATTTTATTCCAGTTCATATGGATTATTCACTTGACAAGTTGGTCGAATTGTATATTTCAGAGATAGTCAGACTACATGGTTTACCGTTATCGATTATTTCAGATAGAGACCAGAGATTCACTTCGCGATTTTGGAAGAATTTACAGGAAGTTTTAGGCACAAAGTTGAGTTTTAGTACAGCTTTCCATCCTCAGACCGATGGTCAGTCAGAGAGAGTTATTCAGATACTTGAGGATATGCTCAGATGTTGTGTCTTAGAATTTCAAGGTAGTTGGGAGAAATATTTGCTGTTGGTATAGTTTGCTTATGATAATAGTTACCAGTCAAGTTTGAAAATGGCACCTTATGAAGCTTTGTATGGACGTAAATGTCGCACACCTTTGTATTGGGCAGAGCTTAAAGAAAATCAGATTTACAGGGTTGATTTAGTTAAAGAAACTAAAGAGAATGTGAAAGTTATCAGAGATTGCTTGAAAGCAACTTTAGATAGACAGAAGTCTTATACAAACTTGAAAAGAAAAGAGATTGAGTACCAAGTTGGTGACAAAGTGTTCTTGAAAGTATCCCCATGGAAGAAAGTCTTTAGATTTGGCAAGAAAGGCAAACTAAGTCCACGTTTTATTAGACCATTTGAGGTGACTAAAAGAGATGGACCATTAGCATATCGGTTAGCTTTACTGCCAGAGTTAGAGAAGATTCATGATGTGTTTCATGTGTCCATGTAACGTCATTACCGTTCTGATCCTTCACATGAGATTTCACAGACAGAGGTTGAGATTCAGCAAGATATGACTTATGGTGAAAAACTGGTAAAGATTTTAGCTCGAGAGGTCAAGCAACTAAGGAACAAAAGTATTGCACTTGTGAAAGTATAATGGAATAGGCATGTGGTAGACGAGGCTACATGGGAGCCTGAAGAGGTTATGTGAAAACAGTATCCAAATCTTTTCACAGGTAAGATTTTCGAAGACGAAAATCCATAAAGGGGGGAGAAATGTAACATCCCAAAATAGGGCCTAAACAGAATAGTGGTTGCGAAACCACAAATTTGAGATAGAAAAGTTTATTTCAATTAATTTTTATAATTTATCGAGTGATTAGATACATGTGTTAGAGTATCGATGGAAAATTTTATACATAGCATGCTTAATTTACCTACTAGGGCTTAATTGCAAAAGTTGGTACATATGAGTTTTAAATGCTAAAGGATTAAATTGAAGAGTATAATTAAAGTAGAGGTCCTTAAATGGTAATTAGAACATTAGGTTTTCATGGACAAAATGGACATACATAGATAAAAATAACTAAAGTTTTAATGAAGGGTATTTTAGTCATTTGGTAATTAAAAGATTAAAAAAGGGAAAAAGATGGCAAAATGTGTCATCTTCTTCATTAGGCCAAAATTTTAAGGGTTCTTCATAGCTAGGGTTTTTTCAAGCTTCCAAGCTTCATAGTAAGTGATTCCAAGCCCCGTTTTTAATGTTCTTTTCATTTTTGAAGTCCTAGTAACTTGATTTAGCTTATTCTAGCAATAATTTAACCTAGGGTTCATATTTGGAAAAATACCCATAGGTGAAATGTGTTTATTTTGATGTTTTATGGTAGAATATAAAGCTTGAAATTATGTTAAACGACTTGAGCTAAGCGATTTTAAGCGAAAACGAGTAAAACGACATAACGGTAAAAATACCTAATAGTCATAAGTACATGTTAAAGTAGGAATCTGATGTTGCCGTAGGTAAATAAATGATCAGTATGTCATAAAACATAAGAATTAGGGATAAAGTTTCATTTTCGAGCCTTGGGGAAAAAGTGTAAATATGCAAAAGTTTAGGGGCAAAATCATAATTTTTCCAAAGTTAGAGTTAAGGACAGTTTTGATAAATGTGAATACTAAATAAGTTAAATTTCTATTATAGATCAAGAAGAACGGAATTTGGGGTTAGACCGAGGAAAGAAAAAGTTTGAGGACTAAATCAAAATATTTGATCGTATTTTGTATCGAGGTAACTTTGCGGTAAATAAATGCTATTTTTTATTATTTATAATTAATGATGTTATTTTTCAGCATTTATATATTTATTTTGTAAATTTATTCCTTGATGATTCAAGCAAGAATTGACGGAGAAATGATACCAAAAAGTCCCAGTTGAACCTTAGGAATGTGTAGGATACAAATGTCTTGACATTAGGGTTTAAGGATACCAAGTAAGACCATGCCAAGGTAGGGCATTGGTAAGTTTTACAAGGTAAGGAAATCTTGTAAGACCATGTCAAGACATGGCATTGATAAACTACGATAAGGCAAAGATCCCATGTAAGACCATGCCAAGGCATGGCAATGGTGAGTTCATAAGGCAAGGATACCATGTAAGACCATGTCAAGACATGGCAATGGTAAGTTTAAAAAGGAAAGGTACCCATGTATCCTTAGTATTCCAAGTGGTTCAACGGAAAATTTAAAGAGTGTACTAAAGGGAAGGTAAGATAAGTCCATGTTCGAAAGGTTCAGGTTATCTTGATAATTCATTTAGAACGTTGTTATTTATTTACATGCAAACTTACTATGCTTTATGCTTACTCCCTTTCTTTTCTCTCTTTTTTTATAGTATTGCAAAGCCAACTCAGAAAATCGTAAGGATGTCGAAGATCGCCTCACACTATCAACGAGCTATTTTGTGTGTATGTCTTTATGATATGATTAAAGAATGGCATATGAATTGATAATGATTAGCTTATGATATAGCTAGATAAGAACATGTTTTGGTATTATGTATGCCTAAATGAGGTTTGATGCAAAGAAATTATGAAGGAATAAGAGTTGGCCATGGAACAGTTAGGTAACAGCAGCAGTGACGTGGGTTTGAAAAATCACTAAAAATTTTAGAAATGGAATTAAATGGTGAATGAGAAATAGAATTAAAGCTTATTGAATCTATGTTCATAGGAAAGAAACAGATCAAGTAAAGGATGTCTATATTCTGAGATATTTACATGTTTGTAAGACTGGTTCAGAGTGACTTTGTGATACCCTGTTCCACCTTTGGAAAATAACTAGAAATTGTACAAAAATAATTATAAGTCATAGTTTATATGGCTAGATTCCTTAGTGATTCTATTTTCATTAGAAAGAAATGGAAACATTATTCAAATTTTTTATAATGATATAATCATTTTTTAGTGAAGAGAGGTCAGGTTCGCTGAACTACGAAATAGGGGAAATTTTAATGAATAAACTGTACTAATTGACCAAACCAAAAATTCTGGAAAAATTATGGTAAGAAGATATATGAGTCTTGTTTCAGGGAAAATTTATGGATTTAAATTTAGAGTTTCATAACTATATTTATAATTAATTTAGTGACTATTACTTAGATGGACAATTTTATTATGAATAGTGAAATAAATTGTTTTGATTTGTGTAAGTAATTGGAAAATTTTTAGTGCTCCCGGTTTGGTCCTGAACCGTTCCAATTGCATGTTTTAGGTCCTTGAATGCCATTTTTAGGGATTTATTGGATAAATATGAGCAAATTAATTTTTCAAAGTAAAAAAAAAATTATGCCCTGAACAAGTAAGATAAGTCTGGTAACGCCTCATGCTCGACTCCGGCGACGATCTTGGGTAAGGGATGTTACAAATCATCTTTCTGAGGCTGCTTGGTTGGTTGGCCACTGATAGTTATTACTGGCAATTCTTTCAATAATCTCGTAAGCATCGTTATAAGACTTAGAAAGAAGAGCTCCATTTGCTGAAGCATCCACCATCATTCTAGTATAAATATTGAGACCAATATAGAAAGTCTCCATTTGAACACAACAAGGAATGCCATGATAAGGGCACTTTCGTAATAAATCCTTGAATAGCTCCCATGCCTTATCTAAATATTCTTCATCAAGTTGCTGAAATGAAGTGATTTCATTTCAGATCTTGGCAGTTAAAGATGGAGGGAAATATTTCATTAAGAAACGTTCAACCAACTCTTTCCATGTAGTTATGGAACCAGACAGTAGGGAGTTCAACCACGTTGTTGCTCTATCTCTTAAGGAGTATGGAAATAATCTCAGTCTCAAGGCATCATCAGTCACCCCAACTAGTTTAAATAAGTCACTCACTTCCAAGAATAGCCGAGGATGAAGATGTGGATCTTCAATAGGAATCCCACTAAATTGACCCATATTTTGCAACTTTTGGAACATGACCAGCTTTGGCTCAAATTGTTGTGGCTCGATTTTAGGTCTCCTAATACTCAAATTAAGCTCGATCAATAAAGGAATGGCATATTGTTGAATGGCACAATTTCTGTCATTGGCAACAATGGTCGGATTGTGAGTACTATAAGCGAATGTTCCTCCTGGATTTTGGTTTCAATTTTCGAAATTCATATCTTCGGTCCTTCCTTGGTTCACTTGTCTTCTCCTTTGTCAGAAAATCCTTTCAATTTCAGGGTTTACAGGGAGTAAGTCAATAATTTGATAAATGCAAAATTAACAAAAAAAAGTAGACCAAAATGCAAAATTAACAATTTCAAAATAATGTCTTTTAAAATAGCCCCCGGCAACGACGCCAAAAAATTGGAACGACATAAATGTGCAAGTGTACACAATCACAAAAAGTAATAAAGTGACAAGTAGATATCGAATTATCGTACCCACAGGGACTGTGAAAAGAATTATTTATGAATGCAATTTAAAATACTTTGGTAAAAAAAATATTTTGTTTTGAAAAGGGTGATTAAAAAAAGTAAGATTTTAAAATAAATAAAAATAAAAGTTCTAATGCACGATTAAAAAATGTGATTTAATCAAGATGACATAATTGTGTTGGATTAATTACATTTCTTTAAATTAGAATTATTAAACTCATGTTTATGTTGTTATGAATAAATTCACGGCAACTCGGTAATTTGCTAACTTATGAATATACTCTCCTACACAAATCCATTCATCTCTTAACATATCCCTATGTTAATCCAATCGATTAAACAGATTCTAATAAGCAAACATGTTATTGCACATACATACTCATTAAATTCAACTAATCTCTTGCATATTCCAATGTCAATTCAAACAATTAATTAAATCTAATAAGCACATAAAAGACTATGTGAGGTAACAAGGAATCCTTACCTTGAAACAGTTTAATCACAGTAATCTTGAAAGTTATGCAAGGCAAATGTATCGCCAGATACAATGCTAATTTAACCTTCAGCAAACTTAGAAGAATAAACATGCACTGATTAAGTATTGTGTCAATTAATTGCAATTTCAATCCGTTTAAATAATTAATTTGTTAGTTCCCTCACAATTATAATGCAAGAATAACTTAGGCATGATTTTACTTAATCAAGAATTTTACCAAGGCCTATAACAGCATAAATACAATTTTAATAATTTAAGAGGACAAAATGCAATCAAACCAACACAAATTAAATTCAAGCTAAGCTGATTAAATTAACCATTCCAACAACATAAATATTTATAGATGTGTTCATCACAAAAATAACAAAATTTAAAGAGATAGGGAACAAGAATCAAATCCGGGGTTTTTCTGTGGCTTGACTGGGTTGCTCCTTTCTTCCTTCTTTGTTGTCCTCGCTGATCAAGGCTACTATGAACACTCAATTGCTGCTCCAAAATGGGTAAAAAAGATCCCTATCTCAAGATGAGAAATCGGCAAAAGAGTAAGGAACTTTGAATGGGAAAATGAGAGAAAGTGGAGAGAAGAGAGAAAAGATGTAAATGAATGAGATGTGTTTCAAATGATAAGCTTCATGGGTTTTTATAGCTGAATAGGGATGCTAAAAATAGTTAAAATTATCAGCCAAAGAGCCCTCCCTTGGCAAGCCACACATGTGTCAAGTTTGATGATTTCAAACTTGCTAAATTAAGCTTGGGGCAAATCTAGAAAGCCACTATTTGTGGAGGGGTTTGAATGTTATTTGAACAAGTCTTCAAGGGCCTCTTTGCAAGCTAAATAATCAGCCAATAATCTTATTTGGGTCAGCACATGGGGCGGTTTTGGGCTGTCCATTACTTGGTCGATTCGATTCACGCGTTTCGGCTCAACTGGACCACTTTTCATAATTTATTAATAATAATTTATTAACCCAAATTAAATTGGATATAATTAAAATTAATTATATTATGAATTAATACACATAATTTTGGATCGTCTTAGGATTAAAATTAATTCGCCTTGATACTTCAAATTACTTCGCGGTTTTGTGCTTCTAGCAGTGTCTGCTGAGCCATTTTTCACCCTTTGTGCAAATCTGTCGAAAATAACCAAAATTCATCAAAACTAGTTATAAGATTAATTAAAATTCAACATGTTCATATTTTAAGTACACTTTAATTATTTTATAAAAATTAATTATTTTTCGACAGGAATTTTTATCGAAACTGCATGAATTTAAGTTAAAAGGGGCATGAAAAAATGTGTAAATTTTTGTGTTTCCAGTTGTTATGAAAAAATTCACGGCAACTCAGTAACTTGTTAACTTATGAACATACTCACCTACACAATTACATTCATTTAACATATCCTTATGTCAATCCAAACGATTAAATAGATTTTAATAAGCAAACATGTTATTGCACATACATACTCATTAAATTCAACTAATCTTTTGCATATTCCTATGTCAATTCAAATGATTAATTAAATGTAATAAGAACATAAAAGACTATGTGAGGTAACAAGGTATCCTTACCTTGAAATAGTTTAATTACAATATTCTTGCAAGTTATGCAAGGCAAGTGTATCACCAGATACATTGCTAATTTAACCTTCAGCTACCTTAGAAGAATAAACATGCACTGATTAAGTATTGTGTCCATTAATTACAATTTCAATCCATTTAAATAATTAATTCATTAGTTCCCTCACAATTATAATGCAAGAACAACTTAGGCATGATTTTACTTAATCAAGCATTTTACCGAGGCCTATAATAGCATAAACACAATTTTAATAATTTAAGAGGATGAAATTCAATCAACCCAACACGAATTGTGACAGCCTTAAAACGACCCTAGTCGGAATGTGGTTTCGGGACCACAAAACCGAGGCATAAAAATAATTTAATATTCATTTTGATGCCTATAATATGTATTAATTCGTGTGTGACATTTTTGATGTCTTGATTTAGGGCCATAAATGTGAATTTCACTAAAAAGGACCTAATAGTAAACTTTGAAAGTAGGATAGGGAAATGTATGATGACTAATTGAATCATGCATGCAAAACAATGGTTTTGCATGTCAAATACCCCTTCTTTATATAAGTGGTGGCCGGCCATGATGGTCACATTTATATTATATGCATTAAATCTTAATTAAATGGCTATTATTTTATGCAAAAGAAAGGAAATTGATAAAAGAAAGAAAAAGAGAAATTTGGTTATGTTTTGTTCTTCTTGCCGTGAACTAAAGGAAGAGAAAAGGGGGGGAAAGAGCTAGGCATTCGGTCTTCTACTTGTTTGATTAAGGTAAGTTTTAAGTAAATTCTTTGAGATTTCATGAAAATTTAGTTGATGGATAGGTCTTTGATTGAGCCCATGTGTGAATTTTGATCCTTGTGGTGCTTTGGGCATTCGGCTAAGGTAGGAAACTTAGAAGATGATTTCTATTCCTTGTGTTTTATGAGTTGGGAGCTTAAATTGAAGTTGAATAAGGGGAATATGTGTATTGAGGATTTTAGTAATATGGAAATTCGGCTATGAGAGTGTGTGTGTGTGGTCACTTGCCGAATGTGGGTGTTAAGGTAGTAGGTTGGCCTAATTCTTGCATTAGAAATCTATTTGAGAAATTAGATAGGCTTTGAATGGTTGAAGCAACGAAATTAGAAACTCATGAACTTGATTTAAATACTTTAAATTTATGGTAGTTAAATGGAATAGAAAGGATCTATTCGGCCATAGTAGCTATTGAGGGTTTAAGTTTGTGATTCATGTTAAATTGGATGATAGGAAGAAAATCGGCTTGTGTATGTGTAGTTGCTTAATGTGAATTTAGGTAACCTTTCTTGTAACATTGGCATTTTAAAAGTGGCTAATAGGGATTTTAATGAAATTATGCCAAGGCCGAATGAATCATGAAGTGAATAAAAATGCTACATTGTGCTTATGTGTATATTCTGTAACACCCCAAACCCGAGACCGCTTGCGATTGTCGGACACGGGGTTAACAAGCCAAAACCACTTATGGCACCAACCAATTTGACATTCCTGTGCAACTGGAAAACGCATCATCGCTGTCGCCTTAAAAGCATATCTCGAGTTTCACAACTCGAAACTGATTCCGTAAATTTTCCTGAATTTAGACTCATATATCCATCCATGGATTTATTTCTAGAATTTT
This sequence comes from Gossypium arboreum, assembly GCF_025698485.1. Classification (NCBI taxonomy): domain Eukaryota; kingdom Viridiplantae; phylum Streptophyta; class Magnoliopsida; order Malvales; family Malvaceae; genus Gossypium; species Gossypium arboreum. The sequence continues at coordinate 114,579,114 of NC_069075.1, read as the reverse complement.
GGTCGGGCCAATTGGTACATTTTTAGTTAAAGTCACCCATGTTACGGGGTCGACTACACCGCCTTTCGCGCGTTACAACTTGAATATCTCTCTGTACAGGGTTTCAATATCGATGCCGTTTGTTTCTAATGAAACTAGACTCAAAAGGAATCTTCACATATAAGGAATGACTTCTAATTCATTCTGGATAATTTATGGTAAATTTTCAAATTCATGACAGGGACCCGAAACCGTTCGGTCCTGTCTCACGAGAACTTTAATATTTCTCGGATATCTGTTCATATGATCGTTTATTACTTTCATATGAAATAGACTCGTCAAGGTTCGATCGCATAATTTATTCACTATTTAACACCATTCCTACAAATTTTGGTGATTTTTCACATCCACGTCACTGCAAATTGGCAAAGACTGCTTTTAAGGTAGGCTTTACCTATATTGTAGTTCCCATGGACCAACTATAGTCTAGTCATACTTAGGTCCACATATGATCATATTTAGCCATTCCAATGGCTGATCATGTGACCAACTCTCTCTTTCCAAACCATAATCACATCATGAAACCAAATATAATTACAAACCACATATGGTCAAATTCCATACTCCACTTTTACGAACCATTTTCGCATGGCCGCACACATATACATCACAAAGTACAAAAAAAAAAAACAACCGAGGGTAGCCCTATACATGCCATATCCAAAACTCAACTAAAGGAGTACCAAAAAGGGCTTTGATAGTGTGGTTGACTTCAACTTCTATGATCCCGAATCCGATCGCTAACGAGCAAAATCTATAAACAGAGAAACAAAGAAACAGAGTAAGCAATTTATGCTTAGTAAGTTTCGAGCCATAATATACACACAACCAAAGCATAGCATTCAAGTAGCTAAACAATAATTCATATGCACAATTTCTCAAAGACATGCTTACTTCACAATCCCAACTCTCATGTTCATACACAAATAACGGCTTAGTTAATGCCGATAGCTCATTTATCATTGGGCGAATATTCATACGCACTTACTCATAGTGTGCAAAGCACACACAAAACATACCTTGTTGTTGGGAACTTCACAAGTGCATTAACTGAAAATTTTACAGCAAGCTTATAATTTTCAAATCACATACCTTCGAGTTTAACCGGATATAGCTACTGTTCAAACGCCTTGGGACATAGCCCGTTATGGTAACCCGCACAAATGCCTTCGGACTTAACCCGGATATCACAACTCGCACAATTGCCTTGGGCTTAGCCTTGATATCATAGCTCGCACCATTGCCTTGGGCTTAGCCGGATATCACAACTCGCACAATTGCCTTCGGCTTAGCCCGATATCACAATCGCACATTCATACACATCTTTGTTTCAATTTCATAACAACTTTTATGCACAATTTACTTAATCAAGAATGTCATTTTACTCAATGGCCACATACAAGGGCACAATTTCGATTGCTTATTACTTGTTCAATCGAATCACAATCTAAGTTTCGATACTTGAAAACTTACCTCGGATGTTGTCGAACGATTCCGATGGCTATTCGACTACTTTTTCCTTCCCTTTATCTGATTTGGTCCCCCTTTGCTCTTGAGCTTAATTTAACAAATAATTTGATTCAATCATTTGAGTATCGAAAAGAGGAACTCAAGGCACTTAGCCCACATATATTCACTAGACATTAAAGTCACATAAGTACGGAATTCATGAATCGACTCAACACACAAAGCCTTCAACATGCTTAGTCATGGCCGAACAACACAACCTCTTAGGCACTCATTCATGGCCGATTATACTTGTCATACTTGCACCAAATCAACAATAAATTCCAAGATTTTCACATCATATGTGTACTAGGCTGAATGTACTTGCAATTTCACAAACATTCTTCAACATTTTCTTCTTTAAACAAACATATTTATAACTTACTTCATAACCAAAACATCATGTGCAAACATATATACACATATAGGTGCAAGGCCGAATTCTCAAGGTGTTCACAACCATCCAAAACACAATTTTTTAACTATCATGCAAGAAGCATAAACCATGCTCATGAGCATACCATGGCCGAATACCTCACACACCATGCTCCTTTTAATTTTTTTGGTCATGGTTAAACAAAGGACTCAATGTCCTACTCAAGAATACTAAAAATAAATTTCAAGAGTGGTCAATCCATCATTACATACATCATTAGCAAGCTTCACATTTAACATGTAATGGCTTCAACACAATACCAACCTTGGCCAAATACCATTTCCATGGCATAACAAGGATTTGAACCATGGCTAACATGAACATCAAGTTAGCAACTAAAACATGCATGAATCTCATGACACAACCTCATACATACCTTAATCTTGATGCAAGTTTAGCCAAATCTCCTTCTAGATCTCTTTTAAACAAAGCATGGAGCAAAAACTCCTTCCTTCTTAGAAATTTCAGCCCAAAGAAAATGAGAATGGATGAACCAAATTTTTTTCTTTTCCTTTCTCTCAACTCACGGCCAAGGGGGGGAAGCATGGATGAGACCATTTTTTTTTCTTTCTTTGCCCATGCTCTTTATTTTATTATTTCACCCTAATGCACCAACAAAACATGTTTCATGAGATGTTTTGCCCATCCACTCTTGCCATGGCCGGCCACTTCATGTTGGGGGGGAAATTGACATGCAAATCCCTTATTTTTGCATGCATGTTCAACTAGTCATCACACCTTTCCCCATCATACCTTCAAAGTTTACTACTAGGTCCTTTCTAATGAAATTTACCTTTATAACTCTAAATCAAAACATCAAAAATGTCACACATGAATACGCACATATTATAGGCATCAAAATAAATTTTAAATTATTTTTATGCCTCGGTTTTGTGGTCCCGAAACCACATTTTGACTAGGGTCAATTTTGGGCTGTCACAACTCTCCCCCACTTAAGAAATTTTCGTCCCGAAAATCTTACCCAGAATAGGGTTGGGTATCACTCTTTCATAGAGTTCTCGGTTTCCCAAGTAGCTTCTTCTATCCCGTGGTTGAGCCATAACACTTTCACTAAGCGGAACCCGCTTGTTTCATAACTCTTTCACTTTACGTGATAGGATACGAATCGGTTCTTCCTCATAACTCATATTGGCTTGAATTTCAACCTCGATGGACTAATCACGTGTGATGGATCGATCTATAGCGTCAAGCATCGAAACATGAAAGACATCGTGAATCTTTTCGAGTTCGGGGCAAAATCAAACGATATGCAATCGGACCGACTCGCTCGGATATCTCATATGGCCCAATGAACCTCGGGCTCAACTTGCCCTTTCGGTAGAATCGAGTATCTTTTCCAAGGCGAAACCTTGAGAAACACTTTATCTCCCACCGATACTCGATGTCTTTTCGTTTTAGACCGCGTCGACTTCTTCGACGATCGGAGGCTATCTTCGACTTTCACGGATTACTTTCACTTTCATTCAGATCTCTAATCAAATCCACCCGAAAATTTTGCTTTCACCGAGCTCGGTCCAAAACAATGGTGTACGACATTTACGACCGTACAAAGCCTCGTAGGGTGCCATCTTAATACTTGATTGAAAACTATTGTTGTGCGAATTCAATCAAAGGCAAATATCGTTCCCATGAACCACGAACTCGAGGATGCAACATCTTAACATATCCTCAAGTATCTGAATTATCCGCTCGGATTGACCATCGGTTTGGGGGTGAAAGGCGGTCTTTGAAATGTAGCTTGGTACCCAAAGCTTCTTGCAACTTCTTCCAAAATCGCGAGGTAAATCTCGGATCTCTATCCCACACGATGGAATTAGGCACCCGTGTAATCTCACAACGAGAAACATACTGATTCGGCTAGTTTGTCCATTGAAAACCCGTCAGACGGGGACAAAGTGAGCCGACTTAGTCAATCTATCTACAACGACCCAAATCGCATCCTTCTTACTTGCTGACAATGGCAGTCTGGATACAAAGTCTATTGTGACTCGATCCCATTTCCATTCGGGTATCGTGATCCGCTTTCACTTGTTGACATATTAAACATCTCGAAACAAAGTCGGAGATGTCTCGTTTCATACCATGTCACCAAAACCGACGTTTCAAATCATTGTACATCTTCGTACTCCCCGGGTGGATTGCCATTCGGCTACAATGGGCTTCGTTCAGAATTATCGAAATAAGTTCCTAATTCTTTGGAACACACAGACGACTTCTGAACCTCAAACAATCGTCATCATTGATTTGAAATTCCGAGTCCTTGTTCGGAACACACTCAGCCCGTTTTGCAGCCAACTCATCGTCGACTTTCTGAGCTTCACGAATTTGATGTATCAATAATGGTTTGGCTTTCAATTCAGCTACTAACACATTGTCGGATCGAGCGGACAAGTGCACATTCATCGCTCAGAAGCGAATAATGATTTACTGACTTAAGGCATCCGCAACCACATTCGCCTTTCCCGTGATAGTCAATGACCATCTCATAATCCTTTAACAGCTCGAGCCAACGTCTTTGTCGCAGATTTAAGTCTCTTTGAGTCATCAAATATTTGAGACTTTTGTGGTCCGAATACACATGGCACTTCTCACCAAATAAGTAATGTCGCCATATCCTTAAGGCGAATACGATGGCAGCCAATTCGAGATCATAGGTCGGATAATTTTTCTCATGTGGCTTTAATTGTCTCGACGCATAGGCCACAAATCGCCCTTCTTGCATCAATATGCAACCCAACCCAAGTAGGGATGCGTCACTATAAACAACAAACTCTTTGCCCGATTCGGGTTGCACTAGAATTGGGCTTCAGTCAAATAAGTTTTCAGTTGATTGAAACTTTTCTGACATTTCTCCGTCCATTCGAACTTAACATCCTTTTGGAGTAGCTTCGTCATTGGCGTGGCTATCGTCGAGAAACCTTTACAAATCGTCAAGAATAACCAAGAAGCCCCAAAAGCTCCGAACCTCAATAATATTTCTGAGGCTTCCAATTAAGTATGGCTGAAATTTTGTTCTACTCGACTCGAATACCGATCAGATACCACATGACCCAAGAAGCTAACCTCTCTTAACCCGAACTCACATTTCTTGAACTTAGCATATAACCGCTTATCTCGTAAAATTCGCAACACTATCCTCAGGTGTTCAGCATGTTCGGTCTCATTTTTCGAATAGACCAAAATGTCATCAATGAAGACAACTACGAACCGATCCAAATATGGTCTGAAGATCCGATTCATCAAATCCATAAATACCGCAGGGGCATTAGTAAGCCCAAACGGCATCACTAGGAACTCGAAGTGACCATATCTCGTTCTGAAGGCAGTCTTGGGTACGTCCGACTCTCGAATTCGCAACTGATAATAGCCCGATCTCAAATCTATTTCCGAGAACACTGAGGCTCCCTTTAGTTGATCGAACAAATCGTCGATATGCGGTAACGGATATTTGTTCTTTATCGTTGCTTTATTAAGCTGACGATAGTTGATGCATAGCCTCATGGTTCCATCCTTCTTTTTCACAAACAACACTGGCGCACCCCAAGGTGAAAAACTCGGACGAGCAAAACCTCTATCCACCAATTCTTGCAACTGAGCTTTCAACTCCTTTAATTCCGTTGGTGCCATACGATCACGGCTATCGAAATCGAGTGGTACCAGTACCAATTCGATGCCAAACTCTATTTCCCGAACAGGTGGTAAACCCGGCAATTCTTCAGGGAAAACATCCGGGTATTCACAAACCACTGGCACAGATTCGGGTTTCTTTTCTGACTCCTCGTCATCAAGTACATACGCAAGGTATGCTTCACACCCCTTTCTTACGTATTTCTGAGCCAACATTGCTGATATTACAGCTGGCAATCCCTTTAAGTCTGTAGACTCAACCTGAATTATCTCATTATTCGTGCACCTCAGATCAATAGTCTTGCTTTTGCAATTTACAACCGCATCGTGCATGGTCAACCAATCCAAACCAAGAATAACGTCGAATTCGTCGAATGGCAAAAGCATCAAGTCTGTCGGAAAACAAGAACCTCGAAAAACTAGGGGACTTTTCTTACACACTTTGTTGACAAGCACGTAATGACCCAAGGGTTTGACACCAATTACAAACTCGAGAGACTCAATAGGCAAAGTCTTCTTGGATGCTAAGGTTTCGCATATATAAGAATGAGTAGAACCAGGGTCAATCAAAGCAATCACATTAGTATCGAAAAGAGTGAATGTACCGGTAATGACATCTGGTGAGGCAGCATCCTCGCGTGCACTTATGGCATAAGTCCTAGCAGGAGCACGAGCCTCGGGTCTTGTTGTAGCATCTCTCGACCCTCTCTGACTGCCACTAGCATTGCCCGCATTTCTAGATGGCCTACCTCAAGCAGTGGTAGCACCCGGGTTCCCACTTTGATTTATGTTGTGTTCAAATAAGCTCGGGCAATCCTAATGAAATGATAGACTGATCCGCACTTGTAACAGGAGTGATCACGGAATCTACAACTCCCAGAATGCCATTTGCCACAATATTGGCACTCCGTTCTGTCTCGACGTTCATTGCCAACACTGGCGATCGAAGTGACTCGCGTGCCCATAAGGGGTCGATCGCGGTCCCGTCTAGAAAAGCCCGAAGTGTCTTTAGACCGCCTAAGCCATCTCTAAATTTCTTTGATGACTGTGGGAAGGGCTTCCCAAGACCTCTTCTGAAACTCCTTGCTCCCACTTCACTTTTCTTTTCTCCATATTGAGCTCCTCGGCTTTGCACACTCGCTCGACAAGAGCCACAAACTCTCGATTTCCAAAATGCCAACATACGACTTTATATCATCATTCATCCATCTTGAGCGTTTACACATCACAGCCTTCAAGAAATGCATTCGCTGCATCTGGCTAAGCTTCACAAATTTTCGTTCATAGTCGATGAACCGACATGGAACCTTGTTTAAGTTCAAGAAATTCCTTCCGTTTTGATCCATAAATCTCGATCGATATACTTCTTTGAACTCGGTTAGAAAGAACTCCCAAGTTACTTGCTCTCTAGGCACAACCGTAGCAGTACTCCACCAATAGTAGGCGGAATCGCGTAGCAAGGAGATAGTATACTTTAAGCATTCATCGGGTGTACAAGATAGCTCATCGAGCACCCGGATAGTGTGGTCCAACCAAAATTCAGCTTGCTCGGCATCGCCGCTATCCATAGCTTTAAATTCAGAGCCCCATGTTTACGAATTCGTCGATTGGGGCTTGCTTGACCTTTTTGGTCGATTCTGGAGGTATTGTAGGTGCGGGGTTGCATTAGTCGGGAATGGAGGTTGTGGAACAGTGTGTTAGTTCGAATGTATTGGTTGAACCAATCATTCATCACGCTATAAAAGGCTTGCCTAGCCTCATCATTCGGATTGTTGGCCATAGATTGAGAGTCCGGGCGTTGTCCCTTGCGCGGGCAAAGCGCCGACTCTCCACATCATCACTATTGCTCGGTTGGGATTGGGATCCATTGCTATAAACAAACACAAACTCAAATTGTCGAAATCACCACACTATCAATTTATCACTTAATGGCATGTATAGCTAGACCCCAAACATATCACGGTAGTCCTAGGATCGACTAAACCGTAGCTCGATACCAACAAATTGTAACACCCGAACCCGATACTGCTGCGATTGTGGACACGAGGGGTTAACAAGCCAAAACCACTTATGGCAATCGATTAATTTGACATTCCAGTGCAAGCTGGAAAACTGCGTCATTGTCGCCTTAAAAAGCATATCTCGAGTTTCACAACTCGAAACTGATTCCGTAAATTTTCCTGAATTTAGACTCATATATCCATCCATGGATTTATTTCTAGAATTTTGGTCGTGCCAATTGGTACAGTTTATTAGTTAAAGTCACCCATGTTACAGGGTCGACTACACTGACCTTCGCGTTACAACTTGAATATCTCTCTGTACAGGGTTTCAATACTGATGTCGTTTGTTTATAATGAAACTAGACTCAAAAAGGAATCTTCATTTATAAGGAATGACTTCTAATTCATTTTGGATAATTTATGGTAAATTTTCAAATTCGCGACAGGGGACCTAGAAACCGTTCTGGTCCTGTCTCACGAGAACTTTAATATTTCTCGGTATACTGTTCATATGATCGTTTCGTTACTTTCATATGAAAATAGACTCGTCAAGGTTCGATCGTATAATTTATTAACTATTTAACACCATTCCTACAAATTTTGGTGATTTTTCACATCCACGTCACTGCAGCTGGCAGCACCTGTTTTTAAGGTAGGCTTTACCTATATTGTAGTTCCCATGGACCAACTATAGTCTAGTCATACTTAGGTCCACATATGATCATATTTAGCCATTCCAATGGCTGATCATGTGACCAACTCTCTCTTTCCAAACCATAATCACATCATGAAACCAAATATAATTACAAACCACATATGGTCAAATTCCATACTCCACTTTTACGAACCATTTTTGCATGGCCGCACACATATACATCACAAAGTACAAAAAAAAAACAACCGAGGGTAGTCCTATACATGCCATATCCAAAACTCAACTAAAGGAGTACCAAAAAGGGCTTTGATAGTGTGGTTGACTTCAACTTCTATGATCCCGAATCCGATCGCTAACGAGCAAAATCTATAAACAGAGAAACAAAGAAACAGAGTAAGCAATTTATGCTTAGTAAGTTTGAGCCATAATATACACACAACCAAAGCATAGCATTCAAGTAGCTAAACAATAATTCATATGCACAATTTCTCAAAGACATGCTTACTTCACAATCCCAACTCTCATGTTCATACACAAATAACGGCTTAGTTAATGCCGATAGCTCATTTATCATTGGAGCGAATATTCATACGCACTTACTCATAGTGTGCAAAGCACACACAAAACATACCTTGTTGTTGGGAACTTCACAAGTGCATTAACTGAAAATTTTACAGCAAGCTTATAATTTTCAAATCACATACCTTCGAGTTTAACCGGATATAGCTACTGCTCAAACGCCTTCGGACATAGCCCGTTATGGTAACCCTTTAAATGCCTTCTGGACTTAACCCGGATATCACAACTCGCACAATTGCCTTCGCTTAGCCCGGATATCATAGCTCGCACCATTGCCTTCTGCTTAGCCCGATATCACAACTCGCACACTTGCCTTGGGCTTAGCTTAGCCCGGATATCACAATTCGCACATTCATACACATCTTTGTTTCAATTTCATAACAACTTTTATGCACAATTTACTTAATCAAGAATGTCATTTCGGCTCAATGGCCACATACAAGGGCACAATTTCGATTGCTTATTACTGCTTCAATCGAATCACAATCTAAGTTTCGATACTCGAAAACTTACCTCGGATGTTGTCGAACGATTCCGATGGCTATTCGACTACTTTTTCCTTCCCTTTATCGGATTTGGTCCCCCTTTGCTCTTGAGCTTAATTTAACAAATAATTTGATTCAATCATTTGAGTATCGAAAAGAGGAACTCAAGGCACTTAGCCCACATATATTCACTAGACATTAAAGTCACATAAGTACGGAATTCATGAATCGACTCAACACACAAAGCCTTCAACATGCTTAGTCATGGCCGAACAACACAACCTCTTAGGCACTCATTCATGGCCGATTATACTTAGTCATACTTGCACCAAATCAACAATAAATTCCAAGATTTTCACATCATATGTGTACTAGGCCGAATGTACTTGCAATTTCACAAACATTCTTCAACATTTTCTTCTTTAAACAAACATATTTATAACTTACTTCATAACCAAAACATCATGTGCAAACATATATACACATATAGGTGCAAGGCCGAATTCTCAAGGTGTTCACAACCATCCAAAACACAATTTTTTAACTATCATGCAAGAAGCATAAACCATGCTCATGAGCATACCATGGCCGAATACCTCACACACCATGCTCCTTTTAATTTTTTTGGTCATGGTTAAACAAAGGACTCAATGTCCTACTCAAGAATACTAAAAAAAAATTTCAAGAGTGGTCAATTCATCATTACATGCATCATTAGCAAGCTTCACATTTAACATGTAATGGCTTCAACACAATACCAACCTTGGCCAAATACCATTTCCATGGCATAACAAGGATTTGAACCATGGCTAACATGAACATCAAGTTAGCAACTACAACATGCATGAATCTCATGACACAACCTCATACATACCTTAATCTTGATGCAAGTTTAGCCAAATCTCCTTTTAGATCTCTTCTAAACAAAGCATGGAGCAAAAACTCCTTCCTTCTTAGAAATTTCAGCCCAAAGAAAATGAGAATGGATGAACCAAATTTTTTTCTTTTCCTTTCTCTCAACTCACGGCCAAGGGGGGGGGAAGCATGGATGAGACCATTTTTTTTTCTTTCTTTGCCCATGCTCTTTATTTTATTATTTCACCCTAATGCACCAACAAAACATGTTTCATGACATGTTTTGCCTATCCACTCTTGCCATGGCCAGCCACTTCATGTTGGGGGGGGGGAAATTGACATGCAAATCCCTTATTTTTGCATGCATGTTCAACTAGTCATCACACCTTTCCCCATCATACCTTCAAAGTTTACTACTAGGTCCTTTCTAATGAAATTTACCTTTATAACTCTAAATCAAAACATCAAAAATGTCACACATGAATACGCACATATTATAGGCATCAAAATAAATTTTAAATTATTTTTATGCCTCGGTTTTGTGGTCCCGAAACCACATTCTGACTAGGGTCAATTTTGGGCTGTCACATATTCGGCCAAGGAAGCATGATATGAAGCTTGATAGGCTTGAAAGATGAATGACCGAAAGAGCTATAGGTCATGTATGGGTTAATTTTATGCATATGTGTGTGTGTGGCATTAGTAGTTAATGGTATTCGTTATTATTTAACTAAGAATTGAAATGAATGCTTGAAAGTTAAATAGGTCACCCAAGTGACCGAATGTGTTAAAAGCAAAATATGGTTGCCGTATGTGTGTGTTTGATTGAGAAGTAAATTTGTTTGATTTAGCTCAAGAAATCAAAGGATCAAAGTTGGACAAGGGGAAAGAAAAAGTAATTGAATAGCCGTTGAAGATGTGCGACAACATCCGAGGTAAGTCATCAAGCATGTACTTGCTATTGGTTAAATGATCGTAATATCTATGCAATTGTGTTTAATGAGATGAAATATATACAAATGTATGTGTATGAAAAGATGATATTGTTGAATGTAAAAGAAATAGTGAAATGTGTAGAAAGTTTGCTTTCGGCACTAAGTGTCTTGAGCAATAAGTATGTACGGTGATTTAGATTGGCACTAAGTGTGCAAGCTGGAAATATATGGCATCGAGTGTGCGAGTTCAAATTGTATGGCACTATGTGTGCGGGCTTAAATCACATGGCACTAAGTGTGCGTGATCGAGTATTAAGCACTATGTGTGTGAACTCTATATATAACTCCGATTGAATATTTATATGGAGGGTGTGACTCTATCGAGTTGGGTATGGACAGCGGAAAGAGTAAGTACCTTGAGTTCATGGCTAATAGATGCTATGTTCATGCTCGGGGTTGAGTTGGTAAGTTTTAAATCTATGTGATGATTTCAATTGCATTCACGTAAATAAGGTATCGTGGAATAGAAGAAAGTTCATTCGATTGCACGATTGTTGCGGAAATGAGATGATGTATGGAAATGCCCCAATTACTCTATTGAATAATATATAAAATGTCATTGGGTGAATTGGTATGAGATTGAACCGAAAGGTCCAAGGAACTATGGTATAGTTCGATATGGATGGAGTACTTAACCTCGTTCATTGTTTCATTTGTGATAATTTTGTTAATGGATGGTTGTGGAATGCTTATGACTTACTGAGTTATATACTCATTCGGTGTTTTCTTGTCACCCATTTTAGGTTTCCTGGACTCGACTTGTTTGCGTGCTTGGGACCGTCATCGGAGTCATCACACCGGCTGGAAAACTTTTGGTATTGTCTTCATAGTTGATCTAGGAGAACATTTGGCATGTATAGGCTCTTTTGTTTTGTGAACTTTGGGTTGTAAACTTTTAGCCATGCGAAAATGGCTTATATGGTCGGTTGAATTTGGCTCCAAAACTCTTATTCATGAGTCTTGGAAATCTTAATTTTGATAAGGTGGTCATAAATTGTGATATGCATGATGGATGATTAGTTATGTCATGGAAGAATTATGAAATAGGCATTGTTTACTTAGTAATAGATGCTGACAGCAGCAGTGCTGGGAGATTGAAAAATCACTAAAAATAGTAGAAGTAGAATTAAATAGTGAATAAATTATGTAATTGAACCTTGATGAATCTATTTTCATATGGAAGAAACGAAACAGTCATATGAGTCGAAATTTAAGAGATATTCAAGTTTTCGCGAAACAGGGCCAGAACGGTTTCTGGATCCCCTGTTCCGACTTTGAAAATTCACTATAAATTAAACAGAGAGAATTAGAAGACATGCTCTATATGTACAGATTTCTTTGTGAGTCTAGTTTCTTTAGAAATAAACAACATAAGTTTTGAAGCCCTGTACTGGAAGATATCTAAGTCGTAACACGCAAAGGTCAGTGTAGTCTAACCCTGAAAAAGGGGAGACTTTAACTAATAAACTGTACTAATTGGCTCGACCAAAAATTCTAGAAAAAAATGTGTAGATGGAATTATGAGTATAGTTTCAGGAAACATTTACGGAACTGATTTTCGGGCTCTGGAACTCGAGATATGATTTTTAAGGTGACAGTGACGCAGTTAGCCAGCTTGTCTGGAAATGTTAAAATGGTCTGTGTGACAAGTGAGATTTAGTCTGTGAACCCCTCGTGTCCGACTCCGGCGACGGTATCGGGAACGGGGTGTTACACGAATTAAACTCAAGCTAAGCTGATTAAATTAACTATTCCAACAACATAAATATTCATAGATATATTCATCACAAAAAACAACAAAATTTAAAGAGCTAGGGAACAAGAATCAAATCCGGTGTTTTTCCGTGGCTTGACTAGGTTGCTCCGTTCTTCCCTTCTCATTGTCCTTACTGATCAAGGCTATTATGAACACTCAATTGCTACTCCAAAATGGATGAAGAAGAACCCTTTCTCAAGGGGAGAAATCGGCAAAAGAGTAATGGACTTTGAAAGGGAAAATGAGAGGAGAAAATAAGAGAAGAGAGAAAGGATGTGAATGAATGAGGGATGCTTTGAATGACCAGCCAAGGGGGGTTTTTATAGCTGAATGTGGCAGCTAAAAATTGCTAAAAATATCAGCCAAAGAGCCACCCCTTGGCCGGCCACCTATGTGGCAAAGTTGATGGCTTCAACTTTGCTAAATATGGCTTGGGGCAAATCTAGAAAGCCACCAATTGTGGAGGGGTTGAATTGCAATTTGAACAAGTCTTCAAAGGCCTCTTTGCAGCTTAAATAATCTGCTAATGAGCTGAATTGGGTCAGCACTTGGATGGTTTTGGGCTGTTCTTTTCTTGGCCGATTCGATTCAATCAGACCGCTTTTTCATAATTTATTAACCCAAATTAAATTGGATATAAATTAAAATTAATTATTTTATGAATATATACATATAATTGTGGACCGTCTTAGGCTAAAATTTAGTTTGCCTCAATACTTCAAATTGGTTTTCGATTTTGTACTTCTAGCAGTGTCTGCCGAGCCATTTTTCACCCTCTGTGCAAATCTGTCGAAAATAACCAAAATTAATCAAAAATAATTATGAAATTAACTAAAATTCAATATGTTCATATTTTAAGTTCACTTTAATTATTTTATAAAAATTAATTATTTTTCGACAAGAATTTAGTCGAATTCGCATGAATTTAAGTTAAAAAGGGTATGAAAAAGTGTGTAAATTTTTGTGTTTCGACCCTCCGGCTAGTAACTGGGTTAATTGGCTTATTATGCTTTGTTGGGACTCTTGTAATGGGTCCCTCATGTCTTGTTGTACCTTAGCTAATTGGTCTTGTAGCTGCGCTTTCAACTGATCTTGCATGTCTTTCTGAATTTGTTTTAGTCTCTCAACCTTTGATCCATGGCTTTGGTTTTACCGCGAGTACCGTAACAATATTTAGTTGGCAGATTCTCGTTGATTTCCAAGGAAATAGTCATAATTTCGATTAATTAGGGTCTTTTATGAAATTTAATGCATGTAATGAAATGTAATGCTAATGAATGAATGCAAAAAGAGGCATTCATTCTGGTTCAACTCTATTAGAACAACTTTAATAGAAAACAAATTTATTTACATAAAATCGATACATTTTACATATACGGCCTTGCCCTAATACTCAAAGCCTTGACTTTCCTAAAAAGCCAAGCTAATTCCAGGCCCCGATTTGATTTTGAATCATATCTCAAGCTTAGCATGTCAGCTTGAACTGTTAAGGTTTGCAAATGATCGGCTACTTCCCGTACTTGAGTTAAAGCTTCGCCCATGATGTGATTTCTATCCCTGGTCTGACCTTGAGAGTGTTGGAGTTGCTCTTTCCAATGTTCATTATTAGTATTAAGAAGCTCAACTTGAAGTTCACAATTTTGCAGTGCTACCTCAAGCTCTTCAATCTTTCCCTTCAACTCTTAAATCTTAGTCAGGCTTGCTTTCAACTCAATCACAAAGTTGCGACTACGATGTTGACGTAGTGACCTTTCTAATTTCGCTACCCGAGATCTCAATCCAACTTGTTCTTCTCGACTTTCTAACAAATCCCTTTTTAGAGCATCTTCTCGGGCTCGAGCATCTTGGAATTTCTTTTCCCATGGATCAGCTCTAATCTTTCCTACTTGGATTTCTTGCCGCCATTGTTCCGATGTTTTACCCAACCCGAAAGTCCTCATTGACAGACGCAGTTTTTTATAATCTATTTTTAAACTGTCCAAGTCTTCCTCAGCCTTGTTTTTTCCTTTCCTCATTTTCTCGGCTTTTAAATTTTGGACATCGACGTCTAATCCTAGCTAAACCTTTTCCTCTTCCAACTTTTCTATCCTTTTCCCCAACTCCGAATTCTTCTTTTCAAAGTCTTGCTTTACGATCTCTAACTCAAATAAGATCACTTGTAAGTGTTCTTCTATCGACTGGGTACTTTCTTGGCTTGCTGAAGAGACATTTTCATTGATTCTTTTACCCCACCACCAATCATATTCTGAGGTCATCATGGGATTTGCAAAAAATCTCTTCATTTTAAGAGTTTGCTTCCACGTTCTCGAAATTTCACAAACCTTTTTTTTAATTGTCCACTTTGTACGCAAACTCACATTGAGCCAACCCTTGCATTGCTTGTATAAATTGCCTCAACCTATACTGTCTCAATATAAGTAGAGGGTCATATCCAATAGCTCCCTATATCCTGAGTAGAGGGACCCAATCAAAATCTCCACATCTGTATAAAATTTCATCAATGTTTATCCAAGGGGCCCTCCATTCAACGTCTTCATCTTGGAAGCTCTAGAGAATTGTCACCCACTTTTCTTTAGAAATGTTGTCTCGTCTTGGGATAGCCACAAATTCTTTCAATGGAGA
Source organism: Gossypium arboreum (assembly GCF_025698485.1). NCBI lineage: Eukaryota > Viridiplantae > Streptophyta > Magnoliopsida > Malvales > Malvaceae > Gossypium > Gossypium arboreum. The sequence continues at coordinate 114,563,535 of NC_069075.1, read as the reverse complement.
GTAGCCCTCAGAGAACACCCGATAAGAGACTTTTCCTACCTTTTAAAAATGGCTATGGAACCAGGCTAGCAAGAGTTCTGCACATTTGATAAATCTTCCTTCACCCGCTCTTCAGCATGCACTTAAAGATTTGAAAGTTTTAGCCAGAATTACTGGGACAGACGTGACCTTTTTGTCAAGCTAGTCAAATAGATCTAAAACTGCATCATCAATGTGCCCTAGTGCTTTGGGGAAGAAAACTAACCCATAAATACTAAAAGCGAAAACGTCGACTCTTTTCCTCGCATCCGGATCTACCAAGATCTAATCCCACAGACTTTTCCATTGGATGCATTTACTATCCCCTTTTTGTTTAATCTGAGTCGCGACCCATTGCTCACTCAATCTCAGCTATGTTCATTAGTCTCTTTAAGAAAGTCGAGACATTGGCAGCTCTAGAATAAGCTTTGTCAACTTGGATCCACAGGCAATGGAGTAGAGTTGTGTACTCTTTTACGGTGGGCACCAAGTCTACCTTTCCAAAAGTGAAGCAGCTATAGGCGGGATTCCAATACTAGGAAATAGGTGCTTATCCACTTTGAAATCAAGTAAATAAGGTAAATCACCATATTCACGGTTAAATAACTGTTTGATTTCGTCATCCCATTGGTCTCATATTTCTTTCAACTCTTGAAGATTATTCTGAGTCACACTAATGCGTGTGAAATCCCATAAATCCAACATATACCCCACCGCCAGGCTGTCACCCTTCTCTTGTTATGTTTTCTCAGACTATATTCATACGGCTGTATTGTCTTCCACTTTATCAAGAAATCCCTTTTCCATGACAAGCTCTCTATTTAGCAACTAAACGTGAATCAACACCTTTTCCTATGATGAAAATGTAATGCAAACACAGTCAAAATGAAACAAGTCAATACATTTCATACAAAGCTAGAATATACAGCAAGAAATAATAAATCAAACATCTATTCGGGTGACCACTAAAGGTTTGATATGGTTTTACCTAAGGTAGGTTCTTTAGGACTCATTATATGTGGCTCGGTTCTAAAGTAGGGGTCCCTGAACCAGCAGATTCCCCAATCCTCACCCATTATAGGCTTATACGGATTGTGTTCAGTTCAGGGGAACACATTTCCCTATGGTTGCACGGAGATGAAGACCTCACGAAGACATAGGTACGAATGTATTCTAAAAGCAATCCACTATCCTATATGGAGGTGAAAACCTTACGAAGGAATAGCTTCCCACTCCCACTTAAGGGTAAAATGAAACGATTATGCCAAGCAATATATGTGAAAATTACTAAGAGAAACTCAAACCAATAAAGCAGACATACTAAATCATTGTGTAACCCGAGATAACAAAGACATTATTTAACACTAAAATAAAACATGAAGGATAAAATAAATGAAGGGATCGTCAATTTAAACGGAATTATCAATTTTTGACAAAAAGACCACAAAGTAATCAACTCGCAGCTTGACTTTCTTATTTTTCCCCAATGGAGTTGCCAAGCTGTCGAAACCTTTTTGGAAATTGACTTTTTATTAAAAAATGAAAATGAAGTCATCACCAATCCTTTTTATTTAGTTCTGATTGAACCACCTCAAAATTTAATCATAAAAGGTTAGGTTTACCAAAACGATGAATTTTGACCTACAAAATCTAAGAAAATAGGTTCGGGAGTCGGTTACGTATGAGGAAAGGATTAGCACCCTCAGAACGCCCAAAATTGGTACCTAGTTGATTACTTGGTGTTTTGATGTCGAAAATTAAAAATTTGAAAGGAATTTAAAATACGATCCCTCTTAGCATCATGTTATTTGATGGTATTGAAAGAAATCTAATCCAAATTGAATTTTTAATGAGGATTTGTCATTTTTAGTCAATCAAGACGAAAAATCATGACCCGTAAGTTAGGGCACAAAATCTCAAATTTTCAAAAATAAGGACGCTCTCCATTTAATTATAGCTCAAATCTTACAATCTTATTTATTTATTATTATTTTAAAAAAGAAGAAGGGATATTCAATTATTTTAGTTCAAGAAAAAATCATACCCCGTAAGTTAGGGGCACAATTTATCGAATCCCCAAAATAAAGAATATCGTCTTGGTTTTAATTTCTTCTCATGAGTTATGTAAAAACGAATACATCAATTGAAATGATATGCAATTGAGCATAATGCGGAATGATTAAATACATCTAAACATAATGGTTAACATGGTAATAACTATAATAAACTAAAATAACTACATAAAAATAAAACATAGATAAAAATCAAATGACTATCGTAAAATAATAATATAAGAACAAAATAATGGTAGATACCATTATCAAATGGTGATGAAGCAGCTTTAATAATATATTGATGATGATAATAATAATAATGACGATAATGATGTAATTAATGTCATGTTTAATAATAAAAAACAAAATGATAGTAATAATAAATCAATGATAAAGTAAAAATTGTTTAATTTAGAGGTAAAAATACAAGTAACAAAAATTAACACTAAATTAACTCTAAATTAAATTAAATTAAATTAAGAATACAAGAATACAATAAGAATAAATGCTTTAAATTAAAATAGGGCCTAATCAAGCCTATGGTAAAATTTAAAGGATGAATTATGAAAATTTTAAAATAAAGATTAAAGTAAAATAAAACAAAAAAATTTAAGGCAAATAATCTCAGACCTAGCACATGTCACTCCCAAAGGTTGGTAGTATAAGGACTGGATTGAATATATATAAAATTTAAGGCATAAATCGTAAAAAAAATAAAAAATATAAAGGATATGTAACAACCCGATTTTGGGCCTAGTCGGAACAGTAGTTTTGGAACCACTATTCTGGGGCCAGAGAAATTATTTTAAATGTTACTTTATTTGTTATAGCATGATTATATGAGTGCATAAAAAATCTGGTGAGTTAATTTTAACGTTTGTGAGCTTAATTGTGAAAAAGGACTAAGTCGTATAAAGTGCAAAAGTCCAGTTTTATTAGCTAAAGTTGTAAATTGACTATGAATCATATTGTGGAGGTCTTTAAAGGGAAAATAGACCCTTTTGAGAGAGGTGGCCGGCCATGGGAGACAAAGAAATAGAAAAGTCAACATTTGGTGGAAATTAGGTGATAAAATTGAATAAAATAAAACAAATAGGAAAAGTTGTCATTTTCTCATCTCTCTCCTTCTTTCTCCACCGGTTTCTCTTCAAGAAAACAGCCATGGAAGCTCAAAATTTTCAGCAACCTTAAACTCTTGCAAGTAAGTCTTCTTGGTGGTCTTTCATGATAATTTTTGTATTTTTGGAACCCCTAAAGCTTAATCTAGCTAATGGGGGGACTATTTTGTGAAATGGTTGATAGTCTAGGGATTTTCCATGAAAGGACTTATGTTGTTTTCTAAATTTTCAATGGAAGAAAATGAGTCTTAGTTGTGTAATAAACAACTTTTGTGAAAGGATTTTCATGAAAACACCTAATATGGACCATTTTGTAAGATGGCAAAATGAGTGATAAGTATGAGTAATAATGAGAATTGTGGGCTGCTCCTAGTATAAAAAGAATTCGGCTAGGCTGGGGTAGTGAGAAAATTTGATAAAAATCGATTTACGAGCCTAAGGGTAAAATCGTAATTTATGTAAAGTCTAAGGGCAAAATGGTCATTTTTCAAAATTGTGATTTATAGAATGTTTTAATTAATTTAATTATTAATTGAGTGAATTTCATCATGTTAGATCAAGAAAATTGATATTTGAGCTTAAATTGGAAAGTACGAGGTTATGGGCTAAAATGGAGTAATTAGCCGAAATTGCATTCGAGGTAAGTCCGTGTGACTAAATAAGCATGTTATCCATATTATTGTTAATATACTTGAAATCTATTTTGCTATGATTGTATTTAATTATATGTTGATGGAATATGACATTCCATTGAAACAAGTAAGTTCTATGTTAATAATGCAACCATATTGTTATGATGTGTGATTGAATTGATGTTGCATAAATTGTTTTGATTGTGAATATGAGTACACATGATGAGAAATTAATGTAATAAAGACTCTCGGTTGAACATTAGGAATAGATTTGGATATTCATGTCATGACATTGGGTGATATGTGTGCTAGTGTAAGACATGTCTGGGACATGCATCGGCCACATTATGAGAGCCTGTGTAAGACATGTCTGGGACATGCATCAGTATTGAGACGAGAGCTAGTGTAAAACATGTCTGGAACATGCATCGGCCACGAGATATACAAGCTAGTGTAAGACTTGTCTGGACATGACGTCAGCTTATTGTATGTTAGTGTAAAACCTGTCTAGGACATGGCATCGACACCGATAGATGAGAGCCAGTGTAAGACCTGTCTGGGACACAGCATTGGCCTCGATATATGAAAGTTGGTGTAAGACCTGTCTGGGACATGGCATCGACTTTGATGTGTTAGCCAGTGTAAGACCATGTCTGGGACATGGGGTCGCCATCTTATCCCATGTTTGGGGCTATTGAATATCCTGTAGTATTCCAAATGGTTCAACGGGAGATGTATGGTTTATATCGAGTGATTGAGCTTGTGGCTATGTTATGAGTGGTACAGGCACTGACATGAAATTGATAAGATGTGAATCTAATTCATGTTGTATGATTGATAAGGAATGAATATGAGTAAGCATATGAGCATGTTGAGTAACCCAGGTATGTATGCCAAACTCATGAGAAATGATTTCGGTTTATGATACACATTTGGTCAGGATGTAATAGGTAAGTCATGCCTGTGAGAATGATTTTGTGATGACATGTGATGACCTTATGATTATAGGTCTATACTTATAATGTATAAACATGTATTTTTACCAATGTGGTGAAAATGAATTAATAAGGTGTGATAAACTTAGTATCATTAATTTACACTAAACCAGTTTTGGACAACAGCAGTAGTCTGGATTTGAAAATCCACCAAAAATTGTGGAAATTGAGTTAGAGCCTGAGTAGAATATGAAATTAAATATTAATGATTCTAGTTTCACAAAGAAGAAATGATGTAAGCAAAGGAATTTCATACTATGAAATATCTAAATTGTTGTGAGACAGAGTTAGAATGATTTCGAAATCCCCTATTTTGATTTGAGAAATTCATTGAAAATTGTACAAAAATAGTTATGGGTTATAATTTATATTTTTAGAATTCTTGATAAGTCTATTTTCAAGAGAAATAGACGAGAACATCATCCAAGTCCTGTATTATGAGATAATTATTTTTTTGTCAAGAGGGATTGGAACTGTCAGACAGCGAAAAAGGGGTAATTTTAAGGAATAAACTGTACTTATTGGCTAGACGAAAAATTCTGAAAATTTTATAGTAAGCATATATGTGAGTCTAGTTTTAGGGAAAATTAAAGTATATTAATTTGGACTTCTGTAGCTCCAGATATAAATAAATTGGTAATTATGACTCGAGAAAACAGCATGACCAGAATATAAGTAAAAGTGTAATTATGGTTGTATTACCTTGAGAAGCATGTTGGCATATTGCTTATCATTTTCATATGGACTTACTAAGCGTGAAGCTTACTCCCTCATTTCCATTTCTTTTATCTTGTCAGGTTAGCTCGGGGTTGGAAATCGTCGAAGGCAGCATCACACTATCAAGTCTCTACCTTTGGAATAATGAACCATATATTAGAAATTTCAAGTGAGTGGCATGTATAGGGATCTAGTTTATTGACATGTGTTATTATGCTTTGGTCAAACGTATTGGCTTATATTGAGTTATATGTATATGGCCATGAGATGTGGCTCATATTGATTATGGCTTGTAAACCTAGCTATTCATGTCATGTTTAATCTTTATGATACGATTATGTTTGTTTGCCATGCTTGGTTGGTAATATGACATGTGTGTTGGATGTATGCTCTATGACCAATTGAGGTGGTCATAGCAATGTAGTAATTGCACGTTATAAAAACAACGTAATAATGGTTGAACATGAGTGCCTGATGCATAAGTTGGTAACCATAGTATAATGGTAAAAGTGATCGTCAAAATGACAAGTCTTATGAATGTGGATTAAGGAATCTAGGCTTGGTATTGCATGAGTAGATGCATAGCTTGTAATAGGACACATTAATGTTATGAAAATATCTTAATAAAGGTTGTTTAATCACTAAAATGATGCCATGATTTGTGGTTTTAATAGGCATAAGGTTGTAAGGGTTTATGGGTAACAAGAAGGCTTGGAAAATATCCTAAGTGTTGACTACACGGGCTGAGACATGGTCGTGTGAGGGACACGACCTGGACACATGGGCATGTGGCCCGACTGTGTGGTTCGACTTGCATCCTGACGTCATAAACATAGAGTTACACGGACTAAGGACATGGGCGTGCCAAAGGCACACGGGCGTATCCCTATGTCCACACGGGCGTGTGACCCTGTTCCATGGGAAAATTTTCTAAGTTTTCCTGAAACTTCTCAAAGTTCTCAGTTTAGTCCCGAATTAATTTCGATGTATGTTTAGGGCTTCATAGGCCCGTGTATGGGACATTATGCATGTGTATGAAAAGTTTTGAATTAAAAAAAATTTGCAGCCTGGTTTTTGCATGTTTGTGAACGATTAAGTTCGGTAATGCCTTGTACCCTGTTCCAGCATCGGACACGGGTAAGGGGTGTTATAGGATCAAATTGAAACAACATAGAAATATACAGGGACTCATAAGGTAATTTTTCCATCCGTGTCATTCCCTTAAGTTTGACAGTGGGTCAAAGGACCAAATCGCAAGAAAATAAAAATAACAGGATAAAAATGAAATAAAATAAAAAAATATGCAGGACTAATTTAAAAACATACTAAAAAGTGGAAGAACCAAAATAGAAAATAGCCCCTCCCTTCAAAAACATGCGGATCCTAGGAAGGGTCGAGTCGGATCATCGGGTCAAACTCAAAACGACATTGTTTTGGGACTTTTGAAGCCAAGTCCAAAACGGCGTTGTTTTGGGAGCCTATATAAGGTAAAATTTATTTAAAAAATTTCATTTTCCAACCTGCTTTTTAAAATTTAAAAAAAAAACTTCTTTCCTTCCATTTTTTCTCTCAAGCTCCCTATGTCCGGCCATGGAGGCCGTCGCACGTCCGTCGTGGCTACCGATCATCGATGATGGCGACTGCCACCTCCGGTGGCCAAAAACCCAAAAAAGTCCCTTTTTGAACTCATTTTTTAAGAGAACATGATTATTGGGTCAAAACAAATAAAAAAGGATCACAATCCTACCAAAACCCTAAGAGACCTTTCTGTTTCTCCTCCTTTTTAACGCGGCTTCAAGCGAATCCCTAGGGATTCGACAGCCTTCTAGGCCAGAGAAGACCATCGACTACGGCAACGCAGGTAAAAATCCAACCTTTTGTATTTATTTATTTTATATATATATATATATATGCGATATTCGAAATAAAAAGAAAAAAATAAAAATACCTTCTTCTTTTTTAACAAAAACTGTTGTAGTTTCTTTCTATCTTTTGTGCATGTGTAAAAAAATTACATGCCATTGTTAAGGCTTTTATAGTCGATTACATAATATTCAATTTCTTTTTTGCTTTTTTTGTCATTTCTATCTTCTATTCTCTATTCCTTTTTTCTTCTTTACAAGTATCCATCGCAAGGTCAACAATGATAGGGAGTTGCACCCATGCCATTTCAGTGAAACAATGGCAGGGGACAGTCCTCGAGCGACGTATTTGCTAACATGGCCAGGAGCAACGCGCTTAAGGGATAGAGGTGGCTAGGGTTTCTGAAATTTTTTAAGATAGTGGGCTTTGGGCTTTTTTTTTATTTTAGGGTTTTTTGTATGGGCCATCAATTTTTGTAAATGAACTTTAATAATGGACTTTTTTATTATTTTTATTTATTTGTTTGTTTTTGTTGGGCAAGACGAAATTGGGCCATTACATACTTACTATTTGATAACGACTGTGTACACTTGCACAAACCCCAGTCTTACACCCACACTCGAAGTAGTTCATGTTAAGAGAATAGCGGAGAAGATTGTTTGGTTGAAAATTTGGAACAACGAACATCCGCTAAGCTAAAAACACAGGTATGAATTCAATTAAGGTTTATTGCTATAAATATCATAAATTAGGTTGAATTTCAATTTTTTTATTTTTCATTGTGCAAGAAAACCGTTTTCAAACCGGATTTTTTTCCACATAAGTGTTTGGTATTGATGAATTGAATGGAATAATTGTATAGATCAAGAATTGGATCAAATCAGAGATAATATGTAACACCCCGAACCCGAGACCATCGCCGGTGTCGGACACGAGGGGTTAACAAGCCAAGTTCACATATTTTGCCCCCCAATTTGACATTTCCAGTCAGGCTGGAAAACTGCGTCACCGTCGCCTTAAAAATCATATCTCGAGTTTCAAAACTTGGAAACTGGTTTCGTAAATTTTCCCTGAATTTAGACTCATATATCCATCCATGGATTTATTTCTAGAATTTTTGGTCGGGCCAATTGGTACAGTTTATTAGTTAAAGTCACCCATGTTACAGGGATCGACTGCTATGACCTTCGTGCGTTATAACTTGAATATCTCTCTGTACAGGGCTTTAATACTGGTGCCGTTTGTTTCTAATGAAACTAGACTCAAAATGGAATCTGTACATATAAGGAATGACTCCTAATTCTTTCTTGATAATTTATAGTAAATTTTTAAAGTTGCAACAGGGGACCCAGAAACCGTTCTGGCCCTGTCTCACAATAGCTTTAATATCTCTTAACATGTAACTCCTATGACCATTTCGTTTCTTCCATATGAAAATAGACTCATCAAGGTTCATTTACATAGCTTATTCACTATTTAATGCCATTCCTACAAATTTTGGTGATTTTTCACATTCACGTCACTGCAGCTGGCAGCATCTGTTTTTAAGGTAGGTCTTACCTATTTTGTAGTCTCCATGAACCAACTAGTCTTGCCATACATAGGTTCATATATGATCATTTTAACCATACCAATGGCTGATCATGTGACCAACATTCCCATTTCCAATCCATAATCACATCATGACACCATATATATATACAAACCGCAAATAGTCTAAGTTCGTACTTCACTTTTACGAGCCATTTTCGCATGGCCGTACACATATACATCACAAAGATATTTAAACCAACAAGGGTAGTCCTATACATGCCATTTCAAAGTTCAACCAAAATTTATACCAAAATAGAGGCGTTGATAGTGTGGATGACTTCAACTTTAATGATCCCGAATCCGATTGCTATCGGCGTAATCTATAAAACAGAGAGCCAAAGCAACGGGTAAGCATTTTATGCTTAGTAAGTCTCAAGGAATAAAATCAGCTTTAATTTAAGCAATACATTCACATAACCAAATGCATCATTTCATTAATACACATTCTCATAATCATTCTTACTTCACACTTCATCATTATATACTTTCACAAAGTATCAACCAATCCAATAGCTGAAATTGTTAGTCGATTGAGCGAATGTTGCTCAAACATGTCGACTTTCCAATGCACATATAAACGCATTCTTATTCTTTGGGCTTTTCGAGCGTACTAATTGAATTTATTACAGCAACCAACACTCACCTCCAGCCCAAGATTCTTGAATATAACCGGATATAACCACGCACAAATGCCTTCGGTCTTGGCCGGATAGAATGACTCGCATTTAATGCCTTCGGTCTTAGCCGGATGTAGCCACTAGCACAATTGCCTTCGGTCTTAACCCGGATATAATTTCCAGCATAATTGTCTTCGGCTTAGCCCGGATATCATTCAATTTCTCATGCACACATACGTCAATAATCATTGGACATACATATTTCATTTTCACACTAAGGCTCAAACACAATTATAATCACTAGCATAATCGCCGGGACTTAGCCCGGTATCATTCAATACTCATACACACATAAATCAATAATCAATACATCCATATTTCATTCCACATAATTCAATTAAGGTCACTTCTTGAGGACTTACCTCGGATGTTGTCGAACGGCTTTTACGGCTATTCGATCACTTTTTCCTTCCCTTGTCCAATTGTGGCCCTCTAAGCTCTTGAGCTAATTCAAACAAATTCAATTTATTAAAACCTCATTGTGCTAGCTTATGGCGAATATGACAAGGAGTTTAAATGGTCAAATGGCCACCCTTTAGCTTGAATACACAATGGTCATGCACATTTTATACTACATCAAGCAATTCAATACAATTCATTCGGGCATCAAGGAAAAGCTAAGGCCTTCAATAGGCTACCTAAGGTCGAATATACATGTCCATGTTGAGGCCAATTATGCACTTAATACCACACAAAACAGCATGCATTTTACTAGTTAATGCTTTGCATGTTGTAGCTCAAAACTTATAATATAGCATCAAGCACTCATATGTGTGCTAGGCGAATGTGCTTGCAATTTCACAAGCATTCTTCAACATCTTCTTCTTTAAACAAACATATTCATCACTTACTTCATAGCCAAAACATCATGTGCAAACATATATATACATATATGAGCATGGCGAATTTCAAGGTGTCCATAGCCATCTAAAACACAAATTTTAACTAACATGCAAGAAGCATGAACCATGCTCATGAATGCATCATGGCGAATACATCATAATCATGCCCTTTTATCTTCAATCATGGTTAAACAAAAGAAAACTCAAAGTCTTACTCAAGATGGCTACAAAGAAATTTCAAGAGTAGATAATCCATCATTGCATGCATCATCATCAAGCTTCATACTTAACATGCAATGGCTTTATCACAATACCAACCTTGACCAAATACCACTTCCATGGCATAACAAGGATTTGAACCATGGCTAACATGAACATCAAGTTGGCAACTAAAACATGCATGAATCTCATGACACAACCTCATACATACCTCAATCTTGATGCAAGTTTAGCCAAATATCTTTCTAGATCTCTTCTAAACAAAGGAAATGAAGCAAAATCTCTTCTTCCTTTTAGTATTTTTGGCCAAAAGGAGAGAACAAGGATGAACAAATTTTTTGTTTTCTCTTCTTGGTTGCACGGCAATGGGGAATGCTACTCTCTCACACACATTTTTTTTCATTCTTTTCTTACCCATGCTTATTTGTTTATTATTTCTCCCTAATGCCCAACAAAACATGTTTCATGACATGTTTAGCCCATATCTCTTTGTCATGGCCGGCCATCACTTGTAAAAAGGGGAATTTGACATGCAAGTCCATTATTTTGCATGCATGCTTTAATTAGTCATCACACATTTCCCTATCGTACTTTCAAAGTTCACTACTAAGTCCTTTCTTGTGGAATTCACCTTTATAACACTAAATCAATCATCATAAAATGTCATACATGAGCACACACATATTATAGGCATCAAAATAAATTTTTAATTATTTTTATGCCTCGGTTTTGTGGTCCCGAAACCACATTCCGACTAGGGTCAATTTTGGGCTGTCACACATGCCACATATATAGTTCATCAAGGCCTTTCATTGGCCACATTCGGCACCCCCCCTCCCCCATGAACAACCAAATTTCAACCTCCATTTAAAAGTATATGTACCAAATTTCACATAATAGGAAAAAGGCCAAAATTATAGAATAGTCCTTGAAGGTTCAATTTGTTTGTTATTTTGATCAGGCAAATTCATATGGAACTTACTACTGTATTTTATGCTATGTTGATTTTGTTCTATTACATTTATGTGTTAGATTGAAGTGAATAGTAAATTCTGCACTAATGATTTGAAATATACTGAATTGTAAATTCATGAGAATATTGGTTATATGGAAATAGAAAATGTTGTAAATGAGATTGTTGACTGAATATATGTCTCATATGGGAAATGAAATAGTGAACAGGAATTGATAATGTCATTTATATAGAAATGGTACTCGAGTGAACTTAGTAAAAGGTTAGGATACATATGGCATGTTATTAGGGTTATACACGTAACTGAGTAGGGATTTACATGATGTTATAAGATCTAGAATTTGTTGCAAATTCTTAGATTATATGTATCGTTGTTTTAGCCCAGACGAGTAACCTCGATACGATGTTAGCTTGTGTAAAGAAATCTGTTAAAACGTCAACTTGTATGAGCATTACATTCAATGTATCCGAGTTTGTTTTACTATAGTTTCATCGGGCAATGTTCAATTGATTGGAAATAAAATTTAAATCATGAATTGAAAATGAATTGGCATTGAAAATACTTGACATGTAGAATTTTATATGATTATGTTTTAAATGTTGACAATATTTACGATTTGATAACGTAACTAACGTATTCGATTTGTGGTGATGTTTCATGTATATATATGTATTAATGTTCCAAGGAAAGTTAATTTGGTAACAAAATAGAATGATTGTTTATGCTTAAATGATCAAGGTAAGATTTAGTTTCCATATGATCTTACTAAGCATCCTATATGTTGTGACTTGTGAATATGATATGCAAATTGAGCAAGTATACACATCAGATCAAGTAATAATATGAGTGAGTATCGTTCCCACGAGGATCGGATTGAGGCACAAAAGTGGTCAAGTTATTATAATAAAATCCAAGTTGCATTTAGCCGCCTTTCACCCCCAAACCGATGGTCAATCCGGCGGATAATTCAAATACTTGAGGATATGTTGAGATGTTGCATCCTCGAGTTCAAGTGGTTCATGGAACGTATTTGCCTTTGATTGAATTCGCTTACAACAATAGTTTTCAATCAAGTATTAAGATGGCACCCTACGAGGCTTTGTGCGATTCGTAAATGAGTACACCATTGTTTTGGAATCGCTCGGTGAAAGCAAAATTTTTGGATTGGATTGATTAGAGATCTTTGAGCAAAGTGAAAGTAATCCGTGAAAGTCTGAAGATAGCCTCCGACCGTCGGAAGTGTGACGCGAATCTGAAGCGTAAAGACATCGAGCATCGTGGGGATAAAGTGTTTCTCAGGTTTCGCGGAAAAAGATACTCGATTCTTGGTAAAGGCAAGTTGTTAGGGTTCATTGGGCCATATGAGATATCCGGAAGTAGGTCCGATTATGTCGTTTGATTTTACCCCCGAACTTGAAAAGATTCACGACGTCTTTCATGTTTCGATGCTTGGCGCTATAGATCGATCCGTGCAGACGTAATTAGTCCATCGAGGTTGAAATTCAATCGATATGAGTTATGAAGAAGAACCGATTCGTCCTAGCTCGTGAAGTGAAGGAGTTACGAAACAAAAGGGTTCCGTTAGTAAAAGTGTTATGGCTCAAACAGGATGGAAGAAGCTACTTGGGAACCCGAGAGCTCTATGAAAGAGCGTTACAAACCTATTTAGGTAAGATTTTGGGGACGAAAAATTTCTTAAGTGGGGAGAGTTGTGACACCCAAAATTGACCCTAGTCGAAGTGGTTTGGACCGCTAAACAAGAGTCACCAAACGTTTGAATGTAATATTTATTGTCTAGAATATGTAATTATGAATGTGTGAAAATTTCAAGTTCGATTTAGCCGATTGCATGTGAATTAGTAGGACTTGTGACACTTTTGAAAAGTGAAAGGCTAATCTATAAGGACCTAATAGTGCATGTAGTCAAGGGAGGACTTGCATGTCAAATTCCCCTGTTGTAGTGGCGGCCATGACAAGGAATCATGGGCTAAACATGTCATGAAACATGTTTTGTTGGTGGGAGAAACAATAAACAAATAAGTATGGGTAATAAAGAAAGAAAAAAAAATGTGTGTAGTGTGAAACCCCCATTGCTTGGTGCATTGTGGAAGAGAAAAGAAAAAAATTGTTCATCCATCTTTTCATTCTCTCTTGACCGAAAATACTAGAGGAAGGAAGGAATTTTGCTTCATGTTTGTTTTGGAAGAGGATTAGGAAGAGGTTGGCTATACTTGCATCAAGATTAAGGTATGTTTGAGGTTGTGCCATGAGATTCATGCACGTTTTAGTTGCTAGCTTGATGTTCTTGGTAGCCCATGGTTCAAATCTTTGCTATGTCATGGGAATGAAATTCGGTAAATGTGAATGTTAATGCCATTGCATGCTAAATATCAAGTTTGATAATGATACATGTGATGGGGGATTGAGGACTCTTAGATTTTCTTTTAGCATTTTGAATGAGATACTAAGTTCTTTGTTTAATCATGACCAAAATTATGGTGTTGTGATGTATTTGGCCATGGTACATCCATAAGTGTGATTTATGCTCATTGCATGGAAAGTAAGATTTGTGTATTGAAACTTTGTTCATGTTTAGTTACAATCAACTTGAGATTCGGCTCTAGCATATATATATGTATATATGTTTGCACGATGTATTGGTATGACATATATGCTATTTCAAGGCGATATTTGCTTGTGATGATGTCTCGATTATGAAGTAAATGAGAGATGTGCATTGAGCTACGATATGTCGTTAGTAGTAAAATGTATGCTGTTTTTGTGGTATTAAGTGTATAATTTGCCTCAACATGGACATGTATATTCCACATGAGGAAATTGGTGTGCATGCATTGGTTAGAGGCAAGCATATTGATGCCTATTCTTGGCTTAAAAAATTGCTAAGAAGAATAACTAATGTGTTGAGTTCGATTCATGATTTCGTACATATCGACTTTGATGCCTAATGAGTACATATATTGGCTAGGTATCTTGAATTCTCTTCGATACTCAAATGATAAAACCAATTTATTTGTTAAATTAAGCTCAAGAGCAAAGGGAGCTAAATCCGATAAGGGAAGGAAAAGTCGTCGAATAGCCGTCGAAATCGTTCGACCACGTCCGAGGTAAGTTCTTGAGTAATAGAGCTTAAATTCGAAATGATTAGATCATGTTTAAAGCAAATTAAAATCATGTTTTGTAAAGGCTATTGAGTAGAAATTGCAAGTGTAAAAAGTGCCTTGTGTTTGAGTTTTGCTATTGAAAATGAAATACGAATGTGTCATAATTTATTGATAATTGTGCTCGGTTATTGAATGATGTCCGGCTAAGTCCCGAAGGCTTTGTGCTAAGTGACTATATCGGACTAGGATCCGAGGCATTCGATGCGAGTTAATAAATCGGCTAAGCCGAAGGCATTGTGCAAGTTACTAAACCGGGTTAAGTCAAGGCATTCGTGCAAGTAAGCTATTAAGGCCCCGTCGAGGCATTTGAGCGAGTCGTTATATCGGTTAATTTCAGGTGCGTGATTCTAGAATAAGCGATCTTGCTGTAAAATTTCAGATTAATGCACTTGAAAAAAATTCCAGCAATGAGGTATGTTCATATGAGCTTGAATTAGTTGATTCCCTTGAATAATATTCGCTCGATGAGTAATGAGTTTCGGTATTTGACTAAGGTGATCCCTTATGTATGAACATAGGGGTTGGAATGTGAAATGAGTATGATATTGAGAATTTGTGCATATGAAATTATCCGTTAGCTTTATGAATGCTATGCTTTTGTTGTGCTGAATTTCTTACTCAAACTTACTAAGCATAAATTGCTTACTCGCTTTTCTCTGCTTTCTCTGTTTATAGATTTTGCTCGTTAGCGATCGGATTCGGGATCATTGAAGTGAAGTCATCCACACTATCAAACCCCTTTTGGTACTCTTTTGGTTGAACTTTGGATATGGCATGTATAGGACTACCCTCGATTGTTTTTAAGTTCTTTGTGATGTATATGTACGGCCATGCAAAATGGTTCGTAAAAGTGGAGGATGGAATTTGACCATTTGTGCTTTGTAATTATATTTGGTTTCATGATGTGATTATGGTTTGGAATGAGAGTGTTGGTCACATGATCAGCCATTGGAATGGCTAAATATGATCATATGTGGACCTATATATGTCAAAATTTTAGTTGGCCCATGGAAACCACGAGATAGGTAAAGTTTACCTTGAAAATAGATGCTGGCAGCAGCAGTGGTGCGGTTTGAAAAATCGCCAAAATTTGTAGAATTGGTATTAAATAGTGAATAAGTTATGTAAACGAACCTTGACGAGTCTATTTTATATGAAAGCAGAAAGGACCATATGAATAGTATACCGAGAGATATTAAAGTTCTCGTGAGACAGGGCCAGGACGGTTTCTGGGTCCCCTGTCATGACTTTGAAAATTTACTATAAATTATCCAGAAAGAATTAGAAGTCATTCCTTATATGTCAAGATTCTATCTTGAGTCTAGTTTCATTAGAAACAAACGGCACCAGTATTAAAGCCCTGTACAGAGAGATATTCGTTGTAATGCGCGAAGGTCAGTGTAGTCGACCCTGTAACATGGGTGACTTTAACTAATAAACTGTACCAATTGGCCCGACCAAAATTCTAGAAATAAATCGGATGGATATATGAGTCTAAATTCAGGAAAATTTACAGAATCAGTTTCAAATTTTGAAACTCGAGATATGATTTTAAGGTGACAGTGACCGGTTTTCCAACATGCGGAAATGCCAAATTGGTCGATTCTAAGAGGATTTGTCTCGTTAACCTCGTGTCCGACACGCGATGGTCTCGGGTTCGGGTGTTACAATTTTATTGGTATCGAGCCACGGTTTAGTCGATTCTAGGACTACCGTGATATGTTTGGAGATCTATATACATGCCATTAAGTGATAATTGATAGTGTGGTGATTTCGACATTACAATTTGTGTTTGGTTATAGCAATGGATCCCGATCCCAACGAGCAGCAATGATGATGTGGAGAGTGTGGCACTTGCTCCCGAGCAAGGGGCAATGACATTTCAACCTATGGCCAGACAATCCGAATGATGAGGCTAGGCCTTTTATAGCGTGATGAATGATTGGTTCAACCAATACATTCGACTAACCGCACTTATTCCACAACCTCCATTCCCGACTAATGCAACCCCACCTACAATACCTCCGTGTGACCAAATAAGGTCAAGTAAGCCCCCATCGACGAGTTGGAAAACATGGGGCCAGAATTTAAAGCTACGGATGACGACATTTAAGGCAAAAGCTGAATTTTGGTTGGACAACACTATCAAGTGCTCGATGAGCTATCTTGTACACCGATGAGTGCTTAAAGTGTACTATCTCCTTGCTACGATTCCGTTACTATTGGTGGAGTACTCGACGGTTTATTGCCCTGAGAACAAGTAACTTGGGAGTTTTCCAAACCGAGTTCAAAGAAGTATATCGATCGAGATTCATCGACCAAAAACGAAAGGAATTTCTTGATCTTAAGCAAGGCTCTATGTCCGTTCATCGACTCGGCGAAAATTTGTTAGACTCGATGAATACGCCGAATGTGTTTCGTCCGGCTATTATATTATGTAAACGCCGGATGGGGCGAATGATGATATAAGGATGTTTGTTGGCATTCTCGAAATACGAGAGTTCGTAGTACTTGTTGAGCGAGCTTGTAAAGTGAAGAGCTTAGAAAGGAGAATCAAAAGTTGATGTAGGAGCCGGAGAATTTCAAAAAGTCCTGGAAAGTCTCTTCAACAGCATCGAAGAGATTTGAGAAGATGAGCGGTCTAGAGGCACCGGGCCTTCTTAGGCGAGATCGTGATCGACCCACGTGGTATCTGAGGCACGCCGGTCTCGGTGTTGGGAATGATCGTCGAAACCGAATGGAGTGTCGGCATTGTGGCAAATGGCATTGAGGGAGGTCAGGGTTCCGTGATCGCTCTGCTATAAGTGTGGATCGACGACCACTTTATCAAGGATTGCAGGGTTGCTTGAACAAAATGTAAGTCGAGTGGAAACCGGGTGCTACCTTTGCGCTCGAGTAGGCCATCCGTAAATACGGGCAATGCTAGTGGCGGTCGAGGAGAGGTCGAGAGATGCTACAACAAGACCCGAGGCTCGTGCTCACGCTAGGACTTATGCCATATCATACGCCGAGGATCTTTGCCTCGCTAGATGTCGTTATCGGTACTTTCACTCTTTTCGATACTAATGTGATTGCTTTGATTGACCCTGGTTCTACTCATTCTTATATATACGAAACCTTAGCATCGAGTAAGACTTTGCCTATTGAGTCTCATCGAGTTTGTAATTGGTGTCAAACCCTTGGGTCATTACGTGCTTGTCAACAAAGTGTGTAAGAAAAGTCCCCTAGTATTTCGAGGTTCTTGTTTTCGGCGGACTTGATGCTTTTGCCGTTCGGCGAATTGACGTTATTCTTGGTTTGGATTGGTTGACCATGCACGATGCGGTTGTAAATTGCAAAAGCAAGACTATCGATCCGAGGTCTTGCGAATAACGAGATAATTCGGGTTGAGTCTACGGACTTAAAGGGTTGCCACCGTAATATCGCAATGTTGGCCCGAAATATGTAAAAAGGGTACCTTGCGTATGTGCTTTCGATAACAAGTCGGAAAAGAACCCGAATCATGCGGTGGTTTGTGAATACGGATGTTTTCCCGTAAGAATTGCCGGGTTTACCACTGTTCGGAAATAGAGTTTGGCATCGAATTGGTACACAGTACCACTCCATTTCGATAGCTCCGTATCGTATGGCACAAACGGAATTAAAGGAGTTGAAAGCTCGGTTGCAAGAATTGGTGGATAGAGGTTTTGCTCGTCGAGTTTTTCACCTTAAAAGCGCCGGTGTTGTTTGTGAAAAGAAGGATGGAACCATGAGGTCGTTGCATCGACTATCGTCACTTAATAAAGCGACGATAAAGAACAAATATCCGTTACAGCGTATCGACGATTTGTTCGATCAACTGAAGAACCTCGGTGTTCTCGAAAATAGATTTGAGATCGGGCTATTATCGATTCTGCGTCGAGATTCGGACGTACGTGCAAGACCGCCTTGAACAAGATATGGTCACTACGAGTTCCTAGTGATGCCGTTTGGGCTTACTAATGCCCTATGGTATTTATGGATTTGATGAATCGGATCTTGAGACCATATTTGGATCGGTTCGTAGTCGTGTTCATTGATGACATTTTGGTCTATTCAAGAAATGAGACCGAACATCTTGAACACACGAGGTTAGTCTTTGCAAATTTTACGGGATAAGCAATTATATGCTAAGTTGACAAGTGTGAGTTACGGTTAAGAGGTTAGCTTCTTGGGGCATGTGATATCGCATCGGGTATTCGAGTCGACCGAACAAAATTTTAGCCATACTTAACTGGAAGCCTCAGAGAAATATTACGAGGTTCGAACTTTTTGGGGCTTGGTTATTACCGACGATTTGTAAAAGGTTTCTCAACGATAGCCATGCCAATGGCGAAGCTACTCCAAAAGAATGTTAAGTTCGAATGGACGGAGAAATGTCGAAAAGTTTCGATCAATGAAAACTTATTTGGTGAAGCCCCAATTCTAGTGCAACCTATCGGCAAAGAGTTTGTCATCTATAGTGACGCCTCCTACTTGGGTTAGGTTATGTATTGATGCAAGAAGGTCGAGTTGTGGCCTGCGCGTCGAGGCAATTAAAGCCACATGAGAAAAATTATCCGACCCATGATCTCGAATTGGTCGCCATCGTATTACGCCTTAAAGATATGGCGACATTACTTTGTTGGTGAGAAGTGCCATGTGTATTCGGATCACAAAAGTCTCAAATATTTGATGACTCAAAGAGACTTAAATCTGCGACAAAGGCGTTGGCTCGAGCCGTAAAGGATTATGAGCTGGTCATTGACTATCACGGGAAAGGCGAATATGGTTCTGCGGATGCCTTAAGCAGTAAATCATTATTCGCTTTACACGACGATGAATGTGCACTTGTCCGTTCGATCCGACAATGTGTTAGTAAGCAATTGAAAGCCAAACCATTATTGATACATCAAATTTGTGAAGCTCAAAAAGTCGACGATGAGTTGGTTGCAAAGCGAAATTTGAGTGTGTTTCGAACAAGGAATCGGAGTTTCGGATCGATGATGACGATTGTTTGAGGTTCGAGGTCGTCTGTGTGTTCCAAAGAATTGAACTTATTTCGATAATTCTAACGAAGCCCATTGTAGCCGAATGGCAATCCACTCGGGAGTCTGAAGATGTACAACGATTTAAAACGTCGGTTTGGTGGCATGGTATGAAACGAGACATCTCGACTTTGTTTGAGATGTTTAATATGTCAACAAGTGAAAGCGGAACATCAAGTGCCTTGAGTTACTTGACCGATCACGATACCCGAGTGGAAATGGGATCGAGTCACAATGGACTTTGTATCCGGAATGCCATTGTCGTGAGTAAGAAGGATGCGGTTTGGGTCGTGGTAGATAGATTGACTAAGTCGGCTCACTTTTTCCCGTGCGCGTCGGATTTTCAATAGACAAACTAGCCGAATTATGCGTTTCTCAGTTGTGAGATTACACGGGTGCCTATTTCCATCGTGGTCGGATAGAGATCCGAGATTTACCTCGCGATTTTGGAAGAAGTTGCAAGAAGCTTTGGGTACCAAGTTGCATTTCAAAGACCGCTTTTCACCCCAAACCGATGGTCAATCCGGCGGATAATTCAAATACTTGAGGATATGTTGAGATGTTGCATCCTCGAGTTCGATGGTTCATGGGAGCGGTATTTGCCTTTGATTGAATTCGCCACAACAATAGTTTTCAATCAAGTATTAAGATGGCACCCTACGAGGCTTTGTACGGTCGTAAATGCCGTACACCATTGTTTTGGATGAGCTCGGTGAAAGCAAAATTTTCGGGTGGATTTGATTAGAGATCTTTGAATGAAAAGTGAAAGTAATCCGTGAAAGTCTCAAGATAGCCTCCGACCGTCCGGAAGTCGTGAGCGAATCTGAGCGTAAAGACATCGAGCATCGTGGGGGATAAAGTGTTTCTCAAGGTTTCGCCTTGGAAAAAGATACTCAGATCGTAGTAAGGGCAAGTTGAGCCGAGGTTCATTGGGCCATATGAGATATCCGAACGAGTCGATCCGATTAATGTGTCGTTTGATTTTACCCCGAACTTGAAAAGATTCACGACGTCTTTCATGTTTGATGCTTGGCGCTATAGATCGATCCGTCATACGTAATTAGTCCATCGAGGTTGAAATTCAATCGATATGAGTTATGAAGAAGAATCGATTCGTATCCTAGCTCGTGAAGTGAAGGAGTTATGAAACAAAAGGGTTCCGTTAGTAAAAGTGTTATGGCTCAAACACGGATGGAAGAAGCTACTTGGGAACCCGAGAGCTCTATGAAAGAGCGTTACCCAAACCTATTTACCGGTAAGATTTTCGGGGACGAAAATTTCTTAAGTGGGGGAGAGTTGTGACAGCCCAAAATTGACCCTAGTCGGAAAGTGGTTTTGGGAATGCTAAACCGAGTCACCGAAATGTTTGAATGTAATATTTATTGTCTGAAATATGTAATTATGAATGTGTGAAAATTTCAAGTTCCGATTTAGCCGATTGCATGTGAATTCAGTTAGTAGGACTTGTGTGACACTTTTGAAAAGTGAAAGGCTAATCTATAAGGACCTAATAGTGCATGTAGTCAAAGGGGAGGACTTGCATGTCAAATTCCCCCAAGTTGTAGTGGCGGCCATGACAAGGAATCATGGGCTAAACATGTCATGAAACATGTTTTGTTGGTGCATTAGGGAGAAACAATAAACAAATAAGTATGGGTAATAAAGAAAGAAAAAAAATGTGTGTGTGTGTGAAACCCCCATTGCTTGTGCATTGTGGAAGAGAAAAGAAAAAAATTGTTCATCCATCTTTTCATTCTCTCTTGACCGAAAATACTAGAGGAAGGAAGGAATTTTGCTTCATGTTTGTTTTGGAAGAGGATTAGGAAGAGGTTGGCTATACTTGCATCAAGATTAAGGTATGTTTGAGGTTGTGCCATGAGATTCATGCACGTTTTTGCACGTTTTAGTTGCTAGCTTGATGTTCTTGGTAGCCCATGGTTCAAATCTTTGCTATGTCATGGGAATGAAATTCGCCAAAGTAAATGTGGTGTTAATGCCATTGCATGCTAAATATCAAGTTTGATAATGATACATGTGATGGGGATTGAGGACTCTTAGATTTTCTTTTAGCATTTTGAATGAGATACTAAGTTCTTTGTTTAATCATGACCAAAATTATGGTGTTGTGATGTATTTGGCCATGGTACATCCATAAGTGTGATTTATGCTCATTGCATGGAAAGTAAGATTTGTGTATTGAAACTTTGTTCATGTTTAGTTACAATCAACTTGAGATTAGGCTCTAGCATATATATATGTATATATGTTTGCACACGATGTATTGGTATGACATATATGCTATTTCAAGGCGTATATTTGCTTGTGATGATGTCTCGATTATGAAGTAAATGAGAGATGTGCATTGAGCTACGATATGTAATGCGTTAGTAGTAAAATGTATGCTGTTTTTGTGTGGTATTAAGTGTATAATTGGCCTCAACATGGACATGTATATTCGGCCACATGAGGGGAAATTGGTGTGCATGCATTCGGTTAGAGGCAAGCATATTGATGCCTATTCTTGGCTTAGAAAATTCGGCTAAGAGGAATATTAACTAATGTGTTGAGTTCGATTCATGATTTCGTACATATGCGACTTTGATGCCTAATGAGTACATATATTGGCTAGGTATCTTGAATTCCTCTTTCGATGCTCAAATGATAAAACCAATTTATTTGTTAAATTAAGCTCAAGAGCAAAGGGGAGCTAAATCCGATAAGGGGAAGGAAAAAGTCGTCGAATAGCCGTCGAAATCGTTCGACCACGTCCGAGGTAAGTTCTTGAGTAATAGAGCTTAAATTCTGAAATGATTAGATCATGTTTAAAGCAAATTAAAATCATGCTCTTTGTGTGTGGCTATTGAGCCGAAATTGCAAGTGTAAAAAGTGCCTTGTGTTTGAGTTTTGCTATTGAAAATGAAATAAATGTGTCATAATTTATTGATAATTGTGCTCGGTTATTGAATGATGTCGGGCTAAGTCCCAAGGCTTTGTGCTAAGTGACTATATCCGGACTAGGATCCAAGGCATTCGTGCGAGTTAATAAATCCGGGCTAAGCCCAAGGCATTGTGCAAGTTACTAAACCGGGTTAAGTCCCAAGGCATTCGTGCAAGTCGCTATAACCGGCTTATGTCCGAAGGCATTTGAGCGAGTCGTTATATCCGGTTAATTTTCAAGGTATGTGATTCTAGAATAAGCGATCTTGCTGTAAAATTTCAGTTAATGCGCTTGAAAAAAATTCCAGCAATGAGGTATGTTCATATGAGCTTGAATTAGTTGATTCCTTGAATAATATTCGCTCGATGAGTAATGAGTTTCGGCCTTGACTAAGGTGATCCCTTATGTATGAACATAGGGGTTGGAATGTGAAATGAGTATGATATTGAGAATTTGTGCATATGAAATTATCCGTTAGCTTTATGAATGCTATGCTTTTGTTGTGCTGGAATTGCTTGCTCAAACTTACTAAGCATAAATTGCTTACTCCGTTTTCTCTGTTTCTCTGTTTTATAGATTTTGCTCGTTAGCGATCGGATTCGGGATCATTGAAGTGAAGTCATCCACACTATCAAACCCCCTTTTTGGTACTCTTTTGGTTGAACTTTGGATATGGCATGTATAGGACTACCCTCGATTGTTTTTAAGTTCTTTGTGATGTATATGTGTACGGCCATGCGAAAATGGTTCGTAAAAGTGGAGGATGGAATTTGACCATTTGTGCTTTGTAATTATATTTGGTTTCATGATGTGATTATGGTTTGGAATGAGAGTGTTGGTCACATGATCAGCCATTGGAATGGCTAAATATGATCATATGTGGACCTATGTATGTCAAAATTTTAGTTGGCCCATGGAAACCACGAGATAGGTAAAGTTTACCTTGAAAATAGATGCTGGCAGCAGCAGTGGTGCGGATTTGAAAAATCGCCAAAATTTGTAGGATTGGTATTAAATAGTGAATAAGTTATGTAAACGAACCTTGATGAGTCTATTTTCATATGAAAGTAACGAAAGGATCATATGAACAGTATACCGAGAGATATTAAAGTTCTCGTGAGACAGGGCCAGGACGGTTTCTGGGTCCCCTGTCACGACTTTGAAAATTTACTATAAATTATCCAGAAATAATTAGAAGTCATGCCTTATATGTGAAGATTCCATCTTGAGTCTAGTTTCATTAGAAACAAACGGCACCAGTATTAAAGCCCTGTACAGAGAGATATTCAAGTTGTAATGCGCGAAGGTCAGTGTAGTCGACCCCTGTAACATGGGTGACTTTAACTAATAAACTGTGCCAATTGGCCCGACCAAAAATTCTAGGAATAAATCCATGGATGGATATATGAATCTAAATTCAGGGAAAATTTACAGAATAAGTTTCCGAGTTTTGAAACTCGAGATATGATTTTTAAGGTGACAGTGACGCAGTTTTCCAGCCTGTCTGGAAATGCCAAATTGGTCGGTACTTTAAGAGGATTTGTCTCGTTAACCCTCGTGTCCGAACACCGGCGATGGTCTCGGGTTCGGGTGTTACAATTTTATTGGTATCAGAGCCACGGTTTAGTCGATTCTAGGACTACCGTGATATGTTTGGGGTCTAGCTATACATGCCATTAAGTGATAATTGATAGTGTGGTGATTTCTGACATTCTGAATTTGTGTTTGGTTATAGCAATGGATCCCGATCCCAACCGAGCAATAGCTGATGATGTGGAGAGTGTGGCACTTGCTCCCGAGCAAGGGACAGCGCCGGCAGACTCTCAACCTATGGCCAGCAATCCGAATGATGAGGCTAGGCAAGCCTTTTATAGCGTGATGAATGATTGGTTCAACCAATACATTCGAACTAACACAATACTGTTCCACAACCTCCATTCCCGACTAATGCAACCCCAAGACCTACAATACCTCCGAGAATCGACCAAATAAGGTCAAGTAAGCCCCAATCGACGAGGATTCAAAACATGGGGCCACTGAATTTAAAGCTACGGATGACGACGATGCCGAACAAGCTGAATTTTGGTTGGACAACACTATCCGGTGCTCGATGAGCTATCTTGTACACCGATGAGTGCTTAAAGTGTACTATCTCCTTGCTACGCGATTCCGCCTACTATTGGTGGAGTACTCGACTTCGGTTGTGCCTAGGAGCAAGTAACTTGGGAGTTTTTCCAAACCGAGTTAGAAGAAGTATATCGATCGAGATTCATCGACCAAAAACGAAAGGAATTTCTTGATCTTAAGCAAGGCTCTATGTCCGCTCGACTACGAGCAAAAATTTGTTAGACTCGAATAGATACGCTCGGGAATGTGTTTCGTCCAAAGCTATTATGTGTAAACACTTGAGGATGGGCTGAATGATGATATAAGGATGTTTGTTGGCATTCTCAAAATACGAGAGTTCGTAGTACTTGTTGAGCGAGCTTGTAAAGTCAAAGAGTTTAGAAAGGAGAATCAAAAGTTGATGTGGGAACCGGAGAATTTGAAAAGGTCCTCGAGAAAGTCTCTTCAACAGCATCGAAGAGATTTCGAGAAGATGTGAGCCGTCTAGAGGCACTTGGGCCTTCTTAGACGAGATCGTGATCGACCCACAATGGGTATCTGAGGCACTTTGGTCTCCGGTGTTGGGAATGATCGTCGAAACCGAATGGAGTGTCGACATTGTGGCAAATGGCATTCGGGAGTCAGAGGTTCCGTGATCGCTCTGCTATAAGTGTGGATCGGCCGACCACTTTATCAAGGATTGCCCGAGGTTGCTTGAACAAAATGTAAGTCGAGTGGAAACCCGGTGCTACCACAACTCAAGTAGGCCATCCAAAATACGGGCAATGCTAGTGGCGGTCGAGAGAGGTCGAGAGATGCTACAACAAGACCCGAGGCTCGTGCTCTGCTAGGACTTATGCCATACACGCACGCGAGGATGCTGCCTCACCAGATGTCATTACCGGTACTTTCACTCTTTTCGATACTAATGTGATTGCTTTGATTGACCCTGGTTCTACTCATTCTTATATATGCGAAACCTTAGCATCCAGTAAGACTTTGCCTATTGAGTCTCTTGAGTTTGAATTCGGTGTCAAACCCTTGGGTCATTACGTGCTTGTCAACAAAGTGTGTAAGAAAAGTCCACTAGTATTTCGAGGTTCTTGTTTTCCGGCGGACTTGATGCTTTTGCCGTTCGACGAATTCGACGTTATTCTTGGTTTGGATTGGTTGACCATGCACGATGCGGTTGTAAATTGCAAAAGCAAGACTATCGATCCGAGGTGCGAATAACGAGATAATTTGGGTTGAGTCTACGGACTTAAAGGGTTGCCACCGTAATATCGCAATGTTGGCCCGAAATATGTAAGAAAAGGGTGCGGCGTACCTTGCGTATGTGCTCGATGACAAGGAGTCGAAAAGAAACCCGAATCTGCGCGCTGGTTTGTGAATACCGGATGTTTTCCACGAAGAATTGTCGAGTTTACCACTGTTCGGAAATAGAGTTTGGCATCAAATTGGTACCGGTACCACTCCAACCGATAGCTCCGTATCGTATGGCACTTACGGAATTAAAGGAGTTGAAAGCTCGATTGCAAGAATTGGTGGATAGAGGTTTTGCTCGTCGAGTTTTCCACCTTAGGGTGCGCCAAATGTTGTTTGTGAAAAGAAGGATGGAACCATGAGGTTGTGCATCGACTATCGTCGACAATAAAGCGACGATAAAGAACAAATATCCGTTACACGTATCGACGATTTGTTCGATCAAGCTGAAGAGCCTCGGTGTTCTCAAAAATAGATTTGAGATCGGGCTATTATCGATTCATGAATTCGAGATTCGGACGTACCCAAGACTGCGTTGAGCGAGATATGGTCACTACGAGTTCCTAGTGATGCCGTTTGGGCTTACTAATGCCCTGCGGTATTTATGGATTTGATGAATCGGATCTTGGACCATATTTGGATCGGTTCGTAGTCGTGTTCATTGATGACATTTTGGTCTATTCAAGAAATGAGACCGAACATCTTTGAACACCGAGGTTAGTGTTGCAAATTTTACGGGATAAGCAATTATATGCTAAGTTCAAGAAGTGTGAGTTACGGTTAAGAGAGGTTAGCTTCTTGGGGCATGTGATATCTCGACGGGTATTCGAGTCGACGAACAAAATTTCAGCCATACTTAGCTGGAAGCCTCAGAAATATTACCGAGGTTCGGAGCTTTTGGGGCTTGCCGGTTATTACCGACGATTTGTAAAGGTTTCTCAACGATAGCCATGCCAATGACGAAGCTACTCCAAAAGGATGTTAAGTTCGAATGGACGGAGAAATGTCAGAAAAGTTTCGATCAACTGAAAACTTATTTGACTGAAGCCCCAATTCTAGTGCAACCCGAATTTGGCAAAGAGTTTGTCATCTATAGTGACGCCTCCCTACTTGGGTTAGGTTGCGTATTGATACAAGAAGGTCGAGTTGTGGCCTATGCGTCGAGGCAATTAAAGCCACATGAGAAAAATTATCCGACCCATGATCTCGAATTGGCTGCCATCGTATTCGCCTTAAAGATATGGCGACATTACTTAGTTGGTGAGAAGTGCCATGTGTGTTCGGATCACAAAAGTCTCAAATATTTGATGACTCAAAGAGACTTAAATCTGTGACAAAGACGTTGCTCGAGCTGTTAAAGGATTATGAGCTGGTCATTGACTATCACCCGGAAAGCGAATATGGTTGCGGATGCCTTAAGTCGTAAATTATTATTAAACTTCTGACGATGAATGTGCACTTGTCCGTTCGATCCGACAATGTGTTAGTAGCTTAATTGAAAGCCAAACCATTATTGATACATCAAATTTGTGAAGCTCAAAAAGTCGACGATGAGTTGGTTGCAAAGCGGGTGAGTGTGTTTGAACAAGGAATCGGAGTTTCAAATCGATGATGACGATTGTTTGAGGTTCGTCGTCGTCTGTGTGTTCCAAAGAATTGAACTTATTTCGATAATTCTGAACGAAGCCCATTGTAGCCGAATGGCAATCCACTCGAAGTCGAAGATGTACAACGATTTAAAGCGTCGATTTTGGTGGCATGGTATGAAACGAGACATCTCGACTTTGTTTGAGATGTTTAATATGTCAACAAGTGAAAGCGGAACATCAAGTGCCTTGAGGATTACTTGACCGATCACGATACCCGAGTGGAAATGGGATCGAGTCACAATGGACTTTGTATCCGGACCGCCATTGTCGTGAGTAAGAAGGATGCGGTTTGGGTCGTGGTAGATAGATTGACTAAGTCGGCTCACTTTTTCCCCGTCGTCACGGATTTTTCAATAGACAAACTAGCCGAATTATACGTTTCTCAGTTGTGAGATTACACGGGTGCCTATTTCCATCGTGTCGGATAGAGATCCGAGATTTACCTCGCGATTTTGGAAGAAGTTGCAAGAAGCTTTGGGTACCAAGTTGCATTTCAGACCGCCTTTCACCCCCAAACCGATGGTCAATCCGGCGGATAATTCAAATACTTGAGGATATGTTGAGATGTTGCATCCTCGAGTTCGATGGTTCATGGGAGCGGTATTTGCCTTTGATTGAATTCGCTACAACAATAGTTTTCAATCAAGTATTAAGATGGCACCCTACGAGGCTTTGTGCGATCGTAAATGCCGTACACCATTGTTTTGGACCGAGCTCGGTGAAAGCAAAATTTTGGAGTGGATTTGATTAGAGATCTTGAGCAGAAAGTGAAAGTAATCCGTGAAAGTCTGAAGATAGCCTCCGACCGTCGAGAAGTCGTGCGCGAATCTGAGCGTAAAGACATCGAGCATCGGTGGGGATAAAGTGTTTCTCAAGGTTTCGCCTTGGAAAAAGATACTCGATTCGGTAGTAAGGGCAAGTTGAGCCCGAGGTTCATTGGGCCATATGAGATATCCGAACGAGTCGATCCGATTGCGTATCGTTTGATTTTACCCCGAACTTGAAAAGATTCACGACGTCTTTCATGTTTCGATGCTTGGCGCTATAGATCGATCCGTCGACGTAATTAGTCCATCGAGGTTGAAATTCAATCGATATGAGTTATGAAGAAGAACCGATTCGTATCCTAGCTCGTGAAGTGAAGGAGTTGCGAAACAAAAGGGTTCCGTTAGTAAAAGTGTTATGGCTCAAACACGGGATGGAAGAAGCTACTTGGGAACCCGAGAGCTCTATGAAAGAGCGTTACCCAAACCTATTTACTGGTAAGATTTTGGGGACGAAAATTTCTTAAGTGGGGAGAGTTGTGACAGCCCAAAATTGACCCTAGTCGGAAGTGGTTTCGGACCGCTAAACCGAGTCACCAAACGTTTGAATGTAATATTTATTGTCTAGAATATGTAATTATGAATGTGTGAAAATTTCAAGTTCGATTTAGCCGATTGCATGTGAATTCAGTTAGTAGGACTTGTGTGACACTTTTGAAAAGTGAAAGGCTAATCTATAAGGACCTAATAGTGCATGTAGTCAAAGGGAGGACTTGCATGTCAAATTCCCCCCAAGTTGTAGTGGCCGCCATGACAAGGAATCATGGGCTAAACATGTCATGAAACATGTTTTGTTGGTGCATTAGGGAGAAACAATAAACAAATAAGTATGGGTAATAAAGAAAGAAAAAAAATGTGTGTGTGTGCGTGAAACCCCCATTGCTGTGCATTGTGGAAGAGAAAAGAAAAAAATTGTTCATCCATCTTTTCATTCTCTCTTGACCGAAAATACTAGAGGAAGGAAGGAATTTTGCTTCATGTTTGTTTTGGAAGAGGATTAGGAAGAGGTTGGCTATACTTGCATCAAGATTAAGGTATGTTTGAGGTTGTGCCATGAGATTCATGCACGTTTTTAGTTGCTAGCTTGATGTTCTTGGTAGCCCATGGTTCAAATCTTTGCTATGTCATGGGAATGAAATTCGGCCAAAGTAAATGTGGTGTTAATGCCATTGCATGCTAAATATCAAGTTTGATAATGATACATGTGATGGGGGATTGAGGACTCTTAGATTTTCTTTTAGCATTTTTGAATGAGATACTAAGTTCTTTGTTTAATCATGACCAAAATTATGGTGTTGTGATGTATTTGGCCATGGTACATCCATAAGTGTGATTTATGCTCATTGCATGGAAAGTAAGATTTGTGTATTGAAACTTTGTTCATGTTTAGTTACAATCAACTTGAGATTCGGCTCTAGCATATATATATGTATATATGTTTGCACACGATGTATTGGTATGACATATATGCTATTTCAAGGCGTATATTTGCTTGTGATGATGTCTCGATTATGAAGTAAATGAGAGATGTGCATTGAGCTACGATATGTAATGCGTTAGTAGTAAAATGTATGCTGTTTTTGTGTGGTATTAAGTGTATAATTTGCCTCAACATGGACATGTATATTCGGCCACATGAGGGGAAATTGGTGTGCATGCATTCGGTTAGAGGCAAGCATATTGATGCCTATTCTTGGCTTAGAAAATTCGGCTAAGAGGAATATTAACTAATGTGTTGAGTTCGATTCATGATTTCGTACATATGCGACTTTGATGCCTAATGAGTACATATATTGGCTAGGTATCTTGAATTCCTCTTTCGATACTCAAATGATAAAACCAATTTATTTGTTAAATTAAGCTCAAGAGCAAAGGGGAGCTAAATCCGATAAGGGGAAGGAAAAAGTCGTCGAATAGCCGTCGAAATCGTTCGACCACGTCCGAGGTAAGTTCTTGAGTAATAGAGCTTAAATTCTGAAATGATTAGATCATGTTTAAAGCAAATTAAAATCATGCTCTTTGTGTGCGGCTATTGAGCCGAAATTGCAAGTGTAAAAAGTGCCTTGTGTTTGAGTTTTGCTATTGAAAATGAAATACGAATGTGTCATAATTTATTGATAATTGTGCTCGGTTATTGAATGATGTCCGGCTAAGTCCCAAGGCTTTGTGCTAAGTGACTATATCCGGACTAGGATCCGAAGGCATTCGTGCGAGTTAATAAATCCGGGCTAAGCCCGAAGGCATTGTGCAAGTTACTAAACCGGGTTAAGTCCGAAGGCATTCGTGCAAGTCGCTATAACCGGCTATGTCCGAAGGCATTTGAGCGAGTCGTTATATCCGGTTAATTTCAAGGTATGTGATTCTAGAATAAGCGATCTTGCTGTAAAATTTCAGTTAATGCACTTGAAAAAAATTCCAGCAATGAGGTATGTTCATATGAGCTTGAATTAGTTGATTCCTTGAATAATATTAAGCTCGATCGAGTAATGAGTTTCCGTATTTGACTAAGGTGATCCCTTATGTATGAACATAGGGGTTGGAATGTGAAATGAGTATGATATTGAGAATTTGTGCATATGAAATTATCCGTTAGCTTTATGAATGCTATGCTTTTGTTGTGCTGAATTTCTTACTCAAACTTACTAAGCATAAATTGCTTACTCCGTTTTCTCTGTTTCTCTGTTTTATAGATTTTGCTCGTTAGCGATCGGATTCGGGATCATTGAAGTGAAGTCATCCACACTATCAAACCCCTTTTGGTACTCTTTTGGTTGAACTTTGGATATGGCATGTATAGGACTACCCTCGATTGTTTTAAGTTCTTTGTGATGTATATGTATACGGCCATGCGAAAATGGTTCGTAAAAGTGGAGGATGGAATTTGACCATTTGTGCTTTGTAATTATATTTGGTTTCATGATGTGATTATGGTTTGGAATGAGAGTGTTGGTCACATGATCAGCCATTGGAATGGCTAAATATGATCATATGTGGACCTATATATGTCAAAATTTTAGTTGGCCCATGGAAACCACGAGATAGGTAAAGTTTACCTTGAAAATAGATGCTGGCAGCAGCAGTGGTGCGGATTTGAAAAATCGCCAAAATTTGTAGAATTGGTATTAAATAGTGAATAAGTTATGTAAACGAACCTTGACGAGTCTATTTTTATATGAAAGTAACGAAAGGACCATATGAATAGTATACCGAGAGATATTAAAGTTCTCGTGAGACAGGGCCAGGACGGTTTCTGGGTCCCCTGTCATGACTTTGAAAATTTACTATAAATTATCCAGAAAGAATTAGAAGTCATTCCTTATATGTCAAGATTCTATCTTGAGTCTAGTTTCATTAGAAACAAACGGCACCAGTATTAAAGCCCTGTACAGAGAGATATTCAAGTTGTAATGCGCGAAGGTCAGTGTAGTCGACCCCTGTAACATGGGTGACTTTAACTAATAAACTGTACCAATTGGCCCGACCAAAAATTCTAGAAATAAATCCATGGATGGATATATGAGTCTAAATTCAGGGAAAATTTACAGAATCAGTTTCCAAATTTTGAAACTCGAGATATGATTTTTAAGGTGACAGTGACGCAGTTTTCCAGCCTGTCTGGAAATGCCAAATTGGTCGGTACTTTAAGAGGATTTGTCTCGTTAACCCCTCGTGTCCGACACCGGCGATGGTCTCGGGTTCGGGGTGTTACAATTTTATTGGTATCAGAGCCACGGTTTAGTCGATTCTAGGACTACCGTGATATGTTTGGGGTCTAGCTATACATGCCATTAAGTGATAATTGATAGTGTGGTGATTTCTGACATTCTGAATTTGTGTTTGGTTATAGCAATGGATCCCGATCCCAACCGAGCAATAGCTGATGATGTGGAGAGTGTGGCACTTGCTCCCGAGCAAGGGACAGCGCCGGCAGACTCTCAACCTATGGCCAGCAATCCGAATGATGAGGCTAGGCAAGCCTTTTATAGCGTGATGAATGATTGGTTCAACCAATACATTCGAACTAACACGGCTGTTCCACAACCTCCATTCCCGACTAATGCAACCCCCGCACCTACAATACCTCCGATGAATCGACCAAATAAGGTCAAGTAAGCCCCAGTCGACGAGATTTGAAAACATGGGGCCACTGAATTTAAAGCTACGGATGACGACGATGCCGAGCAAGCTGAATTTTGGTTGGACAACACTATCCGGTGCTCGATGAGCTATCTTGTACACCGATGAGTGCTTAAAGTGTACTATCTCCTTGCTACGCGATTCCGTCTACTATTGGTGGAGTACTCGACTTGGTTGTGCCTAGGGAGCAAGTAACTTGGGAGTTTTTCCAAACCGAGTTCAAAGAAGTATATCGATCGAGATTCATCGACCAAAAGCGAAAGGAATTTCTTGATCTTAAGCAAGGCTCTATGTCCGTTCTTGACTACGAGCGAAAATTTGTTAGACTCGATGAGATACGCTCGGGAATGTGTTTCGTCCAAGCTATTATGTGTAAACGCTTCGAGGATGGGCTGAATGATGATATAAGGATGTTTGTTGGCATTCTCGAAATCGAGAGTTCGTAGTACTTGTTGAGCGAGCTTGTAAAGTGAAGAGCTTAGAAAGGAGAATCAAAAGTTGATGTGGGAACTGGAGAATTTGAAAAAGTCCTCGGAAAGTCTCTTCAACAGCATCGAAGAGATTTCGAGAAGATGTGAGCCGTCTAGAGGCACTTGGCCTTCTTAGGCGAGATCGTGATCGACCCACAATGGGTATCTGAGGCACTTCGGTCTCGGTGTTGGGAATGATCGTCGAAACCGAATGGAGTGTCGACATTGTGGCAAATGGCATTCGGGAGTGAGGTTCCGTGATCGCTCTGCTATAAGTGTGGATCGGCCGACCACTTTATCAAGGATTGCCCGAGGTTGCTTGAACAAAATGTAAGTCGAGTGGAAACCCGGTGCTACCACTTTCTCAAGTAGGCCATCCAGAAATACGGGCAATGCTAGTGGCGGTCAGAGAGGGTCGAGAGATGCTACAACAAGACCCGAGGCTCGTGCTCCTGCTAGGACTTATGCCATATGCGCACGCGAGGATGCTGCCTCGCTAGATGTCATTATCGGTACTTTCACTCTTTTCGATACTAAT
This sequence comes from Gossypium arboreum, assembly GCF_025698485.1. Taxonomy (NCBI): domain Eukaryota; kingdom Viridiplantae; phylum Streptophyta; class Magnoliopsida; order Malvales; family Malvaceae; genus Gossypium; species Gossypium arboreum. Next base: position 114,529,681 of record NC_069075.1, on the reverse strand, counting down.
GTGATTGCTTTGATTGACCCTGGTTCTACTCATTCTTATATATGCGAAACCTTAGCATCCAGTAAGACTTTGCCTATTGAGTCTACTGAGTTTGTAATTCGGGTGTCAAACCCCTTGGGTCATTACGTGCTTGTCAACAAAGTGTGTAAGAAAAGTCCCCTAGTATTTCGAGGTTCTTGTTTTCCGCGGACTTGATGCTTTTGCCGTTCGACGAATTGACGTTATTCTTGGTTTGGATTGGTTGACCATGCGATGCGGTTGTAAATTGCAAAAGCAAGACTATCGATCGAGGTGCGAATAACGAGATAATTCGGGTTGAGTCTACGGACTTAAAGGGTTGCCACCGTAATATCGCAATGTTGGCCCGAAATATGTAAGAAAAGGGTACCTTGCGTTGCGTATGTGCTCGATAACAAGGAGTCAGAAAAGAAACCCGAATCTGTGCGATGGTTTGTGAATACCGGATGTTTTCCCAGAAGAATTGCCGGGTTTACCACCTGTTCGGGAAATAGAGTTTGGCATCGAATTGGTACCTGGTACCACTCCAATTTCGATAGCTCCGTATCGTATGGCACAAACGGAATTAAAGGAGTTGAAAGCTCAGTTGCAAGAATTGGTGGATAGAGGTTTTGCTCGTCTGAGTTTTTCACCTTGGGGTGCGCCAGTGTTGTTTGTGAAAAAGAAGGATGGAACCATGAGGCTGTGCATCGACTATCGTCAGCTTAATAAAGCGACGATAAAGAACAAATATCCGTTACCGCGTATCGACGATTTGTTCGATCAACTGAAGAACCTCGGTGTTCTCGAAAATAGATTTGAGATCGGGCTATTATCGATTCTTGAATTCGAGATTCGGACGTACCCAAGACGCCTTGAACAAGATATGGTCACTCGAGTTCCTAGTGATGCCGTTTGGGCTTACTAATGCCCTGCGGTATTTATGGATTTGATGAATCGGATCTTGGACCATATTTGGATCGGTTCGTAGTCGTGTTCATTGATGACATTTTGGTCTATTCAAGAAATGAGACCGAACATCTTTGAACACCGAGGTTAGTGCCGCAAATTTTACGGGATAAGCAATTATATGCTAAGTTCAAGAAGTGTGAGTTACGGTTAAGAGAGGTTAGCTTCTTGGGGCATGTGATATCGCGCATCGGGTATTCGAGTCGACCGAACAAAATTTTAGCCATACTTAACTGGAAGCCTCAGAAATATTACCGAGGTTCGAGCTTTTGGGGCTTCTTAGGTTATTACCGACGATTTGTAAAAGGTTTCTCAACGATAGCCATGCCAATGACGGCTTACTCCAAAAGAATGTTAAGTTCGAATGGACGGAGAAATGTCGAAAAGTTTCGATCAACGAAAACTTATTTGACTGAAGCCCCAATTCTAGTGCAACCCGAATCGGCAAAGAGTTTGTCATCTATAGTGGCGCCTCCCTACTTGGGTTAGGTTGCGTATTAATGCAAGAAGGTCGAGTTGTGGCCTATGCGTCGAGGCAATTAAAGCCACATGAGAAAAATTATCCGACCCATGATCTCGAATTGGTCGCCATCGTATTCGCTTTAAAGATATGGCGACATTACTTTGTTGGTGAGAAGTGCCATGTGTATTCGGATCACAAAAGTCTCAAATATTTGATGACTCAAAGAGACTTAAATCTGCGACAAAGACGTTGGCTCGAGTATTAAAGGATTATGAGTGGTCATTGACTATCACCCGGAAAGGCGAATATGGTTGCGGATGCCTTAAGTCGTAAATCATTATTAAACTTTCTGACGATGAATGTGCACTTGTCCGCTTCGATCCGACAATGTGTTAGTAGCTTAATTGAAAGCCAAACCATTATTGATACATCAAATTTGTGAAGCTCAAAAAGTCGACGATGAGTTGGTTGCAAAAGCGGGCTGAGTGTGTTTGAACAAGGAATCGGAGTTTCAAATCGATGATGACGATTGTTTGAGGTTCGAAGTCGTCTGTGTGTTCCAAAGAATTGAACTTATTTCGATAATTACGAGCGAAGCCCATTGTAGCCGAATGGCAATCCACTCGGGATACGAAGATGTACAACGATTTAAAACGTCGGTTTGGTGGCATGGTATGAAACGAGACATCTCGACTTTGTTTGAGATGTTTAATATGTCAACAAGTGAAAGCGGAACATCAAGTGCCTTGAGGATTACTTGACCGATCACGATACCCGAGTGGAAATGGGATCGAGTCACAATGGACTTTGTATCCGGACCGCCATTGTCGTGAGTAAGAAGGATGCGGTTTGGGTCGTGGTAGATAGATTGACTAAGTCGGCTCACTTTTTCCCGTCGTCACGGATTTTTCAATAGACAAACTAGCCGAATTATACGTTTCTCAGTTGTGAGATTACACGGGTGCCTATTTCCATCGTGTCGGATAGAGATCCGAGATTTACCTCGCGATTTTGGAAGAAGTTGCAAGAAGCTTTGGGTACCAAGTTGCATTTCAAGACCGCCTTTCACCCCCAAACCGATGGTCAATCCGGCGGATAATTCAAATACTTGAGGATATGTTGAGATGTTGCATCCTCGAGTTCGATGGTTCATGGGAACGGTATTTGCCTTTGATTGAATTCGCTTACAACAATAGTTTTCAATCAAGTATTAAGATGGCACCCTACGAGGCTTTGTGCGATGCGTAAATGCCGTACACCATTGTTTTGGACCGAGCTCGGTGAAAGCAAAATTTTCGGTGGATTTGATTAGAGATCTTTGAACAGAAAGTGAAAGTAATCCGTGAAAGTCTGAAGATAGCCTCCGACCGTCAGAAGTCGTACGCGAATCTGAGCGTAAAGACATCGAGCATCGGTGGGGATAAAGTGTTTCTCAAGGTTTCGCCTTGGAAAAAGATACTCAGATTCGGTAGTAAGGGCAAGTTGAGCCCGAGGTTCATTGGGCCATATGAGATATCCGAACGAGTCGGTCCGATTATGTATCGTTTGATTTTACCCCGAACTTGAAAAGATTCACGACGTCTTTCATGTTTCGATGCTTGGCGCTATAGATCGATCCGTCGCACGTAATTAGTCCATCGAGGTTGAAATTCAATCGATATGAGTTATGAAGAAGAACCGATTCGTATCCTAGCTCGTGAAGTGAAGGAGTTGCGAAACAAAAGGGTTCCGTTAGTAAAAGTGTTATGGCTCAAACACGGATGGAAGAAGCTACTTGGGAACCCGAGAGCTCTATGAAAGAGCGTTACCCAAACCTATTTACCGTAAGATTTTCGGGATGAAAATTTCTTAAGTGGGGAGAGTTGTGACACCAAAATTAACCCTAGTCGGGAAGTGGTTTGGGACCGCTAAACCGAGTCACCAAACGTTTGAATGTAATATTTATTGTCTAGAATATGTAATTATGAATGTGTGAAAATTTCAAGTTCGATTTAGCCGATTGCATGTGAATTCAGTTAGTAGGACTTGTGTGACACTTTTGAAAAGTGAAAGGCTAATCTATAAGGACCTAATAGTGCATGTAGTCAAAGGGGAGGACTTGCATGTCAAATTCCCCCCCCAAGTTGTAGTGGCCGGCCATGACAAGGAATCATGGGCTAAACATGTCATGAAACATGTTTTGTTGGTGCATTAGGGAGAAACAATAAACAAATAAGTATGGGTAATAAAGAAAGAAAAAAAAATGTGTGTGTGTGCGTGAAACCCCCCATTGCCGTGCATTGTGGAAGAGAAAAGAAAAAAAAATTGTTCATCCATCTTTTCATTCTCTCTTGACCGAAAATACTAGAGGAAGGAAGGAATTTTGCTTCATGTTTGTTTTGGAAGAGGATTAGGAAGAGGTTGGCTATACTTGCATCAAGATTAAGGTATGTTTGAGGTTGTGCCATGAGATTCATGCACGTTTTTAGTTGCTAGCTTGATGTTCTTGGTAGCCCATGGTTCAAATCTTTGCTATGTCATGGGAATGAAATTGCCAAAGTAAATGTGGTGTTAATGCCATTGCATGCTAAATATCAAGTTTGATAATGATACATGTGATGGGGATTGAGGACTCTTAGATTTTATTTTAGCATTTTGAATGAGATACTAAGTTCTTTGTTTAATCATGACCAAAATTATGGTGTTGTGATGTATTTGGCCATGGTACATCCATAAGTGTGATTTATGCTCATTGCATGGAAAGTAAGATTTGTGTATTGAAACTTTGTTCATGTTTAGTTACAATCAACTTGAGATTCGGCTCTAGCATATATATATGTATATATGTTTGCACACGATGTATTGGTATGACATATATGCTATTTCAAGGCGTATATTTGCTTGTGATGATGTCTCGATTATGAAGTAAATGAGAGATGTGCATTGAGCTACGATATGTAATGCGTTAGTAGTAAAATGTATGCTGTTTTTGTGTGGTATTAAGTGTATAATTGGCCTCAACATGGACATGTATATTCGGCCACATGAGGGAAATTGGTGTGCATGCATTCGGTTAGAGGCAAGCATATTGATGCCTATTCTTGGCTTAGAAAATTCGCTAAGAGGAATATTAACTAATGTGTTGAGTTCGATTCATGATTTCGTACATATGCGACTTTGATGCCTAATGAGTATATATATTGGCTAGGTATCTTGAATTCCTCTTCGATGCTCAAATGATAAAACCAATTTATTTGTTAAATTAAGCTCAAGAGCAAAGGGGAGCTAAATCCGATAAGGGGAAGGAAAAAGTCGTCGAATAGCCGTCGAAATCGTTCGACCACGTCCGAGGTAAGTTCTTGAGTAATAGAGCTTAAATTCTGAAATGATTAGATCATGTTTAAAGCAAATTAAAATCATGCTCTTTGTGTGTGGCTATTGAGCCGAAATTGCAAGTGTAAAAAGTGCCTTGTGTTTGAGTTTTGCTATTGAAAATGAAATACGAATGTGTCATAATTTATTGATAATTGTGCTCGGTTTGTGACACCCCTAATGTGACCCTAGTCGGAGAGTGGTTTCGGGACCACAAAACCGAGTCACAAGAATAATTAGGTGTTATATTCTGTGCTTATTGTATGTGGAATTTGTATGCGTAAATATTTCGTGCCTTGATTTTATTAATTAGGTGCTAATTCATAAGAAAGGACCCATGTGTTAGGACTTGAAAATGTGATAGGTGAATTTTTAAGTGGCCAAATAATGCATGAAGTAAAGACATGAGGGATTTGCATGTCAATTTAGCCAACTATAGGAAGTGGCCGGCCATGGTAATGAAGATGGGCAAAAGAAAACATGTCTTGAACATGTTTTGCTAATGGTGGATGTTAGAAATAATAAAATAAAGAGCATGGGCAAAGGGAACATGTTTCAAACATGTCTAGTTAATGGATCATGTTAGAAAGAATAAAGAAATGGAGAAAAAAGGGGAAATGATGAACAAAAAAAAAAAGTGTGGATGCCCCCCCTTGTTGCCGTGAGTTGAGGAAAAAGAAAGGAGAAAAATTTTGTTGTTCATCCTTTCTCATTTTGTTACAATTGCCATGACTTGAGAAGAAGAAAAAAAAAGTGTTCATGTTTTCTTTCTTTTGCTATTGCCGAAATTAGAGGAAGGGAAGAAGGAGATTCGGCCAAGGTGGTTTTCTAGATCAAGGTATGTTCAAGGGTACCTTTGGATGTATATACAACCTTTAGGTGATGAGCCTAAATTTTATCTATTTCATGGTTGGGTTTGGGGTTGATGGAGAGTTAGAATTGGCTAAGGAGCCTAACAAAAACATTTTGGTTGATACCTTGATGCCATTATCATGCTAAGTTGAATGGTGGATGCACTCTTGGTAAGGTCAAGGAAGTTGAGATTTCTTGTGTGTGTCTAGGCAAAATGCCGAATGATTTAGTGTTGGAGATAGGAGCTTACTTAGAATGATAAATTCTTCTCCTATGATTATTTTTCTTGCATGTTAAATGGCTCCTACTTAGCCATGCAAAATTTGTAATTTGTATGGATGATTGGAGCATTCGGCTAGGGTATAAATGAAGGGATTTTGGTTGTTTCATCTAAGTATGGATGATGAATGTGCTATGGAAAGAAATCGGTCTTCCTATGAATATGATTCGTGAATGTTTATATTAGTAAAATAATTTATGTTCAAACACTTGAGGATTCGGCATTGTCCATGACTATTGTGTTTAGGAGGTGATTTTGATTATTTGAATATTGGAAAGTAAGAATAGGTGTGATCGGTCATGGGAATTTGAGATGTTGTACATTAGAATTGAAAATACTTGAGACTAGGTTACCTTAATAGTGATAATACATTCGGCCTTGATGCATTAATTGAATGTTGGCTAAGGTTTTGATATTTTGAACAAGGATAGTTGTGAATGGAGTGAAAACCATTAAATTATACACATAAGTATCCAGCAAGAAATTTAACTACTAAATGTATTTATACTAGGAGATCAAGACATCGAAAGGGGAGAATCAAACAAAGGCAAAGCAAAGATAATCGAGTAGTCGATTGGAAATCGTTTCATCCAATATAAGGTAAGTCATTAAGCATATATTTGGTATTGTTTTAAATGATCATAATATCTATGCAATTGTGTTTAATGAGATGATATGTAAATGAAAATGTATGTGTATGGAATGATGACATTGTTGAATGTAAAAGAAATAGTGAAATGTGTAGAAAGTTGCTTTCGGCACTAAGTGTCTTGAACAATACGTGTGTACGGTGACGAGATTGGCACTAAGTGTGCATGCTGGAAATATATGGCACTAAGTGTGCATGCTGGAAATATATGGCACTAAGTGTGCATGCTGGAAATATCTGACCTTTGGGTGTGCGAGCTCGAAGGGTATGGCACTATGTGTGCGGGCTTAAATCACATGGCACTAAGTGTGCGAAATCGAGTATTAAGCAATCGTGTGTGCGTACTCTATATATATATATATCTCCGATCGAACAATTATATGGAGGGTGTGTCTTCATCGAGTGGAGTATGGACAGCGGAAAGAGTAAGTACCTTGAGTTCGTGGCTAATAGATACTATGTTCATGCTCGGGGTTGAGTCGGTAAGTTTTAAATCTATGTGATGATTTCAATTGCATGATTGTTGCGGAAATGAAATGATGAATGGAAATTGCTTCAAATATCCTATTGAATAGTATATGAAATGTAAATGTATGACTTGGTATGACATTGATCCGAAAGGTCTAAGGAACTATGGTAGTTCGGTATGGTGGAACGCAATGGGCCTTGTTTCATTATTTCATTTTATGATAATTTTAGTAACGGATGGTTGTGAAATGCTTATGACTTCTTGAGTTATAAACTCACTCAGTATTTTCTTGTCACCCATTTTAGGTCTCTTGGACTCGTATCGTTTGCGTGCTCGGAACCGTCGTTGAAGTCATCACACCGGCTGGAAATCTTTTGGTATTGTCTTCGTAGTTGAACTAGGAGAACATTTGGCATGTATAGGCTATTTTGTTTTGTTGAATCTCGGGTTGTAAACTTTAAGCTATGCGAAAATGGCCTATGTGGTCGGTTGAGTGTGAATCTAAAACCTATAGGCACGAGCCTTAGAAACCTTAATTTTGATAAGGTGGCCATAGTTTGTATTATGTATGATGAAATAGTTGGCCATGGAAGAATTATGAAATAGTCATTGTTTGCTTTAGTACCAGATGCTGCCAGCAGCAGTGAGGTGAGATGGAAAAATCACTAAAAATAGTAGAAGTAGAATTAAATAGTGAATAAATTATGAAATTTAACCTTGATGAATCTATTTTCATATGGACGAAACGAAATGACCGTATGAGCTGTATTTTAAGAGATATTCAGGTTTTCGTGAAACAGGGCCAGAACGGTTTCTGGATCCCCTGCTCCGACTTTGAAAATTCACTATAAATTAACCAGAGAGAATTAGAAGTCATGATCTATATTTGCAGATTCCTTGCAAGTCTAGTTTCTCTAGAAACAAATGGCATAAGTGTTGGAGCCCTGTACAGGAAGATATCCAAGTCGTAGTACACAAAGGTCAGTGTAGTCGAACCCTGAAACAGGGAGACTTTAACTAATAAACTGTACTAATTGGCCCGACCAAAATTCTAGAAAAAATGTGTAGATGGGATTATGAGTCTAGTTTCAGGAAAATTGACGGAACTCATTTTCGAGTTCTGGAACTCGAGATATGATTTTAAGGTGACAGTGACGCAGTTAGCTAGCCTGCCTGGAACAGAAATTAAATAATTCCAAGAGAGAAATAAGGAAGTAAGCCGGTAACACCACGTGGTCAAATCCGGTGGCGGTCACGGGTTTGGGGTGTTACATTTAATTGGTATCGAGCTATGGTTTAGTCGGTTCTAGGACTACCATAGCGCGTGTGAGTCTAGCTATACATGCCAAATTGTTAGTGCTTAATAATGTGATGACTTGACGGTTGAAGTTTTTGTTTTGGTTAACAAATGGAACCCGGGTAGAGAGACCCTTGGCGGATGACGTTGAAAGTGTAGCGGCTACTCCGCGCAAGGGACGCTGCTGTTGAGCCTCGATCATCCGCGAATAATCAAAATGAAGGGCGAAACAAGCCTTCTTCACCATGATGAATGAGTGGGTCGCGCAATATGCCCGAACCAATCCGGCTGTCCAACCATTCCCGAATTTAAATCGCACCCCAAGAGCCCGCAATGCCTCCGATTCTTGATCCCGTGAGGTGAGTAAACCACCAGAGACCTGATTAGGAAGCGCGGGCTGAGGAGTTCAAGGCCATAGTTCTTGATGATGCCGAAAAGGCCGAGTTTTGGCTCGATAACACCATTCGAGTGTCGATGAACTCATGCACACCGATGAATGTCTTAAGTGTGCTATATCCTTGTTGCGAGACTCGACTTACTATTGTGGAGGACTTTAATTTCCATAGTCCCAAACGAGCGAGTTACTTGGGATTTCTTTCAATCGAATTTGAAAGAAATGCATTAGTCAACAGTTCATCGATCGAAGCGTAAGGAATTCTTGGAACTCAAGCAAGGCCGTATGACGATGTCTGAATCTGAACATGAGTTCGTAAGACTTAGTCGGTATGCCCGAGAGTGTGTGGCTGATGAGGTTGCTATGTGCAAAAGATTTGAAGAAGGATTGAATGAAGAGTTAAAGCTACTAGTGGGTATTTTGGAGATAAAGGAGTTCGTAACACTAGTCGAGCGAGCACGCAAGGCGGAAGAACTTGGAAAGGAGAAGAAGAAGGTTGAATTTGAAGCAAGAGATTATCGTAAAAGATCGTGAGTAAAGCTCCGTTCTCGGCGGTAAAGAAGTTCGGGGAGGACACTAATAAGTCGAGGCGATGCGGAATTTCCATCGAGCCCGACCATTGACGGACTCGAGCTACTTCGATAGCTAGTGTGGGCAATAATCGTCAAGAGAGACCTGAATGCCCCCAATGTGGAAGACGACACCTAGGTGAATGTTGGGGTAAGTCTCATTAATAGGGCTCATTATGGATGCGGTTCAAGGACCACTTCATTAGAGATTGTACGAGCTAGATGAGAGTAATAAGACGCAAGGTGCAAGACCTAGTGGAACGACGGCTAGAGGTAGGCCCCGAGAATTTCTAGAGGTAGGGGTGGTAATCGAGAGGAGCCTCGATCTGGTGTTCGATCCGAGACCCGTGCTCTGCTAGAGCATATGCCATCTTCGCACGAGAGGAGGCATCCTCCTTGACGTTATCAACGGTACTTTTACTCTCTTTGATACTAGTGTGATTGCATTGATTGACCCCGCTCTACTCATTCATATGTATGTGAAACCTTAGCATCCATAAAGACTCTACCGTTGAGTCTCTTGAGTTCGTAATTCAGTGTCCAACCCTTTGGGTCAATATGTACTCGTTGATAAAGTGTGCAAGAGATGCCCCTAATAATTCGAGAATCTGTTTTCCGGCCGATCGATGCTTCTACCATTTGATGAATTCGATGTTATTCTTGGTATGGATTGGTGACCGTACATGATGCGGTGGTGGACGCAAAGGAAAACCATTGATTTGAGGAGTGTAAATAACGAGGTAGTCCGAGTCGAGTCTCTGATTTAAAAGGAGTGCCAACGATAATATCTTCTATGACCGCTCGGAGGTATGTGAAAAAGGGGTGTGAAACATACCTTGCGTATGTGTTTGAAAGTAAAGAGACGGAAAGGAAACTCGAATCGGTACCGATGGTTTGTGAGTATTCAAATGTTTTTCCGAGGAGTTCTGGGATTGCCACCGGTTCGAGAAGTGGAATTGACATCGAAGTTGTACCGGTACTACGCCGATTTCAATAGCCCGTGTCGTATGGCATTAACGGAATTAAAGGAATTGAAGGTTCAATTGCAAGAATTGACGGATAGAGGTTTCGCTCGATGAGTTTTTCTCCATGAGGCGCACCGGTATTGTTTGTGAAAAGAAGGATGGAACTATGAGATTGTGCATCAACTATCGTCAGTTGAATAAAGTGACGATAAAGAACAAATATCCGTTGCCACGAATTGACGATTTGTTTGATCAATTAAAGGGAGCCTCAGTGTTTTCAAAGATAGATTTGAGGTCGAGGTACTATCAGTTGAGGGTCCGAGAATCGGACATACCCAAGACTACTTTTAGAACGAGGTACGGTCACTACGAATTCTTAGTGATGCCGTTTGGGCTCACTAATGCCCCTGCAGTATTTATGGATTTAATGAATAGAATTTTCAGGCCATACTTGGATCGGTTCGTAGTTGTATTTATCGATGACATTTTGGTCTATTCGAGAGATGAAACTGAACATGCTGAACACCTGAGGCTAGTGTTGCAAATCTTACGAGATAAGCAGTTATACGCAAAGTTCAGTAAATGTGAATTTTGGTTGAGAGAGGTTAGCTTTTTGGGGCACGTGGTGTCCGCATCGGGTGTCAGAGTGGACCCGAACAAAATTTCAGCCATAGTTGATTGGAAACCTCCAAGGAATATTACCGAAGTTAGGAGCTTTTTGGGGCTTGCCGGATACTATCGATGATTTGTGAAAGGTTTTTCGGTGATAGCTGCACCGATGACGAAACTACTCCAAAAAGATGTTAAGTTCGAGTGGTCGGAACGCTGTCAAGAAAGTTTCGATCGACTAAAAACCTGTTTAACCGAGGCCCCAGTGCTAGTACAGCCGGAGTCCGGTAAAGAGTTTGTCATATCTGATGGCGCATCCTTGCTTGGGTTAGGTTGTGTGTTGATGCAAGAAGGTCGAGTTGTGGCTTACGCGTCGAGACAACTAAAGCCGCATGAGAGAAACTATCCGACCCATGACCTTGAACTAGCGACCATAGTGTTCGCCTTGAAGATATGGCAAGCATTACTTGTTTAGAGAAAGGTGTCATATTTATTCGGACCATAAGAGTCTTAAATATCTGATGACTCAAGGAGATCTAAACTTGCGACAAAGACGTTGGCTTGAGTTGTTGAAGGACTATGAACTTGTCATTGATTATCACCCAGGAAAGGCCAACGTGGTGGCTGATGCTTTAAGTCGTAAGGCACTGTCTGCTTTGAGAGCGATGGATGCTCATCTATCCGTTTCACCCAAGGAGGTGCTAGTAGTCGAATTAGAGGCCAAACCGTTATTGATTCATCAAATACTTGAATCTCAGAAGGTCAACGCTAAATTGGTCGCTAAACGAGTCGAATGTGTTTCGAATGAGGAATCAGAATTTCAGATTGACGACAATGATTGCTAGACGTTCAAGGGTCGATTATGTATTCCAAGGGATTCGGAACTTGTTTCGATGATTTTGAACGAGGCTCACAGTAGTCGAATGTCAATCCACCCGGGTAATACTAAAATGTACAATGATCTGAAACGCCAATTTTGGTGGCCCGGTATGAAACGAGACATTTCTGAATTTGTTTCAAGGTGTCTGATATGTCAACAAATGAAAGCGGAACATCAAGTGCCATCGGGATTACTTCAGCCGATCACGATACCCGAGTGGAAATGGGATCGAGTCACCATGGACTTTGTGTCCGGACCGCCATTGTCGTGAGTAAGAAGGATGCGATTTGGGTTGTTGTTGATAGATTGACTAAGTCGGCTCATTTTATCCTGTCCGCACGGATTTTTCGCTCGATAAATTGGCGAATTATACATCTCCCAAATTGTTCGATTGCATGGGGTGCCTATTTCTATCGTGTCGGATAGAGACCCAAGATTTACATCGCGATTTTGGAAGAAATTGCAAGAGGCTTTGGGTACCAAGTGCATTTTAGTCTTGCTTTTCACCCCCAAACCGATGGTCAATCCGAACGGATAATTCAAATACTCGAGGATATGTTGAGATGTTGCATCCTTGAGTTTAGTGGCTCATGGGAGCGGTATTTACTTTTGGTTGAATTAAACACAACAATAGCTTTCAAACAAGTATTAAGATGGCGCCTTACGAGGCTTTATACGATCGTAAATGCCGTACACCATTGTTTTGGACCGAGCTCGGTGAAAGCAAAATTTTCGGTGGATTTGATTAAAGATGCTGAATGAAAAGTGAAAGTAATCCGTGAAAGTCGAAGATAGCCTCCGATCGTCGAAGTCGTCGTGCGCGGATCTGAAACGAAAAGACATCGAGTATCGGTGGGAGATAAAGTGTTTCTTAAAGTTTCGCCTTGGAAAAAGATACTCGAGATTGGCCGTAAAGGAAAATTGAGTCCGAGGTTCATTGGGCCATATGAGATATCCGAACGAGTCGGTCCGATTGCATACGTTTGATTTTGCCCCGAACTCGAAAAGATTCACGACGTCTTTCATGTTTCGATGCTTGACGCTATAGATCCGATCCATCGCACGTGATTAGTCCATCGAGGTTGAAATGCAAGCCAATATGAGTTACGAGGAAGAACCCACTCGTATCCTAGCTCGGGAAGTGAAAGAGTTACGAAACAAGAAAGTTCCGTTAGTAAAAATGTTATGGCTCAAACACGGATAGAAGAAGCTACATGGGAACCCGAGAACTCTATGAAAGAACGATACCCAAACCTATTTACGGTAAGATTTTCGGGGCGAAAATCTCTTAAGTGGCGGAGAGTTGTGACACCCTAATGTGACCCTAGTCGGAGAGTGGTTTCGGGACCACAAAACCGAGTCACAAGAATAATTAGGTGTTATATTCGTGCTTATTGTATGTGGAATTTGTATGCGTAAATATTTCGTGCCTTGATTTTATTAATTAGGTGCTAATTCATAAGAAAGGACCCATGTGTTAGGACTTGAAAATGTGATAGGTGAATTTTAAGTGGCCAAATAATGCATGAAGTAAAGACATGAGGATTTGCATGTCAATTTAGCCAACTATAGGAAGTGGCCGCCATGGTAATGAAGATGGGCAAAAGAAAACATGTCTTGAACATGTTTTGCTAATGGTGGATGTTAGAAATAATAAAATAAAGAGCATGGGCAAAGGGAACATGTTTCAAACATGTCTAGTTAATGGATCATGTTAGAAAGAATAAAGAAATGGAGAAAAAGGGAAATGATGAACAAAAAAAAAGAGTGTGGATGCCCCCTTGTTGCCGTGAGTTGAGGAAAAGAAAGGAGAAAAATTTTGTTGTTCATCCTTTCTCATTTTGTTACAATTGCCATGACTTGAGAAGAAGAAAAAAAAGTGTTCATGTTTTCTTTCTTTTGCTATTGCGAAATTAGAGGAAGGGAAGAAGGAGATTCGCCAAGGTGGTTTTCTAGATCAAGGTATGTTCAAGGGTACCTTTGGATGTATATACAACCTTTAGGTGATGAGCCTAAATTTTATCTATTTCATGGTTGGGTTTGGGGTTGATGGAGAGTTAGAATTGGCTAAGGAGCCTAACAAAAACATTTTGGTTGATACCTTGATGCCATTATCATGCTAAGTTGAATGGTGGATGCACTCTTGGTAAGGTCAAGGAAGTTGAGATTTCTTGTGTGTGTCTAGGCAAAATGCCGAATGATTTAGTGTTGGAGATAGGAGCTTACTTAGAATGATAAATTCTTCTCCTATGATTATTTTTCTTGCATGTTAAATGGCTCCTACTTAGCCATGCAAAAATTTGTAATTTGTATGGATGATTGGAGCATTCGGCTAGGGTATAAATGAAGGGATTTTGGTTGTTTCATCTAAGTATGGATGATGAATGTGCTATGGAAAGAAATCGGTCTTCCTATGAATATGATTCGTGAATGTTTATATTAGTAAAATAATTTATGTTCAAACACTTGAGGATTCGGCATTGTCCATGACTATTGTGTTTAGGAGGTGATTTTGATTATTTGAATATTGGAAAGTAAGAATAGGTGTGATCGGTCATGGGAATTTGAGATGTTGTACATTAGAATTGAAAATACTTGAGACTAGGTTACCTTAATAGTGATAATACATTCGCCTTGATGCATTAATTGAATGTTGGCTAAGGTTTTGATATTTTGAACAAGGATAGTTGTGAATGGAGTGAAAACTATTAAATTATACACATAAGTATCCAGCAAGAAATTTAACTACTAAATGTATTTATACTAGGAGATCAAGACATCAAAAGGGGAGAATCAAACAAAGGCAAAGCAAAGATAATCGAGTAGTCGATTGGAAATCGTTTCATCCAATATAAGGTAAGTCATTAAGCATATATTTGGTATTGTTTTAAATGATCATAATATCTATGCAATTGTGTTTAATGAGATGATATGTAAATGAAAATGTATGTGTATGGAATGATGACATTGTTGAATGTAAAAGAAATAGTGAAATGTGTAGAAAGTTGCTTTCGGCACTAAGTGTCTTGAACAATACGTGTGTACGGTGACGAGATTGGCACTAAGTGTGCATGCTGGAAATATATGGCACTAAGTGTGCATGCTGGAAATATATGGCACTAAGTGTGCATGCTGGAAATATCTGACCTTTGGGTGTGCGAGCTCGAAGGGTATGGCACTATGTGTGCGGGCTTAAATCACATGGCACTAAGTGTGCGAAATCGAGTATTAAGCACTGTGTATGCGTACTCTATATATATATATATCTCCGATCGAACAATTATATGGAGGGTGTGTCTTCATTGAGTGGAGTATGGACAGCGGAAAGAGTAAGTACCTTGAGTTCGTGGCTAATAGATACTATGTTCATGCTCAGGGTTGAGTCGGTAAGTTTTAAATCTATGTGATGATTTCAATTGCATGATTGTTGCGAAATGAAATGATGAATGGAAATTGCTTCAAATATCCTATTGAATAGTATATGAAATGTAAATGTATGACTTGGTATGACATTGATCCGAAGGTCTAAGGAACTATGGTAGTTCGGTATGGCTGGAACAATGGGCCTTGTTTCATTATTTCATTTTATGATAATTTTAGTAACGGATGGTTGTGAAATGCTTATGACTTACTGAGTTATAAACTCACTCGGTATTTTCTTGTCACCCATTTTAGGTCTCTTGGACTCGTATCGTTTGCATGCTCGGAACCGTCGTTGAAGTCATCACACCGCTGGAAATCTTTTGGTATTGTCTTCGTAGTTGAACTAGGAGAACATTTGGCATGTATAGGCTATTTTGTTTTGTTGAATCTCGGGTTGTAAACTTTAAGCCATGCGAAAATGGCCTATGTGGTCGGTTGAGTGTGAATCTAAAACCTATAGGCACGAGCCTTAGAAACCTTAATTTTGATAAGGTGGCCATAGTTTGTATTATGTATGATGAAATAGTTGGCCATGGAAGAATTATGAAATAGTCATTGTTTGCTTTAGTACCAGATGCTGCCAGCAGCAGTAAGGTGAGATGGAAAAATCACTAAAAATAGTAGAAGTATAATTAAATAGTGAATAAATTATGAAATTTAACCTTGATGAATCTATTTTCATATGGACGAAACGAAATGACCGTATGAGCTGTATTTTAAGAGATATTCAGGTTTTCGCGAAACAGGGCCAGAACGGTTTCTGGATCCCCTGCTCCGAATTTGAAAATTCACTATAAATTAACCAGAGAGAATTAGAAGTCATGATCTATATTTGCAGATTCCCTTGCGAGTCTAGTTTCTCTAGAAACAAATGGCATAAGTGTTGGAGCCCTGTACAGGAAGATATCCAAGTCGTAGTACACAAAGGTCAGTGTAGTCGAACCCTGAAACAGGGGAGACTTTAACTAATAAACTGTACTAATTGGCCTGACCAAAAATTCTAGAAAAATATGTGTAGATGGAATTATGAGTCTAGTTTCAGGGAAAATTGACGGAACTCATTTTCGAGTTCTGGAACTCGAGATATGATTTTTAAGGTGACAGTGACGCAGTTAGCTAGCCTGCCTGGAACAGAAATTAAATAATTCCAAGAGAGAAATAAGGGAAGTAAGCCCGGTAACACCACGTGGTCAAATCCGGTGACGGTCACGGGTTTGGGGTGTTACACGGTTATTCGAATGATGTCCGGGCTAAGTCCCGAAGGCTTTGTGCTAAGTGACTATATCCGGACTAGGATCCGAAGGCATTCATGCGAGTTAATAAATCCGGGCTAAGCCCGAAGGCATTGTGCAAGTTACTAAACCCGGGTTAAGTCCCGAAGGCATTCGTGCAAGTCGCTATAACCGGGCTTCGTCCCGAAGGCATTTGAGCGAGTCGTTATATCCGGTTAATTTCCGAAGGTACGTGATTCTAGAATAAGCGATCTTGCTGTAAAATTTCAGTTAATGCGGTTGAAAAAAAATTCCAGCAATGAGGTATGTTCATATGAGCTTGAATTAGTTGATTCCCTTCGAATAATATTCGCTCAGTCGAGTAATGAGTTTCCGGTATTTGACTTAGGTGATCCCTTATGTATGAACATAGGGGTTGGAATGTGAAATGAGTATGATATTGAGAATTTGTGCATATGAAATTATCCGTTAGCTTTATGAATGCTATGCTTTTGTTGTGCTGGAATTTCTTGCTCAAACTTACTAAGCATTAATTGCTTACTCCGTTTTCTCTGTTTCTCTGTTTTATAGATTTTGCTCGTTAGCGATCGAATTCGGGATCATTGAAGTGAAGTCATCCACACTATCAAACCCCCTTTTTGGTACTCTTTTGGTTGAACTTTGGATATGGCATGTATAAGACTACCCTCGATTGTTTTTAAGTTCTTTGTGATGTATATGTGTACGGCCATGCGAAAATGGTTCGTAAAAGTGGAGGATGGAATTTGACCATTTGTGCTTTGTAATTATATTTGGTTTCATGATGTGATTATGGTTTGGAATGAGAGTGTTGGTCACATGATCAGCCTTTGGAATGGCTAAATATGATCATATGTGGACCTATGTATGTCAAAATTTTAGTTGGCCCATGGAAACCACGAGATAGGTAAAGTTTACCTTGAAAATCGATGCTGGCAGCAGCAGTGGTGCGGATTTGAAAAATCGTCAAAATTTTTAGGATTGGTATTAAATAGTGAATAAGTTATGTAAACGAACCTTGACGAGTCTATTTTCATATGAAAGTAACGAAAGGATCATATGAACAGTATACCGAGAGATATTAAAGTTCTCGTGAGACAGGGCCAGGACGGTTTCTGGGTCCCCTGTCGCGACTTTTAAAATTTACTATAAATTATCCAGAAAGAATTAAAAGTCATGCCTTATATGTTCAGATTCCATCTTGAGTCTAGTTTTATTAGAAACAAACGGAACCAGTATTAAAGCCCTGTACGGAGAGATATTCAAGTTGTAAC
Source organism: Gossypium arboreum (assembly GCF_025698485.1). Classification (NCBI taxonomy): domain Eukaryota; kingdom Viridiplantae; phylum Streptophyta; class Magnoliopsida; order Malvales; family Malvaceae; genus Gossypium; species Gossypium arboreum. The sequence goes on along the minus strand of NC_069075.1, from coordinate 114,511,990 downwards.
GCGCTAAGGTCAGTGTAGTCGACCCCTGTAACATGGGTGACTTTAACTAATAAACTGTACCAATTGGCCTGACCAAAAATTCTAGAAATAAATCCATGGATGGATATATGAGTCTAAATTCAGGGAAAATTTACGGAATCAGTTTCCAAGTTTTGAAACTCGAGATATGATTTTTAAGGTGACAGTGACGCAGTTTTCCAGCCTGTCTGGAAATGCCAAATTGGTCGGTACTTTAAGAGGATTTGTCTCGTTAACCCCTCGTGTCCGACACCGGCGATGGTCTCGGGTTCGGGGTGTTACAGATTTGCTGTTGTGATTCACATATGGTGATGTATATGTACGTGTTCTTTTAAGCTAAAAGATGTGATGATTTATATTTATATGTTTGGCTTATGGAATGGTATAAACTGAGGAAGAATTGGTAGTGTGACACCCCAAACCTGACCAAGATGGACCAGCCCAAATTCCAAGCGTTACATTAGATATCATAGCGGCTCTCCAGCTAATGGCCACTTGACGCACACCCCTACCTTATAACACCTCATTTATGACTAATTAACAATCATTTATTAACACGCAAGCAATTTCTGAACCATTTTTAAACTTTTTCTATATATTTAAACCTAAGGGTATTTTGGTTATTTTACCACCTAAGGTTAAACTATCCCGATTTTGTTTCTAAATAGTTACTAACCTTCTATTAGTCATATTATGCAAGCCCTAAAAATTTTAGCTTAATTCAAGTTCATTTACTATGTCTAATTCAAGTTTTATTATTAAGGACTAAATTATAACTTTTACAAACTTTTAGTACATTTTTAAATTAAAAATTAAGAGTGTTTCTACCAAATATTAATAGTTTCAAGTCTAATCCTAAAATATTACCAAGTTTCCCTATCATTGAAGGCTTCAATTAATCTAATCAAGTTTTATGACTAAATTATAAATTAAGCAAATTAGAATACTATATTACAAAAACTAAAAATCTAAACCCAAAAACTCACATGGCCGTTTCCTCAGCCCGTGTGTTGTTTAAAACCTTGATTTTACATATTCTACTTATCCATTAAACTTGAAATAGCTACAATTAATTATCATAAACATTCACACATCTCCAATTTAATTTATTTACAACAAATATGCAACAATTAATCAAAATTTAACACCCAATTACATGCTTAGCAAACACCAATTAATTCACACAAGCTACATACTTTAGCCGCAAGCAATCTGCTCCATGTAAGCTTCAATTAAACATTGTTATTATAAAATACATGCTAAATACATCGTGTTAACAACCACCATACGAAAGCTCATTAACATACCAAAAATCAAACATCAATTAAACATAAAATCATGTACTAAAGCAATTATAAAATCACCAAAATTAATGTCTAAAATTTAATATCCAATGTCCATTACAAGTAAAATAACACTAGTCCCAAAAGCATCACAATGCCCCTATATAGTCTCTAAAGTAAATTTCTTAGGCTATTACCGAGCCTTATTCTTGGATCGCCCTTGCACTCGCTTCTCGACTCCTTACGCCTGGAAATTCTCTACACGAAATATGAGGGTGTGAGCTTAAAAAACTTAATGAATGATAGTAAAAACATCAAGTAATTTGCACCCAATCATGCATAAATCAAAGCAATTAAGCATTAAATTTTCAGTCACAACATGTTAATATTTCACCATAACATCATATGCTATTTCAAGAATTAAGAATCAATTTTTCCATGGCATGCAAAATCATCTTTTAACTCATAAACATTCAATTATATTGGCATAATACATCCACGACAATAAGTAAATATGTGATCATACATTGGATAAACAGATCTCCAAATTCCCACAAATCAAATACAATCCTCCGAAATGAGTGGGCTAAAGCCACACGCTCCCTATAGCGCCTCAAATAACCTAATGAGTGGAGACTCAAGCTCAATAGTCCCTTATCTACTCCAAAAAAATTAGTCTACCAAGAGCCATATGCTCACAATATCACAAATAATGGTGAATACTCACAAATCCTATGGCATACCAACTATATCCAATGGATCCACCATGCAATATTGCCAATATAATCATACATATAAGGCATAAATTTTGATGTTTAATCACTTAATTTAGGATGTTAAAATGCAAGTAAAAGCATGGTGCTAAGCAATTTTAACATCAGTAAAATTAAGCATAGCAAATATCATTTTCCCAATATTCATATACCAATTAGAACACCTTTATCAAATGTTCAATAAATCAGCAATTCATGCGCCAAATATCAATTTATTCCATACAATTTAATCATGTTAAAAGCATAATACACAACTTATCAAACCAATTGCCATTTTGCTCTTTTATAAAATAAAACCTATTTTTGCAAATCCAACCATCCAATATGAAATTAAGTCATTAATAACACCAATTAAACCTTTAATTTAACACATAATAAGGCCAACTTACCAAATTACCCTTAATATCACTCACCTCCACACTTAGCTCTTTAAGCAAATATATGTTCAAACAAGCAAGTTTGAGCTTCAATTTTGATTTGCATGTTCCTCCTCTTGATGTGGAGCTTTAACAGAGACAAAGTATGCATTACAAACTAACAATAGCAACAAGAAACACGAAATTTGATAAAGTATACGAATCTAAATCATTACTCTAAACTACCTTATTGATATTGCACAAATAAGCCGAAATATAAAATTTCTCAACTAAACTCCCTTTTCAGCACCTCAACCACTTCTAATCTCCATTCTTAGTCCAATAACATGTATTCTAAGTGTTAATTTCATCATTTAATTCTTTTCATAATTTTCTGGAAAAATCATCCATGTTCTTGGTCAAATTCGAATTTCTCGAAATTGATCCATAAAATGTGTTCGATATTTTAGTTTAAGATTAAGAACCTCTTATTAGACCTATTGTGAGCTTTGACATCCATTAATATTTGGATTCTAGCTCAAATTAAAGATCCACTATTGTTGATCCTCAAGTTCAAGAAAGAAGACATTAAAGTTGAAAATCTATTATAATCACTTTAATTAACAAATAATGATTGAAATCAACTTAAAAATAAGTTTAGAGATGAGAATTACCTTCAGTTGAACTCAAATCATTGATTTGGAAGTTTGAATCAAAATGCTTAAAGAAATTCAGATGACTTTTTGCCCAACTTTGAAAATTATTTCGAGAGATTTTAGAGAGAATTTTGGGAGAGAAAAGGTTTAGATCTATTCTCTGATATTTGGTTTATGAAAACAAGCAAAAAAAAAAGTGAAAGAAAAAGCTCTCAATTCGGGTGAAAAGTGAGGTAGCTACAGAGTTTTTAAAACTGAAAACCCCCACTTGGTTTTCAAAATTTGGGGAATTTGCCATCAAGCCACTCCCTCGTTTCCCTTGTTTTACAATTTGCTCATTTCCCTCCAAAATTCCGAAAATATGGTTTATTTACTATAAAACCTCTTACACATTTATCTTGTTTTTCAAATTAGTGTCATTTAATTAATATTTTCAATCATCCAATTAAACCCCCATTTTAAATTATTTTTAAATTCCAATTTAACCCAAAATATTTATTTTACCCAAAATTATTTAAAACCATAAAATTAATTTTATAAAAATATTTTTATTTTTGGAATATTATTTACCAATTTTTTTAGATGAAATTAAGCTAACTAATTAAGAATATAAATCTCTAATTAACCCGATTAATTCCTAATTTTCACTTGGAACCCAGTAAACTTACCCGAAACTACTAGACCTATTTCTTACAGGTAGCTTGTTGATAGGTACAAGATGGAATGAAATTTAACACTTATAACTTGAAGAATGCTTGTGAAATGTTGCCTAGCTGAATAGTTGATGGTCATGCATAATGTTTATAAGTCATAACTACGTACATGTGTTCGTAAGTGTTTATAATAAGATTGAAATTGCATGTTTCAAGGTGGTTGACATGGGAAAACTTTGGCATGAAATGTCTTGGTTATTATGTGGTTGTTGGCATTGAATTACTTAGAAATAAATTATGTATAAGTAGTAAATGTTTTGGTAGAGACTTGAACATGGATGCTTGAACTATTTGGTATAATTTTATTGTATGTTTTAAACCAATTAAAATTGGAATCTAGTGTATATGGTGTAAGGTTTGGTTGAAAGTTATGAAATAGGTACAAAATGATTTATTTTTATCAAAAATAAGGGTCACGTCGCAACATTGCCATTATAATGAGTGACGTCATGACAAGCTAGAACTTGTTGTTGCGACGTGACATGATGTAATGACCACATCGTGACGAGAACAAGATGAATTCACGACATTGATTCTTATATTTTAAAGACTTTACAATTTGGTCCTATTTCTGGTTTGGGTTGACAAAAGAGCTCTCATAAGCTCGAATAAGACCCGGAAATGGTGAATTATTATAATTTAATCATGATTAATGTTTGAATGCATGAGAAAATGACTATTTTATTGTGAATTTGGTTGTAGTTACTTCAGCAACGAATATAGCAACCGTTAGCTCGAACCCAACGATCGGGTCGAGCGAGGGGTGTGATACGTGCCTAAACTATGGCTTTTTTTTCTCATTTTGGTACCTAAACTTTTTTTTGTCACAAGTGGTACCTAAACTAAACTAATTTTTCTAAATTGGTACTTTTGTACCACTTGTAACCAAAAAAATGTTTATGATCATAGTTTAGTTTAGTTTAGTTTAGGTACCACTTGTGACCAAAAAAATGTTAAGCCAATTTTAAAAAATAACAAATTAAAAATTGACATGTGGTAAAAAAGACAAAAAAGTACTATTTTCTCTTATATATTTATTTCTCTTTTTTTTTTATTCTTCAAAACTAGACCAGTGATTGAACTAATCAAGCCACCAATTCCCAATTTGATCACTTCGTCCGGTTTGATCAAATAAATTATTAAAAAATTATAACAATAAAAATATTTTTAAAATAGATAAAATCAGTTCAATTGGTTTTTTAGCTTGGTTTAATCGATCTATATTGATTTGAGAGTCAATTAGTTCGACCCTTATCTTTGGACTAGTACCCCAATCGATTTCAGGTCTAGTTTTGGAAACACTAATTTTATCGATGAAATAATTTTTTTTTACTCCCATCAAGTAGAGCAAGCACGCAGTGAAGTTCGAAAATTGAATTAATCGCCATCATTTTGACCTCAAGAAGGTAAATTTTGAGCATTGCTAAGAAAAGAATAAAAAAGAAATAAAAGAGATAAATAATGTAAAAGAAAATAAAAGAAATAAAAATATTTTTTCTTTTAAGAAATATAACATTTTGGTATAAATTGGGTAACATAAGAAGAGTTTAGATACCACTTGTGATAAAAAAAAGTTTAGACATCAAATTGGAAAAAGGATATAGTTTTAAGTACTAATTTGTGAGTTAAACTCTTTTTAAGAAGACTTAACAGTTAAACTAACGGAGGTATCAACTTGGGAAAAAATAAATTAAGTACCACTTATGATAAAAAAAATTTAGTACTAAAATAGAAAAAAGGGTATAGTTTAAATATCAACTTGAGGATTAAGCCTTTTATATATTATAAATTATAGAAATAGAGAATTTGGGTTTTTGGTATTTGATTTTTTAAAATTCTACGAAAAATTTTAAGTTTTAATATTTTGGAGCTTAAAATAAATTAATAATACAAGACTTCCAAATTATGCCTAATGAAAGTATAAAACTAAATTGCTAAGTTGAGTATAATATTGAGATGAAAATCATAATTTGGCCAATAAAATCATCATAAACAACATATACCATTCCCAGTAAAAAAATGTCATTTCCAATTTAGACATAAAACAGGAGAAAATTTAATAGCATAAAGTGTGGACTCATGTGAAATGAATGATAAATTAAATCCCTCCAGAAACAAATACTAGAGGGGACCAAGCTATTTAAGGCAATGGACTGAAACTGGCCCCAGAATGAACAATCAAGTGAAAAAGTGGTCCATACACTACAGGCTATGATCATAAGCCGAAGGCATATCCCACAGCAATGAAAGCTGTAATAGCATACACCCACTTATGACCAAACGGGGATGGGCCATCAGCACCGCTGCAATCATCATTGGCACCACTGAAGCACCCAGGTCTGCTGATTTTAGCCACACCGTCTTCCAGAACAAAGCTACTGTTGTGCTTACCGTTGCTCAACAGCACACACCAGAAATAGGGAGCTCCACCATCAATGCCAGTCACAGCAGCCCCGATTTCTGTCTGGTTCTTGTTGTAGAGGATTTCCAAACTCTTTTCATTTTTTATCAACATTGAGAACGCTTCGGAAGGCTGGACATATTTGGATTGGCATCCAAGAAAACGGCCGGTGATTGGTGAGAGGGTCGACGCGTCGACTCCGCAGTAAGGGGCAAAAGTTTGTGCAAATTCGGAGTCGGGAGGCTTCTTGGCATCAGACCCTCCTACAGCTTCACAATCACCTTGGTATGCTTTTATATATTGCAAAGCAATGCAGGCCAGGCCTGGGTTGTCTGCGAGGGATGATGACTTGTGTGCCGTTCTATTGGCATTAAGCACAGCCACCAACTCATCCGCTGGGTTATCGGTTAGTTTGGCTACAATTTGTATTCAACAGTTAGTGTTAAAGAATAATGATACAATCAGATCATAATGTGAAAGCACAAAAGACACAAACACAAAATTCGGACCATAAACAAGGAGTGCACTCGAGCATCTGACAGATGGAAGGAGTATATGCTTTGCATTCTTTCGAGCCATTATTTGTTTCATAAGAGTTGTACCATAGAAAAAGTGAAGTTAAGACGGATGGGGGCAACCCTTGGATTGTATGCTGAGGATCCTGACTAGAACAGCATATAGAATCAGGTGTAAATTATGCAAAACTTTCAAGGTATTGGGAAATTGAAAGAGAAGGGACCATTTGCAACATGAAGGTCATCAAAGATGTTTAGTTTGCCTCAATGAAGTTGAAGACTTTTTTTATTATGCCTCATAGAAGTGGGTAATGGTGAAATATTGGAAAAACAGCATAGCTTTCTCTTCTTGATGCATTGCTTAGTTTCAACATCTCGTGCTCACTTGGGCAATTCTCTCTCTGTTACTCGGAATACTCGTATTCAAAAATGTGTCAGATACAGGTCTTGGATAGTGATACTTAAAAGAACCGAAGAATCAAAGCAACATAGCTCTTTCTACAAGAGATGTTTATTCCTTATCATACATAAGCATGATTCATCTCATGATCAAAGATTTTCATCTGGGTTTATACCAGAGCTAGAACTTAGTATTCTAAAAACACCAATGTCCTGAATTCTTTGTTTACTACGAATTGAGATTTAGAAGCTTAAAGATACCAAATTATAAACGGATTTTTTTTCACATCCATAATAAAAACAAAAAGGTTAATAAAAAAAACACCTCAACAAACACATTTGGAAAACCATAAAACACCGCAATTAAACGATACTATCTTAAACAAGAAAGAAAAGTACAAGATCACATCTCACAACATAGACCAAATACTGTCCTTGATAAGATATACATTATAATCAAAACCAGTGGCTAAAGCCCATTTCTACAATTAATAATGTTAGCATAGATAAGCTTTCATGAATTTTATCCCTACCTATTTATCCCAAATCCTCTGCTAAGTAATGAAGCTTGGAAAAATCTCAATATAATGATGGGATGGAAATCTAAAATGCAAAAAGTAAATTTTCTTTCCTTTGTTTTCCTTGCTCTCACTAAATTAAAGCACTAAAAATAGAAACAAAATAAAAAAAACCAATCAATCAATTAAAAGACACAAATTTAATCACGAGATCCAGCGAAAACAAACAATAAAAACTCAAAAGAAAATCAAGTCAAATAAAAATAGACAATCATTGGAAAAAATTCTAGCCAACTTACCAAAAAACCAAACAACTATTCTCAAAATTCTTTCTACTCTTCCTCCATCTTCTACTATTCTCAGATTATTTTATAAAGAATTATTGCAGAAATTTTTATAATAATTATTTATAGAAATTGATTTTTTTGTACTCTATTCAAAGTTTAGTAAACTATTTTCGTTAATACAAAATGCAAATAGTCACATAGTTTCATTGTATTCTCAAATATTTTATTTTTTCTGTTTGATATTTTTTCTCACTAAAATTTCACATCAACAAGAAGCATTTAGAGAAAAAAAAATCCAAAAATTAAAATGCAAAAAAAAAACCGATATATTTCAATAGTTATGAAGCAGATCAATCAGTAGGCAGAACCAATACCCCAAATAGAAAACATAAAATGCATTGTTGCAAGTGATTAGTTTTCACCAGAAGGGGGACAGGACTTACTTTGAGTAAGGGCAGAAACAGAGAGGAAAAGAAAAGGAGACAAGAGAAGCCATAACGCCTCTGCCATTGCCATAGCCATTGCCATTGTTGTAATTTTGAGTTAACTGAGGAGATTAGAGACAGAAGAAACCAAGAGATGAAATAAGAGGGAAAATGGTGAGTAAAATGTCCGTTTCGTTTCTGTTGCTTTACAACTACGGCTAGTCTTTTTTTGGTCTTTAATTGCCGTTGCCGACAAGCCACCATCGGGGTTATCGGGTTTAACCCTTTGAATCTTTATTTCAAAAATGACCCAATACCACATTTGAACCAAAAAAAACCCGGATCTTTAATCAGGGTTAATTACAACAAACGTCCCCACACATGTATTAGTATCTTAAAAGTATAGGGTCATTTTCATTAGGCATCTATGACCAAATCTTAAATTGATCTCTCAACTTAAAAAATGTTTTAGTTTGGTCTCAAAATATCAATATCATATTAATCAATTTATTCAATCAGCTTAGGCATTAGTTTTAGTGTTAAATGCCACTCAAATATGATATGGAGCATATTTAAAACACATGGGTTAAATTATAAATATGTATATATATAATGCATAAATAACTTAAATTTAACTGTTGAAAAGAAACAATCTTTTTTTTTAGCTTTGCAACACTTAACACGTTAGATTCAATTTATTCAAAAAATAGGTACACGTGTTTACAATTAGATCCATACATTTTAAATATGCTCACATTGAATATGAATTAACATTTAATGCTTAAATTGATGGTTAAGCTTACAAAAGGATATGACTGATGCAATACTAATATTTTAAAGACCCAATTATAATATTTTAAAATTTAATGACCAATTTAAAATTTAGATGTTAATTTGGGACAATTGTAACTAATTATAGTTAAAGAAGTTTTATTTTTATTTGTCAACAAAGCTTAGTTGAAACGGTGAGACCTTCAAATTTTTTATGTTCTAAATTTAAATAATTCCACGTGTAAATACCATACAAGTTATCTTCCAGGCTAATTTTTTCAATATATGCTGAAACAAAAAACTTATTTGAGTATATGTGTTTTTTTTAATTTACCTATCTATATTGTTTTAAACGGAAAAGGACACTTTCAATCACGCCAGCTGAAATAGAATGTATTTATATTAAAATAAATCATTTATTTAACCAATAGTTAAATGTTAATGTTTTTGTCTTTAAGTCTTGGTTTGATTTTTCTTCTACTTACATTTTTATTTTTTATTTCATATTGTTTTATGGTTTTATTTTTTTAATTAATATTTTTGACACGTTAGTTCTTTTTATTAGATGATTAGATAATTGTAATTTCATTATTGAGTCCTAAGTTTAATTTTTCTTATAAACATTTTAATATATATTTTTATTTCATGTTGTTTCAATCTTTTATTATTTTAATTAATTTTTATAATTAATAAATATATTGTTTTTAACTTTTTTATTTTTAACTCATCTCTTTTTATTTATAAAATCAAATAATGAATATGTAATTATTTTTAAAAATACTAACTAATTTTTAGATATATTTTTTATATATAATATTTATATGTCAAATATTAATTTTCTCCACTTATATTTTGGGGTATGGTGATTTCTAATATTATAAAATCAAATAATTATTTCAAATATTATTGTTTTTCACCTACATTGTGGTTATGATATTTAAAATATTTTTATACGTGAAATATTTCAAATATTATTATGTTTATATGTGAAATATTTCAAGTACACATACAAAAATATATAATATGGCAATTTACTACACTCATGATATGGATTGAAAGATAAATATTACACATATAAAAATTATAGTTACTAAAACTAATGGTATTTGCAATAATTATTTGATTTTATAAATAAAAGAGTTATTAATTAAAGAGATGAATTAAAAATAAAAACTTTAAAACTACTATGAATATCTTATTAAGTGGATGTCCATCATGATCAATATAAAATTTTAATGTACTTTAAATTCTAATAGTTATTAGAATTAGATCTCTACTCCTATTATACTTCTTATGCCTATAAATAGAGACTCTGATGAAGCATTGTAAATCACTCCTTTTGATCAATAAAGTACATTCTCTACTACTTTCATATTTTCTTTGTTCTTTATTCTTTCTATCTCTCTTTATTTTATAACACGTTATCAGCACGATCTTGCTCAAAGTGATAGTTCCTTTTATCAATTATCAAATTTATCCTTCATGATTTTCAATATCTTTGACAGAAAGATGCAAAGTTTTTACAGGAAGTTTCTTTTATTTAATGTTTCATATTCTATAGCAATAGTGATTCATATTTTGTTTCTGTTAATATTCTTTGAGGAAAGATATGAAAATGTAGTAAGGAATTCTATCATTACAAATAGAAAATATTTATCTTATTTGGTACTAAAACAAATAAATATTCTTCCAATTTTTAATACTACAAAATTAGTTGAAAGCTCCAGAAGAGCTAATATATCACTATCTAAAAAGCACAAAATTTGTGATGGTTAATGCATTACTTTTAAAAGTTATTTGTAATGGATCCCATATTGAGATTGTGAATGAGAAAAATATTATATTTCATATGAATAAAAAAAGAGGATTGAGTTATTAATTTATAATCTTTATGATATTCTTTTGCCATCATCCTTATTAAAGGGTTGAAAGCAAAATATTTGACTGTGAAAGATCTACTCGTGAGCAATAGAATATGATAATTCTATCTAAAGCTTATTATAGTTGGATGCACCTAAAGGTGCAAATATTTTTTAAAAACTGTGAGTATAGCTCTACAGTATTCAGAATAAGTTCTCAATTAAAATTACGTGGTAAAATATTACTGATGAGAACTTGTAAGAGAGAAAACTTATGTATGAAAAGTCATTGGTTATGTACCTGTTATACACATGGAAAATAAGATTTACTCTCAAAGTTTACAATTAATAGATTTTTGAATATTTGAAAATTTTGGCATATTCCCTAAAGCGAATACTGCATATAATTATTTTGAAATTATATTTATTGACTTGGTGCCATTATAGACTTTGCATTGATTTAGACATTTTCAGTAGTAAATGTCACAATAGTACTTATATGTGGATACAAATTAAAAGGAATGATAATAAAATTATCAATTTGTTACAATGTAGTACAATTGAAACACATGTTAAAGTAAACCAGAAGTTTACTAATACAAATGCGTTTACTACTTGGCGTAACCAGTTAGACTATCCTGGATCGTATATGATGCGAAAATTAATTGAGAATTCATATGGACATCCATTAAAGAACCAGAAGATTCTTTAATTTAAAGAATTCTCATTTGTTACTTGTTCTTAATAAAAATTGGTTCTTAGAAACTCACTAGCTAAAGTTGAGATTTAATGTCTTGCAACTCTGAAATGAATATGGGTCCATTCAATCACTATGTGGATGGTTTTGATATTATATGATTTTGGTAGATGCATCTACAAAATAATCACATGCATTATCAACTCGCAACCTATCGTTTGCGAGAGTGCTTATTTAAATGATTAATTTCAGATTATGCAATTAAAACAATTCATCTTGCTAATGTTGGTGGGTTTACATCCCAAGCTTTCAATGATCATTGCATGTCAATTGGGATAAAAGTTGAACATTCTGAGCTCATGTTCACACACAAAATGATTTAGCTGAATTGTTTATCAAATGCCTTCAACTAATAACTAAATCATTACTTATGAGAACAAAAATTTTTATTTTAACATGAGATTGTTTTGATTTATATGTTGTACGTATCAAGCCAATAAATTATAAATACTCCCCATTATAATTTATTTTTGGTCAAGAGCCAAATATTTCCCATCTTAAAATTTTTGAATGTGTGGTATATGTTCCAACTGCTCCACCACAAAGATGGTTCATAATAAGATATTGGGAATGTATATTTATATGAGTCTCTTTATAATATTTTTGAGCTATTAATTCGAGGTTTAATTATGACATGAGTTTTCAGTTTTCCTAACATTAAGGGGAGAGAAATAATAACTTATAATGAGTTAGGGGAGAGCAATTTGAACCAGAAGTTCAATAAGGATAACTCATTACAAGTTAACTATTAGATGTATTTGATAAGCATTTATATAGATTGATCGGTTCCAAAGATGAAAAATTCTTCTAGATGGTCATATAGTGGAGGCGTGTGACAGCCCTAATTTGGCCCTAGTCAAAAAGTGGTTTCGGGATCACAAAACCAAGTCACAAAAATAATTAGATGTTATATTTTGTGTTTGTTTCATGTGAAAGTGCATGTGTGAAAATTTCATGCTTTGATTTTGTCAATTGTGAGTGAAATTATGAAATAAGACTTATGTGAAAATTTCTGAAAATGCTATAGGCTAATTTGTAGTGGCCAAATAATTTGTAGAGCAAAATAGAAGGATTTGCATGTCAAACCTCCCATTTTATGTGTAGTGGCCGACCATCATATTGGTGGTAGACAACATGTGCACTTAATAATAATAAATTAAGACATGAAGTTATGGTACTAATTGATATGTGTCATTTTATGTCATAAATAAAGAGTAATAAAATAACAAAAGGAAGTGAAGGACAAAGTTTTGTCCACCTTTGTTCATCATAGCCGAAAATAGGAGAGCAAGAGAGGAGAAAGCTCTTGACAAATTCGGTCACTAGGGGGAAGAAGGTGCAAGGTAAGTTCATGGTAGTTTGCTTTTATCTTGATGTTCATGAGTTCTTCTTGATTCTACCTTAACTCATAAAGCATATTTTGATTTTTTGGTTGTGTTGTGAGCATTCGGTCATGAATTGAAATGAGGGAAATGGTTGTTGTTTCATGTTCTTTTGATGAAAAATGGAAGATAGGTGAAGCTGAGCCAAGCAAATGAGCATGCATGTGCCTTAGATGCTAAGGGGGAAAATCGGCTAACATGTTGTGTGTATTATGGCTGAATGTGAACTTGGATAATATTGAGTAATGTTTGTGCTTTAAAATGATGAGATAGATATTATGCTTAAGTGAAATCATAGGTATGTGATGATTGATTTGTGATATGCATGTTTAAATAACATGCATGCAAGGTATGTGTGAAAGAGTGATTTGGTAATAAATCTGCTTGGGACAGCAGCAGTAACGTGATTTCGGAAAATCACCATAAATTTTGGGAGATGAGTTAGAAGCATAATAAATTATTTAATTAAATCTTAATGAGTATAGTTTCTTATAAAGGAAACCGTGTAAGCAAAAGAATTGCCGATAATGAGATATTTGAAGTGAAGTGGGATAGGGTCAAAATGACTTCTAGATCCTCTGTTCTATTTTTATAAAATCATTATAAATTGTAAAAAAAAATTCATAAGATGAAGTTTATATGATTAGACTCCTTAATGAGTCTAGTTTCAAATGAAATAAATGAGAACATATTTTGAATTCTGTACAATGAGAAATTCGATTCGTAGTGAAGAGTGGTCAGATTAGTCAAACAGTGAAATAAGGGAAACTTTAAGAAAAATATGGTATTGATTGGCCAAACCAAAAATTCTGAAAATTTTATGGATGGAAGATATATGAGTCTATTTTCAGGAAAAATTAACGGAAATTGATTTGGGGTTTCGTAACTCTAGTTATAAATGATTTAGTGACTGTTGCTCAGGAAGACAACTTACAGTGAAATTTTGATTATGTGGTAAACATTGACAAAAATTTGTTAATGAGTTGCTTATTGATTTCTTATAAGCTTACTCTGATCTATAGGTGTGGAATTCAAATATATATATATAATATATTTTGAAAGTGATGCTTGAATAGTCGAATAATGACTAAGTTTAAAATTGTTGAATTTAAGCTCAAGAGCATAGAGGGGCAAATTCAGATAAGGGAAAAGAGAAAGTAATCGAATAGCCATTGTAATCGTTCGGCAACATTCGAGGTAAGTTCTTAAGTGTTTAAGTTTGATTCCTTTTTATATGCCTAAGAGTTAAATTAATATGGCAAAGAGAATGTAAATTTTATTTAGTTAATGTGTCGAATATGTAATGATTTAAGGCTATAAGCTGATTATGGCTATTATGCTTAAGTTGAATTGGATTTGGAAATTTGATGCACTAAATGAGTGTTACAATGAATAAACTATGCCGTATATGTGCTGATAGAGATATTACGATATGTGGATTCGTTCCGTAAAGTAAATTATTCAGGTACGAACAACCTAATTAAGTTCATGTGAATTAAATGAATTTGATGATTGATGTGAATCGAACATATAAGAAATGGTTTCATGTTTATGTTCAACTATGAGACCTTGTGTTAAATCGACAATAGATATCGTTCAATACATTAAGTTGGTCAGGTATGCGATATGTACTTATGCATGTTAAACCGATTGGAATTGAATCATGAATGTGAATTGAGAAGCATAGGTGAAAATGCCTATGTCATTTAGGTGAGTAAGGGTAAAACCATCGTAAATTATCAATAAGGATGGGCTATGTGCGGAACCATCTTATAATTGCTAATTTGAATGGTTGCGTGCGAATCAGTGAGCAAGATGTATTGTATTGAGATGATGCTTCAATGAAAATATACATATGTTCTTTGTGTTGAATGAACATTAAATTTAAGTTATGAGCCGTATATGACTAGCATATCTAGTCGAATTTGATACTATTAACTGATGTACTAAGATATGTATTCCAATGTGAAATTAAACCCTATGTGGTTGAAAGGATGAAAATCTTTGTTCATAGATATGTGTTTCAATTATACATGATTGAAGTATAAGTTATGAAAGTGGGAAAGAACATGTGAATTGTTTATCGAAATATGATATTCGGGTTAAATCCCGCAGGCTTCGTGCTGGTATTATATCAGGGTTAAATCTCGCAGGCTTCGTGCTGGTATTGTATCCGGGTTAAATCCCGCAGGCTTCGTACTAGTATCATATCCGGGTTAAATCCCGCAGGCCTAGTACTGGTATTATATTCGGGCCTTTGAGCCTAGCAGACTATTATGCCGGTGAGACATTATTCGGGCCTTTCGAGCCTAGCATGCTATAATGCCGGTGAAATGATATCGGGCCTCGAGCCTAGTAGGCAAAATGCCGGTGAATGAATAAAAGTCTAAGGTCAAGGCACCTCGTATTAGTTTGACAAATGAATACATTCAATACGTTAAGTGGGCCAAGTACGCATTATGTACTCATATGTGAGTTCGATTTGAATGGAATCACGAGTGTATAATGTGATACATATGTGAATAAATGTTATAACTATATCTATGACCATGATACATTCGGTCAAGGTGTGAAAGTATTTTGATTTATTTATGTTATATGAATTCAGATTAAATGTTATAAGAATGTTGAATGTGCATTATGTGCTTGTGTATATTCGGCCAAATGGTAATATACGTAGAAAATGGCCTGTTGAGAAATTGAATAATCGAAGTATAATTGCATTTAATTGTTTGCACTGCTTAAAACTTACTAAGCTTATGAAAGCTTACTCCGTTTGTTATGTTCTCTGTTTAATAGATTGTTGGCTCCAGTCACTTGCTCGGGTTGGAGTTCGCTGGAGATATTATCACACTGTCGAGCTCACGCTATTGGTATAAGTAAATCTTAGTATTTCGAGTCTATGGCATGTATAGGGTTTTAATGTTGAGTATATGATATTATAATTTAGCCAAAGGTGGTGGCTTGTATTGATAAAGTGTTTTGGCCATGTAAATAGGCCTATGTTGGCTAGTGATGTTTAAATTTTTCGGCACGGTTTTTGTGTGATTGATTGAGTTTAAGTTGGGTAACACCTCGAACCCTGTTCCGGCGAGGGATACGGGCGAGGGGTGTTACAAGGCGTGTGCTCCAAAAGAGACCCAAGATATAACTAATAAGTAAAACTTCAAAAGAGATTTAGGCACCTGAAACTGAATTTTAAAATAATGAAAATAAGAGATCTCGATAAGTTATGTCAATTCGAGAAAATGTGGAATCGAATAATAAAAGTGGTCGACAATGATTTTGCATGCAATATTATTATTGAAATAATGAGATAAAAGGAGGAATTTAAATAAATCTATTGAGAAATATAAATATGGATTAAATTGATCAAAATAGAAAGATGTAACTCAAGTACAATTAAATTTGTGGAGTTTTTGGACCGTAGTCCAAATATCTAAAGGTATAAAGCCGTGAGGGTTCAATTGAAGTAGTTCTGCAAAAGCGGAATAAAAATATGAAGTTTTTCGCTAAGTTCTAGCATTGATTATAAAAAGATATAATATTCTTTTGTGGAGGATGCAATAACCTTTAGATATATTATTAAATTGACAATTCATAAAAGATTTAACTTGCGTCTAATGGTTATTGTTACAACTTTTTATGAATCACTATATAGTTAGGTTTATAGTAAAATCCTTGAAGGATTTAGGATGCTAGAAGCATATTGAAATTCTCAAGAAATTGTTCATTTATATGGATTGAAATAATTTGAATATATGTGGTAAATTTGACTTAGTGAATAGTAGTTGAAGGAGGATTATAAAATGATCCAAAATACCTATTTGTATTTTTATAAAAGAATTATGACTAAAGTTTGTTATGATTATTGTTGAATCTCCTGAAGGGATCAAAATATATTTCTCCAAATTTTTCTCACTCATGACTTTTAAAAGAATGGTGATATAAATGCTTAGCAATGCATTTAAATAGTCATTTGAAAAACTAGTATTCAAGATTGAATACATAGAATATGAGAAAGTATGTGATGTTTTCATGAGGGGGAGTAAATACACGTTGTACTATTTTTCCCTTAACCAAAGTTTTGTCCTATTGGGTTTTCTTGGTAAGGTTTTTAATGAGGCAACATATTATGCGTATTATAGATTGTGTACTCTTTTTACTTCATTAGGTTTTTATCCCACAGGGTTTTTCCTATTAAGGTTTTAACGAGACATATTATCTATCAATGGACATCTAAAGAGGAGTGTTATGAATATCTTATTAAGTGGATGTCCATCATGATTAAGATAAAGTTTTAATGTACTTTAAATTCTAATAGTTATTAGAATTTAGATCTCTACTTCTTATGCCTATAAATAAAGACTCTGATGAAGCATAATAAATCATCCCTTTTGATCAATAAAGTACATTCTCTATTGCTTTCATATTTTCTTTATTCTTTATTCTTTCCATCTCTTTTTATTTTATTTTTATTCTTTCCTTCTCTCTTTATTTTATAACAAAACAATATATTTATTAATTATAAATTTTAATTAAAAATAAAAAAAGCTTGAAATAACATGAAATGAAAAATACATATTAAAATATTTATAAAAGGAATCAAACTTAGGACCTGGGATGAAATCACAATTATCTAACCATCTAACCAAAAAGAGTTAATATGTCAAAATATTAATTAAAAAAGCTTAAAACAACATGAAATAAAAATACAAATGTGAGTAGGAAAGAAATCGAACCGGGACTCAAGAACAAAAATACTAATATTTAATCATCTAACCAAAAAAGATGAGTTGCTTATTTTCAATGAAAACACACCATGTAGGACGTGTTTTCCTTTCTCTTCCAAAAACAATATAGATCGCTAAATTAAAAAAAAAAACACATATACTCGAGATAAGGTTTGTTTTCAACGTATATTTAAAAATTAGCCTTATCTTTCAAATTTATATGGAGTTTATATCCTAATTCTAATCTAAATTTGGATATATTTCTATTTTCAATTTGATTTGCACTTTGCATTAATTTTATTCTAGCTATTATTCGGACATGTATCATCATTTTATTATTTAAGTGTGTACTTGAATTAGTGTTACTCATAATTGGGTCTCAATTCAATTCAATTGTTAAATTAATAAAAATCATTATTTTATCAAAATAATAAATATTAATTTAAAAATATTTTTATATAAAATCCAAACTAAAAAATACATGCTTATAATGCCAGTTTGAACCCAAGGCAACAAACAAACACTCCCAATTTTACCATTTCAACAAACATAATATCTAATTTTCATGTCAATTCTAAATAAATATCTACACTATTATTTAAACACATAAATAAATTGGTGGCACGAATCAACCAACCACCAACTCGACTAGAAAAATTACTAAAATGTCATTTCATATTAAAATAAGTTATATTAGTCACGAATACTTAAATCTTTTATCTAAAAACAATAAATGATATGATATGCATATGGTGAGGTTGAAATCAAGCTAATTGCATTAGTAAAATATTAAATTTATCAATCATCTAATGTTTTATTTTAAATCATTTTACATATTATTATCTTCATATGCACACTTTATCAACTCGACACCAACTCAAGATTGACATAACAACACAATAAGCAATTGTAGCACATTTAGTATTTTTAATAAGATATATTTATATATTTAAAATTCATGTCGCTCACAATTTAATTTATTCTTTTTCATTTTAATATCATACATATTTCATTTGTTATTATTAATTAATTTCAAACCATAGGTTTCTTTATTTATTGTATGTTATTTATTCTTAATATGATGTATTTACGTGTTTAAAATTCATTTCCTCATAATTTAATTTATTCTTTTTTTCATTTTAATATCATACATATTCCGTGTGCTATTATTAGTTAGTTTCAAACTATACATTTCTTTATTTATTATATGTTTTATTTTAAATGTGTAATTTCACATAATTTTATACTTTTTAAAAATATTTTATTTTCATTTAGATTAATTTGATTTTAAATGTTGTTTAATATTTAAATATGTGATTAAATTGATGTCACAGATCAACTTCATAGTCATTCACAGTCACTCAAGAAAATTACTAAAATAACTTCTAATATTTTAAATAAATTATATAATTACAAGAGTATTTTTTTCTTGTTTAAAAAACTAATAAAAATTAAAAATATTAATACTTAAACCCATACCATCAATACTTATAAAATTATCAACTCAATTATCAATGTAAAAATTATCATACCATGTATATTTTAGTATTTTTAATTTAATATAATTATTTAAACTTTTTAACTCTCAATTTAAACTAATTTTTAATTTTAATTTAATTTAATACTTAACGCATATGTATTTTATTTTTATTTAATGCTTAATAAATATGTATTATACAATATTTTTAAACACATATTTTGATAAAATTCCTAGGAGTAATATAAATATTTAGGCATTAATAACCGCAAAATCTAATGTCAGCGTTAATGAAAATTACGAGCTTAAATTTGTGAATTTTAAAACGCATATACTGACGGATAAGACCGTTTTCAGTTTTCCTGTGGATAAAATGCCATCGGTTGGGTCTCTACTTAACTCTCTGTACGTTAAATTATTATTCTTGTTGACCCAAGCAATAATGATACTGCCATTTTTTGCAGTTGCTTCAGAGCCAAGTCATAGCCTACTATTTTGCCTTCTTTTATGTTAAATAACACAATAAAAAATAACGAAGTTAATTAACTCCTTTTGTTGTGGGGGGAGCAAAACTTTACTCAACAACTTGTTACAAACCCAATGTAGTTTAGGAATTCCGTGGGGACAGCTCCCAACCTTCCCCCGTTGTAATTCCTTCTGTCAATACAAAAACAACCAATAAGATAAACATAGGCATATGCATATGCATATACACGCATACATACATATATATAAATATCCAAAAGAAACTGGGGGGCGATAATGAGTGAGCATTTTACATACAGTGTGAGGATTATGAGAAAATACCATGCCGTTGTTGCTGCCAATAACTTGAGGTGATATCCACTTGCCAAGGGAAATAAAACTTCTTTCATCACATTCACATCATGCAGGTGACAAGCTACTAAAAATACGCTTCAAACTGGGACAAACTGCACGTAACCTCCCCATGCTCGTTGAGCAAATCTATCAGTCACCGCATTTCAAACATCAATGAACTGGATTATGTTTCTTTCTTTATTCTTTTTCTCAAGTAAAATCTAGAGATTGAAATATAGGGGATGATAAGCCGTGCACCAGAAAAGAAAGCTACGCACTTTATGAGATGCGAGAAAGAAAGGAGGGAAAACAAAAATAATGCTCACCTTCGGACAAAAGCGAACATCCAGAGTCTCCAGCATGCTACACTGTGATATAGCACTTTCAACTGCTTCTTCCTCAATGTTGCAAGACTAAAATGACCAGTATGCAAAAAAGAATAAAAAAGACGGGGGTAAGAAATTCATGTCCGTACATTAATTACAAGGACGGATATAAAGCATCACTTGTATGATTGTCTATGACAAAAGAAATCAGAAAGACTTGGCACGAAGGAAACAGGAATCTGGAAGAGGATTTAGGGGCAGAACGCAAATACTCTACAGAAAAAAAAGACAGTTTTCAGAGTCAACAAAATTGGTATTGTTTACATCAAAGTTAAAATAGGCAAGTTTCGCATGATATTTCATCAGGTAAAATCAATGGAGCTACTCATGCATGTCAGCCTTCAACAAAAAGAGATCTCTCACAGAAGCCTATTTAGTAAAAACTAAGCATCTTTAAGTACATTCCTAGTAGAAAATAACCGGAACAGGGGGGAAAAATGGACCTAAAACATTAAAAATCTGTGGTTTCAAAGACTGAGAAATGAGGGTGCATACCTGAAGAAAGAGACTAGTCAGTCTAGGACACCTTAGCTTCAAAACTTCCAAAGAGCAACAATTGCTGTATTCAGATATGGACGGAAAAATTTAGGAGTACCAGATAAAATAAATAGAAACCATAAGCAAAAAAGATGCATACATACCTTAGATTAAGAAAGGACAAACTGAAACAAACAAGATTAACTTCCTTTAAATTGGTTGACAAAGAAAGATTTAGGGATGACATGTGGAAACAACGTGCTGCTGGTGGGATGACCACTTCCCTAATATTAGGACAACCTACGCAGTTCAGGTTCTGCAGTAAACGGTTCCCTTGCTTGACTGGCTCATTGATGTTCTCAAAATAAAACATAGTAGATCCATTATGTACACTAAGAAACTCGAATCGGCTATCAACAGAACCCCAATTCAAGTCATGCATATTTATACATCCATTCAAGCTCAAATGAGTAAGGTGTGTGCAATATGCAAGAAGCTCCTCTATGGCAGATTGGCAGAGGGTACCATATGACAAATCCAAATCCTGGAGTTCTCGCAAAGCACCTTCCTTGTAAAGAGGTTCCAATGATGAGTCAGAGAGATATTTGCAAGCTTGCAACTTTAGCACCTAAAAGAGAGAATGAAAAGTGAGAAAAACAACATGGGCAGGAAATATGGAAAACATGGACCATCCAAAGCATAGAAAGCTTAAACCAGACAATTTACCAGAATGTGAGAATTTACTTAAACTTGCTTTAATGGTAGAAGATTAAGCAAAACAATGAATGTCATTAGAGAAAAATTCTCCACAGAAGTGACTAAAATGGTATTAGCATTTTTTTATCAAAACACAAATTCAACAAGAGTACAAACCAATGCAACATTCATGCGTTCAACAGGTAGGTATAATATGATCTACTGACTGTCAAACAACACCGACATGCCATGTATGTCTCATCAATTCATGCTTACATATGTCTCATCAATTCATGCTTACATATCAAGGATTTCCAAGTTACCTTAAGATGAAAACAAGTGTCAAAAACTGGCTGCAAATTTATCAAAAAGGTATACGAAAAATCAAGTGTTGTTAAATTTGGAAGCCAGCACAGAGAGTAAAGACCGTCAGAACCAATAGACGGGGAAGACATCAATATTAATGACTTGATCAGAGAGCAGGAAGCAGTTGTTGCAGATAAGCAATCATCCTTAAGCTGGCTGCATGTAAATTTGAATAGAAGCATCAGCCACAGAACAAAGTAAAGCATCATCAAAAGTTAGAAAAACAGACCTGCAAAAGGAAGCATCCAAGATTTTAGTAGAGGACAGTTTATGGTTGCGTCAGATAAGACACCACATCCTTTGAGCTCAAGTGACACCAGATCTGGAGCATTGATTCTGAGGGTGTTCAATTAGGGGCATATTCCAAGATTAAGTGACCGGAGAGCCACCTAAAATGAGGGAAATTTTCAGGCATTATATTTTTCCTAAGAGCAAGAAATTGCATGCACCAAATAGTTGTTAACACAGCAAATGAATTTCATATAAAGTTTAAGAGTCGGTCTAAGCTTACAGGACAAAATGATGCTCTTTCCAGATGATCACAACCATCTAAGAAAATCCTCTCAAGACAAGGACATGCAAGATCAAGAGTAGAAATATCACGACAACCAACCAGCGAAAGACTGACTAAAGATGTACTGGAGAACTGCAATGCTGTCAAGCTCTAGCCAAAACAAAAAAAAACAAAGAATTTTTTTCAGAAGGCATAAGAAAACGACTCACAACAATGCAGGCACCAAGATGCCAATTTAAGTGACCAAAGGGCTGAGATGAAACCATCTTACAGATCTCTATCATCTCATGCCTTTTTTATCACCCAGTCATTGAATGTGTATATAACATCTTATGTCTCATTTATCACCATATCTTTGCATGTTCCTATAGTAAGGCCCTCATCCATGCGCATAAATGAGAACTGAGAGAAGACTCACTACACAGGAAAAACCTATTCACAAACCTCACAATTATCCAGAACCAATGATTTTAACATAGGGCATCCACCACCATCACTAAAGACATTGCAAATAGAATTTGTCAAAGATGCACAATCTGTGAGGTCTACATCTTGCAAGCCTTGACACCGCAGTGCCAATATTGTCAAATTTTCCGTCTTCAGTGCTAATTTCTGCATTTTCATGTACAACACTATAATTCAAACTCTTATCAACAACAAAGACAGTAGAAATAGAAACCAAATTGTGCATTGAGAAAATACTTGAAGTGCATTTGAACTGATGCTAATGCAACGGAGTGCGACACAATTGGACACTGTTATGGATGACAGCGTGGAACTTTGAAAATTCAAGTCAGCAAATCTGCATGGAAGAAATTATATATTATTATAAAAGAAAAAGAAGAAGATTGGAAATAAGAAGGGAAGTCAATAGAATAGCCATATACTTTCGACAATGAACCAGTCGAATTTTCTGCAAACGAGGAAGATCCAATGACACTGATGTCAACATGTGGCAATTATCAAGCTCCAACTCCTGCAACAGAGAGAAGAATCAGTACGGATGGCTAGAAATCTTTAATAGAGATAGCAAAGGCATCTGACAATTTATATATACACGAGAAAAAAGATTCAAACCTCCAACATATAACTATAAGCTATTGCAGCCATTGAAGCCAAAGTGATACCCTCGCAGTTGTCAAGCTTAAGAACCTTCAACATCGGTAGTCTTACAGACTTCACAAACAAGTAAATGCATCAAAATAAACCCAAAAAGCAACACCAATTAGATCTAAATTAACCATTTGCAAAAACAGACCTCAAGTGATATGTTAGGACAATATGACGAATTCAGAACATGAGGATTAGAGCAAGTGAGAGCTATTTCCCGCAATGGTTCATCGCTAACACAAGAACAATTTAACATGTCTAAAGACTCTAATTGGGGGCAAGAGGTCACTACCAAACGGATTGCTACATCTGTAAGTTTGTGGCAAGCACTTATATCAAGCAGATTTAAAAGAGGACAATTAAGGGCTGCCTGTGCCATATTACTGCGTTTCAAAGACAAACTTTTTAGTAGTGGGCACCTGCAAAAGATCAGATGTCAGCATAGAGAATGACCAGATTGACATCACAATATACTTTAAAATCAAATCAAGACTTTGTTTCACCTGATGGATATACGCATCACACGGCATTTAGTTAATTTCAGATCACATAATCGATCATGGTTAATAAGTACCTCTTGAACACCATCATCAAGAATAGCATCATTCACATCCAAACTCCTCAACATACTACACTCGGTCAACGCATGGAAAAAAGCATCACCTAGTTGGCCTTTTCCCAATGTTAAAGCCTCCAGATTTCTGCCAATTGGAAAATTTATTCAAATTAACAGGAGGCTATGCAAAATTCATTTTATTAGAGAACATAAAATATAGTGACAAAATATTACCGTAACGAATAGACAGCTTTCATAACAAGAAGGTGGATAATTGGAGTTCCACTCAGATTCACTTCAGTGGCACTAGGATATCGTTGACACATGTCCTCAACTGCAAAATCAAAATGCAACATTATTGCAGTTCAGCATCAAATTTCATCACAACAATGGACTACTTTTGCTCATGCAAAATAATGTAATGAACAAACAAAAATAGAGATTGAGCTATTTATGAAGATCTGTAACATATGACGTGAGTATTCTCTTGCTCAGGAAGCAAGCACCAAACATGTTAATTCTCAATTTATAAAAGATAAAAGCGCAACTGATATATAATTGCATACTCATATAGTTTTCTTATCTGAAAAAAGATAGTGTCAAATTTAATCAATTTCTGAACTTCATTTGCTTGGAATACACTGTATAAACCAAATGAAAACGAAGTAAAGATATTAAGTAAATCTAAAACTCACATTTTTCAAGAGATCTACTCCGGTTTTCAAAGTTCAAACACCTCCAAAAATCCTCATGAGCACTAGCAGATCGCCACTGCCTACAAACCATGGCTGAGTTGCAAAGATTCCGATGATCCAAGAACGAGAACACCTGAAAACAGGAAAAACAAACAAAAAGGTTCAATAAGATTAAACAATACAAAAATTATAAAAAAAAAACTAACATATAATGTAGATTATACAAACTGCCTACCATATGCAATAAATCGTCGGTCAGATCCATTCGAATTTCAGAATCTTCAGCTCTCAAATCACCCTCATTTTCCTCATCTTTCCCACCATTACCATCAAAACGATGCCCATCACTCCCACTATTCAACATGAAATTGTGATAAAATACCCCTTTATTGGATGAAATCGATGAGCATTGGTTATTATTATACTCTCTCGGTACTAATGAGTAAGAAGTGCTCTCACTGCAGTGAAAAACTTTGCAGAATACCGCAACAAATTAATTTCTTAACTAATTTTGCCTACATTTGTCCAGTTAACTCACTGATAAACAGTGTAGACTTTGGCTCGTTTATGGTGCGAATCATGGTAGTCAGAATCTTCAACGGCAGTTGAAGCGGAGGCGCTAGTCTCACCCTGGGAAGGACGCGAGCAGCCAACCAATGGGAGCGACTTAGCATCAACCCAATTGCCACCGCACCTCATGGCGGCGGACATTTCTTCAAACAACAGGAATGTCTCGTGTCTCTGTCGTCGACTGTTAAGTGTTCTGTTTACGGAGAATGCAAATCGATCTGGGGCGACGGTGACACTGGCGGGAGCTTATTCGTCGCCGTCATTTACAATATTCTCCTCAATGTCGTCAGCATTTGCCAAAAACCCTCCCTTCATGGTTGTCTTCTTCGTCGTCGATAAACCAGAGGCAGTATTAAATCCTCATGGACCAAACCCTCCACGAAAACAATATAAACCCCTAACTCACCACCTTACACCTTCCATCATCCACCCCCCCCCCAAAAAAAGAAAAAAAGCTCCGGCCTCTTAGGAACCCTAGAAAATTTTCCAAAAAAAAAAAAGAAGATTTCGAAAGTTCAATCTTTTAGAAAATCCAAAGAAGAATCGATTGATACGTACGAACCAAGAGACGGAGATGTAAAATATACAGAGAGGGCAACGAACATCACCGGATCTGGTCTAGTAAAGTAAAATTCACTTCTTTTTTAGCAAGCATGAAAATAAACAAATGGACCGGCGCTAATTGATTAAATAATCTGAGTGATTTTTCAAAAAAAAAAAGAAAGAAGAAACAAAGAACCCAATGCTTTAAGTTTTGTTAAGGAAAAATAGGTTAAAATTATTATTACTCCTCTCTTGTATAGATTTTGAGATTTTGCATTTATACTTTAAAAGTTAAAATTTAATCTTTTACGTTTTTAATTTAAAAATTGTAAATTAAACATCATCGTCATTAATAGTTTTTATCAACATTTACTAATTTAATATTTTTTATTAATTATATTTCATATTATATGAGGACCACTTAATTAAAATTTTAAGTTGTAAATTTTAATAAAAATACTTATAATTGAGATTTTTACATAAAAATAGAAGAACTAATTTTTAAACTTTTTAAATGTAGGAGCTAAACATTAAATTTAGTCTAAATATAAAACTAATAGCAAATTTTAATGGAAAAATAGCATGAAATACAATTTTCAATTTTAACCGTTATAAAATTGAATTAAAATGTGTGATGAAAATTAAATTTAGTATCATTTTTAAAACATAGAAATATCAATTTAAACATAGAAATTTAATCCATACAACTGTATGTAAAAGGAAGGCTAACACGTGTCCGACCGATTTTTATTTTTATTTTTACATTTTAAATCTATACAACTATATATAAAAGGGCCTTCCTCAACTGACTTGTGTCACATCGGTGTCTTTTACATTTTAAATATGTTTCAAATTTAATTTTAGTTTCTCTATTATGTTTAAATTTGATATTTAATTTTATATTTTAATTTCTAATATCATTTGATCACTATATTTTTATAATATTATTATTTAATCCAAATAATCAGTAATATTAATTTTTCATTAAATGTTAGCTTCTCATTTTTTGGGTTTGACTTGCCTTTTTTTAGTATTAAGACAATGGTCAAATTTTAGTTTTAATCATTTTATTATGTTGAAACTTAATATTCAATCTATATATTTCAATTTTATGTAGCTTGGTCCTCTATTTTGTAGTGTCATTATTTAATCTAAATAGTTAATATTATAAACTATTTCAATCAAAATGTTGGCGTCAATTTATTTTAAGAATACTATTCCAACAAAAGAAAAATTATTTTATCATAATAAGTTCGAAGGGGTATTTTTATGAAAAAAATCTACTTCAGTATTTTCAATGTTATTTTTTGTTACATGACTACCAGTGACAGAGCCAAAGGGGCAGGTAGGAGCCCAACCAACTAAAATGGAAAATTTTCTATTTAGACAGTTTATAATTTATAAAATTTTAAATTAATAATAGTAAAATTACACTTTGGGCTCAAAAATAATAAAAATTTATTTAATCCTTTAAAATTATAAATATATAGTCTATTAAAATGGTAAATTATATCTTTACTATTGTAAAAATATACAATTTAATTTCGACGCAAAAAAGAATTTTACGGCTTCTTCACTTATGACTACCAAGTGTTTTTTCTTTTAACTTTCAAAATTACACATCAATTAATTTAATAAAAGAATTTTAATGATAATAACAATCGAATCTAAATTTTTACTCTAAAACATAAAAGGATTAAATTCCTAAAATAAAAATAGTTGAATTAAATTTTAAATGTACTAAGTGTATTAAGATTTATAGTATATTTTAATATTTATTTTATTAAAAGATATATTTATCAAATAGTTTAAAAATATATATTTACTAGTAAAAAAACACAATTGAATGATCGTCGTGGAAAATAAAAATTAAATTGGTAAAAATGAAAAAAGAAAACTTGTGTTTTTTTATGATGACAAGACAAGACTGGTTATTGACTAAAAAAGTCGCTTTTTTTAACATTAAGGTAGGTTTTTCAAAGATGAAATCGCACGTGCAACCCACAACTTTTGGGTCACTTTTTCTTTATCTGTTATTATGAGTATTAAAAAAACATTTTGATTAATCAAATTAAACAGATATTTTATGTTTAGGGTGAGAGGTTTATATCTTTATAAGTAGAATTGAATTAAGCTCAATAATATATATTTTATGAGATTTTTGTGCTCGAAAAATTTGAAGTCAAGTAAAGATAAATATTTAAATATAAGTAAAATTTTCATAATAACATTTTCTTTATTTATAGCACTCATAAACATTCATATTCGAAATTATATTTAAAGAGACTTGATATAACAAATGTTGACAGCTCAATCGCATATGTAATCTTAGATTACATAACCCTCAAATATAACAAAATGATATATGTATTAAAAGATATATAAAATAAATAAAGTTTTAATAGAAATGGTAAATTTAAAGGTAAAAATTTATTATATTTTGGGTTCAAATTTAAATTCTTATATTTTTATTGATTTTATATAAAAATATAAAAAGATGAAGGGCAAACTACATATAAAGTTATTAAATTATAGTAAATTTCCTATTTTTGTCACTTAACTTTAAAAAGTTATAAAATATTTACTTAATTACAAGAGTGAAGGGTGGGGCAAGCAATAGCCTTGGCCCTCTAAAGTAGAAAATCATATATCAATCCCTTTAATTTTTAAGAAATTATAAGTTAGTATAATGGTAAAAATTACACTTTGGCCCTTTTCTTATTTCTACCCCAAAACAATTTTACGGCTTTGCCCCTATTGAACTATTTAACATTTTTTTATTTTAAGTCATTGGATTGTAAGTTCTTTTTTTTTTAAGTTCGACTAGCGAATTCCAAGCAATAATTAGACTTCATGGCGACAACTGACCTGTAACGACACTGACATATAACCAACCCGAACATTTATGCAAGCCACTCTATTGTCGGCTGCATGGCACTAAAGGACAAACAATGTCCCCTTATATAAGCTTGGATGCATAAAGGACTAAGGATCGACCCACCCTCCTTTGGACTTTACACATCAACCTTAGAGCATCACATTTTTCCTCACCTTCCTCTCATTATTATTCTCTTCCTTCCACCAGCTCTCCTCCTAACATAGGTGAACCAACATTCCTTTCCACCGTCCTTTCCTCTTTGTTGACTACTTGTATCAACAATTGATGTGGTAAACATAGATTGAACCACCATGGCTCACTATTCTACTATCATTTCTAAAATGCATCAAACCAAAACCAAAACCTCCCTCCAACCCAAACACAATCCTAGCAACATCCTCAAGTTACTCAGCCACCCACCAACCCAAATCAACAACTGTAGCATAACCAACAATACTACCCACCTCTACCAAGAATATCCTCCATTATCCCTCACGATAACCATGCCTACCTACCAAATTATCAATATCCACCACATGGTACTATCCCAAACTCCATCAAGGTAATATCAATGTTCTGCCAAACAACCAAACCTCTTAAAACCCCCAGTCAAGTTCCCAATAATTCATTGAGATGCAAGAAAAAATGAAACTCTTTGAAGCTCAACTATCATAACAACAGGGGTTGTATCAAGAACTAGGGGTGAGATCGGTTTGGTTCAGTTTGTTTTTTTTTTAACTAAACCAATGTATTAATTTTTTCTATTTTTCGAACCAAAACCAAACTGATGGACATAAGAAACTTGTTATTATTGAACCGTAGTAATTAAATCGGTTTGGTTCAGTTCGAGTTTCAAGTTTCCATATTGTTGTTGGGCCTTGAACTTTTGGACTTTATTTAGACAAAATTGTCTTTGAATTTGGACTTTTCAATTTTAATTGGGTATAATTATCTTTGTTTTATGTTTCTAGACCAAATTTGATAATTTTCAATTTTTTCAATTATACAAAAATCTCAATTAATATATTTATCTAAAAACAAATTGTAAAATCTATAATTATAAATATTTATTAAAAATCTAATTAAACACTAGTTTAATCACTTTCAATCTTCTTTAAATATAATCAATTGTTAAATTATTTTTATTTTATAAATCTCAATGTATAATAACATAAAAAAAGTACCATAATTTAGAAATGTTAATAATGATAACCAAAAGTTTAAAAGTTTTAACAATAATAATAATAGAAAAGAATACAATAAATAATAAGCAAAAAGTTATCAACACTTGAATTCTTAGAAATTTTAATAATAATAAATAAGCAAGTCTATTAAATCCACACCCGTTGTTCTTGTCGTTAGTTGGTGAGTATAATGATGAACATAGTGGATTTTGGGATTAAGATCTTCATTCTTGAGAGATTGAGACTGAAATAAGATTTATGATTTTTATTTGAAAGATATGTAAAAATATAATAAACGCTATATTTAGAATTTAGAATTAATGAGTTTTATTTTGGGTTTTAAATGAGTTTATATATTGGGTTTATATGTTCAAAAAAATATTGAGTTTATTTTTGGAAAATTTTAATAAGGTTTTTTTAACTTTTTAGTGTCTAATAGAATAAATTGCAACTGAACCAAAATGACATAGTTTGATGACATCATCTAATCGAACTGAATCATAAAAAAAGAACTCGAACCAAATTGTAGGCTCAACTTGATTTCTCGGCTTGGTCATCTTTTTTACTCAACCCTACCATGAACAACACGTTGGAAAAACTAGGTGAAGAAAACATATATTTTAGGTACAATGAAAGTTTAAAAATTTCTTTTAAACTAAGCATGTAGTGTTATTTATAGTAATAAACCAAAACTGAGATGTATTTGTGCTTTGTGTGAGGCGGACTGAAGTCAATCCTGGTTTTCAACCAAATAACCTTCTCTATTATTCTCGAACCAAAAATTGTCTTAAGTGTGGACTTGAGCAACACGAACCAAGTCACATAATGAAATATTTTAATTTACTTTCACTAGGAAAGTAAATTAACTCTATAACCCTATTGAAAAAATCGATTGAGAAAAACAGTTATTTTAGGTACAATGGAAGTTTTAAAATTTTTCTAAAACCAAGCCATTTTCTGATATTTATAACAATAAACCTTAACCAGAATTATACATGTGCTTTGTGTAAGATGGACTAACTTCAATTTTGGCTTTCAACTGAACAACTTTTTCCGCTATTCTTGAACCACAAATTGCCTCAAGTGTGGGCTCAAGCAACACAAACCAACTCACAGAATGAAAACGATTTATTTACTTTCAATAGGAAAATAAATACTCTCTATAAACCGATAATTATTCAACATTTCTAGAAAATAGAATTTATTCTTTGTAAATAAATTACCACTACTTTCTAGCCGAATAATGACGTTTATGAAGTGTATATTTTTCTTAACCAGTGATCTCTAATTATAGAGAAAAGTACAAGATTTCTGCTTAATTAAGTTTTGATAAAATAATATTATTTTAATAGAAAATACAACTCCTACTTGAACTTTTGGAGAGAGAGAAGGGCAACGTCAAGCCCTATATTTTACTAGGGTTTATCACCCCTATGTATCATACAAGGCCTAGTTGGGCCTTTTCATGTATTTGATTCAATTATATGTGTTTTCTAGACTTTTGATCCAATATTTATAATTTATCCAACCCAATATTTATTTTCTATTATTCAAAATAAATATTATTTAATCAACTAATTTAATTAATCAAACTAAATAAATTAATTTCTCAATTAAATAATTTTCTCAACCTAATTCTAGTTCGTTGAAGTCATAACAATTTTACCGTAATAGAATCTATAAGGAAATATTTCAATAAATTCAAAACGATTTAATTAATTTAATTTCATCTTGAACTCTAATTAATTAATTAATTAATTAATTAATTAATTAATAATTTGAAGAATCTTAAAATAATTCATAAGTAATTTCTTGTACCTAGCAAGAAAATGCATTCATTGTAGATAGAGATACATGTAATCTATTTATCTTATTTTATCTTTTTCATTTATTTCTATTCATTGGTTCTATATGCAATTAATTTCGGTTATCTCGAGCTAGTAGAAGGTCTGATTAGACATATATGATTAGGGCTAAAATAATTTATAATTAATTTTTGGCTCCTCATCTATTAATTACAATATTATTTAGTCACGAAGTCATTTCACTAAAGTACCGTGACTGAGCTCTCCCTTATTATATACTATTACAAAAGCTACTTAATAAGTGTTTCTCTAATGACGTTATCATAAGTGTGCTACCCTCATATAATATCTTTAATCACTTTGGGATAAATTAATTCTCCCAATATGATCTTATTTTATCTCATGGTGAACATTATATCTTCCTTCATGAAAAGTCAATTACTATCAAATAGTAATTAAATCATTTATCATTAAGATAAATGACTCATGACCATGTTTACTTTTCATCTATAATGTAATGCTAATGAGAGGATATCATTTACCCTTTGATTGGGTTATGAATTTTACTGTTACAGAATGATGCTACATACAACAGAAGTTGTATACTCTGGTGAAAAAAATTCCATTCGAAAATTGTTTTCTTGCACAATGAAAAATAAAAATTTTGAAAATCGAGTCGATTTGTGATGTTTATAGCAATAACTTTTTGTAACATCCCGATTTTGGGCTTAGTCAGAACAGTGGTTTCGGGACCACAAATCCGATGAGGAAAATTTCATTTTTATTATATTTTTATGGTCTACAATTTCACAAAATAATTTCGTGAAAATTTCGATGTTTGGGCACTCAATTTAGTAAAAAGGACTAAATTGTAAAAAGTGTAAAAGTTGAGTTTTATATGTTAGAGGTGTCAAATTTTACACAAACAAGGCCATTTTGGTCATTTAGGGGTAAAATGAATTAAAAGACAAATTTTAAACCCTAAATGTGTCCCTTTTCTTCTTGATACAGCAGAATGTACCAAAAGCAACCATGGTTAGGGTTTGGCCAAGCTTCCAAGCTTAATAAGCTTCCAAGCTTATCCAATAACATTTCAAGCATATAACATTTATTCTTTACACATGGATCCATGGTTTGGATAACTGGAATGTTTTTAATTATTTTATTTTTCCGCTACGCCTTGGAGGCACCGGCGTTCCAACAGTTTTGACTTAGAAAAATTGTTAAAAATTGTAGAAAAATAATTATGGGTTATAATTTATATTCTTATAATCCTTAATGAGTTTAATTTTAGGATAAAGAGACGAGAATATTATCTGAGTCTCGTACTATGAGATAAATAAATTTTAGTGAAGAAAGGTTGAAGCTATCTAACAGCGAAACAGGGGAGACTTTGAATAATAAAATGCACTTACTGGCTAGACCAAAAATTCTGAAAATTTATGGTGGAAATATATATGAGTCTAGTTTCTGGAAAAATTTACGGATCTTAATTTGGAGTTTCGTAACTCCAGATATAAATTATTTAGTGGCTATAACTCAAGAAAGTAGCTTAACCAGAACATGTGTAAATGTACAATTGGGTTAGTTTTACTATGGAAAACATGTTAGTAAATTGCTTATTATTTTCATGTGAGCTTACTAAGCGTAAAGCTTACCCCCTCTTTTCCATTTCTTTTAGTGTTGTCAGGTTAGCTCAGGATTGGAGATCGTCGGAGGCCGCATCACACTATCAAGCCAACACCTTGAGAGTATAATCACATATGTTAGAATTATCAAGTGAGTGGAATGTATAGGGACCTAGTTTTATAACATGTGTGTTATAGGCTTCAAAGCCCTATATAAGGGATGATATGAATGTGTTTAAGATGTTTTAATTTTGGACAAAAATTTTGTGGCCCAATTTTGCATGTTGTAAATGTTTAAGTCTGGTAACGCCTCGAACCCTATCTCGGTGTTGGATACGGGTGAGGGGTGTTACACTTTTTCCTGAAAAAATATTTATACTTTGAGCGAGAAAGGTCCTAGACATTTTAGGCTTTCAACCGAGGATGTTCTCCACTATTCACATACTACGAACTGTTTCGAGTGTGGGCTTGAATTGTAATGACCTGAAAGCTAGTGGTGTCGTAAACGATGGTTTTGAAACCCTATTTTTTGATGATCAAGTCTGTAAATGTTATTAATTAATATTTATGATTCAATTATAATATTATATTGAATTTTGGTCTATCAAATTTTTTAATTAGATAGTTAGTTATGGTACAAGTATATTAACCCTAAAGTTAGTGGTGTTGAAAAATAAGGTATTGGAACCTTGTTTCTGTAAACCGAGCCCGTAAATATTTTTATTAAATAATTACAGAGTTATTTTATTGGTGAATTAAATTTTGGATAGGAAATTTTTTTGAATTAGTGACTAATTAAGGTATAAAGATTAAATTGTAAAAGTGGCAAAAAGTTAATAGTTATGGATTTTTAATTAAGTGGAGGACTAATTAAGTATTTGGGCCTTTTTATTTGTGACAAAAAGTGGTGAGATACATCTTGCATCCACCAACCATGCTAATTTAGATTAAAAATTAATTAATTAAGTTTTAAGTTAAATTAATTAAGATTAATTAGTTTAATTATAAGTAAAAACTAAAAGTTATCCTCCATTATATTTTTTCTTCTTTCACCGAAACAACAAGAGGAAACTAGCAGCCATTGTTTTGAGTTTCAATCTTTTGGTCCTTGGTAAGTTATTGCAATTAAGTTCTTTTCTTGTAATTTTTATGTTTTTGAGGTTGTGAGAGTTTGATTTAGCTAACCCATGTACCAATTTGCAAAATTGTTAGAATTTTTAAAAGTTACCATTAATGATTACTTGATGAAATTTGTGTTAATTTGTTAGATTTTAAGTTTATATGAAAAAAAAACTAATTTGTAGAGTTTAATTGCTAGTTTTTGAACATAGGAACTAACGTGAAATTGGTGTAATATTTCTGTAATTATTGATAATAGAGGGCTATAAAAGGATGAAACTGAGATTGGTCTCAAAATCAAAACTCAAATTTGAAAGATATTACAATTTCAGTTTTAATAACTAAATTGAATAAAATGCAAAAATTTAGGACATTCTAATAATGAAATTGAATTGACATATGCCTATAATAGAATGATATAAGATGTTTAGAATTGATAAATTGAACTGAATTATTGAATAGATCAAAAATTGGACCAAATCGAAGATAATCGAGAAAATGGCAAAATTTGCTGATTAGTCCTTAGAGAGTTGTTTGTTGTTGTTTTGACCAGTTAAGTTCATATGGTATGATTTTATATAAATTGTTATATGTATTTAAATTATGAATTTGTGTATGTTTAATAGTAATTTGAATTTTTGCAATTTGGTACAAAATGTGAGATATAGACTAAATTGTAAAGAAAATGATAAATTAGTGATAAATTGAATATGATGAATTGAAATGTGAAATATTAATGAATTAATAGTTGATTATGACTAATCAAATCATAATGTTATGAATTTGACTTATTATTGAGATAGAGGATTAAATTGAATAAAACTGAAAATAGTGTAATTTGATGAAATTATGGAATTGATTTTGAAATGGTTTTAACTAGGATATGCTATGTGATAAACTGATGAATTGAATTTTTTAAATGTGAATTGAACAATATGATGATTGAAAAAAAGGTTACCCTATTAACT
This sequence comes from Gossypium arboreum, assembly GCF_025698485.1. Taxonomy (NCBI): domain Eukaryota; kingdom Viridiplantae; phylum Streptophyta; class Magnoliopsida; order Malvales; family Malvaceae; genus Gossypium; species Gossypium arboreum. Next base: position 114,476,353 of record NC_069075.1, on the reverse strand, counting down.
GTTTAGGTAGAGTAGGATGTAGTTGGCATGTCATAGGATAGGTCATGTACGAGTTACTTCGACTACGAATTGATAAGTGCTGGGCACATTTATACTTCAGTTATACCTATGAGGCACTAGGTGTTGAACACATTGAGGAGCGTTGGGCACAAACTATTTACTTTAGCATTGTCCAATAAGGTACTAGGTGCCAAACTGGTGTAATTGGTTGGATCTGTATATCTATTTGAGTCTGAGTCAGGTTAATAGGATCTAAAATATAAATTAGATAAATGATATTCGAATTGAATTGATATTATGATTTGATGATTTATATACACATTGTGATATACAAATATCGATAGCATGTGACAAATCAATGAATTCGATTCGAAATTCGAATAATGAAACGAAATAGTGAATGACATTATATTGAAATTAGATGTATTGTTGATAATAGATAGAAAATGATATTGAATGGAATAAATGTTGGTTATAGGTGATTGAAATGTTATATGCTTGATTTATTATAAGATGCGATATAGTTGTGTAACCTCCCAAACCCGACCTGTAACACCCCTAACCCGTATCCGTCGCCGGAAAAGGGTTACAAGACATTACCAAATAACACATCTCATTCATATATATTTATGCAATCATTATCGAAAACCATTCACAAACATTCACCTTGTCCCTTATAAGGTTCCACGAGACCTTAAAACATGCTTAAGAATGGTTCGGGACTAAACCGAACACATATAAAATTTTTCTGAACTTAACAATTTTTCTAAGTTACAAATGTCACACTCCCGTATGAACAGGCCGTGTGCCTCACACGGCTACCAGACACGCCTATGTCCTAGGCTGTGTGAAAACAGAGCATACATACTGACTTGCACCATACGACCGCTGACATGCCCGTGTGCCTTGGCCGTGGTCAAAACTGACTTGGGTCACACGGCTAATCACACACCCGTGTGTCTAAGCCGTGCTCGAGACTGACTTTAAAATGTGGGACTACCTCAGGGGACACACGACCGTATAACATAGCCATGTGTTGCACATGGCCGAGACACACGCTCTTGTAGACAAAAATAAGCCATTTGAAAAGCCAATTTGCCACACTACAATCATGCATATAAATCAAATATTTAATACCATTTCAAGTCATTTATAAGCAACCAAAACCCACCAAAATATATACATAACATACAATATATAATCAACCATTTTAACTAATCATTTCCATATTCAAATTATACTAAATTATCACAATTTACCATTACTCAAACTTTGATAACTAACTAAAACAACATCCATTTAACTATATCTACCCCGATGACAAACATACCAAAACAAGCCAACATATAAAGACATTATTTGCATCACATAAATCACTTATCAAGCACTTAAGTCAATTTAATTGGCTAAAACATATCACCATTTACATTATTAACAAGCCAAATCACATGGCTATCATCATAGCTCAAAACATACCAAAATAACAATAGCCTATACATGCCATATACCATATATACAAAGCTTCAAAAGTACCAAAAAGTTGATCGATAGTGTGATGACACTTCCCGATGATCCCCGAGTTCGAACTAGCTTTGATGATCTATAAAATAGACAAATAACACACAGTAAGCTTCATAGCTTAGTAAGTTCCTAAGTGAATTACTCAATTCATCACATAAACATGATTTCAACCAATTTCATATTACCAAATCAAAATCACATTAACCACAAACCTTTATCAGGTCTCAAAACATGATTAAATGCCATCTCAATGATCTTTCTCAATGTAATACATGAATAGGTTCCACACGTACCTGTACCACATCATACTAACCTCTTTCTCAATTACTTCATTCTTTACTCGTTGAACCATTCGAAATAAAAGTTGAATACTCAAGATCTCTATTGATAAGTACCTATACCATGGCCTGTAGCCAAATCAAGGTATCATTCGCACCTGAAGTGCCGATATCATGGCCCGAAGCCAACTCATTCAACATGCATGGCCTGAAGCCAAATCGATTTATCAACTTAACATTTCACAACTATCCAATTCTCTATCAATGTTCAACCAATAAGTTTCACTAGTCGATTTCATCATCGAACACCTCCGTAGTGTCGAAATCATCATTTAAACTTTATCCAAAATATTATAATCATAGTTTATGCAATATCAAAGCATTTAACATGAATTTATAATGAAATTACACATACAAACTTACTTCGTACTCGAAAGTGACGAATCGGGCTGATTACTCAATAATCTTCGATTTTCCTCTATCTAAATCCGAATTCCTCTTTTCTTGATCTATATATATTCAAAATTAACCCATTTAATCACCAACACATTCAATTTCATCCACAATCACATATTTGGACATTTTTACACTTTAACCCTTAAAGTTACACATGTATTCAATTTAGTCCCTAGTTCACAAATACACAAAATTCACCAAATTCAATTTAACCGATGCTTGGTCAAATTACCATAGTGTCCTTAGTAGCCCATATTTTTCATTTATTCACATATTTAACCCCACATTTTCACATTTTCACAAATTAACCCCTAATTGTCATTTTTTTTTCAAAAAGTCACTTTATAAAACATGAATATCTATTACCAAGCTTTCATATTTCACCATTTAACATCAAAAAACTCATGAATTCATCAATGGCATCACATCAAATCATCAACAATTTCATAAATTTAAGCATGAGCTAGCTAAAACACATAACAACGATCACAAAAACATAGAAATTATTAAAAACCATACCTCAATCAAGCCAAGTGTGTCCCAAATATCAAAATCCCTAAATGGCTATCTTCTTCTTCTTATTTTCGGCTAGCATGAACTAAAATGATGATAATTTCATTTTTTTTATATATCATTAATAATCTAATTACCATTTTAATCTTTATTAATACATTTAAAATCCACTAACATATGTCCATCCATGTCCATTTACTAAAGTTATGGTCTAATTACAACATAAGGATTTCACATTTAATAAGCCATTGAAAAGAAACACCTTTAACTTATGGAATGCCACTTTCGCATTTTACGCGATTAAGTCCTTTTTACAATTTAAACACACAAAGGGTAAAATTAGCACACGAAACTTTCACACATATCACAAACCATGCTGTAAACATAGAAAATAATATTAAAATAATTTTTTAACTCAAATTCATTGAAAATAAACACCTTTAACTTATGGAATGCCACTTTCGCATTTTACGCGATTAAGTTCTTTTTACAATTTAAACACACAAAGGGTAAAATTAGCACACGAAACTTTCACACATATCACAAACCATGCTGTAAACATAGAAAATAATATTAAAATAATTTTTTAACTCAAATTCGTGGTCCCGAAACTACTGTTTTGACTAGGTTCTAAACCGGGCTGTTACACGACCTAGACATTATAGTCGAATCATGAAAGTTACATTGGACACCTAAGCGTTAGTCCTACTTTATCAATAGTTGAAACCTCCAAAACACTCTTTTTTTTTTATAAAATTGAGGTTACCCTTGTTAATTTTGGGAAAACGTTCATTTAATTAATTCAACCTTTATTAAGTTAGTTTAGCAGAACTAGCGTGGTTTTTAGAAAACATTGCACGACATTGCTCTAGAAGGAAAAAAAATTGATTTATCCTATTTGCAGTGGTAAAACGAGTAAAATTTCCAAATATTAATTTAGTCGAGTGACATGCTCAGTCCAATTCCAACATATAATAAGTATTCAATCCCAAATTTGAAAACCATGCATGCAAGAAAACCCCAAAATAGAAACAGTCCTAAACCACAGTTCAAATAATTTTACAGTCCAAAACCCAAATAATACTAGGAAATTTTAAATAAAGATAAAATAAAAATGATGATCTGAAAATGAGTCCAAAGTTTGACGTACGTTCGTATGCCAAATCTGATCCTAATTCTGTCCATTACCTGAGAAGTTGAAGTAATGGGGTAAATTAACAAGCTCAGTGTGAGTCTAATCAATCAAACAAAAATCCTACAATCAAACATTTTCTCATGGAACCAAATAACACAATCCATATCAATAATAACATTCTTATGTAACATGATCATAACATAATGCACATGTGAGTTCCTACCCAAACCATTCACTACACACCACGAGTTTTCCAGAACCTGTCATCCAAACTCCAAAATATTATAGGGCTTAAGCCCGTTGTGGTTAAAACCACCAATGACAATATGCAAAAAATTCTGCCAGTAATAATGCAGACAAGTTGCTAGTAAAAATGCGATAAATCGCTGCTCCCCTCAGTACTCCAGGTGCAGTGCATTGACTACATTTAAATACCAACTTAATATGCCTCTAGTACTCCACGAAACTCCTTCGTCAACCACAAAATAACCCGCCACAATGCACATGCAATATGTCATACAATCTCATACATAGCCATTAATCAGTACTTTCACATTTAATTGGCATTTTCAACATATGCCCTCATTTATCAAATACTTTCAATAAATGGAAATAATGTTCCAACTTTCAATTTAGCAATAAAATGGTACCATTCAACATCTAAAACAAAGTTAACAAGCGAAATCTCTCAATTAACAGGCAGAAGATTAACTCGTTTCAATGGTTGCAATTAACTTCAGAATTCGAGTTTTCTTAGGGAATTAGTTATTAATTAACTAGTATTACCTCTCGGCCTCTACTACTTAACTAATCGACTAGTACACACTTATCTCTCAAGCTCACTTTCCTGACTGGGATAAATGCACGATTTACTCGATAATCTTATCTCTTGACCTTGTTTAGCCTAAATTGCTTCCTACGGTCGTCAATCATAGGGTTTAAACACACGTGAATTTATACTAACTAACTCTATTGGAAAAACCCTAATTCCTTCGTTAGTCACTCCCACATCCGCTCATTAATCTCCCTAAGGATCTGGCCATTCATCGACTTAACAATCATCTTTTCCACAATTAAATTAATGATGAAATAACACAAATTAACATAAAAGAGAAAGAGATAAAAATTGTTCGTTTGGTGAACTTGATGTGCTCGGAATCACGAAATCCTTTAACAATGGTTGAGATCTCGTTGGTTGCAAACAAGATGTGAAAGAAAATTACGAAAATAATTAATAAGAAAGACTTGGAATCAAATCGAATCCAAGTTGAAGAATAAGAAAATAAACTAAAACTAAATAAAAATCCTAAATAACTAACTAAAACCCTAATACGGGTTGGCAAAAGCTCCCTAAGCTTTGTCTCAACTTAACTATTTATAGACAGAGTTTAACAGCCTAATTAGGTCAAATACAAGCCTTAATCACATAAAATATGAGTTGTGTAGACGAAAACACCATTGCTTAATTTCTGCCCATCGTCGCACCTATGTCACGACACTACCTAATATGTGTCGTGACACAACTTCAAGTGTAAAATGCTGCATCGGCTCGATTGTGTTGCGACACTGGAAGCTTGTGTTGTAACTCAGTTGTTGTTCCTAATACTTTTGGGCCCCAAAATGAGTATCTTGTACACTCAATTAAAGCATTAAAACCACCTTAAGTTCGGTATTGGCCTAATAGGTTAATTAACTCGAATTAATGCATAAAATGTTTATTTTGTAATAATTTAAATCTAAGATATGAAATGTGAAAATCTAATAAAATATATTAAAATGTTTAGAAAACAGTCTCAATAAGTGCCAAAAAGTACTTAATTTTCCAATACGATTTGTGGCAGATCATTGTTTAAATATCTGTGAACTTATTAAGCATTTCTAATGCTTACCCTATTGTTTCCCTTTTCCTATAGTTGGCCATCTTGTGGAACATGTATAGTGGATTGTCTAGGAGCTCAGACTATCCTGTTAATGACTTGGTAATCTTTTTATCACTTAAAGCTCGATTTTGTGGCATGTACATAAAGTTAATATATGTGTTTGTTTTGGATATGGTTTTGGTTTGAACCTTATGAATGCTTACCTTTGGAATTGTAATGGTTATATGGAAATGCATCTATGATGGTAATGTGTTAAATGATTTATGACGTACTTGAATTGACAGTTTGGTAGTCAATTGATATGACTAAATTGTTAGTATGCTTGATTAGAGAATTGGTATGGTTTCATGTTGTTTTGGAAAAGTTTGAATTGTATGATAGACTAGTTGGAACTGGAATTGGTATGTGTTGTTGTGAATTGGTGCCAAATATGACATATTGGTTGTTTTGGTACTATGATGAGATGATCTTGAATTGCATTCAATGGTAAATTCGAGCATGATTAGGCATGATAACATTATGGTATGATATGACGATGGCATAGAATGGTTAAGTACATGTTTATTAAATTGAATTTACTTTAAAATGATGCTTAATTAAGACATCTTGGATTGTTTGAATTGAGTAATGATAAATGACTGTTTGAGAATGCTTTTGGATTGGTTTTGTGTAGGTTTAGATGTACATGTATGCACCGAATGAGCTAATGGTTTGACTTAACGTGAATAGGTACCAAATGGTTAAAATTTACCAAAAATAGGGTCCTCGTCTTGAGGTGAAATACCTCTCGTTGCAATGTTGGCCGACATATTGTGACATTCGCGATGTGAAAAATTATTTGGTGACATTACGGCGTGGAGGAAGTGACATCACGATGTTGAGCCCAAACCTTCAAATCTTTGCAATTAGTCATTGTTCATGCTCAGGTCTACAAAAGAGCTTTCGTAAGCTCAATTAAGACTCAGATTTAATTGTGTACATTAATATCTAGGTATTTATGATATGATTGAATATTTAAATGATTTGTTTATGGTATACTTGATCATAAATTTTAGAAATGTTACAAAAAAGTCCCTATTTGATCTCAAATTGACTTTAAAGCATTTGTATGCTCGTATAAGAACCGAGAAAGAATGTTCATGTTATTCAATGTTGTATTATTGATTTATTGCATGATTGATAAAGTGAAATGATGTTTTTACTGTGTATTTGTCAGTAGTTGCTTTGGCAACGACTATGACACTTTGTTACACGAACAATTACGAATCAAAAATAGAACCAGAAATAATTTTATTACTTTCAGTAGGAAAGTAAATCTCTCTCTCATGAAAACCAGTAGAATTGTTAGTCTCAGAAAATAGAAATTAGACTTAGAAATAAATTCTCATTATTTTCGGGCAGAATAGTAATATCTCAAAAGTTGTGTAACACCCTATACCTGGCTTGGTTGTTGAGCTCGAATATCAAGATGTTACACCACCGTCACACATCAAACTCAATTCTTTTTAATATGCATTCGTACGAATTTTAAGTCCAACATACATACATTAAAACATGCTTAGCATACTTTAATGGAACTAATATTAAGAAATATACATGCTTTCCATCCACTTAACAAAAATTCTTGAATAAGTATGTAGGTATCTATATTGTAACAAAGGTATTGATATTTCTCTTAAAGGGTATTGATATCGATTGAAAAATTGATATCAAATCAAGATTTTGTTTCTCATTTAAAACCAACTAAAAAATTATCGATACCCTTATTAAAGTATCGATTAGTGTACCCTGAGCATCGATACCTGTGATATATTATCAATACCAAATTACAATACTGATTTCCTGCACATCAAAATATCATAGAGGTATCGTTTTTGAAACCCGAATATCAACACCTTTGCTCCAGACCATAAAAATACAACATAATTAAACGTTTAATCTGTTCTAACAAATATTTATTCAACATGCGTCATTTATCCTATCAAACCTATGTCAAAACAACCAAAATAATAGTTAAAAACATCAAAAACATGTCTGAGCAAGAATCAACATACCAAGGTTCAAGCCTATAATTCCTGGGAACAATTAAGCAATAAAATATCTAAAACATCATGGCAATAACAAGCAATATTTCTATTATTGTAACAGCCTGATTTAGACCCTAATCAGAACAATAGTTTTGGGACCACAAATTTGAGTCAAAAAAATATTTTAATATTATTTTCCATGCTTATTATATGTGAATTAGCATGTGTGAAAGTTTCGTATGAAAATTTTATCATTTGTGTGCTTAATTTGATAAAAGGACCTAATCGCGTAAAATGTAAAAGTTGCATGTTATATGTTAAAAGTGTCTATTTGGTATGGCTTATTATTTGTGAGGTCCTTATGTGGGTATTTGACCATGGCATGCATTAAATGACTTAAATGGACATTAAATAATGGTTTATTAATGATTTAATGTAAGGGCAAAAATGGTAAACTAGTTAATAATGTTAATATAATTAAAACAAAACATGAAATTAAAGTCATTATCATCTTTGTTGGCTGAATGTATCAAAATAATAAGGAATAAAATACAAGTTAGGGTTCGGCCATTGATTTCTTTGATTAAGGTATGTGTTTTGATCCGTTTTTGATAATTTTTACGTTTTTGTAATCGTTGCTTAGTAATTTATCAAGCCCATGCCCTAATTTCTGATTTTTTTGATGATTATGAGTTATTCCATTGTTGATAATGTGAGTTTTATGAGGTTTGATGATAGTAAATGAAAGATATGTATTGGGCTAACATGTTTTGTCTTTAAATTTTTGATAAATTTGAGTAATTTAGGCTAAATTGTAAAAATGAGGAATTGAGGGACTAAAATGTGAAATAAATGAAATATATGGGCTTATATGAAGTGTAGGAAAATTTGGCCAAGCATGGATGTGGTGAAATTTTGAATATTTTTTTGTTTTGTGAAATAGGGACTAAATTGCGAAAAATGTTAAATGTCAGGGGCAAAAGTATAATTAGCCCGTTTATGTGTTTTTAGATGAATTTGATTGAATATATGATTAAATAAGTTGAATTTGTATTGAATTAGATCAAGAAGTGAGAAAATCAAATTTGGATCGGGGAAAGTCAATAAATTATCGAATAATCGTTCCGGTCCATTCGTGTTAGTACGAGGTAAGTTCATAAGTAAATAAATGTATGTGCATTATAGTGCCGAATTGAATTATTACTTGTGTATATGTATATGCCAAATTGAATACATGGGAGCAATATTTACAAGCTTGAATCGATCAAGTTACGACGTCCGAAAGCCCCGTACGAACATTAGGAATAGTTAGGATACATATGTCATGACATAAGATTCTGATATGTGTTATCGTGTAAGACCACATCTGAGACGTTGGCATCGATTTGTGATTTATGTGTAAGACCATGTCTGGGACATTGGCATCATATATGATTTCGTGTAAAACCCTGTCTGGGATAGTGGCATCGATATTTGATTACATGTAAGACCACGTCTGGGACGTTGGCATTGTATGAGCTTATGTGTTATCCGAGTATCCTTATTGATTTTGAACGGTTCAACGGGCATTTTGAGAAATAAATGAGTATATGAATGTGCATCTGAATTAGGTATGTCGTGAGATATATGAAATTAAGCAATGAAAGTAAGTATGATTATGATCAGTTGATATATGAACTATATGAAAATGAGATGTGGATACTAGCAAGTGAACCATGATCAAATGAATTGTATGAGATATGTGGAATTATATTTGTGTTTTGCCATATATGATTCAGGTACATGTGATTTGTATATGAAATTCTGATATGAAATGTGAAATATATGACAATGAACGATGTGTTATATATGTTTGTTATATGAAATTGTGGTCCTATGTTTCGAACATGAGAATTAAGAAAAATGGAACATGGTTTGGATGTGTGATTTGTTATGATTATTTGGGTTTTGAAATGCTTAAAAAGAAATTGATATATTTCTATGCATGAAATGTAATAAATGACCATCTTTCAGTTGGTTATGTAATGGAATTGTGCAAGCTTAATTTATATGAATGATCTAATGGTCGTTATTCGAAATTGAAAGCATAGTTTATATGTTCACCAATAAATAAGCCTAATGAATTTACTTAATATGGTGATGTTGGATTATATAAGATAAGTGATTGAATATGTGTACGAAGTTAACTAAATTTGGCTCATTCAATTTGAATTATATACATGATCTTGTGAAGATTTATTTGCTTCTGGCTTACTAAGCTCTCGAAGCTTATTCTATGTGTGTTTTTCCTAGGAGATTTGCTCGGGTTGGAATTTGATGGAGACGTCATCACACTATCTGGTTATCATTTTAGAAATAATGTTTTGAGATTTGGTTATGTGGCATGTATAGGCTAGAAGTATGTGAATATGTCTGGAGATGTAAATATATGTTTTGCCAAGTGATATGGCTTGATAATGGATGTGAATATGGTTTGGTTTTGTTATGGTTTATGTGATGAGAAAATGGTATGATTTGATGCATATGAATGACTAAATGAAATGGTTAATTTGGTATGTGCTTAATTGTTAAATTTGGTATAAGTTTGGCATGAAGATGGATAAGAAATTGAGATGTTGGTAAAGTATGATTGAATGAATTTGGCTTATGATTTTGGTATATTTTGGTATAGAGAGTAAACATAAAATTGGTTGATGATATTTTAGATTAATAAATATATGTTTGGAGTTGGATTTGGCTGAAAATGTTACATTTATGATGCTTGACTTTGGACTTGTAGGGAAGACCCAAATGGGTGGCATATTGGCCTTGTAAATGGCCTATTTTTGCCCACATGAGTAGGGACATGGGCGTGTGTCTCTGCCGTGTTTCTCGGGGGCCATTTCGAAATGAGCCTGGGCAGACAACACGGTTGCACATACACGGACGTGTGCCAGGCTGTGTGGCCAAGTCAGTTTCGACCACGGGCTAGACACACGGACGTGTCTAGTGCTGTGTGAGGTACATGGACTGTTCACACGGGCGTGTGATCTTTGTAACTTAGAAAATTGTTAAGTTTTTGAAAAATTTTGTATGTATTCGGTTTAGTCCCGACCCCTTCCTAATGCATGTTTAAGGTCTCATTGACCTAAGAAAGGGACTTTATGTTGATTTTTAATTATGAAATGATGATGTATGACTTTTGATTGCTAAATATTCTGATATATCCTGTAATGCTTCTTAACCCTAGTTCGGCGACGGATATGGGTTAGGGGTGTTACAAATACATTGCCTTTATTTCTTCAAAACATAAAAAAAATGAATAAACACTTACGAATTAATATCAAAGTCTTGCTTGGATCACCCTTGGAACCACACCACTTACACCAGAACACAACTAATCTGCAATAGTATGAAAAGGAGTGGGTGAGATTTATAAGCTTAGTAAAAGATCAAAACAGCTACCACGCAAACATGTCATTATGCATTATCGAAACAATCATTTAAAATAATTTCAACATTTCATGCTTTAGTACCATATTAGCTATTCATGCATTATCTACTGATTTCTTTACATAATAATCACATATCATTTAAGCATATATCACAATGCTTATTTAAAAGATAATTTGGCACTTGAGCTATGAAACGTAAAATTGGGCTCTATCACCACTCATCGGATACATGGATCTCCAACACGCCAATTAACTCATAGAGTCGAACATATCTCAAAAGTTGAAGCGTGAAGCTAACACTCTCCAACACACCAAACATGTCCCGTTGAATGGAGATTAGCTCACATTCCCTTATCTCTCCAACCTGTCTCAAGGCCTAAATGCTCAAAAACACAATACATATAGGTGAGGACTCACAATCCTATAGATGCCAACTATATCCAATGGTCTCAAGGTTCACAAGGCCAAAATATCCGTTATTAAACATACATATTACTTATTGTTTACTGCACTTTTCACAGTATAATCACATTATTATCACAACATATTCACTGTCACATGGCATGTATAACATGCCCACAATTTACTATTTCAAAATAGCCGTCATAAGCTTATTACACATATCACAACATCACATTTTAATCCACAGTTTCACAACACATATAAAATCATGTGTATTGTAACACCCCTTACCCGTACTCAATGTCGGAACAGGGTATAAGGCATTACTATACTTGAATGCAATCAAGCACCCAAAAACTGGACCATAAAATTTTGTTCCAATTAAAGTCATTCAAACATATGCTTAACATCCTTTATACGGGCCTACAAGGTCCAAAACATACATTGGGAAAGATGTAGTATTAAACTGGGAATTTCTGGAGCTTTTACGACACCTAGAAAATTTTCATGTTTTAGAGAGTCACACGCCCGTGTGGCTTGGGACACGCCCATGCCCTCAGCCCATGTAACTATCTTACTATGACATCATCAGCCAAATAAGGTCACACGACTGAATCACATGCCCGTGTGCTAGGCCGTTTGGCGAATTAAATTCCAAAATCAGGTGCAGACTTTACACGACCTGGGTACATGCCCATGTCTTGAGGCCATGTCCCTCACACGACCGAGACATACAGACGTGTACCTACCCATGTGTTTACTACTGGGCATTCTGTTTTACATTCATTAGGGTGCAGGGGACACACGGCCAGACCACACACCCATGGGGTAGACCATGTGTCACATACGGCCTAGACACACGCCCATGTGTCTACACATGTGGACAACTTTAAGGCTATTTTCCAAGCCAAATGCCACCCTTATTTGTCCTAACACATATATACAAATAAGCAATATTTCTTAGACTCGCATACATGTATTTCCATACCATCTTATACACACACATGACATTCATCAATAGCCATAAGCCATATAATAATGGAATTGGCACATACATACATAGATGAATAGATATACAATCCAATATTCATTATGAGCCATATCTTAGGGCCATACACAAAATGAATCAACTATCATTATAAGCCAACACCTTTTGTAGACCAATATGACACATAATAAAAAGACTAAGTCCCTATATATGCCATATTCAAAATATTGAGACTAACTATACCCAAATATTCCAATCGATAGTGTGATCGTGCCTCCGATATACTTTGATCCCTAAGCTAGCTTGGTGATACTATAAGAAAATGGAAAAGAGAGGGAGTAAGCATAAAGCTTAGTAAGCTTGCATGTAATTAATAAGCAATAAGAATATGCATTTTCATACACATACACATACATATACACATACACAATTCTCAATTATCATTGCTCAATTTACAAAATGTTCAATAGAACCTAAGATCATAATTCCTTTATTTTCATCTTACTGAAGTCTTGTCATTTCGTAATCTCAATAACTACAACCTTGGTGTACATACCTGTAACCTTTCAACATGATCATATCACATCATTTTTTTGACAAATCCTTCGACTACCCATTGAACCACTTGGAATACTAATGACACTTGGGATTATCATACACACATTATGTAACACCCCAAACCCGACCTAGACGTTATGGCCAAATCCAATGATGTCACATTGAAGTGTTTTTCACAAAAGGTGATATCGTCAAATAAAAACCCTTTTCCATATTTACATTGGTCGTGAGTTCTTAGTGATAATTTCAAAACATGTCATTTAACCTAAAAAAATTGTGAGTCGTTTGTCGAACGATTAGACGTATTAAATTGTTAATAATTTAAAACATTATTCGTTGTAGAAGTTTTTAAAACATGTTGCATAAACGTGGTGTTTTGAAAAGCATTTATCTTTTTAAAAGCCCGTGTCCTAATGCTAGTAGATATCAATCGAAATAACAAAACCCCAAATTAAAGATTAAAAATTTAAAGAGGCCTTATTACATAAAAATACCCAAATTAAGTTACTTATAAATTAAAAGTCAATTATGGAAGCATGTGCGGTTGTGTGGCCACCTTCGAGTCCCTAGCAGCATCGACCCTCCTAAGCCTGAGGATTACCTGTACAGATAAACAGATGGGTGAGTTTACAGAAACTCAGTGTGTAATCCCTTAATAAACAATCAGTCAATTGTGTAGTAAAAAAATATAGTCTGGGCTTAAGCCCGAATTAGTAACAGTCCAGTTTCAGTTAGGTATTACCATACTCGCAAATAATTGAACCAAATGTTATCTATTACAGAGACTTGTTATCTATTACCATACTCGCAAATAGTTGAACGAAATGTATATGAACCTGCCGAAAGTGTAGACTAAGAAGGGGAGACAGAAGTATTCAGACAACACCCAAACACACACCCTTAAACCGAGGCACGAGATGAAACAATCGTACCCTTATCAATAATCGACAGAGAAAAGAATTTCTTAGAGGGAAAGCTATTTCGACAGAGAGAAAAAGAAAGAAAAAGAGCATAACCAAATAGTTGTATTACCACTAAATTTACAGATAGCACAGGAGAAACGACACAGAGAGGGTGAAAGAATGAGTAATGTTCGGTCAAGAGGAAACTGATTGGGGAAGAGAAAAGATGAGGCATTTGGTTAAAGTAACAATATAAAAGAGAGGGGAATCTGTTAACACAACAAGAATCGAAGGAGGGGGAGAGAAGAGAAGAGAAGAGGTTCGGCTAAAGCAAACTGATTTTTAGGAGAGGAAGAAGGGTATTCGGTCAAGGTTTGAGAGAGGAAGAGAAGGAAACAATCGGTAACAATAAGAATTTAAGGAAGAACTAACCCAAAATGGACCAAATTGAGAAAAACCCCTGACTGATCTTAATCAGTTATCTGTCCCAAAAAGAGGAAAATGAAAGATGAAGAAGTAGTAAAGACCAAAAGTAGGAATTCAGCACCCAAGAGTGTAGGTGAGTTAATGACCGATTTTGGCAAAATGGAACTCCTACTTTCAGCACAACCCTCCCATTCTTTCCAAAATTCCTTAATTTCCTCCTTAAATCTCTCAATCGATCACTCATCTATCCAATCCTATATTTTCTCCTAAAATTCGGCTACTCAATCCCCACGCCCCTGAAACACTCCAACCGCCTACCAGCATCAGAGTCCCACTAATATACAACCTCTTAAATGACACAGCAACAAAATAAAACACTCTACTGCCCCCACCAGGATTCAAACCTTAGCCCTCTAGCATAGGTAACACTCCACTTACCCCTAGACCAGTAGGCTCTTTATGTCATAAAATACCCATATTTATTTAAGAAGCCTACTGACTAGAGACAAGGTTAATTTAAGTAAGAAACAAAATTTTTGCACAAGTCAAGGCTTGAACCTAAGACTTCTCAGACACTTCCCAGAACACTTAACCACTGAGGCAGAAATACAATTGTGTCACAACCATACAAAATAATTATTTAAGATTTGGAGCATTACAACTCTACCCCTCTAAAAGAAAATTTCAGCCTAAAAATTTATTTGATCAAAACAGATGAGGGTATTTTTGTCGCATCGCCTACTTGGGTTCCTACGTGGCCTCTTCTGAGCTATGATTATGCCAAAGTACCTTAACTAGTGGGATATATTTTTTTCTCAAAACTTTCACATCACGATTTAAAATCTGAACTGGCTCCTCCTCGAAAGTTAGATCAGTCCTAATCTCAACCTCCTCAGTTGAAATAACATGCACAGGATCAAAGCGGTAGCGCCTCAACATAGAGACGTGGAACACATCATGAATCCGGTCTAATTCTGGAGGTAACTCAAGTTGATAGGCAACCGGTTCCATACGTTTCAGTATACAGTAAGGCCCAATAAACCTAGGGCTCAACTTGTCTTTTCGTCTAAATCACAATACCCTTTTCTATGGTAAGACCTTGAGGAAAACAAAGTCCTTCATAGACCTTGAGGAAAACAATGCCGCCTTCAGTCGATCCTGAATTAATCTAACTTTATCCTTGGCATCAGAAACCAATTTAGGGCCCAGAACACGCCGCTCGCCCAACTCAGTCCAACATGATGGAGTACGACACCTATGACCATAGAATGCCTCGTAAGGTGCCATTTATATGCTAGACTGGTAGCTATTGTTATACGCAAACTCCGCTAAAGGCAAGTAATCCTCCTAACTGCCTCAAAAGTCTATCACACAACTCATTAACATGTCCTCCAGTATCTAAATCACCCTCTTTGACTGACCATCTGTCTAAGGATGGAACGCAGTACTGAAGTCTAACCTTGTACCCAGAGCCTCGTGTAACTTTTTCCAGAATCGAGATGTGAAGCGAGGATCTCTATCTGATATTATGGAAACTGGTACCCTATGCAGTCTAACAATCTCAGACACATACAGCTTAGCCAGCTTTTTGCGACGAGTAATCGGTACGAACTGGTATTAAATGAGCAGATTTGGTCAATCGATCCACGATGACCCATACCAAATCCTTCTTAGAAGGCATTAAGGGTAGCCCACTAATGAAGTCCATAGTCACTCTCTCTCACTTCCAAAGTGGAATCTTAACTAGCTAAAGCAACCCTGAAGGTAACTGATGTTTAGCTTTAACCTGCTGGCAGGTTAAACATTTACTTACAAAGTTGGTAACTTCCCACTTAAGACCCGTCCACCAATATAACTCACGAAGGTCTTGGTACATCTTATTTCCACTAGGATGAATAGCATAAGGGCTACTATGTGCCTCTCATAGTATAGACTGCCTCAAATTAGTATCATTCGGTATACAGATTCTCCCACGGAAATAGACTACGCCTTCGCTATTCAGTCCAAAATCTGATGTGATACCATTTTCAATCTGTCAAAATTGAGACCCCAGTGACTCATCCTCCAACTATTTACCACTAATCTATTCAATCCACTTTGGGTTAGCTTGGAGCTCAGCCAATAAGCTACCATCATCAAATAAGCTAAGGCGATCAAACATTACCCTCAGATCAGTCATAGCCCTATGGCTCAGTGCGTCACCACCACATTGGCCTTACCAGGATGGTATTCGATTGTACAGTCATAGTCTTTTAGCAGCTCTATCCATCTACGCTGCCTAAGATTTAGCTCCTTCTAAGTGAGGAGATACTTGAGGCTTTTGTGATACGTATAAATGATACACTTCTCACCGTATAGGTAATGCCTCCAAATTTCTAGTGCGAATACCACTGTAGCCAACTCCAAATCATGCGTTGGATAATTCACCTGATAAGCCTTAAGTTGACGAAACGCTTATACAACCACCTTACCCTCTTGCATCAACACACATCCTAACCCAACATGTGATGCATCACTGTAAACAATGAACTCTTTCCCAGACTCTGGCTGTATCACGATAGGGGCCTCAGTTAGAACTTTCTTAAGATTTTCAGAGTTTTCTTACTGTGCATCAGTCCAGTTAAACGGCATACCCTTATGCAACAACTTAGTCAAAGGTGCAGCAATCAATGAAAACCCCTCAACAAATCGTCCATAATACCTTGCCAGTCCTAAAAAACTACGAATCTCAGAGGCCGTCTTAGGCGGCTTCCAGCCCAGGATAGCTTTGATTTTTTGAGGATCAACCCTAATCCCTTCGGTAGATGCCACATGACCCAGAAATATTACCTCTTGCAACCAGAATTCACACTTACTGAACTTGGTGTACAGTTGTTTCTCCCTCAGAATCTGCAGAACCACTCAGAGATGTGCATCATGTTCATGTTCAGTTCTTGAATACACCAGAATGTCATTAATAAAAACTACTACGAACCGATCCAGATAAGGCTAGAACACTCAGTTCATCAGATCTATAAAAGCTGCTGGTGCATTCGTCAACCCAAACGACATCACTAAGAACTCATAATGACCATAACGAGTCCTAAACGTTGTCTTATACACATGAGTCTCTTTAACCCACAATTGATGGTACCTCGATCAGAGATCAATCTTAAAGAAAATCGAAGCTCTACGAAACTGATCGAATAGATCATCAATTCTCGGTAAGGGGTACTTATTCTTAATAGTCAATTTATTCAATTTTCGATAATTGATGCACATACGCATGGATCCATCCTTCGTTGTCACAAACAAAATCGGTGTTCCCCACGGAGACACACTAGGTCGGATGAACCCTCGATCTAATAATTTTTGAATCTGAGCCTTAAGCTCCACAAGCTCCTTCGATGCCATTCTATAAAGGGGCGATGGATACCGGAGCTGTACCAGGCAAGAGCTCAATCCCAAACTCAACTTCACGGTTTGGAGGTAACCCAGGTAGCTCATCAAGAAAAAACATCCGAAAAATCTTTAATTTTTCTGATATCCTTAATAGAAAAACCTTTAGAATCTAAAACACTGATCTAAGCTAGATACGCCTCACAATATTTACAAACCAATTTCTGGGCCCTCAGTGCAGAAATCACATTTGACAAATAATCCCAACGCTTTCTAATTACAACTACCTCGTCATCCTCCGTAGTTTTCAGTACCATCCATTTAGTAGCACAATCCAAGTTCACTTGATGTTTAACCAGCCAGTCCATACCAAGTATTAAGTCAAATTCTCCAAAAGGGAGTTCCATCAAATCCGCTAAAAAGATAATTCCTTACACCTCCAAAGGTACATCTCTGAACAATTTATTTACCCTCACTGCCTGCCCTAATGGAATCAACACGGTAACCTCATTGGTATTGCTCTCAACCATTATACCCAAAGTTTCAGATACAGTGCATGCTATATATGTAACAGCCCAATTTAGACCCTAATCGGAACGGTAGTTTCGGAACCACGAATCTAAGTCAAAAAATATTTAAAAATTATTTACAGTGTTTATTTTGTGTGAATTTATATCTGTGAAATTTTTGTGATTTAATTTGGTCGTTTAGGTGTCCGATTATATAAAAGGACTTAATCGCGTAAGATAAAAATTTAGTGGTTAAATGTGAAAGTACTTAATTGCTATTGTCTTTATTAATGGAAGCACCTATAATGCAAATATACCTTTACATACTTGCATGGACACATTCAGCCATTAGTAAGTAATTTATACATAATAATCAATAAGGGTAAAATAGTAACTTATGTGATAAAATGTTATAATATAAAGTATATCATAAAATAATATGACAAATCATAGTGTGTTCATACTTTCTACTAGCCGAATATCAAAATAACCAAAGAAAAGAAAAGAAACTTAGGGTTCGGAACTTTCAAGCTTGATTTAAGGTAAGTTTTAGTTCAGTTTTTAATAATTTCTATGTTTTTGAGATCATTGCTTCGAATACTTCAAAACCCATGCTTGAATTTTTGATTTTGATGAATATTTTGAGTTGAGCCATTGTTGATAACTTGTGATTTTTTTTGTTTGATGATGAAAATGAAAGATATGTTTTAGATTAACATATTTTGTATTGGAGTTTTTGGTGATTTTGAGTAAATAGGACTTAATTGCAAAAATAATAATTTAAGGGACTAAAATGTGAAATTGATAAAATATATGGATTTTTATGAGCATGGGTATCATTCGGCCTAACATGGGTGTTGTGAAATTTTGTGTATTTTGTGTTTTGAGCAATAGGGAATAAATTGTAAAAATTGTAAATGTCAGGGGTAAAATGGTAATTTGCCTATTTATGTGATTTTGGACTAAATTGAATGAAAATATGTTTGAATGAGCTTAATTTGAATATGTTTAGATCAGGAACCAAAGAAATCGAATTTGGACCAAGGAAAAACGAAAGTTGTTGACTAGCAGCCCTGTCCTATTCTACGACGTCTGAGGTAAGTTTATAAGCAAATAGACGTGTTTAATTGTAGTTAAATATTAAATATACATGCTGTTATGAAATGTTGAAGTTTATATTTGATATATCCAAATATGGAAAGGCTTGGTTATTTTGTTTCTAAATTCGATTCGACTGAGTTACGACGTCTGAAAGCCCCGTATGAACTTTAGGAATAGCTAGGATACATATGTCATGACATAGGATTCCTATATATGTGTGCGAGTAAGTCTATGACATCGATTTGTGTTTTCGATATGTGTTTACGAGTAAGACCCTGTCTGGGACAGTGGTATCGATATGTGGCTACATGTAAGACCACGTCTGAGACATTGGCATTGTACGATATATGTGATAATCCGAGTGTCCTATCCGATTCCGAATGGTTCATTGGGCAAAGGTAAATCGTGTATGGATGTGTACTACGAGTTAAATGGCCAGGTATGAATTAACTTGATGTCCACTTGAGCTAAGGTATGACAATACTATGAAACTTTATTATAAATCGTGTGTAATGCTAATGAAGAATTTGTGCGTTTGGCATATGTAGTTGGCTTGTGGATGAATAATATGTGAATCATTGAAATGTTTTTCTTTTAAAAAGATGTGCATATGTGAGATGGTATATTCGGCCATATAGGAAATAAGTTACCTGTGACGTCATTTGATGAATCTTAGGTTTCTACATAAGAGTAAATGGTTGAATGGCTTAATATGTCTATTAGGTTTGAGAGATGGATGTAATGTGTTAAATGATTATGTGTGTATTCGGCTTAGGTATATAAATGTCTATGAAAATATGATAATTATTCATGTTGTAGGTTTGAAGTCGAGGATAGTAGTGTTAATGTAATTCGACTGGTTAAAGTGGTTGATTATATTATTGATATGTTTATTTGCTTATAGCTTACTAAGCTATCATCATCACACTATCAGCTATCTTGGTACCTTTATAAGTCAAACTTGAATTATGGCATGTATAGGCAAGGATATGTTTTGGAATTGAACTTTAATTTTGTATTAAGGCCATGCGAAAATGGCTTATTTCTATGCTTATGTTCGGTTCTAGATTGATGATGGTATAAGTTCAGTTTGATTAACATGCTGTGTGCCATGGATAATCATAGTATGGGTTATGTGTTTGAATGTGGAATTAGGTTAATGACTTTGCATGAGGTATGGAGAAATATGCAGTATGTTATAAGTATTTATAAGTGATGCTACGTAATTGTATATCAAAGTTGGATTATAACATAGTAAGTGAATTCGATCATATGCTTGTTAGTTTAAATTGGATATGTTTGAGTTAAGGTGAAATATACGCATGTGAATTCGCTTTTAAGTTTGGGTTTAGGTTCGTATATGCATAGACATAATTCTTAGCAAGCCTTGATTGAGTACTACCATTTGGTAATGAAAGGTAACAAGTACTAAGTGCATTTCTTTTTTAAAAATTTGTTTGATTAATTGTTTTACATGTGCGCATAAATAAAATGTGTGCAAGGGTTGTTATTTGCTATTATTTGGCAGTTTGATAATTTAGTGAATTTTGGCATGATATAAATTCAAATTATCGTTAGGGTTATTCGAGAGATTTATACTAAATGGTAAAAAGGTGTTTGAGTTTGGTATTATATGTTGCATTTTTATGTGATGATGATTTATCAATTTGAAATTATAATTTGCCTTATAGTTTTATATGGTCATATTCAGTTACAACTACTTAAATGTTTATAAGTTTTTAAAAAAAGGTGTATTAAATTGCGTTAATGTGTTACCTATGAATAACATATAATTAAAGTAGTAACGCCATATAAATAGATAAAAAGAAAGGTAATGAAATTTATTTCATTTAGTGCAACTTGTGCATACACGTGACATATGTATACAACAAGTTAAATAATCATTCATGAAACCATAGAAGTGTTCCATGTTTTGGGTACAGAGTAAATGTTTAATTTGTACATACATTAGATTATACACTATTAGTGATGTATTAAGTATCTTAAATTTCTTTTAAGGTTTAATAATAAATTGAGTTAAAAGCTATATGTGATCAGAATCTTGAGTTGAATTTTTTTTATATAAACGTTGTATGAATAATAGTTTAATCGGTGATGCCTCATAACCCTAATCCAGCGATGGGTACGGGCTAGAGGTGTTACAATATAAGAATGAGTAGATCCAACATCAATTAGTGCAGTAAAAGGTACATTATGAATAAAGAACGTACCCGTGATAACATTTAGGGCGTCTCCATCCTCTCGGCGACGTGCAGCATAAACCAGAGTTAGCTGCCTCGCCTAAATATGACCAGTACCTCTACCCGGTGCCCTCTGACCATGGCCCATACCATTACCACCTCTAGCCTGACGACAGCCTCTTGGTGGTTACTGAACACCCCTCAGCGACTGTATATTACCCTACCAGTAGCTTGCACCTGATCGGGCCTCTGTGAACAATCTCTAATACGGTGCTCCAAAGATCCGCACCTCAAACATGCCCTAATTATTTTCCAACACTAGCCCTGATTGCGTCTCTTACAATCAGCACAGGGCTGTGGTCCAGTAGCAGCAACAGGGGCCCCAACTCTGACTGGCCCATCAACTCTGACCTTTTTCTTAGGCCTCAGAAATGAACTTGAGGGCTCCGAATCCCTCTTGTCCCTACCTCTTTCCTTCTCACAGTTTTGTCGTTTTGTACACTTCACTTCTTCGGCGATTTTTACCTTATCCACTAAAGTAGAAAAATCTCGCTCCCTTTGTAGAGCTATCAAAACCTGTAGACTATCTCTGAGGCCATCCTCGAAATGAACACAACGCTCATATTCAGTTGGCACCATCCCACACGCATAGCGGCTTAATCGCAAAAATTCAGCCTCATATTCAGCTACTGATTTATCCCCTGAGTCAAATTCAGAAACTATCTCCTCCGAGCATCCACATAACTAGTGCCCACATATTTTCCCTGGAAAGCAGTCTTGAAAAACTCCTAAGTCAACCAATCGGGCTGAGTTCCCTCATTAACTGTAAGCCACCACTAATAGGCTTCATCTCGCAGCAGTGACACTCCACCTTTTAGTTTCTGCTTGGGGGTGCAGTCAAGGTCATCCAAGATCCTCTCTGTGGCCTCAATCTAATATTCTGCCACATTAGGGGCAACTCTAGCAATACCCTTAAAAATCTCAGCCCCAATAGACCAGAGTCGTTCCGTAACTGACCCACGGCCCATAGTACCAGTATTAGGCCTAGCGACTCTCTCTAGAATTCTTAACATGGCTTGGGATAATGCATTATCCCCAGCCACACGATCGTGAGACCCAGTCTCAATCACAGGTGAAGTTGGTGCCTTTCTAGCTTCAATGTTAGGCATGTGGCCAAATGATGAAGACCCAGCCCGAGCACCTTTACGGCCTCCACCGCGGCCTCTTTTACCCCTTCCACTAGTACCTTTGGTGCTCATTATTAAATTACGCTTTATCTGTATTAGCAATTTTATGCATCAGTTTACAGTTTCATTGTTTATTAACAGATATTTTATGAAATGCAGTATCAGTATTTAAGAGTAAGTTTTCGCAGATCACAGTCCTACTACAGTTTTATTTTACCCTAAATAGAGTATTTCAGTACAGTTTACTACCTATAGTAGTCTCAATATTTCAATTTAAACAGTTAGTAGTTTCAAAAGACTTACAGAATCAGTGCCGGAGACTCGGTGTGCCACACATTCAGAAAAAACTTTTCAAAATACTTTCAAATCATTTAAAACATTTCTTTTTGGAAATTCTAAGTTTTAGAAGTAACCCAAATCCACAGCCGAGTTTTGCAGCCTAATTCTGATACCACTAAATGTAACACCCCAAACCCGGCCTAGACGTTATGGCCAAATCTGACGATGTCACATTGAAGTGTTTTTCACAAAAGGTGATATCGTCAAATAAAAACCCTTTTCAATATTTACCTTTGTCGTGAGTTCTTAGTGATAATTTCAAAACATGTCATTTAACCTAAAAAAATGCGAGTCATTTGTTGAACGATTAGACCTATTAAATTGTTAATAATTTAAAACATTATTCCTTGAGGAATTTTTTAAAACATGTTGCGTAAACGTGGTGTTTTGAAAAGAATTTATCTTTTTAAAAGCCCGTGTCCTCTAGCAGATATAAATCAAAATAACAAAAACCCAAATTAAATATTAAAAATTTAAAGAAGCCTTATTACATAAGAATACCCAAATTAAGTTACTTATAAATTAAAAGTCAATTATGGAAGCATGCACAGTTGTGTGGCCACCTTCGAGTCCCTCGCAGCACCGACCCTCCTAAGCCTAAGGATTACTTGTACAGATAAATAAACGGGTGAGTTTACAGAAACTCAGTGTGTAATCCTTTAATAGACAATCAGCCAATCGTGTAGTAAACAAATACAGTTTGGGCTTAAGCTTGAATCAATAATAATCCAGTTTCAGTTAGGGCCTTAGCCATTACAGTACCAGTATCAGTGTGGGCCTGAGCCCATTTCAGTGACAGTAGCAGTGCAGATATGCAAGCAGAAATTCTACCCAACCAACCTCTACACTCCAACTCTGTCTAGCACTACACTCCATGTCAGGATAAAATCAACGTACCCATCCCTACACTCCAAAATAGCACCGGTTGTGGCACTAAACAGTATTTGCAGTAGAGCTGCTAGTACAGTACACTTCCTCCAATCATAATAAACCCATCCCCATGCAACATATCATGTGTCATGTCATAGTATCATACATGTATACAATATATATATATATATATATATATATATATAGAATGGCATATATCTCATAAGGGCATAACAGTCATTTTATCAATTTAGGGGTCTAGGTATACTTACCGACCTAACAGTAGGTCCACAGTTGTCTTGGGCGACCCGTGCAACCTTAACATACAAACAACAAAAATAGGCCCAAGGCCCATAATGCAGGCCTATGTGGGCCCACACGCTCGTGTGGCCCACATAGTCTAGAAATGGCCTTGGCCGTGTGAACTAAATAGCCTGGCCCAATATGCTCTACACGTATGTGGGGCCCACACAGCCCATTTCGGCTCACCTTGGCCCAAATCAGACTCAGGCCATGAAATCGCTCATGATCGGCCTTAACGATTGTACGCCTACGTTTAGGCGTTTGGAATACCACAAGAATAGGTGTACGCTCGTGTAGCGTCGACGGTCACCTATTTCAACTTTTGCCGATTTACGGTATGGCATTGTTTTTTACACACCTGATTGTGAAAGTGCGCAACTAGCCCACGAGTACTCCAACCTATCACAAACAGAAGTTTCGGTTAATTGCCTAACAATCGAGTTGAAGTGAACCCTTACCAAAACACTTATTCAAATGATTACCTATACCTCACCTTGATCGATTGATTGAGGCTTGCACAAGAGATTGGTTGTAAACTCTAAAGATTACCTGTATTCCAATAGAGACTTGTTATCTATTACCATACTCGGAAATAGTTGAACCAAATGTATATCAACCTACCGAAAGCGTAGAACTAAGAATGAGAGACAGAAGTATTCGACCAACACCCAAAAGCACACCCTTAAATCGAGGCACGAGATGAAACAATCATACCCTTATCAATAATCAGCAGAGAAAAGAAGTTGTTAGAGGGAAAGCTATTTCGACAGAAAGAAAAAAGAAAGAAAAAGAGCATAACCAAATAGTTGTATTACCACCAAATCAACAGATAGCACAAGAGAAACGACACAGAGAGGGTGAAAGAATGAGTAATATTCGGTCAAGAGGAAACAGATTGGGGAAGAGAAAAGATGAGGTATTCGGTTAAAGTAACAATATGAAAGAGAGGGGAATCTTTTAACACATCAAGAATCGAAGGGGGGGAGAGAAGAGAAGAGAAGAGAAGAGAAGAGGTTCGGCTAAAGCAAACCAATTTTTAGGAGAGGAAGAAGGGTATTCGGTCAAGGTTTGAGAGAGGAAGAGAAGGAAACAATTGGTAACAATAAGATTTTAAGGAAGAACTAACCCGAAATGGTCCAAATTGAGAAAAATCCCCAACTGATCTCAATTAGCAATCCGTCCCAAAAAGAGGAAAACGAAAGATGGAGAAGCAGTAAAGACCAAAAGCAGGAATTCGGCACCCCTGAGTGTAAGTGAGTTAATAACCGATTTTGGCAAAATGGGACTCCCATTTTCGGCACAACCCTCCCATTCTTTCCAAAATTCCAAATTTCCTCATCAAATCTCTCAACCGATCACTCATCTATCCAATCCCATATTTTCTCCTAAAATTCGGCTACTCAATCCCCTCACCCCTCAAACACTCCAACCGCCCACCAGCATCAGAGTCCCATAGACATACAACCTCTTATACGGTGCAGCAACAAAATAACACACTCCACTGCCCCCACCAGGATTTGAACCTTAGTCCTTTAGCATAGGTTACATGCCACTTACCCCCAAGACCAGCAAGCTCTTTATGTCATAAAATACCCATATTTATTTAAGAAACCTACTGACTAGAGACAGGGTTAATTCAAGTAAGAAACAAAATTTTTGCACAAGTCAAGGCTTGAACCCAAGACTTCTCAGACACTTCCCAAAACACTTAACCTCTGAGGCAGACATACAATTGTGTCACAACCATACAAAAATAAATATTTAAGATTTGGGGCGTTACACATTAAGATACCAATGCCATGTCCCATATGTGGTCTTACATGGGATCTCACATCGATGCCATATACTAGATATGGTCTTATACAATATCTCATATCAATACCATATCTCAGATATGGTCTTACATGATAATTGTAACACCCCTAACCCGTGTCCGTCTCCGAACGGGTTACAAGGCATTATCAAACAAAATTCATCATTTAATAATTATCATCATTTTAATATCATAGTTAAACATAAAGTTTATAACATTTCTATAATATACAATTTATAGACAATATTAAATCCTATCAAATACAAAGCATTCATTAAAGTCAAGGATTTCTTACATACATATATAAAATAAATAACGTGTATATATATATATATATATATATATATATATATATATATATAAATCACCTGATCATTATCTAATTTCATTTGGCATCTAATCATTATCAATTATACCTTTCATATGGTCATTTGTAAAATTCATAAATATGCCAAATTTCAAACATCTAATATACACATGATTTAATAATCAAAGTACCATAAACAAAGTCAATTTTTATCTTGTATGAACTCATCTAATTTAATCAAACATAAATCAATGTCCATTTATTCATTTTATCAACCAAAGCGAATTTAATTATACTTATTAAAGATCCATTAGTAACTTTTTCATTCATAAAACATGCATAAAATCTCACATATAACTAAACCTATAAGCCAACCAAAATTCATATCTCATATCAAAAATCTTCCAAGTACACAAATAAATTATTTCTTCTAGAACTGATTATCAACAAATCAATATCAAATGCCCAATTTATACTATAGTCAACGACATACATCTTTAATAATTTCATATCAACAATCCACTCTTATGCATGATATATCCATAATCTAACCATACCAACAGATCATGAATTCATTCGCATACACCAAGAATACTAAATTAATTCCATCACATATATATTTATATATTATAGCATTACTTAATTATGAAATCAACCATAATTTACTTAAGTTTAAACATCATATTTAGCCATTTTCACATGGCTTCCATAAGTACAACTCAAATCCAACCAACAAAAATACTAGACTATACATGCCATAAATTCAAATTAAACATTCATTAATACCGAAATAGACGATAGTGTGGTGAACTTCACGGACGATCCCCGAGCACGTAACGATCTCTAAAATCTATAAAATAAAAACAAGTAAACACACACCCAAAGTAAGCTATCTTAGCTTAGTAAGTTTTAAGCAATTTAAACAATTTAAAAGACATTGATAGTTCAATTATGTAACACCCCGAACCCGAGACCATCGCCGGTGTCGGACACGAGGGGTTAGCAAGCCAAGTTCACTTGTTTTGCCCATCCATTGGACATTTCCAGTCAGGCTGGAAAAACTGCATCACTGTCGCCTTAAAAATCATATCTCGAGTTTCAAAACTCGGAAACTGGTTTTGTAAATTTTCCCTGAATTTAGACTCATATATCCATCCATGGATTTATTTCTAGAATTTTTGGTCGGGCCAATTGGTACAGTTTATTAGTTAAAGTCACCCATGTTACAGGGATCGACTGCTCTGACCTTCGCGCGGTATAACTTGAATATCTCTCTGTACAGGGCTTTAATGCTGGTGCCGTTTGTTTCTAATGAAAATAGACTCAAAATGGAATCTGTACATATAAGGTATGTCTCCTAATTATAAGTTGCGACAGGGAACCCAGAAACCGTTCTGGCCCTGTCTCACAATAGCTTTAATATCTCTTAACATGTAACTCCTATGACCATTTCGTTTCTTCCATATGAAAATAGACTCATAAATGTTCATTTACATAGCTGATTCACTATTTAATACCATTCCTACAAATTTTGGTGATTTTTCACATTCACGTTACTGCAGCTGGCAGCATCTGTTTTAAGGTAGGTCTTACCTATTTTGTAGTCTCCATGAACCAACTAGTCTTGCCTTACATAGGTCCACATATGATCATTTTAACCATGCCAATGGCTGATCATGTGACCAACATTCCCATTTCCAATTCATAGTCACATCATGACACCATATATATATATACAAACCGCAAATAGTTTAAGTTGATACTTCACTATTACGAGCCATTTTCGCATGGCCGTACACATATACATCATAACATATTTAAACCAACAAGGGGTAGTCCTATACATGCCATTTCAAGTTCAACCAAGAATTTATACCAAAATGGGGGCTTGATAGTGTGGATGACTTGACTTCAACGATCCCGAATCCGATTGCTATCGGCGAAATCTAGAAAACCGAGAGCCAAAGCGGTGAGTAAGCATTTTTATGCTTAGTAAGTCTCAAGGAATATAATCAACTCTAATTACAGCAATACATTCACATAGTTAAATGCATCATTTCATTAATACACATTCTTACTTCATACTTCATCATTATATAAGTTCGCAAAGCATCAATCAATTCAATAACTGAAATTCATTAGTCGATTGAGCGAATGTTGCTCAAACACGTCGACTTTCCAATGCACATATAACGTACCTTATCCTTTGGGCTTTCCGAGTGTACTAATTAAATTCATTTCGGCAACCAACACTCACCTCCAGCCCAAGATTCTTGAATATAACCGGATTTAATCACGTGCACAAATGCCTTGGTCTTAGCCCGGATAGAATAACTTCATACGAATGCCTTTGGGCCTTAGCCGGATATAGCCACTAGCACAATTGCCTTGGTCTTAACCGGATATTATTTCCAGCATAGTTGTCTTGGGCTTAGCCCGATATCATTCAATTTCTCATGCACACATACATCAATAATCATTGGACATACATATTTCATTTTCGTTACTAAGGCTCAAACACAATTATAATCATTAGCATATTCGCCGGGACTTAGCCCGGTGGAATTCAAATACTCATACACACATAATCAATAATCATACACATCCATATTTCATCTCACATAATTCAAGTAAGGTCACTTCTTGAGGACTTACCTCGGATGTTGTCGAACGGCTTTTACGGCTATTCGATTACTTTTCCTTCCCTTGTCCAATTGTGGCCCTCTTAGCTCTTGAGCTAATTCAAACAAATTCAATTTATCAAAACCTCATTGTGCTAGCTTATGGCGAATATGACAAGGAATTTAAATGGTCATATGGCCACCCTTTAGCTTGAATACACAATGGTCATGCACATTTTATACTACATCAAGCAATTCAATACAATTTATTCGAGCATCAAGGAAAAGCTAAGGCCTTCAATAGGCTACCCAAGGCGAATATACTTGTCCATGTTGAGGCCAATTATGCACTTAATACCACACAAAACAGCATGCATTTTACTAGTTAATGCTTTGCATATTGTAGCTCAAAACTTACAATATAGCATCAAGCACTCATATGTGTGCTAGGCAGAATGTGCTTACAATTTCACAATTATTCTTCAACATCTTCTTCTTTAAACAAACTTATTCATCACTTCCTTCATAACCAAAACATCATGTGCAAACATATATATACATATATGAGCATGGCGAATTTCAAGGTGTCCATAGCCATCCAAAACACAAATTTTAACTAACATGCAAGAAGCATGAACCATGCTCATGAATGCATCATGGCGAATATGACAATCATGCTCCTTTTCAACTTCAATCATGATAAAACAAAAAGAAAGCTCAAAATCTTACTCAAGAGTAGACAATCCATCATTGCATGCATCATCATCAAGCTTCACACTTAGCATGCAATGGCTTTATCACCATAACAACTTTGGCCAAATACCATTTCCATGGCTTAACAAAGTTTTGAGCCATGGCTAACATGCACATCAAGTTAGCAACCAAAACATGCATGAAACTCCTAACACAACCTCATACATACCTTAATCTTGATGCAAACTTAGCCAAATCTCCTTCTAGATCTCTTCCAAACCAAGCATGAAGCAAAAATCCTCCTTCTTCCTTAGTTTTGGCTCAAAGAAAGGATGAACAAAATTTTTTCTTTCCTTCTCTACAACTCACGGCAATGGGGGATTACCACACTCACACACATTTTTTTTTCATTTTTTATCACCCATACATCTTTGTTTATTATTTCACCCTAATGCACCAACAAAACATGTTTCATGACATGTTTAGCCCATCCTCCTTGTCATGGCGGCCACCACCTATAAAGGGGAATTTGACATGCAAGTCCATTATTTTGCATGCATGCTTTAATTAGTCATCACACATTTCCTATCATACTTTCAAAGTTCATTACTAAGTCCTTTCTTGTGGAATTCACCCTTATAACACTAAATCAATCATCATAAAATGTCATACATGAGCACACACATATTATAGGCATCAAAATAAATTTTAATTATTTTTATCGTCGGTTTTGTGGTCCCGAGACCACCTTCCGACTAGGGTCAATTTTGGGCTGTCACAACTCTCCCCACTTAAGAAATTTTCGTCCCGAAAATCTTACCGGTAAATAGGTTTGGATATCGCTCTTTCATAGAGTTCTCGGTCTCCCAAGTAGCTTCTTCTATCCCATGCTTGAGCCATAACACTTTTACTAGCGGAACCGCTTGTTTCACAACTCTTTCACTTCTCGTGATAGGATACTGAATCGGTTCTTCCTCATAACTCATATTAGCTTGAATTTCAATTTCGATGGACTAATCACGTGCGATGGATCGGATCTATAGCGTCGAAGCATCGAAGCGTGAAAGACATCGTGAACCTTTTCGAGTTCGGGGCAAAATCAAGCGATATGCCATTGGATCGACTCGCTTCGGATATCTCATATGGCCCAACGAACCTCGGGCTCAACTTGCCCTTACGGTAGAATCGAGTATCTTTTTCCAAGGCGATACCTTGAGAAACACTTTATCACCCACGATACTCGATATCCTTACGCTTGGTCGCGTCGACTTCGACGATCGAAGGCTATCTTGGACTTTCACGGATTACTTTTACTTTCATTCAAGATCCCTAATCAAATCCACCCGAAAATCTTGCTTTCACCGAGCTCGGTCAAAACAATGGTGTACGGCATTTACGAATCGTACAAGGCCTCGTAGGGTGCCATCTTAATACTTGATTGAAAGCTTGTTGTTGTGGCGAATTCAATCAACGGCAAATACCGTTCCCATAAACCACTAAACTCGAGGACGCAACATCTTAACATATCCTCAAGTATCTGAATTATCCGCTCGGATTGACCATCGGTTTGGGGTGAAAGGCGGTCTTGAAATGCAACTTGGTACCCAAAGCTTCTTGCAACTTTTTCCAAAATCGCGAGGTAAATCTCGGATCTCTATCCGACCACGATGGAAATAGGCACCCGTGTAATCTCACAATCGAGAAACGCGTACAATTCAGCTAATTTGTCAATTGAAAAATCATGCGTCGGGGACAAAGTGGGCGACTTAGTCAATCGATCTACCACGACCCAAACCGCATCCTTCTTACTTGCGACAATGGCGGTCCGGATACAAAGTCCATTGTGACTCGATCCCATTTCCACTCGGGTATCGTGATTGGTGAAGTAATCCTGAAGGCACGATGTTCCGCTTTCACTTGTTGACATATTAAACATCTCGAAACAAAGTCGGAGATGTCTCGCTTCATACCATGCCACCAAACCGACATTTCAAATCATTGTACATCTTCGTACTCCGGGTGGATTGCCATTCGGCTACAATGGGCTTCATTCGAATTATCGAAATGAGTTCAATTCTTTGGAACACACAGACGACTTTTGAACCTCAAACAATCGTCATCATCGATTTGAAACTCGAATCCTTGTTCAAACACACTCGGCCCGTTTTGCGACCAACTCGTCGTCGACTTTACGAGCTTCTCGAATTTGAT
The DNA here is from genome assembly GCF_025698485.1 of Gossypium arboreum. Classification (NCBI taxonomy): domain Eukaryota; kingdom Viridiplantae; phylum Streptophyta; class Magnoliopsida; order Malvales; family Malvaceae; genus Gossypium; species Gossypium arboreum. Next base: position 114,444,300 of record NC_069075.1, on the reverse strand, counting down.
GTATCAATAGTGGTTTGGCTTTCAATTCAGCTACTAACACACTATCGGATCGAAGACAAGTGCACGTTCATCGCTCGTAAAGCGAATAATGATTTGACTCAAGGCATCCGCAACCACATTCGCCTTTCCCGGGTGATAGTCAATGACCAGCTCGTAATCCTTTAACGGCTCGAGCCAACGTCTTTGTCGCAGATTTAAGTCTCTTTGGATCATCAAATATTTGAGACTTTTGTGATCCGAGTATACATGGCACCTTTCACCAAATAAGTAATGTCGCCAAATCTTTAAGGCGAATACGATGGCGGCCAATTCGAGATCATGAGTCGGATAATTTTTCTCATGTGGCTTTAATTGCCTCGACGCATAGGCCACAATTCGACCTTCTTGCATTAATCGCAACCTAACCCAAGTAGAGAGGCGTCGCTATAGATGACAAACTCTTTCTTTGGATTCGGGTTGCACTAGAATTGGGGCTTCATCAAATAAGTTTTCAGTTGATCGAAACTTTTTGGCATTTCTCCGTCCATTCGAACTTAACATCCTTTTGGAGTAAGCCGTCATCGGCGTGGCTATCGTTGAGAAGCCTTTACAAATCGTCGGTAATAACCTAAGCAAGCCCCAAAAGCTCGAACCTCGATAATATTTCTGGAGGCTTCCAATTAAGTATGGCTGAAATTTTATTCAGTCGAATCGAATACCGTCTGCAGATACCACATGACCCAAGAAGCTAACCTCTCTTAACCGAACTCACACTTGTGAACTTAGCATATAATTGCTTATCCCGTAAAATTTGCAGCACTAACCGCGGTGTTCAAAGATGTTCGGTCTCATTTCTTGAATAGACCAAGATGTCATCAATGAACACGACAACGAATCGATCCAAATATGGTCTAAAGATCCGATTCATTAAATCCATAAATACCGCAGGGCATTAGTGAGCCCAAACGACATCACTAGGAACTCATAGTGACCATATCTCGCTTCAAGGCGGTCTTGAGTGCGTCCGAATCTCGGATTCGCAATTGATAATAGCCCGATCTCAAATCTATTTTCGAGAACACCGAGGCTCCCTTTAGTTGATCGAACAAGTCATCGATCGTGGCAACGGATATTTGTTCTTTATTGTCGCTTTATTAAGGCGGCGATAATCGATGCTGCACCGCATGGTTCTATCCTTCTTTTCACGAACAACACTTTGCACCCCAAGGCGAAAAACTCGGCGAGCAAAACCTCTATCCACCAATTCTTGCAAGCGAGCTTCCAACTCCTTTAATTCCGTTGGTGCCATACGATCACGGAGCTATCGAAATTGGAGTGGTACCGGTACCAATTCGATGCCAAATTCCATTTCCGAACAGGTGGTAAACCCGCCGTTCTTGAGAAAACATCCGGTATTCACAAACCACGGGCATAGATTCGGGTTTCTTTTCGATTCCTTGTCATCGAAACACGACGCAAGGTACGCCGCACTCTTTTCTTACATATTTTCGGGCCAACATTGCGATATTACGGTGGCAACCCCTTTAAGTCCGTAGACTTAACCCGAATTATCTCGTTATTCGCGCACCTCAAATCGATAGTCTTGCTTTTGCAATTTACGACCGCATCGTGCATGGTCAACCCATCCAAACCAAGAATAACGTCGAATTCATCGAGCGGCAAAAGCATCAAGTCCGTAGGAAACAAGAACCTCGGAACACTAGGGGACTTTTCTTGCACACTTTGTTGACAAGCACGTAATGACCCAAGGGTTTGACACCGAATTACAAACTCGAGACTCAATAGGCAAAGTCTTCTTTGGATGCTAAGGTTTCACATATATAAGATTGAGTAGAACCGGGGTCAATCAAAGCAATCACATTAGTATTGAAAAGAGTGAAAGCACCGTAATGACATCCGGAGAGGCGGCATCCTCGGCGTCGCGCGTATGGCATAAGTCCTCGCAGGCACGAGCCTCGGATCGATGGTAGCATCTCTAGATCCTCTCGACCGCCAATCGATATTGGCCATATTTCTAGGTGGCCTACCTCGGCGATGGTAGCACCCGAGTTTCCACTCGACTCACATTCATTCAAGCATCCTCGGGCAATCCTTCCTAAAGTGGTCGGCCGATCCACACTTATAGCGAGGCGATCACGAAACCAACAGCTCCTCGAATGCCATTTGCCACAATGTTGACACTCGCCCTCTCTCGCGATCATTTCCACCACTGGCGATCGAAGTGACTCGTGTGGTCACGGGGTCGATCGCGTCCTCGTCTAGAAAAGCCCAAAGCGCCTCTAGACCGGTTCACATCATCTCGAAATCTCTTGATTGCTGTTGAAGAGACTTTCCGAGGACCTCTTCGAATTCTCCGGTTCCCACATCAGCTTTTTGTTTCTCCTTTCTAAGCTCTTCGACTTTACAAGCTCGCTCAACAAGTACTACGATCTCGTATTTCGAGAATGCCAACGAACATCCTTATATCATCATTCAGCCCATCCTCGGCGTTTACATAATAGCTTGGACGAAATGCATTCTCGCGTGTATCGGCTAAGCCTCACAAATTTTCGTTCATAGTCGATGGCCGACATAGAACCTTTCTTAAGATCAAGAAATTCCTTCGCTTTTGGTCGATGAATCTCGGTGATATACTTTTTTTTTTTTTGAACTTGGTTTGAAAGAATTCCCAAGTCACTTGCTCTCTAGGTACCACAAGTCGAGTACTCCACCAATAGTAGGTGGAATCACGTAGCAAGGAGATGGTACACTTTAAGCACTCATCGGTGTACAAGATAGCTCATCGAGCACCGGATAGTGTTGTCCAACCAAAATTCAGCTCGTTCGGCATCATCATCATCCGTAGCTTTAAATTCAGTGGCCCCATGTTTTCGAATCCTATCGATTGGGGCTTACTTGACCTTATTTGGTCGATTCTGGGAGGTATTGTAGGTCTTGAGGGTTGCATTTGTTGGGAATGGAGGTTGTGGGACAGTAGTGTTAGTTCGAATGTATTGATTAAACCATTCGTTCATCACAATATAAAAGGCTTGCCTAGCCTCATCATTCGGATTGCTGGCCATAGGTTGAGAGTCCGCCGGCGCTGTCCCTTGTGCGGGAGCAGCGCCACACTCTCCACATCATCAGCTATTGCTCGGTTGGGATCGGGATCCATTGCTATAAACAAACTCAAAGTCAAATTGTCGAAATCACCACACTATCGATTCATCATTTAATGGCATGTATAGCTAGACCCCAAACACCTCACGGTAGTCCTAGAATCGACTAAACCGTGGCTCGATACCAATAAAATTGTAACACCCGAACCCGAGACCATCGCCGTGTCGGACACGAGGGTTAGCAAGCCAAGTTCACTTGTTTTGCCCATCCATTGGACATTTCAGTCAGGCTGGAAAAACTGCATCACTGTCGCCTTAAAATCATATCTCGAGTTTCAAAACTCGGAAACTGGTTTTGTAAATTTTCCTGAATTTAGACTCATATATCCATCCATGGATTTATTTCTAGAATTTTGGTCGGGCCAATTGGTACAGTTTATTAGTTAAAGTCACCCATGTTACAGGGATCGACTGCTCTGACCTTCGCGCGGTATAACTTGAATATCTCTCTGTACAGGGCTTTAATGCTGGTGCCGTTTGTTTCTAATGAAAATAGACTCAAAATGGAATCTGTACATATAAGGTATGTCTCCTAATTATAAGTTGCGACAGGGAACCCAGAAACCGTTCTGGCCCTGTCTCACAATAGCTTTAATATCTCTTAACATGTAACTCCTATGACCATTTCGTTTCTTCCATATGAAAATAGACTCATAAATGTTCATTTACATAGCTGATTCACTATTTAATACCATTCCTACAAATTTTGGTGATTTTTCACATTCACGTTACTGCAGCTGGCAGCATCTGTTTTTAAGGTAGGTCTTACCTATTTTGTAGTCTCCATGAACCAACTAGTCTTGCCTTACATAGGTCCACATATGATCATTTTAACCATGCCAATGGCTGATCATGTGACCAACATTCCCATTTCAATTCATAGTCACATCATGACACCATATATATATATACAAACCGCAAATAGTTTAAGTTGATACTTCACTATTACGAGCCATTTTCGCATGGCCGTACACATATACATCATAACATATTTAAACCAACAAGGGGTAGTCCTATACATGCCATTTCAAGTTCAACCAAGAATTTATACCAAAATGGGGGCTTGATAGTGTGGATGACTTCGACTTCAACGATCCCGAATCCGATTGCTATCGGCGAAATCTAAGCGAGAGCCAAAGCGGCGAGTAAGCATTTTTATGCTTAGTAAGTCTCAAGGAATATAATCAACTCTAATTACAGCAATACATTCACATAGTTAAATGCATCATTTCATTAATACACATTCTTACTTCATACTTCATCATTATATAAGTTCGCAAAGCATCAATCAATTCAATAACTGAAATTCATTAGTCGATTGAGCGAATGTTGCTCAAACACGTCGACTTTCCAATGCACATATAACGTACCTTATCCTTTGGGCTTTCCGAGTGTACTAATTAAATTCATTTCGGCAACCAACACTCACCTCCAGCCCAAGATTCTTGAATATAACCGGATTTAATCACGTGCACAAATGCCTTGGTCTTAGCCGGATAGAATAACTTCATACGAATGCCTTGGGCCTTAGCCCGGATATAGCCACTAGCACAATTGCCTTGGTCTTAACCCGGATATTATTTCAACATAGTTGTCTTGGGCTTAGCCCGATATCATTCAATTTCTCATGCACACATACATCAATAATCATTGGACATACATATTTCATTTTCGTTACTAAGGCTCAAACACAATTATAATCATTAGCATATTCGCCTTGGGACTTAGCCCGGGTGGAATTCAAATACTCATACACACATAATCAATAATCATACACATCCATATTTCATCTCACATAATTCAAGTAAGGTCACTTCTTGAGGACTTACCTCGGATGTTGTCGAACGGCTTTTACGGCTATTCGATTACTTTTTCCTTCCCTTGTCCAATTGTGGCCCTCTTAGCTCTTGAGCTAATTCAAACAAATTCAATTTATCAAAACCTCATTGTGCTAGCTTATGGCGAATATGACAAGGAATTTAAATGGTCATATGGCCACCCTTTAGCTTGAATACACAATGGTCATGCACATTTTATACTACATCAAGCAATTCAATACAATTTATTCGAGCATCAAGGAAAAGCTAAGGCCTTCAATAGGCTACCCAAGGCGAATATACTTGTCCATGTTGAGGCCAATTATGCACTTAATACCACACAAAAACAGCATGCATTTTACTAGTTAATGCTTTGCATATTGTAGCTCAAAACTTACAATATAGCATCAAGCACTCATATGTGTGCTAGGCGAATGTGCTTACAATTTCACAATTATTCTTCAACATCTTCTTCTTTAAACAAACTTATTCATCACTTCCTTCATAACCAAAACATCATGTGCAAACATATATATACATATATGAGCATGGCGAATTTCAAGGTGTCCATAGCCATCCAAAACACAAATTTTAACTAACATGCAAGAAGCATGAACCATGCTCATGAATGCATCATGGCGAATATGACAATCATGCTCCTTTTCAACTTCAATCATGATAAAACAAAAGAAAGCTCAAAATCTTACTCAAGAGTAGACAATCCATCATTGCATGCATCATCATCAAGCTTCACACTTAGCATGCAATGGCTTTATCACCATAACAACTTTGGCCAAATACCATTTCCATGGCTTAACAAAGTTTTGAGCCATGGCTAACATGCACATCAAGTTAGCAACCAAAACATGCATGAAACTCCTAACACAACCTCATACATACCTTAATCTTGATGCAAACTTAGCCAAATCTCCTTCTAGATCTCTTCCAAACCAAGCATGAAGCAAAAATCCTCCTTCTTCCTTAGTTTTGGCTCAAAGAAAGGATGAACAAAATTTTTTCTTTCCTTCTCTACAACTCACGGCAATGGGGGATTACCACACTCACACACATTTTTTTTCATTTTTTATCACCCATACATCTTTGTTTATTATTTCACCCTAATGCACCAACAAAACATGTTTCATGACATGTTTAGCCCATCCTCCTTGTCATGGCCGGCCACCACCTATAAAAGGGGAATTTGACATGCAAGTCCATTATTTTGCATGCATGCTTTAATTAGTCATCACACATTTCCTATCATACTTTCAAAGTTCATTACTAAGTCCTTTCTTGTGGAATTCACCCTTATAACACTAAATCAATCATCATAAAATGTCATACATGAGCACACACATATTATAGGCATCAAAATAAATTTTTAATTATTTTTATGCGTCGGTTTTGTGGTCCCGAGACCACCTTCCGACTAGGGTCAATTTTGGGCTGTCACAAATTAAATAACCGAGTCATACTTCCATAATAACATATTCATCCAAACTTATCAGTCCATATATCTATCAATCATTCACATATAATTTCCAACATTTTCGAATATACATATACTCTTTCACATAACTACTCATCACTTCCAATCTCACATTTTCATAATTAGCCGAATGTTCATATGCAGTTAAAATAAATATTCAAACATTATAACATGCATATAATATATCAATTGATTCCTTTTAACTCCTTCACCTTTCATTTTACTATTCTTTCATACATTTCACATTTGTTACAACCAACCTTGTGACAACCCGAATTAGGGCCTAATCGGAATAGTGGTTTCGTGACCACAAATCCGAGATAGAAATAATTGTTTTATAAATATTTTGGGGTTTATGATATGATTGCATGATTGTGTGAAAATTTCGTGATGAAATTCTATGCCTAAAGTGTTTAAATTGAAAGTAGGGACTAAATCGAATAAGTTGCAAAATTTGCATACTAGAAATTTTTAGTATGAAATTGTTTTGAAATATTTATTAGGAGGTCTTAAATAGCAATTCTACCAATTTTAAGTTCATGGACAAATTTAGGACATGGAAGGAATTTTGGAAAGTTTAGTAGTAAGGGTATTTTAGTCATTTTGATATTAAATGAAATAAAATGGGAAAAATAACACAAAATAGTCATCTTCCCCATTTAGTTGCTGCGAAACTTCACTCTCTCCATAGCTAGGGATTCTTCAACTTTCAAGCTCCATAGTAAGTGATTCTAAGCCCGCTTTTTAATGTTCTTTACGTTTTTGGAATCCGGAAGCTCGATTAAGCTTATGCTAGTAATACTTTAACCTAGGGTTCATATTTGGAAAAATACCCATAGGTGAAATTTGTGTATTTTGATGTTTTATGATAGAATATGAGGTTTTAAATTGTGTTAAATAATTTGTGCTACTCGGTTTTAAGTGAAAACGAGTAAAAAGCAGATAATCGGTAAAAATACCTAATGTTCATAACTATATGATAGAGTGGGAATTTGATGTTGTTGTAGAAGAGAAAATGTTCAGCATATCATAAAACATAAGAATAAGGGCTGAAATTAAATTCCGAGCCTAGGGGCAAAATTGTAATTTTGTAAAAGTTAGGGGCAAAATGTAATTTTTCTACAATGTGATTTTGGATTGAAATAAATAGTATGAGTATTAAATGAGCTAAATGTGTTATTATAGATCAAGAAAGGCGCAGAACCGACCTCGAGCGGGAAAGAAAAAGTTTTGGACTAAATTGCAAAATTTCCATATTTTGCACCAAGGTAAGTTGTATGTAAATATTACAATAATTTCATGTACATTCTTATATTTCAGCCTATTATATAAATATACTAGCTGATGTTAAAATATAAATTGACTATTGGAAGAATGGAAATAAATCTGAGAGAGAGATCCGGTTGAACATTCTGAGAGATCGAATGAAATAGAGGGCGTAGCTAGGTCACATGTATGATGCTGAGTGCACATCATGTGTACAAGAAAGCTACGAGACACCCTGTAGTAGCTAGGTCACATGCGTGATACGAGATGTATCCCATGTAGACAAGAGAGCTACGTGAAAGATAAATGTAGCTAGGTGCATGCGTGATTCCAAGTGAAGGACACCATGTAGACAAGAGAGCTACGTGAAAGATAAATGTAGCTAGGTCGCATGCGTGATTCCAAGTGAAGGACACCATGTAGACAAGAGAGCTACGAGACAAATCGGCTAGGTCGCATGAGTGGTACTAAGTGTTCCCCATGTGTACAAGAGAGCCGAACTAAATGAAGTATGATGGTGGGGTCGTGTCAAACCGTTAAATATCGAGGATTGATCCGAATTGTTCAACGGGATGGTTTTGTGGTGACATTGTGGTTTGGACCTACACTTATAGTGAATGAAATGTGGTGAAAATGAATTGTGGCATATACATATATACGATAAAATGAGGTTAGCATAAAGAATGTGTGAAAGAGTGAAATTAGTATTAAAACTGTTTTTAGATGGCAGCAGTGACGTGATTTTGAAAAATCACCAAAAATAGGAGGAATATAATTAGAGGTTGAATGAGATGTGAAATTAAAGCTTAATGAGTCTACTTTCATATAAAAGAAGCAGGGCAAGCAAAGGAATTCTATATTTTGAGATATTTACAATTGTAACTGACTTGCTCAGGATGAATACGTGATCCCTGTTTCCACTTTGAAAAATCATTAAAAATTGTACAAAGCAAAATAAGAAATATAGTTTACATGCATAAATTCCTTATTGAGACTAGTTTTAAATACAGCAGACTTCAGGGTTGTTTGAGTTATGTACTGAGAGAAATTCAATTCGTAGTGGACAGAGGTCAGGCCAGTCGAGCTGTGTAACAGGGGAAACTTTAACTAATAAACTGTACTAATCTGCTGAACCAAAATTATAAAAAAATTTAGCAAGAAGCTTTATGAGTCTAGATTCAGGAAATTTTACGGATATGAATTTCGAGTTTTGTAACTCGAGTTATGATTTATTTAGTGAATATGACACAGCAGAGACAGCTTAATCGAAGTGGAATAAGTAGTGAAGTTAAAGTAGACATACTTGAATTGTTGTGTAAACATGTTAGATTCTTAAATTAGTATTTACATACTACTTACTAAGCTATAAGCTTACTTCGTTTTCTCTCTTTTGTCTTATAGTGTTCTCCACTTGCTCAGAGTCAAGGATCGTGAAGATCTACCCGCACTATCATACTTTGGGGTATTCGAACTAAATGTTTTGAATTATGGCATGTATAGTAGGCAAAAATTATTTTGTTATGTGTCATATTTGTCTAGGTTTAAAATATTAGTTCTGATACTCGACCAGCCACTTTGTACAAGCCATAAAAGTTGGCTAATATTGTTCAAGATATATGTTATGCGATGCATTATCAAATGGGATGACATATTTCTATCTTGGTATATGTTATGTTCGGTAATACCTTGTATCTGTTCCTGACAGTAACGGGTAAGGGTGTTACATTTAGTGGTATCGAGCTATGGTTTAGTCGGTTCTCGGACTAATAAAGTGTGTGTAAAAGTCTAGCTATACATGCCATAAAAATATTGTGATAGTGTGGTGACTCGATTATTCTAAACTGTGTTTTGTTTTAATATAGTAATGGATCCTGAAGGAATCTGCGGTGATGATCTTTGCTAATGTCTTGGCTCAAAGACAAGGGACCGCTTTGTGGAAAGTAGACTGAGACATTGGGACAAGGAGATGAGGCTCGGACGCCTTTCTCCAAATGATGAACAATTGGTATCTTGAATGTATTCGAGCAAATCCAAATGCTCAACCTCCTCCACCCCCTCCTATACCTCGGGACGATTCTCAGAGTGCTCAAGGTATAAATTTGGTAAGAATGAACAAGCCTCCGATTGACAAGATTCGAAAACAAGGGCCAAGAGTTTAGAGCAAAGGTTGATGATGATCCCGAGAAAGCGGAATTCGGCTTGAAAATTCTACCCGTGTATTTGATGAGCTCTCATGTACACCCGAGGAATGCTTAAAGTGTCTTTGATCACTTTTGAGAGATTGACTTACCACGGTGGAAGACTTTGGTTGCAGTGGTGCCAAAAGAAAAGTTACTTGGGATTTCTTCCAGAAGAATTTAGAAAGAAATACATAAGTCAGTGATTTATTGATCAAAACGGAAGGAGTTCCTTGAATTGAAGCAAGGAAAAATGTCTGTCGCAGAGTATGAACGCGAATTTGTAAGACTCAGCAAGTATGCCCGAGAATGTGTGTCCACCGAGGCCATTATGTGTAGAAGATTTGAAGATGGGCTGAATGAGGACATTAAAGTGCTTGTAGGAATTTTGGAGTTGAAAGAATTTGTAGTATTGGTTGATCGAGCTCTTAAAGTCAAGAATTGAACAAAGAAAGAAGAAAAGTCGCTATTGAGGCCCGAGATGTCGAAAAAAGACAGATAAGTAAGCCATTTCAATCTCAACCAAAGAGGTCCAAAGAGACAAACCCTCGAATGACAGTTTCAATTGGGGATTTACAGAGATCGTGGTAGAGCATATTCGGGTCTAAAGCTCAAGCTACTTGGTGGCAAGTGTGGGTAATGTGCGACCTAGAAAGCCCGAGTGTCAACAATGTGGCGAGCAACATTATGGTGAGTGTTGGGGACCGAGCGAGCTTGTTTCAGTACAGTTCTCGCGAGCATTTTATTAGAGACCGTCCTAGAGAAGGTTAAAGAAGAAAGATTTGAGTGTTAGATGAATACCACCGCTAGTAGAGGTAGACCACCGAGAAATCTGGAGGTGGGACTAGTAGTAGAACTGTGATGAAAGATTTAACAAGCAAGATCGAAGCTAGAGCACTGCTAGAGCTTATGCTATACGTGCTTCGAGAAGATGCATCATCTCCGATGTCATTCTTGGTACATTTTCTCTTTATGATACTATTGTTATTGCATTGATTGATCCGGGTCCACCCATTCCTATATTTGCATGAATTTAGTATCCAATAAAAAGTTGCTGTTGAATTTATGAGTTTACGATTAAAGTGTCGAACCCTTAGGCCAATATGTGCTAGTTGACAAGGTTTGCAAGAATTGCCCATTAATGATTCAAGGTCACTTTGTTTTCGGCCAACTTGATGTTTGTTACCATTTGGTGAGTTTGACGTTATCTTGGGAATGGACCGTTAACATTGTATGATGCTAAGGTAGATTGTAAACAAAAGACACTAGAGTTAAAATGTGAAAATGGAGAAATTCGTGGGTTGAAACAGATTTAATCAAATAAATTGCCTATGGTGATTTCGCACATGTCTGCATGTAAATACATGAGAAAAGGGTGTGAAGCTTATCCGGCTTATGTAATGAATGTTGAGATGTCTCAACTGAAATTTGAATCGATACCTATAGTCCGTGAGTTTCGGATGTATTTCGGAGGAATTGCAGGTTGCCTCCAAACAGAGAGATAGATTTTGCCATTGATTTGTTGCCGGCATCGCACCGATCTCGATTGCTCCATATAGAATGGCTCATTGAATTAAAAGAATTGAAGGCTCGATTGCAGGAGTTAATGACAAGGGATTTGTGAGACCGAGTTTCTCTCCTGGGTGCTCTGTATTATTCAGAAGAAGAAGGATGGTTCAATGAGACTTTGCATTGATTACCGTCGACTTAATAAGGTGACTATAAAGAACAAGTACCCATTGCCGAGGATTGATGATTTATTCGATCGGTTAAAGGGGCCACAGTGTTTTCAAAGATTGATTTGAGGTCTGGTTACTATCACCGAGAGTTAAGGAGTCGACATGTGCCCGCTTTTAGGACAAGGTATGGACATTATGAGTTTCGGTGATGCCTTTTGGCTTAACAAATGCTCCACCATATTTATGGACTTAATGAATCGGATTTTCCGCCATATTTGGATAAGTTTGTAGTAGTGTTTATAGATGACATTTTAATTTATTCTCGAGATGAGTCTGAACATGCGAACACTTGAGAACTATATTGCAAATCTTGAGAGAAAAGAAACTGCTTGCCAAGTTTAGTAAAAGTGAGTTCGCTTCGTGAAGTCGGATTTTTGGGGCATATAGTCTCGGTGATGGTATTCGGTGGATCCAAGTAAGATTTCTGCGATCGTCGATTGGAAACCGCCAAGAATGTATCTGAGGTTAGAAGCTTTTAGGCTTGGCCGGGTATTATAGGGGTTTTGTTGAAGGATTTTCGATAATTGCCTCTCCTATGACTAAATTGTTGCGAAGAATGTTAAGTTTGAATGGACTGATAAATGTCAACGAGTTTTGAAAAGTTGAAAGCACGATTGATGAAGCACTAATTTTAGTACTGCCCGAGTCGGGAAAGGAGTTCGTAATTTATAGTGATGCATCATTGATGTGCCTTGGATGTGTGTTGATGCAAGAGGGCAAAGTAGTAGCTTATGCTTCGAGGCGTTAAAACCGCATGAGAAGAACTATCCTACACATGATTTGGAACCGCATTGTTGTTTTTGCCTTGAAGATTTGGCGACATTATTTATACTGATGAAAATGCCGAATTTTTACCGATCACAAAAGTTTGAAGTACTTGATGAATCAAAAGGATCTGAATCTGCGGCAATGAAGATGGCTTGAATTATTAAAGGATTATGATTTAGTGATTGATTATCATCCAGAAAAGCAAATGTAGTTCTTGGCGCCTTGAGCGAAAAATTTCTTTTTACTTTGAGAGCCATGAACACGGGTTAGCATTGTCGATGATGGGTCAATCTTAGCGAAATGAGAGCTAAACCGTTATTTCTCCAGTTGATTTGTGATGCTCAAAAGAATGATAGTGAGTTGCGGATCAAGAGAACTCAATGCGAATCGAGTTATGACTCGATTTTCGAGTTGGACCGGATGATCTGTTTGATGTTTGAGACGAATATGTGTGCTTAAAAATGATAAATTGATTCGAAAAATATTACATGAGGCGCACAATGGTCGTTTATCGCTTCACCCCGGTAGCACAAAATGTATAATGATTTAAAGAAGTCAGGTGGCGGTATGAAAAGGACATTTCGAATTTGTAACTAAGTGTTTGATCATCAACAAGTAAAAGTGAACATCAAGTACCTTGAGATTACTTCAACCGTAATGGTGCCCGAGTGGAAATGGGACAAGATTACCATGGATTTTGTAACCGGTTTGCCTTTAACTCCTAAAAAGAAGGATCTTGTTTGGGTAGTGGTTGATAGATTAACAAAGTCAGCCCACTTTATACCAAGACGCACCGATTACTCACTTGATAAATTAGCGAATTATATGTTGCTGAAATTGTGAAGTTGCACGAGTACCTATGTCTATAATATCGATAGAGATCCAAGATTTACCTCGAGATTTTGGAAAAAGTTACAAGAAGCTTTGGGTACAAAATTGAACTTTAGTACCGCATTTCATCCACAAACAGATGGTCAAACGGAAAGAGTAATCCGTACTCAAGATATGCTTAGATGTCGTGTTTTAGAATTTGGAGGTAGTTGGGAGAAATATCTATCTTTGATTGAGTTTGCCTACAATAACAGCTTATCAATCAAGTATACAAATGGCACCGCATTTAAGCCTTATATGGTCGTAAGTGTCGGACTCCTTTATATTGGACCGAGCTTAGTGAGAAACAGATTCACGGAGTTGATCTAGTTAAAGAAACCAAGAGAAAATAAAAGTAATTCGGGATTGCTTGAAAGTCGCTCAGATCGACAAAAGTCATATGCGATTTAAAAGAAAAGAGATTGAATTTCAAGTGGGTGATAAAGTGTTCTTGAAGGTGTCACCATGGAAAAAGATTCGAGATTTAGTCGAAAAGGCAAGTTGAGTCCGCGTTTTATTGGGCCGTCGAGATTATCGAGAGAATTGGACCAGATGGCATATCGGTTGGCCTTACCGGCAGAGTTAGAAAAGATTCATAACGTGTTTCATGTATCAATGTTGCGACGTTATCGTTCGATCCTTCACATGTGATTTCCCAATGAAATTGAGATTCGATCGGATATGACCTATGAGGAGGAACCAATAAAGATTTTGGCTCGAGAAGTTAAACAGTTAAGAAACAAAAGTATAGCCTTAGTGAAAGTATTGTGGCACGACATGGGATAGAAGAGGCTACGTGGGAACCCGAGGAAGCTATGAGGAAACAAGACCCAAACCTCTTTCTGGGTAAGATTTTCGGGGACGAAAATCTCTAAAGGGGGAGAATTGTGACAACCCGAATTAGGGCCTAATCGGAATAGTGGTTTCGTGACCACAAATCCGAGATAGAAATAATTTTTTATAAATATTTTGGGGTTTATGATATGATTGCATGATTGTGTGAAAATTTCGTGATGAAATTCTATGCCTAAAGTGTTTAAATTGAAAGTAGGGACTAAATCGAATAAGTTGCAAAATTTGCATACTAGAAATTTTAGTATGAAATTGTTTTGAAATATTTATTAGGAGGTCTTAAATAGCAATTCTACCAATTTTAAGTTCATGGACAAATTTAGGACATGGAAGGAATTTTGGAAAGTTTAGTAGTAAGGGTATTTTAGTCATTTTGATATTAAATGAAATAAAATGGGAAAAATAACACAAAATAGTCATCTTCCCATTTAGTTGCTGCGAAACTTCACTCTCTCCATAGCTAGGATTCTTCAACTTTCAAGCTCCATAGTAAGTGATTCTAAGCCCGCTTTTAATGTTCTTTACGTTTTTGGAATCCGGAAGCTCGATTAAGCTTATGCTAGTAATAATTTAACCTAGGGTTCATATTTGGAAAAATACCCATAGGTGAAATTTGTGTATTTTGATGTTTTATGATAGAATATGAGGTTTTAAATTGTGTTAAATAATTTGTGCTACTCGGTTTTAAGTGAAAACGAGTAAAAGCAAGCATAATCGGTAAAAATACCTAATGTTCATAACTATATGATAGAGTGGGAATTTGATGTTGTTGTAGAAGAGAAAATGTTCAGCATATCATAAAACATAAGAATAAGGGCTGAAATTAAATTCCGAGCCTAGGGGCAAAATTGTAATTTTGTAAAAGTTAGGGGCAAAATGTAATTTTTCTACAATGTGATTTTGGATTGAAATAAATAGTATGAGTATTAAATGAGCTAAATGTGTTATTATAGATCAAGAAAGGCGCTGAACCGACCTCGAGCAGGGAAAGAAAAAGTTTTGGACTAAATTGCAAAATTTCCATATTTTGCACCAAGGTAAGTTGTATGTAAATATTACAATAATTTCATGTACATTCTTATATTTCAGCCTATTATATAAATATACTAGCTGATGTTAAAATATAAATTGACTATTGGAAGAATGGAAATAAATACAGAGAGAGAGATCCGGTTGAACATTCTGGAGAGATCGAATGAAATAGAGGGCGTAGCTAGGTCACATGTATGATGCTGAGTGCACATCATGTGTACAAGAAAGCTACGAGACACCTGTAGTAGCTAGGTCACATGCGTGATACGAGATGTATCCCATGTAGACAAGAGAGCTACGTGAAAGATAAATGTAGCTAGGTGCATGCGTGATTCCAAGTGAAGGACACCATGTAGACAAGAGAGCTACGTGAAAGATAAATGTAGCTAGGTCGCATGCGTGATTCCAAGTGAAGGACACCATGTAGACAAGAGAGCTACTGAGACAAATCGGCTAGGTCGCATGAGTGGTACTAAGTGTTCCCCATGTGTACAAGAGAGCCGAACTAAATGAAGTATGATGGTGGGGTCGTGTCTTTGAAACCGTTAAATATCGAGGATTGATCCGAATTGTTCAACGGGATGGTTTTGTGGTGACATTGTGGTTTGGACCTACACTTATAGTGAATGAAATGTGGTGAAAATGAATTGTGGCATATACATATATACGATAAAATGAGGTTAGCATAAAGAATGTGTGAAAGAGTGAAATTAGTATTAAAACTGTTTTTAGATGGCAGCAGTGACGTGATTTTGAAAAATCACCAAAAATAGGAGGAATATAATTAGAGGTTGAATGAGATGTGAAATTAAAGCTTAATGAGTCTACTTTCATATAAAAGAAGCAGGGCAAGCAAAGGAATTCTATATTTTGAGATATTTACAATTGTAACTGACTTGCTCAGGATGAATACGTGATCCCCTGTTTCCACTTTGAAAAATCATTAAAAATTGTACAAAGCAAAATAAGAAATATAGTTTACATGCATAAATTCCTTATTGAGACTAGTTTTAAATACAGCAGACTTCAGGGTTGTTTGAGTTATGTACTGAGAGAAATTCAATTCGTAGTGGACAGAGGTCAGGCCAGTCGAGCTGTGTAACAGGGAAACTTTAACTAATAAACTGTACTAATCTGCTGAACCAAAAATTATAAAAAAATTTAGCAAGAAGCTTTATGAGTCTAGATTCAGGAAATTTTACGGATATGAATTTCGAGTTTTGTAACTCGAGTTATGATTTATTTAGTGAATATGACACAGCAGAGACAGCTTAATCGAAGTGGAATAAGTAGTGAAGTTAAAGTAGACATACTTGAATTGTTGTGTAAACATGTTAGATTCTTAAATTAGTATTTACATACTACTTACTAAGCTATAAGCTTACTTCGTTTTCTCTCTTTTGTCTTATAGTGTTCTCCAGCTTGCTCAGGAGTCAAGGATCGTGAAGATCTACCCGCACTATCATACTTTGGGGTATTCGAACTAAATGTTTTGAATTATGGCATGTATAGTAGGCAAAAATTATTTTGTTATGTGTCATATTTGTCTAGGTTTAAAATATTAGTTACAGTACTCGACCAGTTACTTTGTACAAGCCATAAAAGTTGGCTAATATTGTTCAAGATATATGTTATGCGATGCATTATCAAATGGGATGACATATTTCTATCTTGGTATATGTTATGTTCTGGTAATACCTTGTATCCTGTTCCGGCGACGGTAACGGGTAAGGGGTGTTACAACCTTGTAATTCCAAATTCAATAATATCAACCACATAGGTTCGATACATACCTGCATATTATGAATTTAAATATTCCACTTACTACTTTTGCATTTGATAAATAACTCGTTCGACCACTTTCGATCACTTGTTGTATTCGCACACTTAGTGCTATTATTTAACTCGCAATGCAATGAGATCGCACACTTAGTGCTTGATAGTTTTACTTCGCACACTTAGTGCTTGATAGTTTTACTTCACGCACTTAGTGCTATTATTTAACTCGCAATGCAATGAGATCGCACACTTAGTGCTCAATAATTTTACTTCGCACACTTAGTGCTCGATAATTCACATATATATCCATTCATGCCTATTCAAAACATTCACTTTCAGCATAATTAACATTTTGCATTTTCCAAATCAGCATGTATATATATATATATATATATATATATAAATTACATTTATCTAAATCAACAACAATTATTTGCTTAGTAACTTACCTTAAATATCGACGGACTATATTTTCTGACTATTCGACTATTTTCGCCTTTCCCCGATCCAAACCCGATCCTCTTTGCTCTTCATCTATTAAAAATTCAAATTGAACTCATTCAAAGAAAATTTTATTAAATTAACTCCCAAACTCATAATTAAGCAAATTACCAATTTGCCCTTCACATTGTACATTTTTACATTTTAATCCAATATAACAAAAACATGAAACATCAAAAATTTCAACCTAACTTACTTAGGCCGAATATTCCTTAAGTTCAAATAAATCCTTCTTTTTAATCTATTTCGAAATTTAGCTCCTTAATTTATCAACTAAACAAATAAGCCCTATTTAGTTAATTTCATGCAAACTTCTAGTATAAAACTCAATAATATAACACATCTCTTCTATTATGCAACTTCAAACTAAATTTTTTTTCTCAAACCTTTATCCATGGCCGAATACCATTTCCTTACCAATTCCAAAAATTAAACTATGGGTTAACTAAGCAACTTATCAATCATCCGAAATGTGCAAAAATTTCTAAAAATTAAACTCAAACATACCTTTAAATTAAACTAGACAAGGGCCGAATGCAAGGAATCTATTTCTTTCTTTTGCTTGGCTATCTACAGTTTTTCCAAAGATAAAAACTCCACCCACTTCCTATTTTACTAAGTTAATGTGATAATATAATTATTAAGTTACCAAAATAGCCATTAAAAAATTATGCTATTTCCACTATCTAATGACCGATTGTGTCCATGCATGAGTCTTGGTTTAATAGCATTTTAACTCTCCCAAAATAAAAGACCATTAACAATTCAGCATTCACACATAATTCATCAAATTTTACCTATTGTGCAATTACACCCTTTCTTTATAGTTCGGCATCTAAACAGAAAAATTAAGATACGAAACTTTCATGGATATCAATTCAAACATAACTAATACCGAAATTTAATTTAAAACTTTTTTTTTTTATTCGGATTCGTGGTCTCGAAACCACCGTTCCGATTAGGGTCAAAATTGGGCTGTTACAATAACACATAACGATGACGATGCCATATCCCAGATATGGTCTTATACGGGATCTCATCAACCTAAATGTCATGATATTTTTACCTTAAGTATTCCTAAGGTTCAACCAGCTTTCATCACCTCAATTCACACAATACGCTTTTGCCGAAATGCCGAAAGCTCAAACTAGCCTTTCGTTAAATCTTAGGAGGTCCTAATGAATCCGAATCTCCAAAACAATAATTCACACAATAACACAATCAACAATCAACTAAGGATTTAGCTTAAATAATAAAAAAACATAAGCCTAAGCAATGTTCTTAAGTAGCCGAAACCTTTAGGACATCAAACTTAAAACCTAATTCTCTCTGTCTATACTCAATCGTTTTGGCTAAAACTGATTTCATGAATCTAATTATTCACTTATGACTAATTCTCAACCTTTAAACTACACAAAACTACCAAATTCATGGTATCAAAATTTTTTAACAAATTATGGTTATTTTCACAAAAAATCATCAAAGCCCAAGAAATCTTTAACAAAACTCCAAAGTAAGTTTAGAAACCTTCAAATCTAATCAAAATCTAATTTAAAAACACTTTCAAACCACGTTTCTACTCAAAATCCTGAAATTCACCAGTAACAACCCAATTTTTAGCTTTTATTTAAAACATGCGATTTAACGACTAAAAATTTAGTCTAAAAAAGTAGATAACATTTAAAACAAATAAGAAAATGATTTGTAGATAACATTTAAAACAAATAAGAAAATGATTTGTTAACTTCGATGACAAAAAACTGAGTGTTTGATAAAAAAACTGAGAAACTCGAAAGCTAAACAATGGAGAAATCTATAGTGTTTTTGGGTGTTTTTCTTGAAATACTATGGAGGTTTTTGGCTTGAGTGATGATAGGAATCAAAAGGATGAATGTTTAACAAATAAGATTGCAGGAGAGAACTTGGGAGAGCAATAGATGGCAACAAAGGGTGAAGGAGATGGCTATCGTGAAAATAAAACTATAAGTAGGGGATATTAGGTTGATTTTAAAATTTTGGTTTAATTGCTTCTAAACACATAGAATTTTGCCCCTTTTACAAACCAATCCTTATTTCAAAATTGAAAGTTTTTTGAATATCATTTTCAAAAATTTATTTAATTTAAAAATGCCATAGACAAAAATATTTCCAAACACCATGCTACAAAATTCTCGAGCTCACTAAAGCTAAAATCCCTAAAATACCCCTAAAATTCCTAGGTTTAATTTAGGGATGTTACAATTCTCCCTCTCTTCGCCCTCGAAATTTATCTGAGCTAAACAAATAAGGGTATTGCTGTCTCATCACATCTTTGACTTCCTAAGTAGCCTCTTCTATCTTGTGGTTGCACCACAAAACTTTAACCAATAGAACCCTCTTATTTTGTAAAACCTTCTTTTCACAAGCTAGAATCTCAACCGGTTTTTCATCGTAAGTTAGGTCAGTTCAAACCTCAATCTCCTTTACTAGCACAATATGCGACGGATCTGACCGATACTTCTACAATATAGACACATGGAAGACATTGTGAATTCGCTCAAGTTCTGGTGACAACTTCATAAGGTCCAACATATCTTGGACTCAGTTTACCCTTCCTACCAAACCTCAAAACCTTCTTCTAAGGTGAAAACACCTTATTGGCAACTTGAAACTTGATATCTCAATGTTTCAAATCCGCATAACATTTCTACCTATCAGGTGCTGTTTTTAAACGATCATAAATCAACTCCACTTTCTCTTTAGTCTCATGAACTAAATCTGGTCCAACAAATCGTTTTTCATCCAATTCTGTCCAACATAAAGGAGTTATACACTTTCTACCATACAATGCTTCAAATGGTGCTATACAAATACTCATTTGAAAATTGTTGTTGTAAGCAAACTCCGCTAACGAAAAATATCGCTCCCAACTACCATTGAACTCGATCACACAACTTCACAACATATGCTTTAAAACTTGAATTACCCTCTCTAACTGACCATCTATTTGGGGGGTGATAAACCGTATTGAAACTCAGCGTCGACCCCAAAGCCTCTTGCATCGAAGAAAATGTGAATCCTTATCTAAAATGATAGAAATTGGAACTCCATGAAGACGTTCAATTTCAGTGATGTACAACTCTTCCAACTTTTGCAAAGAATAGTTAGTACGCATAGCTAAGAAATACGCACTCTTAAAAAATCGATCAACTATTACCCACACTGAATCCTTCTTCGTCGGGGTCAAAGGAAAACCTGGAACGAAGTTCATGGTGATCCTTTCCCAGTTCCATTCAAGAATCGCAATCAGTTGTAACAAACCTGAAGAAAACTGATGCTCTGCCTTAACCTTCTGACAAACCAAACATCGAGTCACAAAACTCGTAACATCACGCTTCAAACTCGGCATCCAACAGATCTTTCGAAGATCGTGATACATTTTACCACTATCGGGGTGTATAGTGTAAAGGGTGCTATGTACCCCAGTAAGAATCGCTTGCCTTAAATCTACATCATGCAACACACACAATCTATCTCGAAATTTCAATATTCCATTACTGTCAACGTCAAATTCTCCCTAGCACCTTGCTTAACCCGTCGAATCCTCTTTAACAACTCTCTATCTAACGACTGTTTCTCCTTAATCTGTTGCGACAAAGTCAACCTTACTTGAAGTTTAGCTAACAAACCACCATCACTAGCTAAAATCAAACACGTCAACATAGCTCTCAACTCTGTCAATGACTTTCTACTTAAAGTGTTAGCAACAACATTTGCCTTGCTAGGATGATACTCTATAACACAATCATAATCCTTCAAAAGCTCAATCCAACGCATTTACCTTAAATTCAACTCCTTTTGGGTGAAAAGGTTCTTAAGGCTCTTGTGATCCGTATAAATGACATACTTCTTTCCATACAAATAATGGCGCTAAATCTTAAGCACGAATTCCACAACAGCTAATTCCAAATCATGAGTAGAATAATTACGGTTATGCGTCTTCAACTATCTCAAGGCATAAGCTACAACCTTACCCCCTTATATCAACACACAACCAAGTCTTGAATATGAAGTATCGCTATAAACCACAATATCTTTGCTAAGCTCTGGTTGAATCACCACAAGTGCCTTAGTCAAAACTACCTTAAGTTGTTTAAAACTTTTCAGCCTTTTATTTGTCCATTCAAACACCACATCTTTCTAAAGTAGTTTCGTTAGGGGTGCAACAATAAGTGAAAACCCTTCAACGGATCTACGATAATAGCGAGCTAAACTCAAGAAACTCTAAACTTCAGTAACACTCCTAGGTGGTTTCCACTCTAAGGTCGCCTTAATCTTCTTTAGATCCACTCGAATGCCTTCTGCTGACATAACATGACCTAGAAACACCACTTCTTTAAGCCAGAAGTCACACTTACTCAACTTTGTATACAACTGCTTATCTCACAGAATTTGTAAAACAAATATTAGATGTGTGTCCTGATCCTCCTCAGAACGAGAATACACCAAAATATCATCTATGAAAACAACAACAAATTGATCCAACTACGAATGGAATACTCAGATAAAAAATCCATGAATGCAGCAGTGGCATTAGTTAAGCCGAATGACATGACCAAAAACTCATAATGCCCATACCGAGTCGTAAAAGTAGTTTTTAACACATCTTACCCTTTCACCTTCAACTGATAATACCCAAATCTTAAATCAATCATCAAAAACACTATTGCACCTTGGAACTAATCCAACAAGTCATCAATTTGAGGCAAATATTACTCGTTCTTAATAGTCAACTTGTTTAATTTCCTATAGTCAATACACATCCACATCGTACCATCCTTCTTTACAAACAAAACTGCCGCACCTTACGAAGATACACTCGATCGAATAAACCCTTTTTCAAGCAACTCTTGCAACTGAATCATTAACTCCTCGAGCTCTTTTGGTGCCATGTGATAAGGTACTATAGACGATTGTGCAATACCCAAATAGAGCTCAATACCCAGATAGAGCTCAATACCATACTCAACTTCATGTTTCGGCGGCAAACCCAATAACTCTTTAAGAAATATGTCAGGAAAATCCTTGATAGTGAGAATATCTTGAACTCTTAACACCTTACTGTCTGAATTCATGACATAGGCTAAGTAACTTCACAACCTTTTCCATCATCTTCTCAGCCTTCATAACCGAAACTACATTAGATAAAAATCTTGGTGTTTTACCAACAACAACAATCCCCAACCCATTATTGTTCTTCAAAGTAATTTGTTTCGTCTCCAATTTTACCTTAGCCTTATGTTTAGTCAACAAGTCCATACCAAGTGTAACACCCATAACTTGTATCTGCCATTAAATTAAGGTTACGAAGCCTTATCGAACAAACAAAATATTTAAACTTACATTTCATACATTACCATAAACACATTGGAAAATAATCATTCATATACATATCATCCCTAAATCGAGCCTTCGAGGCCTTAAATATACCTTAGAAGCAATTCGGTACCCAATTGAAATCATTTGAAAAGTTTAAGAAAAAGTTACAAAATTTTGACTATAAGGGTCACAAGGTTGTGTGGCCAGGCTGTGTACCTCACATGGCTGAGATACATGCTCGTGTCTCTGGCCATGTAACCTTTGAACTAGGGACACATGACCGTGTCCCAGCCTGTGTCTTCACCCCATACAAGTCTCTGAGTAGGGTCACACGGTCGTGTCATATGCCCGTGTGCCATGCCTTGTAACTCTCAAAATTTCCCCATATGCCCGTATGCCAGGCCGTGTAACTAATTGACTTGCATACAAAGGGACCTACAAGAGACACAAGGTCGTGTATCACACATGGCTGGGTCACACGACCGTGTCTCAGGCCGTGTGGACATAAATTTGCCCAAAATCAAGTCATTTCCAACACCAAATCATGCATAAACCTTTAGGCCTTTTGTGTACATAATTAAGGCATCAAAAATCTATCTAAACATACATATAATGACCAATTCAAGAGTCTTAAAATCAACTAACCAATATGCCTTTCAAGGCACCTTAAATGCAAACATCAAGACTTACCTAAACAAGCATATTTTACCACTTTTCATTCATCAACTACTAATTCAAATACCTTTCAAAATATGTCATAACTTTACCATAATTTAACTACCTCAAATATACCACATAAACCATTCCAAAACATGTAACACGAAATAGTACAATGACACAAACCATCAAGGCATTAGGGGTACCAAACCAAGATAACATTTAAAACTTTTACAAGCCAAACCACCAACTAAACATTCATCACAATGACATTACAATTCAACCTATGCATGCCATTATAAACTTGGCCAAAACATTCAAAAACTACTGATATTTATGCTGAATAGTGTGATAGATCTCCAATGAGCTTCCAAAGCGATTGAGCTTCTGATAATCTATAAAACATAGAAAAGAAACTACTTAAGCACATAATACATAGTATGTTTGTAGAAAATGAAATAAAACTTACCATTTCATTACATAACAATAGTATAAACATAATGTAACCCAAACCACAAGCTTGGCACAAGCCTAAACATCATCATCAACCCACAAGTTAGCACATTTACACATAACTCATTTGGATTAACCACATGATAAGTCATTTTCATATGAAAATACATCATTTAAATCATTCATCCTTTCGACGAACATATGCATAATACCATTTGGAAACTTACTATTTCAATCCCTTTTCTTGCCCAACGAACCAGCTAGAATATCATCAGATACTCAGGGAAGCTCACACAAAGTGTGCATAAACATATAACCATAACCTTTCCTTTACATTGTTGCTCACATAAGCTATGAAATAGACCTGCCCACACGAGCTGTGGGTCAGAATGTAAGCTACACAATGCTGCTCACACAAGCTATGGAGTATCTGTAAAAAATGCAGGATCTCAGCCATTGGTAGGACATTTAAGACCACCACTCGAAACATGAAATCCCTAATGACTTGTCATTTTTATCCTATGAATTCCTAAGGTTCAACCGAGACTCAATAACTGTCATAGCATTGCTTGGATATACATTGTTCAATAGCATTACAAATACATAATAACATAAAAATGAATAACATGAATATGGTAATCCGTACATATGAACTTACCTTTACGATTAGGGTGTAGAAACGAAGTCGAACTAATTTGAGGCTTTAGCTTTTCCTCGATCTAAATTCGTACGTGGTCTATCTTGATCTAAATAGACAAATTCAATCCATTTAATATCCCTAGTATTCAATTTAGTCCATATTTCATATTTATGAAAAACTATCATTTTGCCCCTAACATTTTAACTTTTCACAGTTTAGTCCTTATGCTCATAAATTGAAATCTAAGCATTTTAATCCTCCTTTCAAGCTAGCTGATTTCTCCAGGGACTTAAACCAATCCATAAAAACCATCATTTAATAAATTTAACATGAAATTTTACTATTTTTATAAACAAGCCCCTAAATACAATTTTAATCAAAAATCACTTTACAAAACTTGTTTATTTATCAACAACGACTCATAATCTATCATTGAACATCAAGAATCATACAAAAGCATTCATTGAAAAACCCTCCATCTTTAACAGTTTTACAAATTGATCCCCTAGCTAGCTAGATTAAGCTAAAACGACTTCAAAAATATGAAAATCATTAAAAACGAGCTTAAAAATCATACCATGCAGGCAAGGTAGCTTGATCGAACCTTTAAACCTCAATAATGGAGTTTTATAACCCTATTTTTGTTGGAGAAATAAAATAAAGAAGATGATACAATTGTTTTACTTTATTTTACATTAACTTAAAATTTAAATTACCTTAATAACCTTGCTAATTAACTTAAATAAATGCCAAATTCGTGCCCATATTTGTTCACTAACATTATAAATGGTATAATTACCGTCTAAGTCCACTCACTTTAAAGTTTTATAGCCATTTGGCCCTTTTAACAAATAGAACTCCCCTTTTACACCTTTTATGATTTAGTCCTTTTCACATAATTAATCATGAAAATATCAAAATTTCTTATTGAAAATTTAATACAACCTTATTAACGTCCCATAGATATTAAAATAATAATAAAATAAAAATTTACTCATTATATTTTTGGTCCAGAAATCACTATTTTGATTTCACTGAAAACGGGCTGTTAGGCAATTCCATACGATCAAGAGGAAAAATGTGCCCTTGTGTCTGAAGGGAGCATATGCAATAAACTTTGTTCACTACCACAGTATTGCTAAAAGAACTAATTACATTCATACCCAAATTAATAGTCTCTACAAGAATCTTTAACTTACAAGCCAATTCACTCAAAATAATAGAGTAGAATGTAAAGAAAAAGTACCATCTATAACATCAATCGAATCTTGATCCTCCGGCTCCATAATAGCATAAACCTGAGTTGGACCTCTAGACTCAACTTGTGAAGCAACAATATCAGCAATAATTTCCGGCCCAATTGGTCTCCCATTACCTGTACCGTGACCACGACCTCTAGCAGATGCAGAAGCAGGTGCCAAACTCTGAGTCTGCGAAACCTCTACTCTATTCGGGCAATCCCTCAAAAAATGTTCCTTCAAACCATACCTAAAACAACCACCTGTCAACTTACGAAACTTAGAAGAATGCCTACGGTCACAATATGCACAAAACGACCATCCAAAACCACCTAACGAACCACTAGTACTAACCATAACACTACTATGTTCCCTAGACTGACTCGGTCGAGACCCACGTCTCGCACCCCTACTGGAACTCTAATTATCACACCCTCCCTTAGGCGGTCGACCTGATGTACCATTAGAAGTCCTCTTATCAGATTCAGTAACCATAGGATGAGGCGGTTCAACCAAGTCTCCTCAACTACTTTGGCTTTCTTAACCACCTTATCAAACACCTATGTATTTTGGGCTACTAAATAAACTTGAATCTCATGATTAAGACCAAAACATAACCTTTTACAATAGTCCCTCAAAAAAGAACCATTTTAGGAGTGTACTAAGAGAATTTTTTTGGTGGAATAGTCACCTTATGTTTAATATCTTTGCTCTCAATAATTACATACAAGTCCAGATAACATAAAAAAGCAGGATGCCCGTGACGTGTGCGTGTAGGATGAACCAAATCCTCATTGAATTTGATTTTTCTATTAAAAGGGCGTACATTTTCTGCAGTACCCTCTGTAAATACTATACCGGTATGAAAATTTCTTAATGTTAGTTGCATTCCTGGTTCTCCAATGGATTGCCCAATAATAATACCTATAACTTCTCCCAATTCAACCAGGTCTCCATGAGTGGGGCTCCGACCATAACATAATCGAAAAATCCAATATGTACTCCTACAAGTAAAGAGAGTTCGAATTGATATTGGTTGTGTTCGAAAGGCTCTGAATTGATCGACAAGCCCAAGCCCAATATATTGATTTCGAATGGCAATACACTACGGACCCATATATATATCGTCCACTAATACACGACCAATTAATGTTTGGATAAAAATTCTTTCCGGAAGCGTCCTCTTTTGAGGACTCACAGAAATCCCTGGTGCCACAATCTATTCTACGTACAATAATGTGTTGAACTACTTCAACAAGTCTGCGCGTAAGATATCCAACATCTGATGTTCGTATGACGGTATCCATAACCCCTTTTCGGGCTCCTTAGCAAGAAATTATATATTCTGTTAAAGATAGTCCTTCATGTAAATTGCTTTGAATGGGTAAATCGATCAATTGTCCTTGGGGATCTGATATTAATCCTCTCATACCTACTATTTGGTGCACTTGAGATGCATTTCCTCTAGCTCCTGAAAAAGACATTATATGGACTGGGTTAAATAGGTCAGTCTTCCTAAAATTAGGAATCACTGCTTGTCGCAAATATTCACTTGTAGTATACCATATCTCAATTGATTGGTGGAATGATGGAAATATGCAAGTGTACACAATCGCAACAAGTAATAAAGTGACAAGTAAATGTTGAGTTATCGTACCCACAGGGACTGTGAAAAGAATTATTTATGAATGCTATTTAAAACACTTTGGTGAAGAAAAATATTTTGTTTGAAGAGGGTGATTAAAAACTAAGATTTTAAAGTAAGTAAACTAAATAAATAAATCTCAAATGCATGATTTCAAAATACGATTTTAATCAAGATGACATAATGGTGTTAGATTAATTACATTTCTTAACTTAGAATTATTAAACTCATGTTTATATTGTTACAAATAAATTCACGAAAACTATGTAATTTGCTAACTTATGAAAATACTCACCTACCAAAATCCATTGATCTCTGGACTATATCCCTATGTCAATTCAACCGATTAAACAAATCTTAATAGGCAAATATGTTATTACACATGCATATTAAATCGAAATAATCTCTTCTACATATCCCTATATCAATTCGAACGATTAATTAAATCTAATAAGCACATAAAAGACTACGTGAGGTAACAAAGTATCCCTACCTTGAAACAGTTTGATCACAGTAATCTTGCAAGTTGTGCAAGGCATATGTATCGTCAGATACCGTTGCTAATTTAACCCTCAGCTATCTTAGATGATTAAACATGCACTGATTAAGTACTGTGTCCATTAATTACAATTTCAATCCGTTTAAATAATTAATTCATTAGCTACCTCACAATTGTAATGCAAGAATAACTTAGTCATGATTTTACTTAATCAAGCATCTTACCGAGGCCTATAACAACATAAACACAATTTTAACAATTTTAGCAAACAAAATGCAATCAACCTAACACGAATTAAATTCAAGCTAAATTGATTAAATTAACCACTCCAACAACATAAATATCCATAGATATGTTCATCATAACAACAACAAAAATTAAAGAGATAGGGAATAAGTATCAAATCCGTTGTTTTTCCGTGGCTTGACTAGTTTGCTCCGTTCTTCCTTCTCCGTTGTCCTCGTCGACCAAGGCTGCTATGAACACTTAATTGATGCTCCAAATGGCTGATGAATGACCCTTTTCTAAGAGGAGAAATTGGCAAGAGAGCAAGGGAATTTGGAACGAAAAAGAAGAGAGAAAGTGGAGAGAAGAGAGAAAATATGTGAATGCTTAAGAAGTCTTTCAAATGACCAGCCTAAGGGGGTTTTTATAGCTGAAGAGGGCTGATAAAAATAGCTAAAATTATTAGCCCAAAGATCCCTCCCTTGGCTGGCCACACATGTGGCAAGGTTGATAGTTTCAACTTTACTAATTTAGGCTTGGGGTAAATCTATAAAACCACCAATTGTGAGGGGGGTTTGTTTGCAACTTGAACATGTCTTCAAGGGCCTCTTTGCTAGCTAAATAATCAGCCAATAAACTAATTTGGGTCAGCATATGGATGGTTTTGGGCTGTCCACTTCTTGGTCGGTTCGGTTCACTTGGTTCGGCTCAACTGGACCACTTTTTTCATAATTAATTAATAATAATTTATTTAATCCATATTAAATTGCATATAAATTAAAATTAATTATATTATGAATTAATACACATAATTGGACCGACTTAGGCTGAAAATTAATTTTCTTTGATACTTCAAATTGCTTCTCGGTTTTGAACTTTTAGTAGTGTCTGATGAGTCATTTTTATTGCCTTTTGTGCAAACCTGTCGAAAAATGATCAAAATTAATTATAAAATTAATTAAAATTCAGCATGTTCATTTAAGTGCAATTTTAATTATTTTATAAAATTAATTATTTTTCGATAAGAATTTTCATTTAAGTGCAATTTTAATTATTTTATAAAAATTAATTATTTTGGATAAGAATTTTATCAAAACTACATGAATTTAAGTTAAAAAAGGCATGAAAAAGTGTGTATATATTTGTGTTTCCACACCCCCAAACTTAATTCATTGCTCGTCCCGAGTAATGCACAAATTTGAAAAGAATTTCTCAGAAACACCTTTGAAAAACACCTTCAGAGCAACATTCTTCCCAGAATTATTAGTTTAATATACTTATGCTTAAAAACAAGAAATTTGATAGTTATGCTACTTAAGTATACATATTATTCAAATTAATCTCAACAACTATTATGATAGCAAAATTAGACTAAATGCTTCCTTAACAAAGATATGTTAACCCTTACCAATTTGATTTTATTTCCTTATTCAAGATTAAGTTGCAATCATTAAGTTTAACTTATATCTTCATATGTTGAACATAGCAATTTCTCTCCACTAATGTAGGTAGCATAGAAAACTTGAATCAATAGGTCTTTAAAAAGGTTGTAACGTGGCTAGGCTAGGGGTAGGTAAAAGATAGATAAATTTAGGCTTAAAGCCTTAGACTCAGCATCAATCGACCTTTGGAATAATTTCCCTCAATACACCAACTTACTTTGCTTTCACATGCTCTTTTGTACATTTATTTTCTTTCAAGTACACGTGCTCTTTTTTTTTAACACGAGCATTTTACTATATGTACTACAAATTTTAGAGCATTTGATACTTCTTTCAACTCCCCCAAACTTATTTTCAAAGGATACTCTGAATAGTTTTGAGTCTAATGTTTGGGACAATTTAAAGATAATTAAGAGAAAAGTGATGGCTAAATATTGCAAAGGTTCAAATAAAATTAAGCCATATAGTCTCAAAGTTGGGTTTTAAGGGATAAAATTTCATTATGGTTGGCTTGAAAGGCTCAAACGGTTCCAACAAAAGTTTCCTAAATCGTTTTCAACATTCCATGCTTCCTAGGATTTCGCCTCAAGAAACTACTAAGTCAATTATAAAGACTTAAACTTTCATGCACGTCTAACTTTCCTAAAGGACTAAAATTTTATGGTACGATTTGCCCGCTTTATTAAAAATACATTTATATCATTATTAAGCTAACTTAACAATTTATTGAAATAATAGAACTTTATTTATATTGAAGTTTAGCATACTTAAGAAAATTTCAATTTATTGAACAAAATATATCCTAAGCATAATTTAAAGAACTATTTATTCTGAGTAGAAATAATTTCAATTTTTTGGTCCCCCAGAAATAATTTCAAGTTTTCAGTCCCGCTATTTAAAATGAACAATGTCCTCATTGTTTAAAGTGAATAGATACTATACACCAGGTAGGATTCTAGAAAAGAGGAGGTGAGTCAATTTGACTGCTTAAGTACCAAGCTCTTTCTAAATCCAATCTTAAACATGTATATATCTATTGCCACACTTTATACTTCGCGATTTGTTCAATTTTATTAATGATTTCCATCTCTTGTTTTATTATGCGAGAATAAAAATTCCTAATTAACTTAATCCGTAAATAACCTAAGAACATAAATAAAATAAATTTGAGATCCCCCTTTATTTATTTACAGATCCTTCCGAATTCGACTCATCTTTTGCTCCATCATTATTGTCTTTGCATGAATCACTTTGCTCTTTCTTCGATAATGGGCTCCATGGTTAAAATATTTAATCTGGAAACTCAGCTGATTGCACTGGTTCGATCTCTGTGGGATCTTCTTCTTCTTCAGGATCTTTACTTTCTTTAACTCGTTCCTTTAGAATAGAGTCTCCAGCTATTTGATAGAGGTCCCAATCTGTGATTGTGCCTTGGATTTATCCTGTCTTTTTTACGTTTGCAAGAATTTTAGCTTTCAAGCACATAATTGTTATTATAAAAGGGAAGTAAGCTGGGCCAGAACGTCTAACGGCACAATTCCACATTTCTGTCAGGATGATTTTTCCCACATCAATGGTCTTTCTAGTTAAAATCGAGTATAATAAGACCATTCGCTCTAATGAGATTGTAGTCACATGCGAACTAGGCATAAGGCTGAAACGAATAAAATAGAACCATACCTTTGCGAGTGGTGTCAAATATTCTCTTCTACAAGTGTGGATTCCTTGCTTTGACACAGTCCACTTAGAACCTGGAACTGTAAGTTCCTTTAGTTTTTTTTGCAAATTTTAAGCTCGATATTTCTCATTAAGGAAGAATATTCATCATTTTCAAAATCAGTTAATTCAAAGAACTCATTAATAGCATTTGAAGTTATTGGTACCTTGATTCTGCGAACTGGAACTTTCATCAACTTACTTGTGGTTAAATTCGCATAGAATTTACGCACTAACTCTTCATCCACACTAGGTCTCTTCTCATAGAACAACTCCCAATTGAGAGTTTCAGCAACTTGATGAATATGCGCCATAAAATCAATATAGTTGCTTTCTTTCAATGTGAAGCCTTTCTTTGATGTATTTGTTGATTCTTGAAGATACTTTTGTATCTCGCTTTCACTTCTTCATAGTGGAACTTGTTTTTTGATTCATCAATTTGGGCGGAGGCACGAGTTCTCTTGTGAGGAATGATTAACCTGAATATAAGATGGGAAAAATTATTTTCTCAAAAATTTAGTTAATAAAAATTATTAATAATTCAATGAATTGAAAAATTAAATAATTGAATAAAATTAAAATTTAGGAGAAAAATTGGTCTTACCACATTTTTTTTGTAAAAATTAGAAACTCCTAAGAAAATAATTATGAATCAAAAGATGACAAATTAAAAGAAGTTGGAGGGTTTTCGGCTAAAGTGGTTGGTTTGGTGCAAGGTCAATGTGTCGCTCGGGAGTGCGAGGCAGCAGCACGCAGCAGTGGTTGGTGCAAGCAGCAACGTGCGCACGCTAGGCTGGATGTGCGAGCAGCATGCAGATCCTCATCTAGCAGGCCTGGCATGAGCGCGTGCGGAAGCTAAGCGTAGGTGCAAGATAAAGGCCTAGGCAGCTGGAGCTGGAGTAGCACAAGGCGCGCAATGCAGTGCGCAATGGGGCAGGCGTGCGGGTGGTGGGCGTATGATGGAGTTGGGCTGCTGGCCGAATGGCTGCTAGGTAGCTAGGCAAAGTTGGCTAGGAGGCTGCGACACTCAAGGATTTTGGTGTTTGGAAGGAATGATGTATGAATGAAAAAAAATAGGAAAAGATGGGTGGATTTTATAGTGAGAGGAGTAGGAATTAGAGTAGAATTCTTAGAGAAATTTAATAATTAAAAATTCTAAGTTCTAATTCTACTCAAAGTAAATAACAATTAATAATTAATATAATGCATATTAAATTATTATTTCCTATTAATTTATTAAGATAAAACTTATCAAATATGATTAAATTAAAACTAATCCTAACTCTATGTAAAGTTGATAATAATTAATATATATTATAATAGATATAATTATATATTAATAATTATCATCTTTTTATTAAACTAAAAAATTATTCTAGAAGCCTTTTGAAAATATTTACAAAAAAGGCATCTAATTTTAATATTTACAAAAGAACAACCACATTTTGAAAATTATTTAATTAAGTACCTAGACTTAAAGAAAATCTGAAATTGAGTTGCAATTTAAAACTTGGATCAAAATTGACGCTTTTATTTGAAAATAAAAATTTATTTTGCCATTTAGGGGATAATTTCTCAGAAGATTATGTTAAAATCAATTCCCAGGAAAGATTGGAGGGTTCACAAACGGTCCCGCTTAAGTTCCAATCTCCTAGTCATAATTTATTTAAATATACTAATCCCGAAAATATACCCTAAAACATTTATTTAAAAAGAAAAACAAGGGAAATTAAATATCCGATAAAATGAACGAGATTTGATCCCATTCAATTTTATCCCCCAGTAATATTTCAAGCGCTGAGCATTGACTCGGAAAATACCTCTCTTACCTTAAAGGTCGACAACTCCATATGGATAAACTCGGTGAATTGTAAATGGGCCGGACCAACGTGATTTTAACTTACCTGGAAAGAACTTTAATTTGGAATTAAATAACAAGACTTGCTGACCTGCTTCAAATTCTCGAACTCGAATATACTTGTCATGCCATTTTTTATGTCTCTTTTTGAGTAATTTGGCATTCTCGTATGAGAACATTTAGAATTCTTCTAACTTGTTGAGCTGGATCATCCATCTCTCTTTAGCAAGCTTAAGATCCAAGTTGAGTTGTTGGAGAGCCTAGTAAGCTTTGTGCTCTAACTCTAAGGGCAGATGACAAGCTTTCCAAAGACCAACCTATAGGGTGACATCCCTAAAAGTGTCTTGTATGCTGTCCTGTAAGCCCATAAAGCATCATCCAGTCTTTTGGACCAATCTCATTGATTTGGGCAAACTACCTTCTGAAGTATGCCTTTGATCTTTTTGTTTTCCAATTTAACTTGCCCAGTCATCTGCGGATGGTAAGCTATGGCAACCTTGTGCTTCACTCTATGTTTGCCAAGTAACCATTTCAACCACTTGTTCACAAAATGGGACCTTTCATTACTAATGATGGCTCGTGGGGTTCCAAACCTTGTGAACACATGCCTCTGCAAAAACAGCATCACAACCTTAGCATCGTTTGTCGAATATTCTTCAACCTCAATCCACTCAGACACGTAGTCTATAGCTACCAAGATGTACTTGTGACCAAAAGGCGGAGGGAAAGGACTGAGAAAGTCACCCCAAACATCAAACAATTCTACCTCAATGATGTTTGTTCGAGGCATCTCATTTCTGTTGGTGACATTTCCAACCCTTTGACATCGATCACAACTCTTTACGTAATCATATGCATCTTTAAATAGTGTTGGGAAAAAGAATCCAGCTTGTAATACTTTGGCCACAGTATGTGTACATCCAAAGTGTCCCCCACTCGGAGCTGAGTGACAGTGGTATAAAATCTTATGTACTTCATCTTTTGTCATGCATTGTAACATCCTGATTATATGTCTAGTCAGAACAGTGGTTTCAAGACCACAAATTCGATGCAGTGAAATTTGTTTTTATTATATTTTTATGGTTTACAGTTTTATGGAACTATTCTGTGAAAATCTTGTTTGAAAATTTCGACGTTTGGGCACTCAATTTAGTTTTAAGAACTAAATTATAGAAAGTGTAAAACTTGAATTCTAGACGTTAAAGGTGTCCAATTGCTATGAGATTTTAAATTAGAGGTCCTTATATGATAATTAGACCATTAGTGTAACACCCCTCACCCGTATCCAACACTGGGACAGGGCTCGAGGCATTACCAGACTTAAACATTCATAAACATACAAAACTGGGTCACTAAATTTTGCCCAAAATTAAAACTTTTAGAACATATGCTATCATCCCTTAAACAAGCCATCGAGGCCTATAACTTACATTAAGGTGGTTCGGGACAAAATCGAAAACATTCGGTAAACTTTGGGCAACTTAATAAATCTATAGCTTTGGAGTGCCACACGCCCGTGTAGGTGGGCCGTGTGGACTCACACGCTTGTGTGGCTTGGGGCATGCCCATGCCCTTAGCTCGTGGGAAACACTGACTTTTAAACACGGCCATGGCACACGCCCATGTTGCCTGTCCGTGTTCAATACTGACTTTGGGACACGGCTATGGGACAAGCCCGTGTGACCCACCTGTGTCCTATATTAACTCAAAATTTTAAATGTAGGGGACACACGACCATAGCACACACCCATCGGAGGGAACCGTGTGTTACACACGGCCTAGACACACGCCCTTGTGTCCAACCATGTGGACCTTAATAGGCTATTTTCCAAGCGTTAAGTCACCCTTTTTACTCCTTATACCATTATACTATGTTTACAAACTTATAAATTAAACATCCATGTTCAGGGTATTATCAACTTACTACCATATCACACATTTATTCCATAGCCATGACCACCTCAAATGGTCCTAAGGCATTCACCATGTATATATGTTATATACTTCTTATACATAGTGAGCAAGCATAATCACATACCCACATCACGAGACATTTACATATATCATGGATGAATAGGCTTACAAGCCAAAATCATTATAAGCCACATCTCATGGATACATACAACAAATCATTATAAGCCAATACATTTGGATAATCACAACAACATCGATCATAGAAAAACTAAGTCCCTATACATGCCACTCACTTGAACACGTTTAACATATACATGTCAATACTCCAAGGGTAAAGGCTTGATAGTGTAATGCTGCCTCCGGCGATCTCCAACCCCGAGCTGACCTATCAAAACTAAAAGAAATGGAAAGGAGGAGTAAGCTTTATGCTTAGTAAGTCCATATGAAAATAATAAGCATTATAATAACATGTTTCCTTAGGTAAAACAACTATAATTATGTTTTTATTCATATTCTGGTCAAGCTGTCTACTCGAGTTATAGTCAATAAATTATTTATAACTTGAGCTACAAAATTCCAAATTAATATATGTTAATTTTTACAGAAACTAGACTCATATCTCTTCTTATCATAAAATTTTTAGAATTTTTGGTCTAGCCAATAAGTACAGTTTATTATTCAAAGTCTCCCTTGTTTTGCTATTTGACAGCTTCAACCTTTCTTCATTAAAATTAATTTATCTCCTAGTACGAGACTCAGTTAATGTTTCTGTCTCTTTCTCCTAAAATTAGACTCATTAAGAATTT
The DNA here is from genome assembly GCF_025698485.1 of Gossypium arboreum. Taxonomy (NCBI): domain Eukaryota; kingdom Viridiplantae; phylum Streptophyta; class Magnoliopsida; order Malvales; family Malvaceae; genus Gossypium; species Gossypium arboreum. Next base: position 114,408,401 of record NC_069075.1, on the reverse strand, counting down.
TATTCATATGAATTTTAACTCATAATTATTCTTGTACAATTTCTAGTGATTTTACAAAGTTGAGACAGGGGAGTATGGAATCACTCCAACTCTGTCTAACAAGAATTCAAATATCTCATGATACAGAATCTTTTGCTTACACCATTTCCTTTATGTGAAACTAGACTCATTAAGCTTTAATTTCATATTTTATTCAGTCTTTAATTCAATTTCCATGATTTTTAGTGAATTTTCAAAGTCAAACCAATGCTGCTATACCAAATCTGTCTTAGTGCAACAAGATAATAACCATCACCATTTGTCATAGAAATTATTCTCATAAATATCATTCGTTCATTTACACCATCTTCATAAGTCCATTTCATTTCACATGTCAAGCACGTGTTCATGGGTTTCAAGTACTTACCTGTGCTATCATTTAGCACCGCACTCGTCCAAACATGACAACTCACATGTATCATAATATTATCATATAACATACATTATGTATCATGGCAAGAACCTTTTATTTCATTTCTCATATTAATCTCGTTGAATTTTTCGGAATCTCGATGGATATCCCATTCACCTTCAATTCATACAAGTGATCATTTCATATACGCACTCCTACGAACCTGACATCTTACGGTAGGATTACCAGTCCAGGCTAAATCCCCCGTAATATAAACTCATGGAGTGATGTCGGGATTACCAGTCCAGGCTAAATCCATTGTAATGACAAGCACTCTCAATGAGCTCGGATCTGAATTACCAGTCCAGGCTAAATTCAGACCCTAATCGGATTACCCGTCTGGGCTAAATCCGTTTACACATATTCTTCGGGAGGCTCGATCACTTAAGGAATACCCATCCAGGCTATATCCTTTCTATATTTGAGATAAATGGATTACCCGTCTGGGCTAAATCCTTTTCTGCAACACATGCAGGATCTCAAGTCATGTAAGCCATGGTTTATCCATCGAATTTCCCTTTTTATTCAACTGAGATTCTTCTATTTTCATCAAGTATCTCATTATGCATAGCTGCTCATGCCATGTACATCTAATTCAACACATTTCCATGTTTATTTAGACATTAGTCCATAAGATAAACATGGTATTACATATAATTATAATTTGACATTTGTTACAATATATAATCTTCATATAAACTAAATAAATATCCATCACCCAATGTTAACACATCAATTTAAGTTCAAGTATGAACAATAATAATATCATTGCATTTTCATTGACATATGAACTTACCTCGGTCTCGAGTACGACTATTTATTTCGAGTTTGTGCTTAACCTTGTTCAACCTTGTTCTAAGTCTGAATCTTGTTTTCCTTGATCTATAATATCACATTTAGCCTACTAATTAGTCACATTATTCATAGGGTCCATAAATCATATTTCTACAAATTTGCATTTTGACCCTTAAACTTTTGAATATTTTCACTTTTTCCCCAATGCCCGGAAATTAAACTTCATCCTATTTTCTTCTGTTTTATGAGATGCTGATCATTTTTCATAACTATGACAGCCCCAATTTCCACTAAATCACCCATTTATGACCAATTCTACAACTTTTACGAAACGGTCCTTTCGGACGTTTTCATCGAAAACCGCTTAGTAAAAGTCATTTATTAAACACCCAACACTCATTTTATACCATTAGACATCAAAATGCATGCATATTACTCATGGGTAAATTTTTAAACATAAACCCTAGCTCAAAATAATGGTAGAAATAGCTAGAACATGTTACTGGGATTTCAAAAATGTAAAGAACTTTAAAAACGGGGCTCGGGATCACTTACAAATGAGCTTGGAAGCTTGAACCAAACCCTAACCATGGCTTCCATGGGCGTTTCGGCTGGTACATGGAGAAGATGACCAAATTTTGGCTATTTTGGCTTTTTAATTCATTTAATTATTAGTTTACCAAAATGCCCCTAACTTAAAAATGTTTTATTACACCCATTTCATGTCTATTTTTGTCCAAAAATTAACTAATGGTCTAATTACCATTTAAGGACCTCCCATTTAAAATTTCATAACAATTTGACACCTCTAACATGTAGAACTCAACTTTTGCACTTTTACAATTTAGTCCTTTTGACCAAATTGAGTGTCCAAACGTTGAAATTTTCGAACGAAATTTTCACAAAATCATTCCGTTAAATAGTAGAACATAAAAATATAATAAAAATAAATTTTATTACGTTGAATTTGTGGTCCTGAAACCACTCTTCTGACTAGGCCTTAATTCAGGATGTTACAATTAGTTAAGTTTATGGACAAAAATGGACATGATTAGGTGAAATTTTAAAGGCATTAAGGGCATTTTGGTCATTTGGTTATTAAATGAATTAAAAAGGGAAAATATAGCTGAAATTTTGTCCATCTTCTTCACCATAGCCGAAATTTTCAAGCTCTCCATAGCTAGGGTTTGTTCAACTTTCAAACTTGATTGTAAGTACATCTTAGCCCCATTTTTAATGCTCTTTATGTTTTTGAAGTCGTATTCACCCGATATTTTTATTTCTACCATTGTTTTGAAGTAGGGTTCATGTTTAAAATTTTACCCATGCATGGCATGCATGTGTTTTGATTTTTTATGGTAGAAAATGAAAGTTTGATGTATAATAAACAACTTTTACTAGGTGATTTTTTATGGAAATGCATAAAAGCACCTATTTGTGAAAAGTTGTAAAATGGGTAGTAAAAATCTGATTTAATGGAAATGTGCCTGATATGAGCATGTATATGGTTCAGCTAGGCTTGAGTTACTAAGAAATTGAACACATTTCATTTTACGAGCCTAGGGACTAAAATGTAAAATGTTAAAAAGTTAGGGACAAAATGGTAATTTTGTCTAGGATGCAAATTAATATAAATGTATGTGTAAAACAATGAATTGATAGTTGAATTTGCTTATATAGACTCAGAAAAATAGATTATGGAACTAGATCGAGGAAAATGAAAGGTCTCGGAATAGTTGAGTTCGAATACGAACCATTCTCAAGGTAAGTTTGTGTAATTTAATTTGGTATGTTATTATGTTTTAATTGAATTGTGTGATTGAGATAATATATATGTAATGATACACACTATGAAATAATCATAAGATGGAACACATGAATAAAATGTCATTGTCCCTGTTGAGCATTGTATTTCGATGGATTATAATAATTTCCTTGAACTGAACAAAAATAATATAGAAAGGATTTAGCCCTGACGAGTAATCCTGAGCTACACTTTCTTGAGCAAATGTTATGAAATGGATTTAGCCCAGATGGGTAATCCATAGTAGGCTCATTAGAGCTAACGTTATCGAAGGGATTTAGCCTAGACTGGTAATCCTGAATAAGCTCTTGAGAGTGAAATCTAAAGATGAGATTTAGCTTGGACTGGTAATCCTATTATATAAATGAGGCTTCAGAGTGTGCTCTATGAATATGTGCTCAAGGAGCATTCTGGATGTAAACTGACAGACGATTGACATGTATACCTCGAGTATACTACCTGAGTCTCCATCGAGATTTACAATAGTTCAATGAAAAGAAATCGTAAAAAATGAAAATTGTGAAATGATATGAAAATTTATATTATGGTGAGCTCATCTATGTTGGTTTGAATATTTCATGACGTGTATGACTAACTTGTTTAATGAGCGAATGTATTTAGGTAACTTGTCAAAATTATTGATGGAATAAATGCGCATGTATGCTTATCTGAACAATTATGACCGGTAAGTTTTCTTTCTATTTCGCGAACTTACTAAGCATGAAAAATGCTTACCTCGTTTTACCTTTCCTTGTTTTATAGTGCTCGTAAAGCTCATGAAGGTTGGAGGATTCGATTGGAGCAAGATCACACTATCCACAAATCTCCTTTTGGTATAGCTGAATGATTCATTTTGGTATAATAGCATGTATAAGCTATTTGGCATAGATAAAGGCTTGTACGTAATATTTTGTGACTTAGCCATTGGAATGGCTAAGGATGTTCAAGTGGTGCATGTATGATGTTAATGTATGTCCAAATTCTTAAGTGTCAAGTATGGTTGATGATACATTTTGTAAATGGCTATTTAAAAATGGCTAATATTGGTTTAAGTTTATATGCATATGATGATGTCTTTCATGGATGTGGAAATTGCATGGTATGAGTTAATAAGTATGAAAATGATGTGTGGATCCCTTGGTTGTGGTTGAATTGGTTGTATGTTTATACTTGGAATGGTATTACATGTTGTTGTGTAGGTTGTGCATGGAAGGGTGGCAAAAAGGCTTGGTAAATGGCCTTATATTTGTCCACATGGGTAGACATACGGGCATGTGTCTAGGTCATGTGTGACACACGGCTTGCCTGATAGGCGTGTGTTTCGGTCGTGTGTCCCCTGCACCTTAATTGATACAAAATAGAATGCTTAGTATCGAGCACATAGGCACAGACACGAGTGTGTGTCTCAGCCGTGTGGACGGCACAGCCTTGAACACGGGCGTGTGCCCTAGTCGTGTGAAGTCTGCACTTATTTTATGAAGAATTATGAAAATTTATTCGACCACATGGCCTAAGCACACGGGCATGTGCCTTTTGTCATGTGACTTCAATTTGTTGATGACGTCATAGACAGAGAGTTACACGGGTTAGGGACACGGGCGTGTGTGACCACACGGCCTGCCCACACGGGCGTGTGACCTCTGTTTTAGTGAAAAATTTTCTAAGCGTTGTAGAATTTTCTAAAGTTCTCGATTTAGTCCCGACCCACTTTCAGTGTATGTTTTGATCCTCGTAGGCTCGTTTTAGGGACGAAATGTATGTTTATAAAGAGTTATAAATTTGAGTGGAAATTTGTGTCTCTATTTTGAATGTTTGTTTGAATTTAAGTTCGGTAATGCCTCGTACCCTGTTCTGGCGTCGAATACGGGTAAGGGGTGTTACACGCATCTCTTGATCATTTGACCTGCACACTTTTTAAACAAATATGGTTCTTCCTAGAAATAGTACTTCACATCATGAATTTTTTTTTCTTTTGATAATATGTCTTATCAATCGGCATCAAACCACAAGCTAAATAGTTAGCAATATCAGCAAACCAAGGGGTATTATGGACATGATTTATGATAAACCATCAATTATACATATTTTTACCCCATGTTTAATGCATTTTATGGATGATTTCCCATTAGAATTGGTGAATTTGGTGCTTCTAATGCTTTAATTTCATGTTTTATACTTAGGAGAGCATAGGAGAGTGAAAGGAACGAGAAACGGGCCAAAAACGGAGAAAATGGGCCAAGGTACGAAATCAACATGGCCTGGACCTCCTCACACGGGTAGACCACACGGTCGTGTCAATTTAGCAGGCTTGAGCATGGCCTGAAGTAATCGAACACGGGCGTGTGCCACGGGAGAAGGCTAATTTTGAGGGCTTCTAGGCATTCCAAAGCCTATAAATACATCCTAGAGAAGGAAGAAAAGGGAGCGGAGAAGGGGGAGTAAGGAATTACTCCAAGGAAGCCGATTGATCTATCTTAGAAGCCGGATTCATCATCAAGACTGAAGATCTCTCCTCAATTTTCCTTCAGGAGTTTTGGGTTTTCTTTATGTTTTGTATTCTTTATTCTTCTGAGATGTTTTGTTATTTAGTTATGAATTAAAAACCCCTAAATACCTAAGGGGAATGAAACCTAAGACGAATCTTGTTATTATTTTCTGAATCATATGATAAATATTTAACTTGTTCTTAATTATGTGTTCTTAATTCTTGTTTTGATATCCCAGGATACTGATTCAAGACATGCTCTTATTCAGAGGAGGTATAGACCCTGTCTAAGAGTACATTTGTCATAATTAAGCAGAGTTGATTGCGCGCCTAGACATAGGGTGACAAGATTTTGCCGGTTCGGGTGAAACCTAATAAGGGGATCCATAGATCGAGTTAATGCAACCCAAGAGTGTTAATTAGAGAAAAGTCTCGGTTATTCAATCTAGGGATTAGACGTTATTAGTCTTGAATAGGGATAATAACATAACTTAGGGATCTCTAAGGAACAAGTTAAATGAATAAATCGTCCGATTCGGAGCCATAATAACAAGTAAAGTCTAGGTGGATTTTTCCTTAGGTATTGTCTTAAGTCAATCGATTTTTCCCAAAAGCAATTCCCCAATTATTTTCTCTGTGCGTTCTTAGTTTAGGTAATTAGTTAATTAAAACAAAAACCTCTTTACTCTTAGGCTAGATAATAAAAAGATAGTCATTACTAGTACTTTTAGTTCCTTTGGGTTCGACAATCCGGTCTTGCTAAAACTATACTACTGTTCGATAGGTACACTTGCCTACATCGCAATAATAGTTAGTTTAAAAACGAGTAATTATAAATATTTAAAATCTATCACGAAATCACGCGATCAAGTTTTTGGTGCCGTTGCCGGCGAACTAAGATATTAGGAACGCTCAATTTTTATTACTTTAGCCATTTATTTTTCTTGCAATTTAATTTAATTTAATTTTATTATTATTATTTTGTTAACCTACTCTTTCTTTCTCTTGGTAGGTTTTTATAGTTTATGACTAGAAGAAACCCGTCGGGACCATTACTTTTTGACGAAGAAATCGATTGTACAGTTCGTAGAAACCAAAGAGAAATAAGGCACAGCTTAAGATACACAGAGAACGAGCAAGAAGATGATACTCAACCTCCAACCGAAGTGATGGCTGAAAACCAAGGCAATCAGTTATCTCCTACAATTGCGGTTAATCAAAATCCTGCTCCATGCACTATGTATGATTATGCTAAACCTTCTTTAACAGGAACTGAATCAAGCATAGTTAGACCTGCTGTAGCTGCAAATACTTTTGAATTAAAACCTAACACTATTCAAATGATACAACAATTTGTTCAGTTTGATGGTTTGCAGGATGAGGATCCCAACGCTCATTTAGCCAACTTCTTAGAACTATGCGATACATTTAAAATTAATGGTGTTTCTGATGATGCCATATGTCTTCGGTTGTTTCCCTTTTCATTGAGGAACAAAGCTAAATAGTGATTGAACTCATTACCACGAGGGTCAATTACTACTTGGGAACAAATGACCGAAAAATTTTTAGTAAAATATTTTCCGCCGGCTAAAACGGCTAAATTATGTAATGATATCTCTTCTTTTGTACAGATGGATTTAGAAACACTCTACGATGTATGGGAGAGATACAAGGACCTTCTGAGAAGGTGCCCTCACCATGGGTTACCGCTTTGACTCCAAGTACAAACATTTCACAGAGGTTTAAATCCTTCGACTCGGCAAATGGTTGACGCACCGACGGGCGGAACCATCAACAATAAAACACCGGAAGATGCCTATGAGTTTATAGAGGAGATGCCACTGAATAACTATCAGTGGCAACTAATGAGAACAAAGCCAACGAAAAAAGCCGACATTTATAACGTCGATTCAGTCACCATGCTCTCTAATCAGGTAGAACTCTTGAATAAAAAGATTGAAGGTTTTCTTAGTTCTTCACAGGTTCACTCAGTAATACAGTACGAAGCAAGTAGCGGTGGAACAAACCATCCAGAATACCAACCTTATGGCCACAGCATGGATAACGAGCAATTAAACTACATGGGTAATAATCCTCGACCTCAAAACAATCCTTATAGTAACACTTATAATGCAGGTTGGAGGAACCACCCCAATTTCTCGTGGGGCAGTCAAGGAAATCAAATACCACAACATCTTCCGGGCTACCAACAACCACCCTACCAACAGGAAAAGATGCCAAACCTTGAAGAGATGCTCTCAAAGTTTATATCAGTGTCAGAAACCCATTTTTAGAACACCGAGACAGCACTTAAAAATCAACAAGCATCGATCCAAAGCCTCGAAACTTAGATAGGCCAGCTTTCCAAACTAATCTCCTAACGAACACAAGGTAGTTTGCCAAGTAATACTGAACCTAACCCAAGGGAACAACTCAATGCAATTAATATTTAAGATGAAGGAGTCGTTGAGCCTGAACCAGAACCGAGGCAAGAAACTGTGGTAAGCAAAGGTCAAGGTGATGTAGATCAAAATACAAATAAACTAGTAACTGTCGAATATAAACCTCGTGTGCCATACCCCAACGTGACAAGGAAAGAACACTTAGATGAACAATTTGGTAAATTCCTTAAACTCTTAAAAAAATTACATATTAACTTACCGTTTATTGAAGCTCTATCGTAGATGCCAAATACAATGAAATTTTTAAAGGAGCTTTTAGCAAATAAGTGGAAGTTGGACGAGGAGTCGCATGTGGAGCTGAACGCAGTTTGCTCGGCCATTCTCCAAAATAAACTGCCCAACAAACTAAAAGACCCAGAGAGCTTTACTATTCCTTGCTTAATTGGTAGTTTAGATGTTAATCATGCATTAGCTGATCTAGGGGCTAGTATCAACGTCATGCCTTACAAAATGTTTAAGCAACTAGGTCTCAGGTAACCCAAACAGACTAAGATGAGCATTCAATTAGCAGATAAAAATATAAGATTCCCTAGAGGTATTATTGAAGATGTGCTAGTTAAAGTTGATAAATTTATATTTTCCGTTGACTTTATTGTTCTAGACATAGAAGAGGATAGCAACACTCCCTTAATTCTAGGAAGGCCCTTTTTAGCAACTCCTAAAACCATCATTGATGTTGGCACAGGTGAACTCACACTACTGGTGGGAGACGAAACAATCACCCTTCAAGCTCACAATTCTGGCAACATATCAGGAATTTAAGGTGATCATTTAAACCATTCTACTAAAACTGACAATATGGTGCAACCTATTTTTGCAAAAAATGAGTTTGAAGGAAGCACATGAGTCATTCTCAAGCACCAGTAGAGGACCTATTTAGGAAGATCGAAGATTACAAATTGAGGAACTCGATGAATGGCGGACACACAAACCAAGAACACCCGACAAACTAAAACTACGCCAAAACGAGCCCGATACCTCTCCAAATCAACTTAAGGTTGGTGATAAGGTCTTATTAGATGCCTCAGATCCCTACATTGTCACTACCACACTGAATCAGGAAATCCCTCTTACGGTACTCAGTAGTTTTCCATTCGGTATGGTGGAGGTGAGTCATCCCAAGTTCGGCACTTTTAAGGTAAACAACACCCGATTAAAACCTTATTTTGATGAGATTGATAGCAGGAATGAGGAGTATAAACTCCTCAAATCACCATGACCATTGACTGGAGAGGTAAGTCGAGCTTAGACTATAAATAAGTGCTTCTCGGGAGGCAACCCGAGCACTAAAAATATTAATTTCTTTAAATTTTGGTATTTAACTCCTAACTTATTAATAGAAATCTTGAATACAGGTGTTTCCACAGAGACACGGCCAAGCACACGGGTGTGCTTAAGGTCGTGTGCAAACAGGGCAAAAGATTTCCCCAACACGGGCTATGATTAAATGCCACGGCCGTGCGATATAGCCGTGGTTAAGCCTTCCAAAACAACACGGGCGTGCGACACGCTCGTGTGGAAGAATCATGGGCAAACCTGTTAAAACAACACGGGCATTCGACACGCCCGTGGTCGAACTTGTTAAATTAACACGGGCGTGGGGCTTGCACACACGGGTGTAGGAGAAGCGAACGAAGCTAGACACAGCCGTGTAAAGCCACACACCCGAGGAACACAGGCGTGTACTAAATCTCAGACGCACCCAAATTTGAAATTCGCGAATCATACGGGCTGAAATTGGGGAACACGGGCGTGTGCCCTGGCCGTGTGGCCCAAAATTTATAAATACCCTACACTATTCACTTTCTTCCCCATTCAAAAACCCTAACCCTAGCCGCTGCAACTCCACACGGCCTCCCTGCCACGCCTGTGCGCCGCTTCCCACTTCATTTTTGACGCCCAATCTCTTTCCCTTAGCGTTTGTTTACTCCTTTCACTTCTATTGTACTTATTTCTAATGCTTATTATCAACATAAACTTCATATGTTTTGAACTATTTTTCATTTTTCTATCATTTAATTTGCATTCTTAGGTTAGTTATCATACATTTTGTGTTAAATCAAGCTAGTAGGAACACCTCATACCCACGACATTACTATGTTTATTCTCATGCTATTACAATGCCAATGTCTATCATTTAATTTAAATTCCTAAGTTAGTTATCATACATCCCATGTTAAATTGAGTTTAGGCAAACCTCATACCAATTACATTTCTATTCTCATTCTTATTTTTATTGTGGTTGAGTTTGCCTCATATTAATAGTATTGGCTGAAATAATTAGTTCCAAATTCATGCCTTTTATTTTTTTCGAATTCGTTTACCTATTATTATTATTCTTTATATTACATGCTTTTGATGTCGTCTTCACGAGGAAAGAAAACCGCCATACTTGCCTCAAAGAAGAGGAAATGAGCGTCCTCTTCAACGGGTCCAGCCGCAGAATTTCGTCACCTCTCCTATAGTTCCGTCGAGGGCCCCAGGAAGAACTGTTCCAAATACTTTGGGCCCAACCTTTAATTGTGGGTCGCTGCATCGACTGGGCTGCTGTAGAACAGGTTCAGTTGGCTGATTCGATTCGAGCCCTCCTAACCACCGACCTTTGGGAGCTATTCTTTGGGATTATCGAGTCGACATACCTTGAGCTCACGGTGGAACTATGCTCAACGTTCCATCTTCAGACCGTAATGACGTACTACGATGATCCCGGCACGGTTCAATTTCGCCTAGGCGGATTAATCCGCCAGCTAAGCATCCCAGAGTTTGGTGCTGCACTAGGCTTATATACGGAGGAGTTCAATGAGAAGAATGAACTACATGCTCTCAATCGCCACATACATTTCTCTCACTCGAAGTGCTGGCACATTTTGGCCCCTAGCACGGCCTCCTACAATCCTAGCCGCTCCAAGGCATCAGTTCTCCCACCATCCCTGAGGTACTTACACGCTATTTTAGCCCATACGATTATAGGGAGGCGAGAGAGCACTGGCGTCATCAACACCCACAACATCTACTTCTTATGGTACATGTCGCAAGGGCATGTCATCGACCTCGCCTATTTCATCGCCCTTGTGATTCAGCACTAGACGGAGCGGCATCGGAAGGGGGTCATCTCCATTGGCCACTACATGACGCGACTGGCGTGACACTTTGGGCTCCTCAACACCGCGGCCCAAGAATCATCCCTCACCCTCATTGGCCAGATGTCTCCACAAGGCATCTTGAGCATGCTTAGCATGAGGATGATCGAGAGGCGCTGAGGAACCTACCCTCCCCAGTATCGTCTCGCCCAATCTACTGAGGAGGAGGCCTACGAGGACATTCCTGATGAAGTCCCCCCACAGCACGAGGACCCACCGACTTAGCCACCACCACCCTCTCGTCCAGTTCATGCGGCGGCTTCATATGCTGACATCTCTGAGCGCCTCACTCGATTCGAGCAATAGTTTTTTCAACGATTTGACAACATTGATGCTACTCTACAGCAGATTTGTCAGCACCTCCATATCTCATCGCCAGTCCCACTTCACGAACCATCCAGCGATGAAGGTGTTTAAAAATATTTACTTATTATTTTATGTTTTTAATTTTTACTGAAACTACTTTTTATTTTTATTAGATTTTAGAAATTTTATTTTTAATTATTAATTTCAGTTATTTCTTTTTGAGTAATTATTCTTCCTAATATTCCTTAAAAAGTTCCTGATTTTATCACAGTTCTATAAAGCTCTTAAGCTCATCATCACATAGGAACTAAACCTCCACCGGGAAAGGTTCTCTACGACTGCCATGTCCTGCTCGCCCACGACCATAGCTACCACTAGAGATAATATCCTTTTAGCGCAGGACTTTTGGCCTAATGAACCTCTACGACCGCCGGAGTATCCTCCTCCACTCTCGAACCAATTCCTCTCCAGAACTCCAGTTCGAGGAATTCATCATACAGGAAGTTTCACTTCTCTCCCTATCTTATTTTTACACTCTAATATCTATCTTTGTACATTGAGGGCAATGTACATCTTAAGTGTGGAGGGGGGTATTTATTTCATTATCAGAAAAATCCCTAAATGATTGCCTTGTTCTCTTGAAAAGCTTTCATTTCATATTTAGGATAAATTTTAATTGATTTATGATTTTTATTGATATATCTTGAATTAAAACATAGACCTTTATGCATTGATTGTTTAAACTTTAAGACATTAGAGAATCAAGCATGATGAGTTGATTTTTAAGAATTTAAAATTATTGGTTGTTTCCCCAAGTCTAGGTATTACTTTGAATTTGAATTCACGAGTCTAAACATCAAAAAGCCATAATTTTTGTGAGATTTTTGAGCCTTTTGAGCATCTATTAATCCTTCCATGCTCACTTTTATTATTGCTTTAAGTGCGTCAGTATTGAACTGTTATTCTAGAACTTGCTCGATTATGCATGTCAAGACCACACCATTTGATTTGATATATCAAAATGATTAAGGCACCTAGGATTAACCCACTCATGCCATGAAAAGCCTACCTCCACGATTAACCCTTAGTAAACCCATTTGAGTCTAACAAGCCATTCCTTGTAGTAAACTCAATATTAACCTTTAACCCATTATTGTTAAAATCCCCTAAATTAATCCCTATTTTTATCGAGATTTGAGTTGAATGGATTGCTTAGCTATGTTTTGTTCTTAATAGTTAGTCTATATTATTTTAACTTGTTCTTAAAAAAAAATGTATACATATTATTAGTGATCTTCTATTTGTAAGCTTCAAAAGTTAAATTCCATAGTCTGAGAAGAAGCTCTGTTGTACGCAAGTAATGATTAACTCTTTTTCTAGTTAGGTAATTTTTCAATTCAATCTTGATTCTAACCCTTTCTTTCAGCTTGTGACCACACCCCCTAACCAAGCCTCATTACAACCCTCTAAAGACCTTTTGATTGATGTATCATCTTAAATTATAGTAGTGGAGATTTGATTTTCATGCAAACCTATGGTAATGACTTTTCATTATTGACTATTGAGTGCTTCATGTATTGTCCTTAAACACCCCAAGTGATTTGAGTGAATCTTTAGTGAGGATGTGAAACTCTGTGATATTCTGAATTAAGGGTAATTACTTAGATACGGAGAGACACCTATGTTTGCATGATTAAATACTCAACTTGGAATGTTTGAAATGTTTATGTTCTTTTAGTTGAATTCTCAATGTATGATTACCTATGGATTATTCTGAGATATTATCGATAGAAATTATAAGTTGAGAAGAATTTATTTTGATTATGAGTTGAGAATTTTGCTTGAGGACAAGCAAATGCTTAAATGTGGGGGTATTTGATAAACCATCAATTATACATATTTTTACCCCATGTTTAATGCATTTTATGGATGATTTCTCATTAGAATTGGTGAATTCAATGCTCCTAATGCTTTAATTTCTTATTTTATACTTAGGAGAGCATAAGAGAGCGAAAGGAACGAGAAACGGGCCAAAAATGGAGAAAATAGGCCAAGGTAAGAAATCAACACAGCCTGGACCTCCTCACACGGGTAGACCACACGGCCGTGTCAATTTCGCAGGCTCGAGCACGGCCTGAAGTAATTGAACATGGGCGTGTCCCACGGGCGTGTCCCTACCGAGCCCAAGTTGAGTCCAATTCGGAAAAAGGCTAATTTTAAAGGCTTCTAGGAATTCCAAAGCCTAAAAATACACCCTAGAGAAGGAAGAAAATGGAGCGGAGAAGGGGGAGTATGAAATTACTCCAAGGAAGCTGATTGATCCATCTTAGAAGCCGAATTCATCATCAAGACAGAAGATCTCTCCTCAATTTTCCTTCAGGAGTCTTGGGTTTTCTTTATGTTTTGTATTCTTTATTCTTCTGAGATGTTTTCTTATTTAGTTATGAGCTAAAAACCCCTAAATACCTAAGGGGAATGAAACCTAAGACGAATCTTGTTATTATTTTCTGAGTCCTATGATAAATATTTAACTTGTTCTTAATTATGTGTTCTTAATTCTTGTTTTGATATCCCAGGATACTGATTCAAGACATGCTCTTATTCAGATGAGGAATAGACCCTGTCTAAGAGTACATTTGTCATAATTAAGCGGAGTTGATTGTGCACCTAGACATAGGGTGACAAGATTTTTCCGGATTAGGGTGAAACCTAATAAGGGGATCCATAAATCGAGTTAATGCAACCCAAGAGTGTTAATTAGAGAAAAGTCTCGATTTTTCAATCTAGGGATTAAACGTTATTAGTCTCGAATAGGGATGATAACATAACTTAGGGATCTCTACGGAACAAGTTGAATGAATAAATCGTCCGATTCGGAGCCAGAATAACAAGTAAAGTCTAGGTGGATTTTTCCTTAGGTATTGTCTTAAGTCAATCAATTTTTCCCAAAAGCAATTCCCCAATTATTTTCTCTGTGCGTTCTTAGTTTAGATAATTAGTTAATTGAAATAAAAACCTCTTTATTCTTAGGCTAGATAATAAAAAGACAGTAATTACTAGTACTTTTAGTTCCTTTGGGTTGACAATCCGGTCTTGCTAAAACTATACTACTGTTCGATAGGTACACTTGCCTACACTGCAATAATAGTTAGTTTAAGAATGAGTAATTATAAATATTTAAAACCTATCACGAAATCACGCGATCAATTTACCTTCAATATGTGTTTATCTGGAAATGTCTCCTGAATTGGTATAAGTGGTGAATTCCCTTCTTGTGGCTCCAATTCGGACAAGTGATCTGCTACTTGATTTCCCTTTCGATCTTGAATTTCTAGATTGAACTCTTGAGGTAGAAGTACCCACTGGATCAGTCTCGGCTTAGCATCTTTCTTGGCAAGTAAATACTTAATTGTCGAGTGGTCCGTATAGACAGTCACCTTGGTACCTACAAGATAAGATCGAAACTTGTCAAAAGCAAATACAATAGCAAATAACTCTTTCTCTATTACCGTATAATTCAGTTGAGCTCCTATCAGAGTCTGACTTGCGTAGTAGATGGGATGAGAAACTTTATTCCTTCGCTAGCCCATCACAGCTCCTATCACAAAGTCACTTGCGACACACATCAGTTCAAATGGGTGCCGAAGCTAGTCGACCATTCAAATCTTTAAAAGCTCTTAAGAACTCATAAAATTTGAAGATCGTGTCTTTCTCCAATAATTTGCATAAGGGTTTCGCAATTTTGGAGAAGTCTTTGATAAATCTTCGATAAAAACTAGCCTGGCCCAAAAAGTTTCTAACACCTTTTACAGATGTTGGAGGTGGGAGTTTCTCAATAACATCTACCTTTGCTTTATCTACCTCAATTCCATGTCTTGTTATCCAATGCCCTAGAACAATACCTTCTCGTACCATGAAATGACACTTTTCCCAATTGAGTACGAGGTTTGTTTTTTTGCTTCGCCTTAGTACCTTGGCTAGATTGGCTAGGCAATCATCATATGTATCTTTGAATATTGAAAAATCATCCATAAACACTTCCAAATATTTCTCAACCATGTCAGTAAAAATAGACATCATACATTTTTGAAATGTAGTAGGTGCATTACATAAACCGAATGACATGCACCTAAATGCAAATGTACCGTACGGGCAGGTGAATGTTGTCTTGTGTTGATCTTCTGGTGCTACTGTAATCTGATTGTACCCCGAGTATCCATCAAGAAAACAATAATAGTCTCACCTCGCGAGTCTATCCAGCATTTGGTCTAAAAATGACAAAGGAGAGTGATCTTTCCTAGTCGCCTTGTTTAGCTTCTAGTAATTGATGCAAATTCTCCATCTCGTAACCGTTCTAGTCAGTATCAACTTGTTATTCTCGTTTTCAATAATCGTGATACCTCCTTTCTTCAGTACGCATTGGACCGGACTTACCCATGAACTATCAGAGATAGGGTAGATTATATCCGCATCTAACCACATGATGATTTCTTTCTTGACTACGTCCTTCATGATGGGGTTCAGTCTTCGTTGTCCATCAATTGTCCCTTTTTCACCATTTTCCAGGATAATCTTGTACATGCATAAAGAGGGACTAATTTTGTGGATATCGGCTATGGTCCATCTGATAGCCTTCTTGAATTGTTTCAATACAAGGATTAGTTTCTCTTCTTGCTCACTGGTTAATTCTGCTGAAACAATCATAGGCAAAGTAGAAGAGTTACCTAAATAAACATATTTCAAATGTGAAGGAAGTACCTTGAGTTCTAGTTTAAGTGGCTCCTCGATTGACGCTTTTGGTTGGGCATAATCTCTATTCTCTAACTCCAAAGATTCAAAATAGGATTATGGATTAAATCCCCTTTGATTAGCTTCTAGCAAAGCTAAGTATTCATCCTCCTCTTCATCATTTTGAGGGTCTGATGTTAAGATTTGTTCTAATGGGTCCTCAACATAGTTGAGTTCCTTCTCCACGATTAAATCCTCTAAATCGGACACTGCAGAAAAATCATCAATTGTGTCAAGAAATCGCTGTAATACCCCAAACCCGACCCAGACATTACGGCCGAATTTGATGTGTCACATTGAAGCATTACTGTATAGGTCATGTCTTATCTAAAATCTTTCTTAGTGATTTAAGGGTATTTTCGTTATAGATTAAAGTGAAT
This sequence comes from Gossypium arboreum, assembly GCF_025698485.1. NCBI lineage: Eukaryota > Viridiplantae > Streptophyta > Magnoliopsida > Malvales > Malvaceae > Gossypium > Gossypium arboreum. Next base: position 114,391,790 of record NC_069075.1, on the reverse strand, counting down.
GGAAGCTGTGCACCAGGTAGGATGCCGAAAAAAGAGGAGGTGAGTCTATTAGACTACCAAGCTCTCCACAGATCCACTCCTAGACATGCACACAACCATTGCCACACTTTAACTAAATGATTGTTCAGGAAAAACCATTTCATTTTAAGCCTTTGAAAACTCTTATTAATTTTTGAAAACGTTTTCATTTCGGAAGCTTTTTCTTGTTTCATGATATTTTGAAATCAAGTAATCTCTTTTAAAAACGCGCCCTAGAGCTATTCAATTTCAAACATTTAAATCTATATCATACCTAAGCTAATAATCATACTAAAGCAATTAAAAATAATTAAAGCGGCCTTATTACAACTTAAAACCTAAAGCAATTAAAGTAAATGAAACTAATCTAGTCATAAGAAGGAAATTGAGCTTGCAAAACATGTGGCCACTTCAAATCCCTCTCACTCCAAGTCCACTATGGTTGGGGTTACCCGCAGATAAAATTAAGGGTGAGTTTGGAAAACTCGATGTAAAATAACCCAACCATAGTCCGAGATCGATTCAAACCACGAAACAGATTAAGTTGGGCCTTAGCCCTATCTGAGTCGAATGAAGCCCACAGCCCATAATGTAAAATGTAAGATATATCTTGTATGCAAAAAACCCAACCCATATCCATCCGTATACACCCCCATGCCAACCTTACACTATGTGGGGAGACTACTCGACCCACCCATCCGCTACACGTTACAAAATTTGCAACATGGCTGCCAGAACAGATATTGTGACAGAGTCACCAGATACAGATATTGTAGCAGAGTCACCAGAAACAGATATTTCTAGCAGAGCCACCAGATCAGATATTTGTGGCAGAGCCACCAGAACGCTTCCTCCATCAATATAACCCATATCCCATGCAACATATATATATTTCATGGCATACAATAAACAAAATCAGAATATCATGCATTTCAGTCAAAATTAACCCTAGGGGTATAATGGTAATTTTGCACCTAGAGGTAGAATGGTAATTTTCATACTTAGGGGTATTTTAGTAAATTTAACTATTTTAGGGTTTACACTCATATTACAGCCATTAACACAGTAACAGAAATACTTACCGAGCATTTTTACCGAATTGGGCTCGTTGGCCCATTAACCCGATTTTGGCCCATTAAGCCCAAATATATCGAAGTGCATGAAATTGAACACTCTGCAATCATACCGCTTGTGATTACCAAAATTAACAACCAAACCATCTCACGAGCGCTCGCACACTCGCAAGTTCACAAAATGCCGGCTTTTCGGCATTTCGGCTTTTCGGCTTTTGCCGATCTAGTCTATGAGTGGGTGTCGTTTACACACCTGATTTGTGACAACTGCTACCGAAATCTCCCATGATATCGTAAAATCATCACTAGACATATCAGATCCAAAATACAATGGCAACCATCATAAACTTACTTACCATAATCGGCCATCAATACCTATGGCCCTTGAGATCCTACATTTGCCAAAACTAGAGACTAGATCTAGATCTAGTCGTTCCACTTGTCCAAGCCTTCAATAAGCTGCCTTTGGATCACACTAATACCAAAACAAATGAATTGTTACAACCCTAAGAGCCTTAAGCTCCAATCGACAGCCTCTATGCCTTTAGGGATTTCGGCTTTTCTAAAACCCGAAATAAAGAATAGATTTGAGTACCTACCTCAGGTTCTTTCAACCAAAACCATTCCAGTTCAGTTTCTACTCAGATCTGATGCAGATCCAGCCCTTAAACACTAGCAGAAATTGAATCTTAGAGATCTAAAGATTCAGCTATATGTCCCTAAAAACTATGGTGTTTTCTACTTTTGGAACTGTGAAGAGGAAGATGATTTGGTATGGTGGTTTTTGCAGTGGTATTGCTGACAGGGGTTGAGGTTTAGAGGATGTGAAAATTGGCTAAAAGAGATGAATAAAATTGTAACACCCCGAACGCGAGACCATCGCCGGTGTCGGACACGAGGGGTTAACGAGACAAATCCTCTTAAAGTACCGACCAATTTGGCATTTCCAGACAGGCTGGAAAACTGCGTCACCGTCGGCTTAAAAATCATATCTTGAGTTTCAAAACTCGGAAACTGATTTCGTAAATTTTCCCTGAATTTAGACTCATATATCCATCCATGGATTTATTTCTAGAATTTTTGGTCGAGCCAATTGGTACATTTTATTAGTTAAATTCACCCATGTTACAGGGGTCGACTACACTGACCTTCGTGCGTTTCAACTTGAATATCTCTCTGTACAGGGATTTAATACTGGCACCATTTGTTTCTAATGAAACTATACTCAAAATGGAATCTGCACATATAAAGCATGACTTCTAATTGTTTCTGGATAATTTATAGTAAATTTTCAAAGTCGCAACAGGGGACCCAGAAACCGTTCTGGCCCTGTCTCACGAGAACTTTAATATCTCTCTATATACTGTTCATATGATCGTTTCGTTACTTTCATATGAAAATAGACTCGTCAAGGTTCGTTTACATAACTTATTCACTATTTAATACCATTCCTACAAATTTTGGTGATTTTTCAAAACCACACCACTGCTGCTGCCAGCATCTGTTTTCAAGGTAACCTTTACCTATCTTGTGGTTTCCATGGGCCAACTATAATTTTGACAAGCATAGGTCCACATATGATCATACTTAGCCATTCCAATGGCTGATTATGTGACCAACACTCTCATTCCAAACCATAATCACATCATGAAACCAAATATAATTACAAGCACAAATGGTCAAATTCATAATCCACTTTTACGAACCATTTTCGCATGGCCGTACACATATACATCACAAGTACTTAAAAACAACCGAGGGGAGTCCTATACATGCCATATCCAAAGTTCAACTAAAAGAGTACCAAAAAGGGGGTTTGATAGTGTGGATGACTTCACTTCAATGATCCCGAATCCGATTGCTAACGAGCAAAATCTATAAAACAGAGAGCCAAAGCAACGGGGTAAGCATGTTTATGCTTAGTAAATCTCAAGCAATGAAATCGGCTTTAACTAAAGCATTACATTCACATAGCCAAATGAATCATTTCTTTAATACACATTCACATAATCGTACTTACTTCACACTTCATCAACATATACATTCACAAGATATCAACCAATTCAAGAGCTGAAAATTCGCTAGTCGATTGACGAATATTATTCAAACGTATCGACTTTTCCATTGCACATGTAAACATACCTTATCCTTTGGGCTTTTCGAGCGTACTAATTAAATTTATTACAGTAACCAACGCTCACCTTCAACCCAAGCTTCTTCGGATACAACTGGATATAACCACACGCACGAATGCCTTCGGGTCTTAACCCGGATATAACGACTCGCACGAATGTCTTCGGGTATTAGCCCGGATATAACAACTTGCACGAATGCCTTCGGGTCTTAGCCCGGATATAATCACTAGCACAATCGCCTTCGGGTTTTAACCCGGATATCATTCAATTGCTCATGCACACATATATCAATAATCATTACACATTCATGTTTCATTTTCGTTACTAAGGCTCAAACACAAATATGATCACTAGCATAATTGCCTTCGGGACTTAGCCCGGGTACCATTCAAATACTCATACACACGTATATCAGTAATCATTACACATCCAAAATTTCATTTCACATAATTCAAGTAGGGTCATTACTTGAAGACTTACCTTGGATGTTGTCGAGCGATTTCGACGGCTACTCGATCACTTTTTCCTTTCCCTTATCCGACTGTGGTCCTCTAAGCTCTTGAGCTAATTCACACAAATTTGACTTATTAAAATCTCATTATGATAGCTTATGGCCGAATATGACAAGGAGTTTAAATGGTCATATGGCCATCCTTTAGCTCAAATACACAACGGTCATGCACAATTTTTAAGCACAACAAGCAATTCAATGCAATTCATTCAAACATCAAAGTGAAGCTCAAGGTACTTAGCCCTTATACACATTAGACATTAGAGTCACATGTGTACGAAATCACGAATCGAATTCAACACATTAGTTAGTACCCTCCTTAGCCGAAATTTCCAAGCCAAGAATAGGCATCAATAAGCTTGCCTCTAACCGAATGCATGCACACCAACCCCCCCTTCATGTGGCCGAATATGCATGTCCATGTTGAGGACAATTATGCACTTAATACCACACAAAAACAGCATGCATTTTACTAACTAACGCATTACATATTGTAGCTCAATACACATCTCTCATGTACTTCATAACCGAAACATCATCACAAGCAAATATATACCTTGAAATAGTATATATGTCATGCCAATACATCATATGCAAACATGTATACATATAGGTGCAAGGGCCGAATCATAAGGATGACTATGACTAACTCATATATTTTCATTATGGCCGAATGCTCCTTCTACCCCATTTACCTTCACAAAGCATGAACTTCATCATCCAACTTACAAGCTTACAATGTCATGAAGTTTAACCTCATGGTATCTATCAAACTCTCACTCAAAAATGTTAAAAAAAAATTCAATAATCATCAATCCATCATCACATGCACCATTACAAAGCTCCACTTTTAGCACGCAAATGATATCAACACAACCTCACCTTAGCCGAATATCATCTCCATGACATAGTAAGGATTTGAACCATGGCTAGTTAGAACTCAAGCTAACTACAAAAATATACATGAATCTCATGGCAAAACATCAAACTTACCTTAATCTAGGTACAAGTATGGCCAAACCTCCTCCTAAACCTCTTCCAAACCAACATGAAACAAGAATTCCTTCCTTCTTCCTTAGAATTTTCAGCCCAAAGGAAATGAAAATGATGAACAAAATTCTTCTTTCTTTCTCCACAACTCACGGCAATGGGCATGCATGAGACTTTTTTTTCATTTCTTTATTACCCATGCTCATTAATTTATTTTTTCACCCATGATGCACCAACAAAACATGTCTATGACATGTTTTGCCCATATTCTTTGTCATGGCCGGCCATCACTTGTAAAAGAGGGATATTTGACATGCAAGGCCATTGTTTTGCATGCATGCTTTAATTAGTCATCACACATTTCCCTATCCTACTTTCAAAGTTTACTACTAGGTCATTTCTAGTGAAATTCACATTTATAACTCTAAATTAAAGCATCAAGAATGTCACACATGAGTTAACACATATTATAGGCATCAAAATAAATATCAAATTATTTTTATGCCTCGGTTTTGTGGTCCCGAAACCACATTCCGACTAGGGTCGTTTTAAGGCTGTCACAAAAATAGAAGGATTTTGACTAGAAGAAATCGACACAAGAAATAACTTTCGAGATTTCAGCATTTATGGCAATCGGCTATAGAGGTTTAGAAAAGAATGGGAATGAAAAAGAGGAGATGAGTAGAATGGTAGGAATGTTTCGACCAGAGAAGAAAAGAAGGAGAAAAATAAAATAAAAGAAGAGAGGAGAAGAGAAGGAAGAATTCGACATTCAGGAGATCTAACTTTGCGTTTTTCAGCTTTTTGAGACACTGAGAAGAGAATAGAATGAAAGTGAAGGCTATAGGTGGCTAACCCTAATTCAACAAAACAAAAAGAAAATAAAGCTTGCCCTAATGGCCATTCAGACCCATGGCCCAACCTTCTTAAAGCCCTAGCCGAATTTCCACTTAAGCTCTATCACATGCCCAGCACATGCACACAAAAATAAAAGTAACAACACGCTTACCTTGTGACTTGAACTTTGGCTCCCCCTAATCATCCACACGTCACTCCCCAAACACCTAGGTGGCGCCACTTGCCACTTTACCACAGATCTTTTTGTGTCCTATTTTACCACCTCAATTTTAAAAGCCCATATCGCCAGAACCCTCTCTCTCCAAAATTAAAATTCAGGAATTGCCTCGAATTAAATTTACTCTTGGGCCTTTTAAAGGCCCACCAACATACTCAGATCCACATCAGACAGTCGAAACACAGTATTTCTAAAATTCATTGAAAATTACAGAAATCCTGAAAATCCTGAAAATTGGGGCGTTACAACTCTACCTTCCTTAAAGAAATTTCGTCCTTGAAATTTCAAACTATCAACTAACTGTATTACTCAAGTCAAACCACTATGCTTCTGCTGCGCATTCTAATTAAAAATAATTCTTAGTACGACCCAGAACGTCTAATTACCAGAGTAAAGAAACATCTATCAAGTACGCATACAGCTCGTAACACACACTTAAATAAAATAATCTTGGAAATCTTGAGCTCGATGCTCCTTGGACCCACCTCTAAAGCATGCTCCTGTCTTCCTATGGCATTCACCCGGATGACGCCCATTACAGTTCTTGCAGGTTGGAAAGTTTGGTCGTGTCTTAACATGTTTCACAAAATGAGGCTCGGTCTTCTGAGAACTAGAATCCTTCCTCTTCTTACACTCTAAACACCCTGCTTGAAGTGTTTCCCTAATTTCCTTAACCTTGGTCTCCAATACTTCTTCTACCACTTTCCTTACTAACTCGGCCAGTGCCTCAGTCCCAAGCTCTGAGTTACTGCTACCCGAAGTTGGTAGACTCCACTTACCCTCAGAATCCATATCAACACTCTACATTATCAGCACGCATAATGTAACACCCTATACCCGAGACCATTGCCAGAGTCGAACACGAGGTGCTAACGGACTTAATTCCTTACTTAAACCGCTCATACAATTCATTTTTAAAATTTCCAGACGAGCTGGCTAACTGCATCACAGTCACTCTAAAAATCATATCTCGAGTTCCAAAACTCGAAATCCAATTTCGTAAATTTTTCCTGAAACTAGACTCATACATATATTTACTAATTGTTTTCTAGAATTTTTAGTTGGGCCAATTAGTACAGTTTATTAGTTAAACTCTCCCCTATTTCAGGGTTTGACTACTCTGACCTTCATACATTACGACTTAGATATCTCCATGTACAGTGCTTCAATACTTATTCCATTTGTTTCTAATGAAACTAGACTCAAGAAGAAATCTGTACATATAAAGCATGACTTATAATTATCTCTGATTAATTTATGGTGAATTTCCAAAGTCAGAACAGGGGATCCAGAAATCGCTCTGACCCTATTTCACGAAAACTTAAACATCTCATAAAATACGGCTCATATGTCGTTTCGTTTCTTTCATATGAAAATAGACTCATCAAGATTCGATTACATAATTTATTCATTATTTAATTCCATTTCTACTATTTTTAGTGATTTTCAAATTCACATCACTTCTTCTTTGTCAAGATCTATTTTAAGGTAAATTTTACCTTTTTCATAGTTTTCCATAAATCAACTGGTAATTTGACATACATTATTTCCAAGTATAATCACGATTAGCCATGACATACGTAGCACCAATAGGACCATGATTGGCCATTCCAATGGCTAATCATTACCAAACATTTCCACACCACTTAATAACCATATCATAAGACAATATATACAAAATGATCATAATGTTATACTCAAATTATACAAGCCATTTTCGCATGGCTATACGAATATACATTACCAAAAGATACTTAATTAACAACAAGGGTCAGCCCTATACATGCCATTAACAACAGAGTAAGCGTTTCGTTGCTTAGTAAGTTTATAAGTAAGGAACTCATTTGAAACAAAAACACAAAAGAAATAGCATTCATAAGGATAAATAATGCCTATGCACAAGATCACGTATTCGTTTTAATTTACACTTTTATCAATAGGTTTATACATTCGAAGTCAAACTTAACTAAATTTCATTTGATTCAATTTCATGTAGCTCGAGTGAGCTATAGACTTCATATAATCCTAAGAAATGGCCGAAAGAGCAATTCGATTATGTAATCACAACTGACACTGTACCAAAATTTTCCAATGTATATATGATCCATACATGGTCATATTAGGGATTATGAACACATTAATCGGAATTATTACGACAGAGTCGCACCTTTCCAAACATAAATACCTTCGGAATTTGGCTCGGATGTAACAACCAGCACAAATGCCTTCGGGACTTAACCCGGTTATAATAACCCGCACGAATGCCATCGGGACTTAACCCGGTTATAATAACCCGCACGAATGCCTTCGGGACCTAACCCGGTTATAATAACCCGCACAAATGCCTTCGGGACTTAACCCGGTTATATTTTTTTTCAGCTCGTAGCCTGCGGACCTTTAGTCCGGATAGATTCTATCAATATACATATCATCATTCACATTTCAACTCCAAAGTTATACTCAAATTCACATGTTCATAACACCATTACAGCTTAACTCCAAATAATCCTCACTATGAACATACCCACATTAATTAATGAACAATTTTATTCAAGTGCCAACCAAAAATTTCGATTCATTTACCATATTCTTATAGGCATCTTTAATTATGTATACTAGAAGAGCATACTTAAAAACCTACCTCGGTATATTGAAACGGTTGTGGATTGATTACTCTATTGCTTTCTCCTTTCCCCGATCTAACTTTGATCCCCCTTACTCTTGAGCTTAATGAATACAAGTAGAAGTATTCAATATTTTTACCAATAATGTTTACTTGTTAGTCACATTCGGCAATCACATATCAAACTCATTTTACTCATGTGGCCGATTATACTTGGTCATACATACACATAATCAAAAATAAATTCCAAAATTTTCACATCATTTATGTACTAAGCCAAATTCACTTGCCAAGTTCATATACATTCTTCAATAATTCTTCTTTGAACAAACACATATTCGGCTAAAACAATGAAAATTTTAGCAGCTTTTAATTTAACACCTAATCAATTATAACACCTCTAAGCATTCTTTTAATTTTACCAACTCTACCCACATGCATTACTCAAGCATAACATTTTCATATTCGGCAATAGTATCAAACTTAGTAGCCGATTCTTCCCACTTGTATCTATGCACCTATTTGATCATTAGTTTAGTTCAAACACCCATACACCAAGATTCATTCAATTTAACATGAAACAAAAACCTAAATCCTCAATAGCTACTATGGCCGAAAGTTCTAGTCTTCCCAAAATCAAAATTCCTAACATGGGTTACCTAAAGAACTTGGTAACTAGTTCAATTTTATCTAAAATTTCAAGAATAAACATGAATTTCATACCTTAATGAAGACTTGAAATGGCCTAATGGCTCCTTTCCTCCCAACTCCCCTTCACTTTCGGCCTTTTGGAATGAACAAGGTGAACACTTTGTTGTTTTCACCCACTTTCTATATTTTCTTTTCATTAATTCATGATATTATGCCATTTAGCTAATTAAAGTTAATAGAAAATTCATATTTTATTATATAATTTGTAGCATGGCCGCCACTACCTATAGTTTGGCTAATTTGACATGCAAGTACAAGCACTTTCCAACATATATTAATAGGCCACTTTAGCATTTGCCTAGCACATTTCTAAATTTTCTCATACAAGTCCTATTTAATAAATTTCACATACTATATACAAAATTTAAGCATGAATTTTTCACACATGCATATTCATATATAATAAGCATCAAATATGACTGTTAATTATTTTTATGATTCGGGTTCGTGGTCCCGAAACCACTTTTCGACTAGGGTCAATTTAGGGCTGTCACAATTCTCCCCCACTTAAGAAATGTTCGTCCCCAAAAATCTTACCGGTAAATAGATTTGGGTATCGTTCTTTAATAGAGTTCTCGGTTTCCCAAGTAGCTTCTTCAATCCCGTGTTTGAGCCATAACACCTTTACCAACGGAACCCTTTTGTTTCGCAACTCTTTCCCCTCGCGAGCTAGGATTCGAATCAGTTCTTCTTCATAACTCAAATCAGGTTGAATTTCAACCTCTGATGGATTAATTCTGTGCGATGGATCGGATCTATAACGTCGAAGCATCGAGACATGAAAAACATTGTGAATCTTTTCAAGTTCAGGGGGTAAAATCAATCTGTATGCGACTGGCCCAATTCGTTCGGATATCTCAAACGGCCTGATGAATCTCAGACTCAATTTGCCTTTACGGCCAAATCTGAGCACCTTTTTCCAAGGTGAAACTTTAAGAAACACTTTGTCTCCGACCTGATATCCAATGTCTTTTTGCTTTAAATCTACATACGACTTCTGATGATCTGAAGCTGCTTTCAAACTTTCATGGATTACTTTTACTTTCTGCTCAGCATCTTTAATCAAATCAACCCCGAAGATTTTATTTTCACTAAGCTCGGTCCAAAACAACGGTGTACGACATTTACGACTATACAAAGCCTCGTAAGGTGCCATCTTAATGCTTGACTGAAAACTATTGTTGTAAGCGAATTCAATCAAAGGTAAATACCGCTCCTATGAACCACTAAACTCAAGGATGCAACATCTCAACATATCCTCGAGTATCCGAATTATCCGCTTGGATTGACCATCGATCAGGGATGAAAACGGTGCTAAATGCAACTTGGTACCCAAAGCTTCTTACAATTTCTTCCAAAATAGCGAGGTGAACCTCGGATCTCTATCCGACACAATAGAAATAGGTACCCGTGTAATCTTACAACTGAGAAACATACAATTCAGCTAGTTTATCCAAAGAATAATCATGACGTATGGGAATGAAATGAGTCGACTTAGTCATCTATCAACAACAACCCAAATCGCATCTTTCTTACTTGCCGACAATGGCAACCCGGATACAAAATCCATCGTGACTCGATCCCATTTCGGTCGGTATCATGATCGGTCAAGTAAACACAGAGGCACTTGATGTTCCGTTTTCACTTGTTGACATATTAAACACTTCGAAACAAAATCGGATATGTCTCGTTTCATACCATGCCACCAAAACTGACATCTCAGATCGTTGTACATTTTCGTACTCCCTGGGTGAATTGACATTCGGCTACAATGAGCTTCGTTCAGAATCATCAAGATAAGTTCTGAATTTCTTGGAACACACAAATGACTTCTGAACCTCAAACAATCGTCATCATTAATTTGAAACTCTGATTCCATATTCGAAACACATTCAGCCCGTTTTGCAACCAATTCATCATCGACTTTCTGAGCTTCACGAATTTGATGAATCAACAATGGTTTGGCCTTTAATTCTGCTATTAACACATTATCGGATAGAACAGACAAGTGTACATTCATCGCTCGTAAAACAAATAGTGATTTACGACTTAAAGCATTCGCAACCACATTAGCCTTTCCCGGGTGATAGTCAATGACAAGCTCATAATCTTTTAAAAACTCAAGCCAACGTCTTTGTCGCAGATTCAAATCTCTTTGAGTCATCAAATATTTGAGACTTTTGTGATCCGAAAATACATGGCACCTCTCACCAAATAAGTAATGTCGCCATATTTTCAAAGCGAATACGATGGCAGCTAGTTCGAGATCATGGGTTGGATACTTTTTCTTATGTGGCTTCAATTGTCTCGACGCATAAGCTACAACTCGACCTTCTTGCATCAATACACAACCCAACCCAAGTAAGGATGCATCACTATAAATGACAAACTCTTTGCCTGATTCGGGCTGCACTAGTACTGGACCTTCAGTCAAATAAGTTTTTAGTTGATCGAAACTTTTCTGACATTTTTCTGTCCATTCAAACTTAACATCTTTCTGAAGTAGTTTCGTTATTGGTGTGGCTATCATTGAGAAACCCTTTACAAACCGTCTGTAGTAACCGGCAAGTCCCAAAAAGCTACGAACCTCGGTAATATTTCTCGGAGGCTTCCAATCAAGTATGGCTGAAATTTTGCTCGGATCAACTCGAATACCCGATCGCGATACCACATGACCTAAAAAGCTAACCTCTCTAACCGTAACTCACACTTACTGAACTTAGCATATAACTGCTTATCCCGTAAAATCTGTAACACTAATCCCAGGTGTTCAGTATGATCGGTTTCATTTCTCGAATAGACCAAAATATCATCGATAAACACAACTACAAACCGATCCAAATAGGTCTGAAGATCTGATTCATCAAATCCATAAATACCGCGGGGGCATTAGTGAGCCCAAACGGCATCACTAAGAACTCGTAGTGACCGTATCTCATTCTGAAAGCAGTTTTGGGTATATCCGAATCTCGAATTCGCAACTGATAATAACTCGATCTCAAATCTATCTTTGAAAATACAGAGGCTCCCTTCAGTTGATCGAACAAATCATCAATACGCGGTAATGGATATTTATTCCTTATTGTCATTTTATTCAGCTGACGATAGTCAATGCACAGTCTCATGGTTCCGTCCTTCTTTTTCACAAATAATACTGGTACACCCCAAGGTGAAAAACTCAGTCGAGCAAAACGTCTATCCGTCAACTCTTGCAACTGAGTTTTCAATTCTTTCAATTCCGTTGGCGCCATACGATACGGAGCTATCGAAATCGGTGTAGTCCCAGGTACAAGTTCAATGCCAAACTCTACCTCCCGAACAGGTGGTAACCCCGGTAATTCTTCGAGAAAAACATCTGAATATTCACAAACCACTGGTACCGATTCAAGTTTCTTTTCTGATTCTTTATTATGAAGTAAGTATGCAAGATATGCTTCATACCCCTTTCTCACATATTTTTGAGCCAACATCGAGGATATTATTACTGGTAATCCGTTCCAATTAGTAGACTCAACTCGGATTATCTCATTATTTGCACATCTTAAATTGATGGTCTTACTTTTGCAATTTATAAATGCATCATGTACGGTCAACCAATCCATCTCGAGGATAACATCAAATTCCTCAAACGGTAAAAGCATCAAATCGACTGGAAAATAGGAACCTTGAATTACTAGGGGACATTTCTTACACACCTTATCAACAAGCACATAATGACCCAAGGGATTCGACACTCTAATAACGAACTTAGTAGACTCAACAGGTAAAAGTCTTACTGGATGCTAAAGTCTCACATATATAAGAATGAGTAGAACCAGGGTCAATCAAAGCAATCATATCAGTATCAAAGAGAGTGAATATACCGGTAATAACATCAGGCGAAGAAGCATCCTCGCGTGCACGTATAGCATAAGCTCTAGCAGGAGCACGAGCCTCAGATCTGGTGGTAACATCTCTAGATCCTCTTTGACCGCCACTAGCATTCCCTGCATTTTTAGATGGTATACCTCGAGCAGTAGTAGCACCCGGTTTCCCACTCTGATTTACATTCTGTTCAGACAGTCTCGGGCAATCCTTGATAAAGTGGTCAGCTGATCCGCACTTATAACAGGAGCGGTCATGGAATCTACAACTCCCCGAATGCCATTTACCGTAATACTGGCACTCCGTCCTGTCCCGACGATCATTTCCAACACTGGCAACCGAAGTGACTCGTGTACTCACAGGGGGTCAATCACGATCTAGTCTGGAAAAGCCCAAAGTGTCTTTAGATCGGCCTGGATCACTTTTAAATTTCTTCGATGATTGTTGAAAGGGCTTTCCCGAAGACCTCTTACGAAATTCTCTTGCTTCCACTTCAGCTTTTCTTTTCTCCTTATTGAGCTCTTCGGCTTTGCAAGCTCGTTCAAAAAGTACTACAAATTCTCTAATTTCAAGAATGCCAACATACAGTTTTATATCTTCGTTCAACCCGTCCTCGAAGCCTTTACACATGATAGCCTTGGACGAAACATATTCCCGAGCGTATCTACTAAGTCTGACAAACTTTCACTCATAATCAGTAACTGACACAAAACCCTACTTAAGCTCAAGAAATTCTTTCCGTTTCTGATCGGTGAATCTTTGACTGATATATTTCTTGCGGAACTCGGTTTGAAAGAATTCCCAAGTAACCCGTTCTTTCGGCACGACGAAAACCAAAGTATTCCACCAATAGTAGGCAGAATCACGTAACAGAGATATAGCACATTTTAAACATTCATCAGGTGTGCACGATAATTCATCGAACACACGAACGGTATTATCAAGCCAAAACTCAGCCTGCTCGGCATCACCACTGTCAGTAGCCTTGAACTCAGTAGCCCCATGCTTCCGAATCCTATCAACCGGGGGCTTGTTCAACCTTGACGGGTCATCTCCAGGAGATATTACAGGTGCAGGGTTTGTATTAGTCGAGGGTGGGGGTTGTGGGATAGCCGTATTAGTTCGAATATACTGATTGAACCAATCATTCATCACACTATAAAAAGCCTGCCTAGCTTCATCATTCTGATTACTAGCAATAGGTTGAGAGTCAACCGGCGCCGTCCCATGTGCGAGAGCAGGCGCTACACTCTCAACATCATCAGCTACCACTCGGTTGGGATCAAGATCCATTACCATAAATAAACACATTTTTAACTGTCAGAAATCACCACACTATCAGATAAACACATAATGACATGTATAGCTATTCCCCTACGTATTACGGTAGTCCTAGAATCGACTAAACCGTAGCTCTAATACCAATTAAATGTAACACCCAGTACCCGAGACCGTTGCCGGAGTCGAACACGAGGTGCTAACGGACTTAATTCCTTACTTAAACCGCTCATACAATTCATTCTTAAAATTTCTAGATGAGCTGGCTAATTGCATCACAGTCACTCTAAAAATCATATCTCGAGTTCCAAAACTCGAAATCCAATTCTGTAAATTTTTCCTGAAACTAGACTCATACATATTTTTTAAAAATTTTTTTCTAGAATTTTTGGTCTGGCCAATTAGTATATTTTATTAGTTAAAGTCTCCCCTGTTTTAGCGTTCGACTACTCTGACCTTCATGCATTACGACTTAGATATCTCCCTGTACAGTGCTTCAATACTTATTCCATTTGTTTCTAATGAAACTAGACTCAAAAAGGAATCTGTAAATATAAAGCATGACTTATAATTATCTCTGATTAATTTATGGTGAATTTCCAAATTCAGAATAGGGGATCCAGAAATCGCTCTGGCCCTGTTTCATGAAAACTTAAACATCTCATAAAATACAGCTCATATGGTCATTTCGTTTCTTTTATATGAAAATAGACTCATCAAGATTCGATTACATAATTTATTCATTATTTAATTCCATTTCTACTATTTTTAGTGATTTTTCAAATTCACATCACTGCTGCTGTCAGCATCTATTTTAAGGTAAATTTTACCTTTTTCATAGTTTTCCATAAATCAACTGGTAATTTGACATACATTATTTCCAAGTATAATCACGATTAGCCATGACATACGTAGCACCAATAGGACCATGATTGGCCATTCCAATGGCTAATCATTACCAAACATTTCCACACCACTTAATAACCATATCATAAGACAATATATACAAAATGATCATAATGTTATACTCAAATTATACAAGCCATTTTCGCATGGCTATACGAATATACATTACCAAAAGATACTTAATTAACAACAAGGGTCAGCCCTATACATGCCATTATCAAGTTCAACTGAAGAGTACCAAAAGTGGCTTAGATAGTGTGGATGACTTCGACTTTGACACCTCCGAGTCCGATGGTGACGAACAAAATCTATAATACTGAGAATTTAAGCAACGAGTAAGCGTTTAGTTGCTTAGTAAGTTTATAAGTAAGGAACTCATTTGAAACAAAAACACAAAAGAAATAGCATTCATAAGGATAAATAATGCCTATGCACAAGATCACGATTCGTTTTAATTTACACTTTTATCAATAGGTTTATACATTCAAGTCAAACTTAACTAAATTTCATTTGATTCAATTTCATGTAGCTCGAGTGAGCTATAGACTTCATATAATCCTAAGAAATGGCCGGAAGAGCATTATTCGATTATGTAATCACAACTGACACTGTACCAAAATTTTCCAATGTATATATGATCCATACATGGTCATATTAGGGATTATGAACACATTAATCGGAATTATTACGACAGAGTCGCACCTTTCCAAACATAAATACCTTCAGAATTTGGCTCGGATGTAACAACCAGCACAAATGCCTTCGGGACTTAACCCGGTTATAATAACCCACACGAATGCCTTTGGGACTTAACTCGGTTATAATAACCCGCACGAATGCCTTCGGGACTTAACCCGGTTATAATAACCCGCACAAATGCCTTCGAGACTTAACCCGGTTATATTTTTTTTTCAGCTCCTAGCCTGCAGACCTTTAGTCCGGATAGATTCTATCAATATACATATCATCATTCACATTTCAACAACAAAGTTATACTCAAATTCACATGTTCATAACACCATTACAGCTTAACTCCAAATGATCCTCACTATGAATCGCATACCCACATTAATTAATGAACAATTTTATTCAAGTGCCAACCAAAAATTTCGATTCATTTACCATATTCTTATAGGCATCTTTAATTATGTATACTAGAAGAGCCTACTTAAAAACTTACCTCGGTATATTGAAACGGTTGTGGATTGATTACTCTATTGCTTTCTCCTTTCCCCGATCTAACTTTGATCCCCCTTGCTCTTGAGCTTAATGAATACAAGTAGAAGTATTCAATATTTTTACCAATAATGTTTACTTGTTAGTCACATTCGGCAATCACATATCAAACTCATTTTACTCATGTGGCCGATTATACTTGGTCATACATACACATAATCAAAATAAATTCCAAAATTTTCACATCATTTATGTACTAAGTCAATTCACTTGCCAAGTTCATATACATTCTTCAATAATTCCTTCTTTGAACAAACACATATTCGGCTAAAACAATGAAAATTTTAGCAGCTTTTAATTTAACACCTAATCAATTATAACACCTCTAAGCATTCTTTTCATTTTACCAACTCTAACCACATGCATTACTCAAGCATAACATTTTCATATTCGGCAATAGTATCAAACTTAGTAGCCGATTCTTCCCACTTGTATCTATGCACCTATTTGATCATTAGTTTAGTTCAAACACCCATACACCAAGATTCATCCAATTTAACATGAAACAAAAACCTAAATCCTCAATAGCTACTATGGCCAAAAGTTCTAGTCTTTGCAAAATCAAAATTCCTAACATGGGTTACCTAAAGAACTTGGTAACTAGTTCAATTTTATCTAAAATTTCAAGAATAAACATGAATTTCATACCTTAATGAAGACTTGAAATGGCCGAATGGCTCCTTTCCTCCCAACTCCCCTTCACTTTCGGCCTTTTGGAATGAACAAGGTAAACACTTTGTTGTTTTCACCCACTTTCTATATTTTCTTTTCATTAATTCATGATATTATGCCATTTAGCTAATTAAAGTTAATAGAAAATTCATATTTTATTATATAATTTGTAGCATGGCTGGCCACTACCTATAGTTTGGCTGATTTGACATGCAAGTACAAGCACTTTCCAACATATATTAATAGGCCACTTTAGCATTTGCCTAGCACATTTCTAAATTTTCTCATACAAGTCCTATTTAATAAATTTCACATACTATATACAAAATTTAAGCATGAATTTTTCACACATGCATATTCATATATAATAAGCATCAAATATGACTGTTAATTATTTTTATGACTCAGTTTCGTGGTCCCGAAACCACTTTTCGACTAGGGTCAATTTAGGGCTGTCACACATAACAATAACTACCAAGATCTCGATTTACAGATTTTAGTACTTATTCATATGTTTTATGCAGAGATAGTGTTTTAAAGTTTCTATTTTTCACAGAATCATAGTCTAGCTATAGTCTCGGTATTCTAGAGTTTTTAGTATTGCCCTAGCTATAATGATATGGTCTCAGTTCTATCTACAGTAATATCTTAATACAATGTAGTATGAGTAATAGAAATACTTACAGACTTAGGCCGAAGATTCAGTGTGCCACCTACTCAGAATCAAATTTTAGAAACCGGATATGCTACCCTTCAAATCATTTATTTGTAGGAATAAAATCTAAAACTTTTTTTTGAAACACATTCTACAGCCGAGTTGTGGCAACTTGGATCTGATACCACTAAATATAAACCCCAAACCCGGCCCAGACGTTACGGTCAAATCCAGTGTGTCACATTGAAGTGTTACTGTATAGGTTATGTCTTATCTAAAATCTTTCTTAGTGATTTAAGGGTATTTTTGTTATAGATTAAAGTGAATGGAAGCTGTGTACCAGGTAGGATGCCGGAAAAAGAGGAGGTGGGTCTATTAGACTGCTTAAGTACCAAGCTCTCCACGGATCCACTCCTAGACATGCACACAACCATTGCCACACTTTAACTGAATGATTGTTCAGGAAAAACCATTTCATTTTAAGCCTTTGAAAACTCTTATTAATTTTTGAAAACGTTTTCATTTCAAAAGCTTTGTCTTGTTTCACGATATTTTGAAACCAGGTAAACTCTTTTAAAAACGTGCCCTAGAGCTATTCAATTTCAAACATTTAAATCCATATCATGCCTAAGCTAATAATCATACTAAAGCAATTAAAAATAATTAAAGCGGCCTTATTACAACTTAAAACCCAAAGCAATTAAAGTAAATGAAACTAATCTAGTCATAAGAAGGAAATTGAGCTTGCAAAACATGTGGCCACTCGGAATCCCTCTCAGCTCCAAGTCCACTATGGTTGGGGGTTACCTGCACGGATAAAATTAAGGGGTGAGCTTGGAACACTCAGTGTGTAAAATAACCCAACCATAGTCCAGATCAGTTCAAACCACAGAAATAGATTAAGTTGGGCCTTAGCCCTATACAGAATTCAGAATGAAGCCCATAGGCCCATAACAAAAACAGAACAGATATATCTTGTATGAAAAAAAACCCAACCCATATCCATCCGTATACACCCCCTGTGCCAACCTTACACCATGTGGGGAGACTACTCGACCCACCCATCTGCTACACGTTACAAAATTTGCAACATGGCTGCCAGAACAGATATTGTGACAGAGTCACCAGATACAGATATTGTAGCAGAGTAATCAGAAACAGATATTTCTAGCAGAGCCACCAGATCAGATATTTGTGGCAGAGCCACCAGAACGCTTCCTCCATCAATATAACCCATATCCCATGCAATAGATATACATGTCATGGCATACAACAAACAGAATCAGCATATCATGCATTTCAGTCAAAATTAACCCTAGGGGTATAATGGTAATTTTGCACCTAGAGGTATAATGGTAATTTTCATACTTAGGGGTATTTTAGTAAATTTAACTATTTTTGGGTTTACACTCATATTACAGCCATTAACACAGTAACAGAAACACTTACCGAGCGTTTTTATCAAATTGGGCCCGTTGGCCCATTAACCCGATTTCGACCCATTAAGCCCAAATATACCGAAGTGCAGGAAATTGCGCACTCTACAATCATACCGCTTGTGATTATCAAAATTAACAACCAAACCATCTCACGAGCGCTCACACGCTCGCAAGTTCATAAAATGCCAGCTTTTGGGCATTTTGACTTTTCGGCTTTTACCGATCTAGTCTATGAGTAGGTGTCGTTTACACACCTGATTTGCGACAACTGCTACCGAAATCTCCCACGATATCCTACAATCGTCACTAGACATATCATATCCAAAATACAATGGCAACCATCATAAACTTACTTACCATAATCGGCCATCAATACCTATGGCCCTTGAGATCCTACCTTTTCCAAAACTAGAGACTAGATCTAGATCTAGTCGTTCCACTTGTCCAAGCCTTTGTTTAGCAGCCTCTGGATCACACTAACACCAAAACAAATGAATTGTTACAACCCTTAGACCCTTAAGCTCCAATTGACAGCCTCCCTATGCTTTTAGGGATTTCGGCTTTTCTAAAACCCGAAATAAAGAATAGATTTGAGTACCTACCTCAGGTTCTTTCAACCAAAACGATTCCACTTCAGTTTTTACTCAGATCTGATGCAGATCCAGCCCTTAAACACTAGCAGAAATCGAATCTTAGAGATCTAAAGATTTGGCTATACGTCCCTAAAAACTATGGTGTTTTCGGCTTTTGGAACTGTGAAGACGAAGATGATTTGGTATAGTGTTTTTTGCAGTGGTATTGCCGACAGGGGTTGAGGTTTAGAGGATGTGAAAATTTGCCAAATGAGATGAAGAAAATAGGAGGATTTTGACTAGAAGAAATCGGCACAAGAAATAACTTTCTGGATTTCGGCTTTTATGGTAATCAACTATAGAGGTTTAGAAAAGAATGGGAATGAAAAAGAGGAGATGAGTAGAATGGTAGGAATGTTTTGGCCAGAGAAGAAAAGAAGGAGAAAAAGAAAATAGAAGAAGAGAGGAGAAGAGAAGGAAGAATTCGACACTCAAGAGATCTAACTTTGTGTTTTTTAGCTTTTTGCGACACTGAGAAGAGAATAGAATGAAAGTGAAAGCTATAGGTGGGTAACCCTAATTCGGTAAAACAAAAAAAATAAAGCTTGCCCTAATGGCCATTCAGAGCCACGGTCCAACCTTCCTAAATCCCTAGCCGAATTTCCACTTAAGCTCTATCACATGCCCGGCACATGCACACAAAAATAAAAGTAACAACACGCTTACCTTGTGACTTGAACTCTGGGTCCCCCTAATCATCCACACGTCACTTCCCAAACACCTAGGTGGCGCCACTTGCCACTTTACCACAGATCTTTTTGTGTCATATTTTACCACCTCAATTTTAAAAGCCCATATCGCTAGAACCCTCTCTCTCCAAAATTAAAATTCAGGAATTGCCTCGAATTAAATTTACTCTTGGGCCTTTTAAAGGCCCACCAACATACTCAGACCCACACCAGACAGTCGAAACATAGTATTTCTAAAATTCATTGAAAATTACAGAAATCCCAAAAATCCCGAAAATTGTGGCGTTACAATCGCATAGACTTAAAAATGTTAAATGTTACCTGATCATCCTGAACACGCATAATAAGCTCACTCTTCTGCACATCAATAAGGGTCCTTCCGGTTGCTGAGAAAGGTCTTCCTAGGATGATTGGCACCTCTTTTGTCTACTTCAAAGTCTAGAATCACAAAGTCAGTAGGAAAGATAAATTTGTCTACACGTACGAATACGTCCTCGATTTTTCCTTCTAGATGTGCTAAGGATCGATCTGCTAATTGAAGTGTAACCGTAGTTGGTCTAACTTTACCTATCCCTAACTTCCTAAATATTGATATAGGC
The DNA here is from genome assembly GCF_025698485.1 of Gossypium arboreum. NCBI lineage: Eukaryota > Viridiplantae > Streptophyta > Magnoliopsida > Malvales > Malvaceae > Gossypium > Gossypium arboreum. The sequence continues at coordinate 114,370,684 of NC_069075.1, read as the reverse complement.
ATCATGTTGATACTCGAACCTAAGTCACATAGTGCCTTACCACAATATGTGTAATGCCCTTTACCCATATCCAATGCCGGAATAGGGTACGAGGCATTACCGGATTTAAATACGAGCTAACATACAAAACCGAGGCATAAATTTCCATCCAAATTTAAAAAATTTTATTTATAATTATATCGTCCCTAAAACAAGCCTATGACGCCCAAGACATACGTTGGAGGTGGTTCGGGACTAAACCGAGAACTTTAGAAAATTCTACAACACTTAGAAATTTTTTCATCAAAACAGGGTCATATGCCCATGTGGCTTGCGACACGCCCGTGTGGGTAGGCCATGTGGTTACACACGCTCATGCCCCTAACTCGTGTAACTCTCTGTTTATGACATCATGCACCAAAGGAAGTCACACAGCCAAGTCACATGCCCGTGTGCTAGGCCGTGTAGCGAATTTAATTTTTGAAAAATTTTCATAAAATAGGTGCAGATTTCACACGCCCTGGACACTTGCCCAGGTCCCTAGGCCGTGTCTGTCACATGGCTAAGACATACGGCCGTGTCTCTGCCCGTGTGGCCAATGTAACACCCCTAACCCGTATCCATCGCCGGAATGGGGTTACGAGGTATTACCAGACAAGGCACAAATTTCTAACAATCATAAGCATACACTTGCACAAACTTTTAGACGAATCAATTATTAATATCAATAACCTATTTAATTATTAATACCACATAGCTGAATATAACTTTAATGCAACTTATAGAATGTGCAAAACATGCAAACAACATTACACTTCAATAGCAAACTAAAAATCATACATTAATAGAACTCACAAAACCAAATATACATAATCATTTCAATTTGATCAAATCATATTCGGCACTTGTACATTACTACATGTTCAATCAATTTATAGTCATAGTTTAAGGACTAACTTATACACTACACAACATTCATCTATTATCAAGTAGGACACTTATATATCACATAAAAACTCATATAATTTTCATGATTTACTATTGCACAAGTCACTATTCATTTGGTCATTTATTATAATATCTCGTATAAGCCATATTAAACAAAATAATCTCATAACAAATTCATTATCTATCTTCATCAACTGTACCTAATTGGCCAACCATTCAAACACTTTATATGCACATACATTTTCCTTGCAAACCGAACCAACATAGCTTATGTACATTTGAATATACACATACATCATTACCATTTTTAATCCGTTAATAATCAAATCAATGATTCATTCATTAAGACATAACATACCATTTATCATGCACATCGAAATACACCCTAATCAAACTTAACACCCAAACTCATGGTTATATTTGTCTATGCATATACCAAAGTCGAATCCACAAAACATACAATCCAAAATCACTAGCCAATTTCCAAAGCATATAACACATAAAAGCAATAATCAAACTCCAAAATCAAACATGATCAAATGTATATACCACCATTAACTTTATAATCAACCATGATTCACATGAATATATATAAGGGTCGAAACACCAAATTCACAACCAAGCATAACCATCATCAAAACGAAACATTAAATCCAAGCTTAACAAAGTATAAAGCCATTTTCTCATGGCTCATGGTTACATCGACCAAAATTAATCATTATAAAAGTATAATCCAGCCTATACATGCCATAAGTTCAAAAATTCAACTTATAAAATATTGAAGACAATCGATAGTATGATAGACTTTGTTGACGATTCCCAAGCTTGTAACTTGAATCCAAAATTTATAAATAGAAAGAAACATACACACACAGAGTAAGCTTTTATAACTTAGTAAGTTATAAGCAAATAAACAACTTAACAACATAATCAACTCATTTAAATCAACCAAATTTATGCTACTATAATCACATATATTTCAAGATCATAATTTCATATATAACATATACTTCCATATACATAGTTGCCTTAGCCGAATATATACATGTATCCATTATCAATGTAACATTCAATTTCAACACCTTAATACTATTATATAGCCGATTATACATTAACCCACATACATATATTCATGAATCATTTCATAATATTTACATGATATAATCAAAAGGCCGAATTCATTTTCCATAAGCACACTCATTTTTCATTTACATAATACATGATTTACAACCCAAGTCAAGTAACTTACTTACGTTAATTCAAATAGGTAAATAGCTATCACATACCGGATCACTTTAACTTATTTTGCACATTCGTTCACAACTTACCATTGCCATTGCCCGGTGAGCTATTAGGAATTGGATAGGACACTCGGATAATCACACATATCGTACAATGCCAACGTCCCAGACGTGGTCTTACATGTAATCATATATCGATGCCACTGTCTCAGATAGGGTCTTACTCGCACACATATATTGGAGTCACATATCGATGCCAACGTATAAAACGTGGTCTTAGTCACGCACATATATCGATACCATGGTCTTACTCGCACATCACATATCGGAATCCTATGTCATGACATATGTATCCTAGCTATTCCTAAGGTTCATACGGGGCTTTCGGATGTCGTAACTTAGTCGAAACGAATTCGTAAACAAAGTTGCCAAGCTAATAAAAATTCGGCTATTACATATATATATATATATATATATATATTCAAATATTCCATTTAAGCATATACAGCTCACATACAATTAAAATAAACAAAGTCTATTTGCTTGTAAACTTACCTCAGATGATGAAAAATGGAATGGGACAACTAGTCGATAACTTTAGTTTTTCCCCGATCCAAATCCAATTTCTTTGGTTCTTGTTCTAAACATATTCAAATTAAACTCATTCAAACATATTTTCATTCAATTTAGTCCAAAAACTCATAAATGGGCAAATTACCATTTTACCCTGACATTTTACATTTTTTACAATTTAGTCCCTATTGCACAAAACACAAAAATGCAAAATCTCAACATACCCATGTTAGGCAAAATGTTCCTAGTGTTCATACAAGTCCATATATTTCATTTATTTCACATTTTAGTCCCTAAATATTTTATTTTTGCAATTTAGACTTAATTAGTCAAAATCATCAAAAACTCCAATACAAAACATGTTAATCTATCACATATCTTTTATTTTCTACCATCAAACAAAAAAAAAACCACAAGCTTTCAACAATGACATAACTCAAAATATTCACCAAAATCAAAAATTCAAGCATGGGTCTTGTAGATAACTTAGCAACGATCTCAAAAACGTAAAAATTATCAAAAACCGAGGTAGTTACATACCTTGATTGAGCTTAGCAATGGCCGAACATGAAAAACCTTAATCTTTTCTTTTTCTTTTAAGTTTCGGAAATGGTAAGAAAGTATGAACACTTATGTATTGTATTATATGTTTTATATTATTATTACATTTTAATTAATTTACAATTATAACCTTTATAATTAAATAACTAAAACATATATACTAAGGGTACAACCGGCCATCACTAATTCCAATGGTCTATTTACAACTTAAATGCTTCAATTTAAAAAGCCAATAGCAATTCGGCCCTTATACATTAAACTACCAAGTTTTCAATTTACGCGATTAAGTCCTTTTATTTAATCGAGCACTCAAATGAAAAAATTAAATCACGAAAATTTCACACATACAAATTCACACATAATAAACACAAAAAATAATTTTTAAATATTTTTCTGACTCAGATTCGTGGTCCCAAAACCATCATTCTGAATAAGGTCTAAATTGGGCTGTTACAGCCAAAATAAGGCAATTTACCAAACCATTTTGCCACCCTTACATTGCACCAACCTACACCATAAAACGTAACACAATCCCGAGCATATACATTCAACCAATTCAGCCACAAACAATATATCAATAAAAAAATTACACATACTAACATCTATCATGCATAAACATCATATACTTTCTTTTCCATTCATGCTGTAACACCCTTTACCCATACTCGAGGCTGGGATAGGATACGAGGTGTTACTGAACACATACACAGTCATTCATGCAAAAATCAGGCTATAAAATTTTTCTTCAAAACAAATTCATTCGTACATACACAATTTGTCCCTGATAAGGGCCTACGAGGCCCAAAACAACCATAGGAAAATATTCGAGACTAAATCAAGAATTTAGAAAGGTTTGGGAAATTTTCCCTAATACAGAGTCACATGCTCGTGTGAGATAGGGGACACGCCCGTGTCTTCTAGCCATGTAATTTCTGACTATGACGTCAACACCAATTTAGGGTCACACGGCCGTATCACACGCCCGTGTGGCCAGACCGTGTGGTCAATTAAAAATAAATGAATTTTTCATAAAATGGTGTAGACTTCACACGGCCAGAGTACACGCCTATGTGGGTAAGTCGTGTCTCTCACACGGCCAAGACACACGCTTGTGTCTTAGCCCGTGTGTTTACTACTGGGCATATTGACTTGCAAAATTTAGGTGGAAGGGACACACGGCCATTCAAGACACACAGTCTAGACACATGCCCATGTGTCTACCCGTGTGGACTATTTAAAGGCTATTTTCCAAGCCAATTGTCACCCTCCATCATTCATACACTCAAGCATTTTTCATAGCATGCAACATGACCTATTTAAATACTCAAATATTTAACATCATGGCACACTCACATCTTCATAATGTCATCCTATTGCACATTTAATTAGACACACCATTTGGAGGCATTCCACACCAATTACATGCATAATCAAATTTGTTACTATAACCTCAAATTACATATTCATTACTATAATCATCTTAAGCTATTAAGTCATTTATCATCTTTTAGCATCTAATCCATACTTTATCATACATTCACCAAGCAATAACATATCATATCATTAAGGCATTAACACATGCATGCATGGGTGTTTAGATTACAAACCCAATAATCAAATATAAGCCATATCACATGGCTATTACAAAATGAATCATCAACATCATAGGCCTTCACAATTTGGCCAAATAGCATGACACATATCACAAAATAACCAAGTCCCCTATACATGCTATACTCAAAATAACAATTTCACTATACTTAATATTCTTTTGATAGTGTGATCGAATACTTCGACAGCTTTTGATCCCCGAGCTAGCTTGGCAGAACTACAAAGGATGGAAATAAACGGGGGTAAGCATTAAAGCTTAGTAAGTCCACATGCAAATAATATGCAATAATAGTAAGCAATTAGCATGCAAAGACATAATAACATATACATAAGGATTGTTCATCATTTAAACCTTTTGACTTACTTATCATATGTATACATATACTTTCTCATCACAAATCATTCTTTATCAAGGTATTATTCATGGGTTTAGCATACATACCTGTACTCATCGTAGTATATCATATAACCATACCTCTTTAACATGCCCTCCTCGGGACTTTCATCACATCCATTCCATTGCATAAGTGCCACAGATACATACGTAGCCAAAGCTACCTCATAACATGTAACGCTTATAAAGGAGCTACTCACGAGCTTGCTCATATAAGCTATTGATCAAGGTGTAACTACATGGGATGCTCACATAAGCTGTCGGGTATCCGACCCACTCAAGGATTACCTAGCTATCGGTAGGACACACAAGACCATTGCCCGTAACCCAATTACATGTATCGTATCCATAATGAACTCGGACCAACTCAACGAGCTCGGATGCCTCATATATATCACGAACCCAGACCAATTCAATGAGTTTGGATTTCTTAATTCCTAGTGACATGTAACTTTATCCTAAACTATTCCTAAGGCTCAAACGAGATTCTTTCTCATATACACATAGCATCTCCATCGTACTTGCTCGTAACGTCGTGGATAACGACCAATATCATTCATACTTACAATGTTATCATTAGGCATAGCATACATAATATTGATAAAACATTTATCACGTAATGTCAACACATCAAAATATATTACATTGTCATATTATTTACACATGTACTTACGTTGGTACAAAATGATGATAATCGAGCCTAATCGTCGAATACTTTATTCTTTTCTCAATCAAGACCCGGTTCACATTTTTTTATCTATAATGCCAAATTTAACTTGTTTATTAATCACATTATTCAAATCAATCCATAATTCATGTTTTGGTAAAATTACCTTTTTACCGTTAACTTTCACTTATTTATGATTTAGTCCTTAGGCTCGTAAAATGAAATGTATGCATTTTCTTGGTTACCCAAGCCTAGCCAAACCTATACCATGCTCATATCAGAACACATTTTCCTTTATTTCACATTTTTACTACCCACTTTTACACTTTTACAAACAAGTCCCCCTCTTAGGTGTTTTCACTAAAAATCACCTAGTAAAAGATGTTTATCATGCATCAAACATTCATATTCCTCCATTAATCATCAAAATACATGCATGCTTTACATGGTTCAAATTTCATACATGAACCCTAGCTCAAAACATAGCTAGAAATCGATAGATCATGCTTCAAGGACTTCAAAAATGCAAAGAACATTAAAAATAGGGATAGGGAGCACTTACAATCAAGCTTGAAATGTTGAACAAAACCCTAGCTATGGCTATTGAGAATTTCAGCTAACACTTGGAGAAGATGAGCACATTTTTGCTTTGATTTTCCCTTTTTATTCTTTTAATTACCAAATGACCAATATGCCCTTAGGATTTTTCTTTTAAATTTTTCCTATGCATGCCTATTTTTGTCCAAAATTATAGAAACTGGTCAAATTGCTAATTAGGACCTCCTAATTTATAATCTAAAACAATTTCACACTAAAAGTTTTTATAATGCAAGTTTTGCATTTTATTCAATTTGGTCCTTAAAGTGCAATTAGACATTTTATGCATAGAATTTCTTCAAGAAACTTTCACATAAGCATGCATTCTCATCATAGACCTCATAAGAATCATATAATAATTATTTCTATCTCAAACTTGTGGTCTCAAAACCAATGTTCCGACTAGACCCTAATTCGGGATGTTACACATGCCAATTTCATCTTCATGATAAGCTTCATCACATAAATATACCAATGACCAATAAAAATTAATACTTGCTAACTTCCAATGGCTATATACAAAATGAATCATTAACCATAATAATGCCAACACATTTGGCTAAACCAATATGACACATAACAAAATAACTAAGTCCCTATACATGCCATACTCAAAATATTGAAACAAGTATACCCAAAACAATTGTATGATAGTGTGAATCGAGCTTCAACATTTCTTGATCCCTGAGCTAACTTGGCGGCACTATAAGGAAAGGAAAGAAAAGGGGAGTAAGCTTTAAAGCTTAGTAAGTTTGCATGCAAATAATAAGCAACATAAATCATTCATTAATCATATAACTACTCAACATAAGTTAACATAAATATCATCATGTATCTTAGGCATAACTCACTCATTAGCATTCTTACCAAGGGTCCATCTCATACCAGAGTTCATACTCATGGGTTTTACATACATACTTGTACCAACTCGTAACATAGTCACATACTTTTTCATCTTTGACGTACTCTTCAGATTACCCGTTGAACACTTGGAATACTATCGAATACATGAAAGGTCTTGCGTGTAAGTGCCACATATGTAGCCAATGCTACCTCATATCGTATAACACATAGGGCTCGCACATGAGCTAATCACAGGCCTGCTCACACAACCTGTCAGTCAAGACGTAACTACACGAGTTGCTCACACAAGATGTCAGGTATTCGCAACGCATGCCAGACTACCTAACCACCAGTAGGACGTACATGACCAGCTCCTGGATTCACATAGATTACATAACACATGGTATCCTAGTGACATGTCACTTGTATCCTAAACTATTCCTAAGGTTTAAAACGAGATTTCTCACTTGTCATTTCGTCGTCGAACGTATCCACATTATCATTTATACAATTCATGCATAATAAAACATATAACAATGCAAGTATAACATTGCCTTTATTTACACACAAACTTACCTCGATACAAAATAGTAAGAAATGGACCTAATCGTCAATAACCTTGTTTTCCCCTGATTAAGATCCGAACTTTATTTTTCTTGATCTATAATAGCAAATTTAACTTATTTAATTATCACATTACTCGATGTGTCCAAAATCAACTTATGACAAAATTATATTTTTACCCCTAAACTTTGACATATTTACAAATTAGTCCTTAGGCTCGTAAAATGAAATGTATCAATTTTCTTTTTACCCAAGCCTAGCCGAACCTAAATCATGCTCATAATAGCCCACATTTTTCATCAAATCACATTTCTCCCACCCATTTTTACAACTTTTACAAATAAGTCCCTTTTTATGCATTTTCACTAAAAATCACTTAGTAAAAGTTGTTTATCACACCTTAAACATACAATATCTTCCATAAAACATCAAAATACATGCAAGTAACAGATGAGAAAATTTTTAAACATGAACCCTACTTCAAAATAATGGTAGAAATAGGTAAATTGGGTTACGAGGACTTCAAAAATGTAAAGAGCATTTAAAACGGGGCTAGGATGTACTTACAATCAAGCTTGTAAATTGAATAAAACCTAGCTATGGTCTCCTTGTAAAAATTTGGCCAAGGTGAATAAGATGGACACAAATTTTGACTTGATTTTCCCTTTTTATTCTTTTATTTACCAAATGGCCAAAATGCCCTTAATGCATAACTTTGAGATTTTACCTATTCATGTATATTTTTGTCCACTAACTTATCTAATAGTCTAATTACCAACTAAGGACTTCTAATTTAAAATCTCATAGCAATTGGACACCTTTAACAAGTAGAACTTAACTTTTTTACTTTTTACAATTTAGTCCTTTTGACTAAATTGAATGCCCAAACATCAAAATTTTTGAACGAGATTTTCAAAAATAGTTCCATAAAACTGTAGACCATAAAAAATAATAAAAATGGATTTTTTAATGTCAGATTTGTGGTTTCGAAACCATTGTTCTGACTAGCCTCAAAATCGAGCTGTTACAATATGTAGCTCCAATATTGCAAGGTATGGTAAAACATCTAGGATCCTTCAATTTTGGGGGTAGTTTGTCTTGAAGATATGCAATGCATTCCTTTGTCAAGGCTATTGTCTCAAATTCTCCAAGTCTTCGTTTTTTAGACAAGATATCCTTCATGAATTTGACATAGTTCGGCATTTGTTCAAGTGCTTCAACCAACGAGATGTTGATATGAAGTTGCTTGAGTACGTCTAGGAACTTCTTGAATTGAATTTCCTACTTCTACTTCTGAAGTCTTTGAGGGTAGGGTGGTGAAGGCTTCTTGAATGGAACTGGTTGGTTCATTTTCTGTGGCAATTCTGTATCTAACGATTAGTTGATCAGAATTAGCTGGTTCTGAAGTTACCTTGTCAGATTTTGTAGATTTTGGTTCTGGTGAAACTGGAATTTCAACACTCGATTGAACTTCCTCTGAGTCTTGAGCATCGGCTGGCTTTTTTTGAATTTCAATGGTGTTGGGCTCTATTGTCTTTCCGCTCCTCAATGTCAATGCTTTATAATGCTCCTTCCCTGGATTCCTTAGATTCTCCATATCACTAGGTAAAACACCTTGTGGTTGGTTTCTGAGTTCAGTTGCAAGCTAGCCCATTTGGTTTTCTAGGTTTTTCAATGTTGCTGCTTGGCTTTGGATTAAGGCATCATTCTTGGCCATGTATGCCTTCAACAAGTTTTCTAAGCCATTGGATGGTTCAGCTTGAGGTTGTTTCTGAACTTGTTGGGTAAAATAGGTGGTCAAGTCGGTCTAGGTTGGGCATATGTGTTACTGGGTCCAGCCCCTTAGTTACTCCAAGAGACACTAGGGTGGTTTCGCCATGATGGGTTGTAGGTTTTGGATTGTAGTCCTTGCCTTCCTTGGTTTTGGTTCTGGTTAACTATATAATAAACTTATTCTGGGTTCGATGGACATTCTTCAAATAGATGTCCTTCCCACAATAGACACAGGTTACATTTTCAAATTGATTCGGTGGTTGTGCTGCAAAACTATTAAACCCATTAGTGGTAAAATTTTTAAGCATTGAGGATATTGAGGATACTTGAGATGCGAGTGAAGTGAGAGTGTCTACTTAATGTATTTCTGTGACTCATCTTCCTAACGCTGCTTGATTGGTTGGCCATTGGTAATTGTTGCTGGTAGTCCTCTCAATGATTTCATAAGCCTCATTATAAGACTTAGAAAGGAAATAACCATTAGCAGAAGCATCCACTACCATCCTTGTATGGGCATTGAGACCATTATAAAACGTCTCAAGTTGGATGCAATGTGGAATTCCGTGATAAGGGCACTTCCGTAGTAATTCTTTGTACCTTTCCTATGCCTCATACAAGGACTCATCATCAATTTGTTAGAAAGCAGTGATCTCGTTCCTCAACTTATCATTCTTGCTAGGCGGGAAATACTTTATGAGGAATCTCTCTGCTAACTCTTGCCATGTGGAAATTGAATTTGGTGGCAATGGGTTCAACTAGGCTCGAGCTCTGTCCTTTAGTGAATATGGGAACAACTTCAAACGTAATGCATCTTCGGGTACTCCAGCTAACATGAAAGAATCACTCACCTCCATAGACAGTCTTAAGTGGAGATGAGGATCTTTGATAGGCATTCCACTGAATTAGCCTACATTCTGAGGCATTTAGAACATCACTGGCTTCAGCTTGAATTGTTGTACCTCAATTTCGGGTCTCCTAATACCCAGATTAAGATCATGAAACACTGGCACTGCATACTGTCTTAAAGTTCTATCCCTGTAATGCCCCGAATTTAGGCCTAAAAGGATTAGGCCTTGAGCATGGGAACACATAAAGTTTATGTGTGCGATAAATATCACAATTGCATGTTGGCTTTAGTGGCTAAGTATTTGGACATTTTTTAGAGTGTTGGAGAAGTTCTGGGTTCAAACCTGGGCTTTAGCTAAATTTTTTTATTTAAGTGAATAAAACCCTTGGTACTTGGAAGTGAGCCTTTTAAATAATTAAGAATAAAATGTGACACAAGATGAGCTTGTAGTCCAGTGGTTGTGGTGTCATTATGGTGGCAAGGAATCTTGAGCTCGAAACGCATAGAATACAAAGGGATTTTATTTTATTTCCATGTGGTGAGAGAGGTAGAGTTGGATTAAAACTCTTCTAAGGTGGTTGTTGACTTGGTCTTGGATGAGGTTGTTGGGAGTAAATCAAGGAGATTTCTAGAAGAGTTTGAAAGGAGTTTGAATAAGGTTTGAATAAGTTGTTTCTAGCCGAATGTGTGGAGGAGGTTGAAGTAATTCAAATCGGTAGTTAGACTATTTATAAGAGAAAATTTTGGAAGGTTGAGGGGAGTGTTTGAGTTAGCCGAATGTGGGACTCCCCATCTCGAAAAATTCGGTCATAAGACCTCTTATTTCATAGGAGTCGAATTCTATTGTGCCATTTCTCGGGTTCTTCTTGTTTTTATTTTTTTTTTAGTTTCTCAATTTTCTATATTGCCAAGCGTATACTAAAAAGTGACCTATCATGCTTTCTTTTTGTTTTTCTCCTTTCTAGCTGAATTGGTGGGTGCCACTCAAGTATTCTATTCTTCTTTTTCTTTTTCTAGTGACCGATTCTTTCCCTTCACAGCCTGCCAAATCTATTCATCTTCCCTTTCTTTGACATCTCTTTCTTTTCTTCTCCTTGGTGGCCAAATACTCCCAAGTCTGTCAAACCAGTTATGCAACCGATTGTTGTTTTCTTCCTCTCCATTTACTTCCCTTTCTCCTCTTTCTCTCTTAAGCCGGATATCTTATTCCTTTTCTCCTAAACACCTCTGGTTAAATATAGTCTTTTTCTCAAATTATTTTCCCTCTCAAACCCCTTTTCTCTCTCCTTGTATTTCTGTTTTCTATTTGGTAAGCAGCCTCTGTTAATCGAACTTTAGATGGGAAAAGAGGGTGCTAGTGATAAAGTGATGGTAAGGGTGCCGACTGATATTGAGTGCGTAGCCTCTAGCCCCAAGTTTAAGCAACGAGGGTGTCGGCAGTTCTTGACTTTCCACCAGGTTGCGGAAGGGTGACCAAACTTTGGATTGAGTAGGCAAATCACAGCCGACTGATCTACTCAAGGCAAGTGGTAGTCGATCTTTCAGTTAAGTGGTTGTTAAGGGTTTTTCTAGCACTATTTGATTAGTGATTAACTAAATGTTATGTTTGAATATAGGTTTTGGCGATCGTGAATTCTTAGTACTCTATGTGATCAGCTGTGTAACCGTATGCCTTGTTTTGATAATCGACTGAAAAGCCGAAAATGTGTGTGTTGTTTACTCTATTATGACTGTAAATCGGCAAAAATTGAAAAGTTGAAGTGCCAAAACTTCGGCATTTGAGGCGTCACGAGTGTACGATCGCTCGTGGAGTAAATCGAGCCCACAAATCATGGGTGATAGATTGTAAAGGCCACCACGAGCGTTTTCGTGGGCTTGGGCCATTATGCACCATGTTGGGTCGAAATAGGCCGTGTGAGCCTAATGGGCTCGTAGGTCCCACACAGATTAAATCCACGGTAAGTGATAAATATTGGACTGGGCTATGTGGGTCACATAGCCGTAACTGAATTTGGGCTAAATGGGCCACACGAACGTGTGGGCCCACTTGGGCCGAGTAATGGGCCTTGGGCCCATTTATACCGTTATGATCATTTAGGTTATCTGTGTTGTTCGAGGCGATTGTAGACCTTCGAAGAGGTCATTATTTGACCGTAATGCCCCTGTAGGGTAAAATGACCGTAATGCCCCTATAGGGTAAAATGACCGTAATGCCCCTATAGGGTAAAATGATCGTAATACACCTGTATGGTAAAATGACGATTATTCCCTTATGTTCTGTATTATTGGTGTGCTTATGATTTACATATATGATTGTACTGAGTAAGACTTGAATACACGTAATATTTATGACATGACATACTGCATGGGATTGAGGTCTGATTTGGAGGAAGTTTTGTACTAGTGGTTTTGCCATGTATTCTGATTCTAGTGGCTCCGCCACATTTTCTGTTATTAGCAGCTTTGCTACGTTACTGGTTTGCTGGCTGGGTGGGTCGATTTATATCCCCACATGGTGTGTTGGTTGGTACGGGTGGTGTGCTAGCTGAATTTGGGTGGGATGCATAATTGTATTACACTGTACTGGTACTGTATTGGCTTAGGCACACACTGTTATTGTATAGGGCTAAGGCCCAGACTGTACTGATACTGTATAGGGCTAAAGCCAAGACTGTTTTGCATATTCTGATTTCTGTTGTCTATTAGGGGATTACACACTGAGTTTTCGTAAACTCACCCTTTCTTTTAATTGTACAGGTAATCGCCAGCCTTAGAGAGTTTGGAGCCACGAGGTACTTGGAGGTGGCCACACGATTGCTAATGTTCTACTTTTAATTCTATTTATTTTAAAATTTATATTGGGTTTTTGATTATGTAATAAGGCCATTTGTGGGTTTAAGTTTTAGTTGGGCTTTTTTTTTCTTATATTAAATTGCTAGTTTAGGTAAAGACGAGTTTTTAAAACAATTACTGTTTTCTAAAACACGCGCTTTAAACTTCATCGACTTAAAAAGCATTCGTGTCTTTAAATCAATTTAATATAACACTGATGGTTAATAAGGTAAACATTTTGACAAGAACTTTTGTTAAATAATAATAAAAGGATTTAAACTCAGTAACGAATTTTTACCAAAAAGATCAATTTTCAAAAAACACTTCGATGTGCAACGTCAAATTCGGCCATAACGTCTAGGCCGGGATTGGGGTGTTACAATCCTATCATCAACAATAAGGATAGGATTTTGTGTAGGGTCTGCTCCGTTTCCTTGAGTCAAATTTTCAAGGTTCATCTCTTCGGTCCTTCTCTGATTCACTTGTCTTTTTTGCTGTTAAAAAGTTCTTTATATCTCAGGGTTTATAGGGAGTAAATCAATAATTCGGTCAATACTCATAAATACCTGAAATAATCAAAGAGAGATTGATTAAGTTAAAATTGAACAGAAAAATAAAACAAAATGCAAAACTAACAAAATTCACAAATAATGACTTTTTAAAACAGTCCTCGGCAACGGCACCAAAAACTTGGAATGACGGAAATGTGCAAGTACAACAAGTAATAAAGTGACAAGTAAATGTCGAGTTATCGTAACCATAGGAACTGTAAAAAGAATTATTTATGAATGCTATTTAAAACATTTTGGTGAAGAAAAATATTTTGTTTGAAGAGGGTGATTAAAAACTAAGATTTTAAACTAAGTAAACTAAATAAATAAATCTCAAATGTACGGTTGCAAAATAAGATTTTAATCAAGATAACATAATTGTGTTAGATTAATTACATTTCTTAACTTAGAATTATTAAACTCATGTTAATATTGTTACGAATAAATTCACGGTAGCTCAGTAATTTGCTAACTTATGAACATACACACGTACCAAAATCCATTCATCTCTTGACTATATCCCTATGTCAATTCAACCGATTAAACAAATCTTAATAGGCAAATATGTTATTGCACATACATACTTATTAAATTGAAATAAGCTCTTGTACATATCCCTATGTCAATTCAAACAATTAATTAAATCTCATAAGCACATAAAAGACTATGTGAGGTAACAAGGTATCCCTACCTTGAAACAATTTAATCATAGTAATCTTGCAAGTTATGCAAGGCAAATGTATCGTCAAATACCGTTGCTAATTTAAACCTCAGCTACCTTAGATGATTAAACATACACTGATTAAGTACTGTGTCCATTAATTACAATTTCAATCCGTTTAAATAATTAATTTATTAGCTACCTCACAATTGTAATGTAAGAATAACTTAGTCATGATTTTACTTAATCAAGTATCTTACCCAGGCCTATAACAATATAAACACAATTTTAACAATTTTAGCAAACGAAATGCAATCAACCTAAAACAAATTAAATTCAAGCTAAATTGATTAAATTAACCATTCCAGCAACATAAATATTCATGGATATGTTCATCATAACAATAACAAAAATTAAAAAGATAGGGAACATGAATCAAATCCGATGTTTTTTCGTGGCTTGCCTAGTTTGCTCCGTTCTTCCTTCTCCGTTGTCCTCGTCGACCAAGGTTGCTATGAACACTTAATTGCTGCTCCAAATGGTGATGAATGCCCCTTTTCCAAGAGGATAAATTGGCAAGAGAGCAAGGGAATTTGGAATGGAAAAGAAGAGAGAAAGTGGAGAGAAGAGAGAAAAGATGTGAATGCTTGAAATGTCTTTCAAATGATCAGCCTAAGGGGTTTTTATAGCTGAAGAGGGATGCTAAAAATAGCTAAAAATATCAGCCAAAGAGCCCTCCCTTGGCCGGCCACACATGTGGCAAGGTTGATAGTTTCAACCTTGTTAATTTAGGCTTGGGGCAAATCTATAAAGCCACCAATTGTGGAGGGGTTTGTTTGCAACAAGAACAAGTCTTAAAGGGCCTCTTTGCAAGCTAAATAATCAGCCAATAAGCTGATTTGGGTCAGCATATGTACGGTATTGGGCTGTCCACTTCTTGGTCTGTTCGGTTCACCCGGTTTGGCTCGACTGGACCAATTTTATTAATTAATAATAATTTATTTAATCTAAATTAAATTGGATATAAATTAAAAGTAATTATATCATGAATTAATACACATAATTGGACTGACTTGAAAATTAATTCACATTGATACTTCAAATTGCTTCTCAGTTTTAAACTTTTAGTAGTGTCTGCCGAGTTGTTTTTTTTTGCCCTTTGTGCAAACCGGTCGAAAAATGATCAAAATTAATCAAAATTAATTATTAAATTAAATAAAATTAAACATGTTCACAATTTAAGTGAAATATTAATTATTTTATAAAAATTAATTATTTTTCGATAAGAATTGTAACACCCCTTACCCGAGACCTTCGCCAGAGTCGAGCATGAGGCGTTACCAGACTTATCTTACTTGTTCGGGTCATAATTTTTTTTTACTTTTAAAAATTAATTCTCTCACATTCATCCAATAAATCCCTAAAAAGGGCCTTCGAGGCCCTAAAATGTGCAATTGGAACGATTTGGGACCAAACCTAGAACATTAAAAATTTTCCAATTACTTACACAAATCAAAAATTTATTTCACTATTCATAATAAAACTGTCCATCTGCCTAACAGTCACTAAATTAATTATAACTCCAGTTGCTAAACTTGAAATTTAAATCGGTAAATTTCCCTAAAACTAGAATCATATATCTTCTTACCATAATTTTTCCATAATTTTTGGTTTGTCCAATTAGTAGATTTTAATCATTAAAAGTTCGTCTATTTCGCAGTTCAGCAGACTTGATGTTTCTTCGCTAAAAATAGATTATCTCATTATACAGAATTCAGATAATGTTTCTATTTGTTTCTAATGAAAATAGACTCACTAAAGAATCTAGGAATACAAACTATGACTTATATTTATTTTTTTTTACAATTTCTAGTGAGTTTCCAAAGTTGGAACATCGAATCATGAAGTCACTCTCAACTAGTCTTACAAAAATTTAAATATCTTAGAATATAGACTTTCTTTCCTTTCTCTGTTTCTTTCCAATGAAAATATACTCAATAAGCTTTAATTATATATCTCATTAATGATTTACTTCCATTTCTACAATTTTTAGTGATTTTTCAAATCCACATCACTACTGCTATTTCCTAACTATTCCATGGCCAACTCTTACTCCATAATTTCCTTGCATCAAACCTCATTTAGGCATAAATAATACCAAAACATGTTCTTATTTAGCTATATCATAAGCTAATCATTACCAAGTATTCACATACCATTCTTTAATCATATCATAAGGACATACACACAAAATAGCCAAGTCTCTATACATGCCATAAAGTATTTCTAGTCACAAAATACCGAGATAGCTCGTTGATAGTGTGAGGCGATCTTCGACGTCCTTACGATTTTCCGAGTTGGCTTTACGATATTATAAAAAAAGAGAGAAAAGAAAGGGAGTAAGCATAAAGCTTAGTAAGTTTGCGTGTAAATAAATAACAACATTCTAAATGAATTATCAAGATAACCTGAACCTTTCGAACCTGGACTTATCTTACCTTCCATTTGGTACACTATTTAAATTTTCCGTTGAACCACTTGGAATACTAAGGATACACGAGTACCTTTCCTTTTTAAACTTATGATTGCTATGTCTTGACATGGTCTTATGTGGTATCCTTGCCTTATGAACTCACCATTGCCATGCCTTGGCATGGTCTTACATGGGATCTTTGCCTTATCGTAGTTTATCAATGCCATGTCTTGACATGGTCTTACATGATTTCCTTGCCTTGTAAAACTTACCAATGCCATGCCTTGGCATGGTCTTACTTGGTATCCTTAAACCCTAATGTCATGACATTTGTATCCTACACATTCCTAAGCTTCAACCGAGACTTTTAAGTATCATTTCTCCGTTAATTCTTGCTTGAATCATCAAGCAATAAATTTACAAAATAAATATATAGATGCTGAAAAATAACATCATTAATTATAAATAATAAAACATTGCATTTCTTTACTGCAAACTTACCTCGATACAAAATACGATAAAATATTTTGATTTAGTCCTCAACCTTTATCTTTCCTCGGTCTAACCCCGAATTTCATTCATCTTGATCTATAATAGAAAATTTAACTTATTTAATATTCACATTTATGAAAACAGTCCTTAACTCTAACTCTGGAAAAATTATGATTTTGCCCCTAAACTTTTGCATATTTATACTTTTTCCCCAAGGCTCAGAAATGAAACTTTATCCCTAATTTTTATGTTTTATGATAGGCTGATCATTTATTTACCTATGGCAACATCAAATTCCCACTCTAACATGTACTTATGACCATTAGGTATTTTTACTAATTATGTCATTTTACTCATTTTTGCTTAAAATCGCATAGCTCAAGTCGTTTAACATAATTTCAATCTTCATTTTCTACCATAATACATCAAAATAAACACATTTCACCTATGGGTATTTTTTCAAATATGAACCTTAGGTTAAATTATTGGTAGAATAAGCTAAATCAAGTTACCTGGACTTCAAAAATGTAAAGAACATTAAAAACGGGGCTTGGAATCACTTACTTTGAAGCTTCGAAGCTTGACAAAACCCTAGCTATGAAGAACCCTTGAAATTTCGGCCTAATGAAGAAGATAGGCACATTTTGCCATCTTTTTCCCTTTTTTAATCTTTTAATTACCAAATGACTAAAATACCCTTCATTAAAACTTTAGTTATTTTTATCTATGTATGTCCATTTTTATCCATGAAAACCTAATGGTCTAATTACCATTTAGGGACCTCTACTTCAATTATGCTCTTCAATTTAATCCTTTAGGATCTAAAACTCATATTTATCAACTTTTGCAATTAAGCCCTAGTAGGTAAATTAAGCATGCTATCTATAAAATTTTCCATCGATACTCTAACACATGCATCTAATCACTCGGTAAATTATTAAAATTAATTGGAATAAACTTTTCTATCTTAGATTCTTGGTTTCGCAACCACTGTTCCATTTAGGCCCTATTTTGGGATGTTACATTTCTCCCCCCTTTAGGGATTTTCATCCTTGAAAATCTTACCTGTGAAAAGATTTGGATACTGTTTTCGCATAACCTCTTTAAGCTCCCATGTAGCCTCGTCTACCCCATGCCTATTCCATAATACTTTCACAAGTGCAATACTTTTGTTCCTTAGTTGCTTGACCTCTCGAGCTAAAATTTTTACCGGTTCTTCAACATAAGTCATATCTTGCTGAATCTCACCCTCTATCTGTGAAATCACATGTGAAGGATCAGAACGGTAACAATGTAACATGGGTACATGGAACACATCATGAATCTTCTCTAACTCTGGTGGCAAAGCTAACCGATATGCTTAATGGTCCAACTTTTTCAGTCACCTCAAACGGTCCAATAAACGTGGACTTAGTTTGCCTTTCTTGCCAAATCTAAAGACTTTCTTCCACGGGGATGCTTTCAAGAACACTTTGTCACCAACTTGATGCTCAATCTCTTTTCTTTTCAAGTCTGTATAAGACTTCTGTCTATCTGAAGTTGATTTCAAGCAATCTTTGATAACTTTCACTTTCTCTTCAGTTTCTTTAACTAAATCAACCCCGTAAATCTGATTTTATTTAAGCTCTATCCAATACAAAGGTGTGTGAAATTTACGTCCATACAAAGCTTCATAAGGTGCCATTTTCAAAATCGACTGGTAACTATTATTATAAGCAAACTCTACCAATGGAAAATATTTCTCCTAACTACCTTAAAGTTCTCAGACACAACATCTGAGCATATTCTCAAGTATCTGAATAACTCTCTCTGGCTGACCATCGGTCTGAGGATGGAAAGCTATACTAAAACTCAACTTTGTACCCAAAGCTTCCTGTAACTTCTTCCAAATTTGTGAAGTGAATCTCGGGTCTCTATCTGAAATAATCGATAACGGTACTCCATGTAGTCTGACTATCTCTGAAATATACAACTCGACCAACTTGTCAAGTGAATAATCCATATGAACTGGAATAAAAGGAGCTAACTTCGTTAGCTTATCAATCACAACCCATACTTCATCTTTCTTTCTCGGTGTCAACAGTAATCCTGTCACAAAATCCATGGCAACTCGGTCCCATTTCCACTCAGGAACTAACACAGGCTACAATAAACTTGAAGGTACCTGATGTTCAACTTTTACCTGTTGATAGATCAAGCATCTAGAAACAAACTCTGAGATATCTCTATTCATTCCTACCCACCAATTCATTTTCTTCAAATCATTATACATCTTTGTACTAGTTGGATGAATAGACAAGGAACTGCTATGTGCTTCCTCTAAAATATTTCGAATAAACTCATCATTCTTTGGTACACATATCCGATTTCTGAACATTAAACAACCGTCAGAACTGATTTGAAAATCTGACTCTATACCCAACTCACACTGAGCTCTTTTGACTTGCAACTCACTGTGATATTTCTGAACTTCACAAATTTCTTCAAGAAACATTGGCTTAGCTCTTAATTCAGCTAAGATAAAACCATCATTCGATAAGGTTAAACTAGTGTTCAAAGCTCTTAATGCAGATAAAGATTTTCTACTCAAAGCATCAACAACTACGTTTGCCTTACCCGGGTGATAATCGATCAGTAGTTCATAATCTTTAATCAACTCTAGCCATCTTCTTTGCCTTAAGTTCAAATCTTTCTGAGTCATCAAGTATTTCAAACTTTTATGATCAGTAAATATTCAGCACTTCTCACCATACAAGTGATGTCACCAGATTTTCAACGCAAATACAATGGCAGCTAGTTCTAAATCATGTATTGGATAATTTTTCTCATGTAGGCATAAGAAATTACCTTTCCTTCCTGCATAAGTACACAGCCTAGCCCATTCAAGGACGCATCACTGTAAATCACAAACTCTTTACCCAGTTCTGGTTGTACTAAGACATGAGCTTCAGTCAACAATGTCTTTAACTTATCAAAACTCTGTTGACACTTTTCAATCCATTCAAACTGTACATCTTTCTATAGCAATCTTGTCAGTGGAGTAGCTATCATGGAAAATCCCTCTACAAATCATCTATAATAACCGGCAAGACCAATAAAACTTCTGACCTCTGATGCATTCCTGGGAGGCTTCCAATCAACAATGGCTGAAATATTTCTCGGACCAACTCTAATACCTTCACTTGAGACTATATGTCCAAGAAAACCAACTTCTCGTAACCAGAACTCACTTTTGCTAAACTTGGCATAAAGCTGATTATCTCTCAAAGTTTATAAAACTGTTCTCAAATGCTCTAAATGCTTAGTTTTATCATGAGAATAAATCAAGATATCATCAATGAACACAACTACAAATTTATCCAAGTAAGGTCTGAAAATTTGATTCATTAAGTGCATAAAAATGGAAAGAGCATTAGTCCAGCCAAATGGCATCACAAAGAACTCATAATGGTCATACCTAGTCTGGAAAGCAGTCTTAGAAACATTTGACTCTTTAACTCGCAACTGATAATATCCGGATTTCAAATCTATCTTGGAGAACATAGTAGCTCCCTTCAATTGATCAAAAAAATCATCAATTCTAGGTAGTGGATACTTGTTCTTAATAGTCATCTTGACACAACTTTCAAGCATAATTACTGAGTCTGACAAATTCATGTTCATATTCAGCCACTGTCATCTTACCCTGCTTTAATTCAAGGAATTCTTTTCTTTTCTGGTCATCTGACTAATGTATTTCTTATAGAACTCGTCCTGAAAGAAATCCCCAGTAACCCTCTCTTTCGGTACTACTGACACAAGTGTCTTCCACCAATGGTAGGCCAAGCCTCGTAAAAGTGATACAACACACTTCATGCACTCTTCAGGTGTGCAGGATAACTCATCAAAGACCCTGATCGTATTCTCGAGCCAAAATTTAGCTTTCTCTGCATCATCATCCTTAGTAGCCCGAAACTCTTCGGCCTCTTGTTTTCTAATTTTATCAACAGGTGGCTTCTCTATTCTGACTGTATCTGTGACTGGGGAAGCTACATGGGTAGTCTGGTGATCATAAGGGGGTGGAGGTCTAGCGGCCAGATTCGTACGAACGAACTTAGCAAACCATTCATTCATAGCTTAGAAGAAGGCTTCTCGAGCCCCTCCTCCCTAAATAACTGTAACGGGCCTTTCACTACTATCTGGTGGCACTGTCCCTTCTGCGGGAGCGAACGCGTTACTTTCTACATCATCTACACCAACTTGTTCGGGATCCATAACTATAAAAGAAAAACATTTTAAAATCGTCAAGAGTCGTCACACTATCAAAATATAAGTATGGCAGGTATAGCTAGGCTCATACTCATACTGAATATTCCAAGAAGCGACTAAACTCTTGCTCTGATACCAATAAATGTAACACCCCTTACCCAAGACCGTCGCCGGAGTCGAGCACGAGGCATTACTAGACTTATCTTACTCGTTCGGGGCTTAAATTTTTTCTTTTTACTTTTAAAAATAAATTCGCTCGCATTCATCCAATAAATCCCTAAAAAGGGCCTTCGAGGCCCTAAAACATGCAATTGGAATGGTTCGGAACCAAACCGGGAACATTAAAAGTTTTTCAATTACTTACACAAATCAAAACAATTTATTTCACTATTCATAATAAAACTGTCCATCTACCTAACAGTCACTAAATTAAATATAACTTGAATTACAAAACTCAAAATTTAAATCCGTAAAACTTCCCTAAAACTAGACTCATATATCTTCTTACCATAATTTTTACATAATTTTTGGTTTGTCCAATTAGTAGATTTTATTCATTAAAGGTTCTTCTATTTCGCAGTTTAGCGGACCTGATCTCTCTTCACTAAAAATCTATTATCTCATTATACAGAATTCAGATAATATTTTTGTTTGTTTCTAATGAAAATAGACTCACTAAGGAATCTATAAATGCAAACTATGAATTATAATTATTTTTGTACAATTTCTATTGATTTTCCAAAGTTGGAACAGGGGATCACGAAGTCACTCTTAACCAGTCTTACAAAAATTTAAATATCTCAGAATATAGACTTCTTTTTCCTGCTCTACTTCTTTCCTATGAAAATAGACTCAATAATATTCAATTCTATATCTCATTCACAATTTAATTCCATTTCTACAGTTTTTATTGATTTTTCAAAACCACGTCACTGCTGCTGTTTCCTAACTGTTCCATGGCCAACTCTTACTCTTTCATAATTTCGTTGCATCATACCTCATTTAGGCATACATAGTACCAAAACATGTTCTTATTTAGCTATATCATAAGCTAATCATTACCAAGTATTCAAATGCCATTCTTTAATCATGTAATAAGGACATACACACAAAATAGCCAAATCTCTATACATGCCATAACTTACAGTATTTCTAGTTGCAAAATACCGAGATAGCTCGTGGATAGTGTGTGGCGATCTCCGATGTCCTTACGATTTTCTGAGTTGGCTTTGCGATACTATGAAAAAATAGAGAAAAGAAAGGGAGTAAGCATAAAGCTTAGTATGTTTGCATGTAAATAAATAACAACATTCTAAATGAATTATCAAGATAACCCGAACCTTTCGAACATGGACGTATCTTACCTTCCCTTTAGTACACTCTTTAAATTTTCCATTGAACCACTTGGAATACTAAGGATACACGGGTACCTTTTTTTTTAAACTTACGATTGCCATGTCTTGACATGGTCTTACGTGGTATCCTTGCCTTATGAACTCACCATTGCCATGCCTTGGCATGGTCTTACATAGGATCTTGGCCTTATCGTAGTTTATCAATGCCATGTCTTGACATGGTCTTACATGATTTCCTTGCCTTGTAAAACTTACCAATGCTATGCCTTGGCATGGTCTTACTTGGTATCCTTAAACCCTAATGTCACAACATTTGTATCCTACACATTAATAAGGTTCAACCGGGATTTTTAAGTATCATTTCTCCGTCAATTCTTGCTTGAATCATCAAGGAATAAATTTACAAAATAAATATATAGATGCTGAAAAATAACATCATTAATTATAAATAATAAAACATTGCATTTGTTTACCGCAAACTTACCTCGATACAGTATACGATCAAATATTTTGATTTAGTCCTCAACCTTTATCTTTCCTCGGTCTAACCCCGAATTTTGTTCTTCTTGATCTATAATAGCAAATTTAACTTATTTAATATTCACATTTATGAAAACAGTCCTTAACTCTAACTTTGGCAAAATTATGATTTGCCCCTAAACTTTTACATATTTACACTTTTGCCCCAAGGCTCAGAAATGAAACTTTATCCCTAATTCTTATGTTTTATGACATGCTGATCATTTATTTACCTACGGAAACATCAAATTCCCACTCTAACATGTACTTATGACCATTAGGTATTTTTACTGATTATGTCGTTTTACTCATTTTCGCTTAAAATTGCTTAGTTCAAGTCGTTTAACATAATTTCAAGCTTCATATTCTACCATAAAACATCAAAATAAACACATTTCACCTATGGAGCTTTTTCCAAATATGAACCCGAGGTTAAATTATTGGTAGAATAAGCTAAATCAAGTTACCGGGACTTCAAAAACGTAAAGAACATTAAAAACGGGGCTTGGAATCACTTACTATGAAGCTTGGAAGCTTGAAAAAACCTAGCTATGAAGAACCCTTGAAATTTTGGCCTAATGAAGAAGATGGGCACATTTTGCCATCTTTTTCCCTTTTTTAATCTTTTAATTACCAAATGACTAAAATACCCTTCATTAAAACTTTAGTTATTTTTATCTATGTATGTCCATTTTTGTCCATGAAAATCTAATGGTCTAATTACCATTTAGGGACCTCTACTTCAATTATACTCTTCAATTTAATCCTTTAGCATCTAAAACTCATATTTATCAACTTTTACAATTAAGACCTAGTAGGTAAATTAAACATGCTATCTATAAAATTTTCCATCGATACTCTAACACATGCATCTAATCACTTGGTAAATTATAAAATTAATTGGAATAAAATTTTCTATCTAGAATTTTTGGTTTTGTAACCAATGGTCCATTTAGGCCCTATTTTGGGATGTTATAAGAATTTTATCAAAACTGCATGAATTTAAGTAAAAAACGGCATGAAAAGGTGTGTATATTTTTGTGTTTCCAATTGGCGTAAATTTTCTACCGCTTGTACATTCCCAAAATGATGGTGTTTTTCCAAAATCTAACTTTGTTGTTCAGCATCTTGGACTAGCCATCCCTTAAAAGGTATCGTTAAAAGATTATCAATTCCTAATGAAATGGATGTAGCAGTGCTTGCTGGAAACCCAAAGCTTTTACTTGATCCTGGATATGTGATGTACATGCCATTTCGAAGTGATCTATTAACCAGCTAATAAGCTATTTAATGGCAGTTCCATCTATCACTTTATTGTGAAATACTAGATTAGCATGTTCTGCCATAAATACCCCCTTATTTTGCTGAGTGGAGTCCATCAATGGGTTTGAGTCAATGATTGGAAAACTTCCTTTTCTCGATCTTGATTTTGGTAGAAATCGGGTCAAGAACTAGGGTCCTTGTTGAATCGGAGAGACCCAAATTCATATTGATGTCAGAATTTTTTAGCTTAAATACCATATGATTCGGTATCATATGAGTATTCTCGAAAAAACCCTTGTATAGCTTATTCAATTTCTCGCTAAAGAGAAATATGCCCAACAGTGGTTCAAATGAATATACAAAGAAATTTTTTTTAAACTTCCTACTATTAGATAATGTCCATAAATCTTATGATAGGTACCCAAAGATTCATAGTAAACTTCAATGGGAGCTTCTCTTGAAGAAATAACGCATTGCTCTAGTCGCCACCAGAGCCACAAATGACTGTCTAAATTGATTCTTTTCTACCTATAAGCTCTAATCGCATTATAGGAATTACAAAAGAAAAGGCTCCCTTGTAGACTTATAGTTATTATCATTAATTCTTTCATTTTTTTTCACATGAACTCTGCCTCATAGTCAACCACTGATAAATCTCCTTGAACCAAATCCAAAAACTCACGCTTACGAGCCTCCATATACTGCTCGCCTATAAACTTCCTCTTAAAAACCTCAAGAAAATATCCCTAAGTCAAATGATCAACAATAGTACCTCTCTTAACCGTATTCCACCAATGATGAACCTCATTGTCGAGTAGGGACACAACATAACCCATCTTTTCCTTGTCAGAACAGGACATCTGCTCGAGGATCCTTTCAATTCCTTCCAACCAGTAGTCATGTAATAGCCTAAAACAGGGTCTAGGATTTTTAGGGGTATTTTAGGAATTTCTACCTTAGAGTGTAACACCCCAAATCCGTGACCGTCACCGGAGTTGAACACGAGGTGTTACCGAACTTACTTCACTTATTTCCCCCTTTATAATCTTTTTTTTGTTTTGCTGTTCCAGGCAGGCTAGCTAACTGCGTCACTGTCACCTTAAAGATCATATCTCGAGTTCCAGAACTTGAAAACCAGTTCCGTAAATTTTTCCTGAAACTATACTCATAATTCCATTTACAAATTTTTTTCTAGAATTTTTGGTCAAGCCAATTAGTACAGTTTATTAGTTAAAATCTCCCCTGTTTCAGGGTTCGACTACACTGACCTTTTCACGTTACGACTTGGATATCTTCCTGTACAGGGCTCCAACACTCATGCCGTTTGTTTCTAAAGAAACTAGACTCACAAAGGAATCTTCACATATAGGGAATGACTTCTAATTATCTCTGGTTAATTTATAATGGATTTTCAAAGTTGGAACAGGGGATCAAGAAGCCGTTCTGGCCCTGTTTCCCGAAATCTTGAATATCTCTTAAAATACAGCTCATATGGTTGTTTCGTTTCGTCCACATGAAAATAGACCCATCAAGCTTCGATTACATAATTTTTTTAGCATTTAATTCCACTTCTACTATTTTTAGTGATTTTTCGATCTCACATCACTGCTGCTGTCCGCAACAGTTACCGCAATAGACTATGCCTATTTCATGAATTTTTCCTTGGCCTTACTAATAATCCATCATACATAACACAAATTGTGACCACCTTATCAAAATTAAGATTTCTAGGACTCGCGACTATAAGTTTTAAAACCCCACTCAACCGACCACATAGGCCATATTCGCATGGCTTAAAGTTTACAACCCAAAATTTCACAAAACAAAGAGCTTATACATGCCAAATGTTCTCCTAGATCGACTAAGAAGACAATACCAAAAGATTGCTTGCCGGTGTGATGACTTCGTTGACGGTTCCGAGCACACAACGAGTCCAAGAGACCTAAAATGGGTGACAAGAAAAACACCGAGTGAGTTTATAACTCAGTAAGTCATAAGCACTCCACAATTATCCATTAGCAAAATTTATCACAAAGTGAAACAATGAAACGAGGCTAATTGTTCCATCCATATCGAACTATACCATAGTTCCTTAGACCTTTCGGTTCAATCTCATACCAAGTCATACATTCACATTTCATATTCTATTCAATAAGATATTTGAGGCAATTTCCATATATCAACTCATTTTCACCACAATCATGCAAACAAACGAACTTTCATCTATCCCATGATACCTTATTTACGTGACTGCAAATTTAATCATCACATAGATTTAAAGCTTACCAAGCTCAACCCCGAGCATGAACATAGCGCCTATTCGCCATGAGCTCAAGGTACTTACTCTTTCCGCTGTCTATGATCAACTCGATAAGGTCACACCCTCCATGTGAGTAACCGATCGAACATATATATTAAATTCGCACACGTAGTGCTTAATAATCGATCACGCACACTTAGTGCCATGTGATTTAAGCTCGCACACATAGTGCCATATAATTTAAATTCGCACACTTAGTGCCATACTTTTCAAGCTTGCACACTTAGTGCCAATCTTGTCACCGTGCCCATTTATTGCCCGCACACTTAGTGCCGAGACCAAACACTCTACGCATTTTACTACATTTATACATTCAACAATGTCATCATTCCATACACATACATTTTATATACATATCATCTCATTAAACACAATTGCATAGGTATTATGATCATTTAAATCAATACCAAATACATGCTTAATGACTTACCTTGTGTTGGGTAAATAATCCCAAGTCGGCTACTCGATGACCTTCGATTTCCCCTTGTTGGACGCCTCTCCTTTAGGATCTTGAGCTTAGTCAATTAAATTAACCCATTCAACCACTTTGTAAAATATTTGTATCACACATTAAAATTTCATTTCATAGGATACACATGACAAATTCTTATCCTTCTACCCCATGCTTTTGAACTATTTGGTTCACAACCTTAGGCTATCACCCTATTGCCAACTATCCTAATCAAGGATAGTATCACAAGTGTGTACACCCATATGGCCGAATGTGCAAGATTAAATTCAACACCACCTATGTGCTTAATTAGGTGGCGAATATACATAAGCACATTTAGCATTTGATACATTCGACCTTAGCATAGATTTCATTAAAAGTCCTATTAGCCACTTCACCATCAATTATCTCATCTACTTAATATTTCATACTTATCATGCTAGCCGAATATTACTTATTTAAGTTCAACACCCTTATATACCACACTAGCACCAAATATGATATCTAATTCTTCTCTTTCTCTTTCATCAAGACAACCTATATGAACATTTAACTAATTCAAACCTCACCCTCTTAATGCCCATTATAGCCGAATGTACCAAGCATTTATCATTTTGCAACATGAATTCTATAGCATGGCTGAATACTCATGCACATACACACACAACAACAAGAACTCAATGACCTAAAAATCTCCTTTTATTAAACATTCGAACTCACTCCTCTTCATGCTTCATTACAACAACATCAAAACACCAACCAAGAAAGACAACATCCATGGCCGAATTTCATCTCCATCAAATAGCAAAAGAAATCTAAACCATGGGCTAGGTAGAACTTAAACTAACAACTAAAACATGCATGCATCTCATGGAATATCATTAAACATACCTTAGTCTAGCAACCACCATAGCCGATTTTTCTCAAGTTCTTCCCCCTTCTTCCCTTTCTTCTATTCGGCCAAGACAACCAAAGGATGAACAACCACTTTTTTTTTCTTTCTTTCTTTGTTTTTGTCACGGCAAAAAGGGGGGGCATCCACACATATTATTTTTTTGTTATCATCATTTTCTTTTTCCATTTCTTTAATACTAACTTTCTTATTTTATTGTTTCCTACATGCATCACTAGCCTAACATGTTGGAGACATGTTTCCACCCATAGCATGGCCGGCCATCATGCTCAAATTTGGCTAATTTGACATGCAAGGACAAACACTTTTCCACATGTATTAATAGGCCATTTAAAATTAGCCTATCATATTTCACCACCCCTATTTAATAATTTCTCATACAATTGGTAAAATTAGAGAATGAAACTTCCACATGTGCATGTACACACACAATAAGCATAGAATATAACAATTAATTATTTTTATGACTCGGTTTTGTGGTCCCGAAACCACTTTCCGACTAGGGTCAATTTAGGGTTGTCACATAGAGTGTTCGAAATTTTGCGACAGGATATACCAGTAATATTTTCAAATATGGCTTTTAGAAAATTTAATCAATATATGAAAAATGAGTTTTAAATATCTTTCATTTTGGAAATAGGATTGATTTGTAAAAGAATCAAAACTGAGAGTTTTATGAAGTAATTCTGGATAAATTACACCAAAGCTTGTTTTTCTTGGATTAAGGGTAACCAATCATCTTCCTGTTAGTTTTAAATGCTATTTAGACTTTTAAACCGAATTTCTAGACATTAAAACACATGTTTTAGATAAAAGCCGAAATTTTGGTCATTAATGGTGGATTTCGGGTTTGTGGATTAAAACTTAATTTTAAAGTGTTTTTCAACTTTTTTTAACATAATTAGAAGGTTTCAAAAGTTACTTTGAAGTTTCGTTAAATATTTCTTGAGTTTTAATGAATTTTTAAAAAATAGCCATAAAACATGTCGAAAAAATCGATACTATGAATTTAGTATTTTATTGAAATTTAAAAGTTTGGAATTAGTCGTAGGTGAATTATAAGATGAAAAAAAATTGATCTTAGATGAAAAGATTAAGTATGGATCGAGATATTCGAATTCAAAGTTTGCTATGTTATAAGTTTCAGTTACATGAGAACTTAGTTTAGGCTTATGTTTTGTTTGCTTGTAATGAGTCCTTGGCTGATTTTTGGTTGTATAGTTGTGTGAATTTGTTGTGTTGAAGTTCCAGATTCAATAGACCCTTTAACGAGTAGAGACAAAGGCATGGAAAAGCTAGTTTGAGCTTTCGACTTTTCGGCGAAAGCGTAATCAGTGAGTGTTTAAAATAATTACTTGTGGACATGATTCAATGCATTATTTGGGAATTTAGTAGTAGCCTAAACCCCCTACTCTAAATTTCGAGTGTAAGCTTTCTCATACCTATGCTATCTTGTGAAAAATGTGCTTATGTGTTTGTAAATATGTGAATTGAGATGAGATGCTATAACATGTGATATGTGATTATGTTAACCGTTTTGAAAGTGCAAATGCGTACATGTTATGTATATTTTTAATGTTAGTGACAGTGTTTTGCTAAAGATGCAAATAGGAAGTGATAGTGCACGGATAATCGATAAGTGATATGTGTTTGATTTCAAATATTTTGGCCTTGTGATCTTGAAATCGTTATATATAGTGGCATGCCATAGGATTGTCAGTGCTCACCTATATGTACAGTGATTTTGGGCATTGAGGCCCTCAGACATGTCGGTGGGATAAGGGAATCTGAGCTAAATTCTATTCAATGGGACATGTGAGGGGAAATAAGGAGATTATTAGCTTTATGTTTCACTTTTGGGACATGTTTGACTCTATGAGTCTATAGTTGGTGTGTTGGAGATCCACGTATCTGATGAGTGACAATAGAGCTCACTTTTTTGTTTCATAATTCAAGTGCAAAATTATCTTAAAATGTATGTATGTGTAATTTGATGTTTGCTTCAATGAGTATGTGGTTGCTATGCAATTTATCGTGAGTTATGAATATGTGTGTTTATATGACAAGTGACCATTATGCCATTTATCTATAAAAATGTTTTTGAGTATTGTGATATATGATTGCATGTTAGGTGATTATATGTATAATAGGATATATTCTTAAAAGTGAATATTTTTACCATGTAAAAAAACTAGAAAATAATGTTTTGCCCAAGCCTTTTAACCTAGGTGATTAACGAATAGGTATATTATGACACTAGTGTAGGAATGGTTGAGGTATAAATATTTTTACCATATGAAAGAACTAGAAAATAATGTTCTACCCATGACTTTTAACCTAGGTATAAATATCACTTTTTCACTTTGTTTTTAGACTTAAGTCAATTTTTCTCCTACCCTAGTCATTCTCCTTTCCTATCTTATTTTTTCTTTCAAAGTTTCTTCCTTTCTCTAGGATTTCATTATAGTTGTGCCACCCCATTGTTAGAGTTCTTTTTTTCTAGCCACCTTAGTGAATGTTTAAAACTCCTAAACCAGCCCTATTTTCTATCTTAAACTTCCCTTTTTGCCACTCCTAACATCCTCCTTTATTGTCCATTGCCGCCCCTCTCCCTTATTCGATCAGTGTCGATAAGTCCTATTTTTCTTTCTCTATTGTTATGCTTTGTGTGCCAAGTTTTGGCTGTTGATTTTACAACCAATAAATCATCATTCCAACCCTTAAACTTTTTCTTTTTGTCTGTTCAAAGATTCCTCCTTGTGCCACCCCAAATTTGTATTTTATGTCGCCTTAAATGGTGTTACCACCTCCTTAGAACGCCCTTGTTTTGGGACTGTCGTTACCCTTCTGTTGCTGCCATACTATTATAAGTTTTTGGATTTTTCTCTCTATTTGGATTTAATTTAGACATTCCTAGTTGAGTAATTAACTAAGACGTTCATCCGACAAATGAGATATGGGTAATGGGAAGTGCAAAGTGCAAACTTGTACGAGATCTTGTTCTGTTTCGTTTTGTTAATAATTTTTGCTTTGGCCAATTGCTTTAAAGTATGAATTGGAGATTTTCAGGGATTAAATTTCCTAGTTCAGCAGTGACTACAAATCTCGTTCTTGCGTACGTTTCACATCAAATTAGTGTAAGTAGCCTAGTCAATTTGGATCTAAAAGTTATTATGGTAACACTGATTTGATTGAACCGTTAAGAGGGTGTTTTAAGGATGATTTGACATCATTTTAACTTGATAAATATTATATTTTAATTTAGGTTCAGTTTAATTCTAAATGAGGAATCGCAGGTTTCATAAGTAGTGTTACAGTTGTGCGAAAGTAAGGTATGGGTTCTAACATATAAAATTTAAATGTTAAATAATATTTTTAATACTTAAAATGATGGTTAAGCTTGTTGGTCAAACTTAAATGGCTAAGTAAATGATTTTAAGGTGGCCAAATTAGGTACATTTCGAGCCTTAGTTAAATGACATGTTTGCAAGGTTGCATGAGTGATTGAATGTTTGAATGTCTTGTATTCGTATGAATTAATATGAATTTTTTGTAATATAATGTATACTCATTGTATAAGTAGCATGTATTAGAGTGAAAATGAAATGTATGTTTGGGTAAAATGCTGTCAGCTATACTAAATGAAAGGCTACTACACATGTTCTAGAAAATTTCTTATGAATGATATTGAAACTATGGCATGTTGGAATGTCACTGTATTGATGGTGAAACCGAATGATTGATAAGTTTTAATATTGAGTGGAAGTGAATGCTATTATGAGAGCCTGTAAAACATGTTATTGAAATGGGAATGTAATAGAAACATGATTTTTATTGAAATTTCTATGACATACCGCATGTGCATGGGGCAAGATTATGTGGATGACGGAGGAGTTCCATGGAATAATGGCAACATATTAAGTCCGCATATATGTTGTCAAGGCACTGCACCGAGAGTAATGATGAGAAGAACGACTATATCACATTTATTTTAAATGGCAGTATATTTGCATTACATATAATGGTGGTTTAACTAAATGGAGCTCAGCTCGCAATGTATGGAGTTTGGTAGACGAGTTTTAGGGAACTCGTAGTGGTAGCGAATGGTTAGGGATGGAATTCATTATGCATTGTGTTATGTCCATGACACTTTTGAATAGTAATGTCTATGCTATGTTTGTGTTACAATGTTATTAATGGTGAATGATATTTGAATGTTCTTATTGTTTAGACTCACATTAAGCTAGTTAGCTCACCTTCTAGTTTCAACCATCTTAGGTAATGCTTGAAACTAGGATCAGACATGGCATGCGAACATACGATGGACTTCAGACTTATAAATTATTCTATTTACATTTTTCCTAAACTTATTTGGTTTTTAGACTGTAAAGTTATTTGATCTGTGGTTTGGGTTTTTCTCTTTATTTTGGGGTTTTTATGCATGAATGCTCATATCATTAATTGGATTTGGATACTTATTTTGAAATCGAACAATGCATGTTACTCGACTTAGGTTAAATTCATCACATGTTTCCCTACAAAATCCGTACTTGAATTTCTGAAATGTAAATTATAAGTTAAATATGTTTCCAAAATTAATAATAACTTTTGTTTAATTGGATCTTATTTTAAACTCGGTAATATTAATGTTTTTGTAAAATAAAAGCCACTACATTTTTTTGAAAAAAAGAAAACATTTTAATAATAAATTTCTGAAGGTTTGATTGTTTCTACTTGGCCATTTCGGCGGTCAATGTGACCTCTAAAGTCTAGTTGTAACGTCTAGACCAGGTTTGGGGTGTTACAGTGCTAGTCTAATGACCTTGTCATAAGTGTGTTACTGTCATATGACATCCTTAATCTTTTGGGATAAATTCACTCTCTCAATATGAACCTATTTTATCTCATGGAAACCATTACATCTTCATTCATTAAAATTCAATTACTATAAAAAAGTAATCGAGTCATTCATCACAAAGATGAATGACCCGTTGCCACGTTCAATTTTCATCTACCATGTAATACCAATAAGAGGATATCATTTACCCATATTTCATGCTACAAATTCCACTATTGTGAATGGCGTTTCATACTGAATAAGTTGTATACCCAATTTACCAGCTTTTGGTTCCTTATCTATTTGAACTTAGGCTTTTACTTACATTAAAGTATACAAATCACGCATACATAGTCTATCATCCATTTAAGATTAAGGTATGCCACACTTTGAATGTCACAGGTGAATAAATTGATAAAGGGATTTAGGATCTATTCTTTTTGGGTTCAGTTCAACGTACTATTTGACACCCTTTACCTGTGTCCAAAGCCGGAACAGGGTTCGAGGTGTTATCGAGTTTTAACACAAGCACACATACAAACCCGAGCCATAAAATTTTTATTCAAATCAATTTCATTCATGCATATGCAAATTGTCCATTATATAGGCCTACGGGGCAACAAACATACATCGAAGGTGGTTCGGGACTAAGCCAAGAACGTTAGAAAATTTTAGGATAACTTAGAAAAAATTTCCTACTTTGGGGAGTCACACGCCCGTGTGGTAGGCCGTGTGGTCACACACGCCAGTAAGGCTTGGGACATACCCATGTCCTCAGCCCGTGTAACTCTCTGACTATGACTTCATCAACCAAATAAGGTCACACGGCCAAGTCACATGCCCATGTGCTTGGGCCGTATGGCGAATTAAATTCCAAAAACTAAGTGAAGACTTCACACGGCCTGGGCACACGCCCATGTCCTAAGGCCGTGTCCTTCACACAGCTGAGACACATGGCCGTGTCTCTGCCCGTGTGTTTAATATTGGGTATTTAGTTTTGCATAATTACAGTGTAGGGGACACGGCCGGATCACACGCCCATGGGGCGGACCTTGTGTCACACACGGTCTAGACACATTCCCGAGTGTCTAACCATGTGGACAAAATCTAGGTTATTTTCCAAGCCATTTCCACCCTTAAACACTCTTCCAAGCCATTTCCACCCTTAAACACTCACATACTTACACTCTCCTCATGGCATGCAACATGGCACATTTGATTACTCAAGCATTCATATTCATGGTTAAATTAAGGCTTGGTAATGTCAACATATCACCTATTCAAACTGTCATGCTTTCATATGGCATTCCACACCAATTTCATATTTTTCTATCATCTTTGGTAACCTAGTTTCAAGTTACACATTTGCACCACATTTATTGTCTTACACATTAATCATATTTCATACACCAAACATACATGCCATACATCATACTCATTAACCATAAGCAACCATAACCACATTAATGCATAAACACATTTGCATGCATGCACCAATAATTAGGGTTACAACCTAAATAGTCAATATGAGCCACCTCTCATGGCCATATACAAAAATAATCATAGTACTTTCATGATCCAACTCATTTAGCTAATCAATATGACACATAACAAAAAGACCAAGTCCCTATACATACCATACTCAAAATGATAAGACTAGCTATACCCAAATATTCAATTGATAGTGTGATCGAGTCTCCGATGTCCTCCAATCCCCGAGCTAGCTTGACGATGCTATAGGAAAAGGAAAGGAAAAGGGGTAAGCATTAAAGCTTAGTAAGTTCACATGAAAATAAAATACAGCTTAAATAAGCATTAATCATACATTTAACATAATGAACATAATATTGCATTTTATCAAATATCTTAAACTCATTCTTCATATATATATATCCATATTCTCACCACAAGTTCATCATATCTCATGACATTCTCATGAGTTCGAAGTACTTACATGTGCCCACTTACACATAATAACTTACTTTCTCGTCTTCAACGTATTCATCAAGATTGTTCATTGAACTTCCTTTAGAACTACCCGTTGAACACTCGGAATACTATTAGATACATCAAAATCTCACACCTAAGTGCCTCATATGTAGCCAATGCTACCTCATATTACATATCACATGTTGTTCGCTTTCGAGCTACTCATAGTTCTACTCACATAGGCTATCGGGTATCCGCAACACATGCCGGACTACCTACCCACTGGTAGAATATACGAGACCAGTACCCTGATGCCAAAACATGTGTCACATACATCATGAACCCAGACCATAACTCAATGAGTTTAGATGTCACATATATCATGAACTCATACCACAACTCAATGAGTTCAGATCACATAGTTCCTAGTGACATGTCACTTGTATCCTAAAGTATTCCTAAGGTTCAAACAGGATTCTTCGATACCACATTCCTGTCGAACTTGCTCGTAATGTCGATTTCAATACTCATAGCACCAATCACATATTCATGGGATAATCAAAGTATAATTCACGATAAAATTTAGTCAATAAAGACATGATACAACAACATATCAAATATGTAAGTACTTATCATACATGCGATATTAAAGCATTTAAAGTATGGTACATATTACATTATTTGCAAATGAACTTACCTCGGTACAAAATGATAGAAACGAGCTTAATCTCGTAAACCTTATTTTTCCCCCGATCAAGACCCGAATCACATTTTTCTTGATCTATAATGCTAAATTTAACTTGTTCAATACACACATTGTTCATATCGACCCATAACACATACTTTGGTAAAATTACCATTTTACCCTTAAATTTTTACTTATTTATCCTTTAGTCCCTAGGTTCGTAAAATGAAATGCATGCAATTTCTTGGTTACCCAAGCCTAGCCAATTCATATTCTAACTCATATCAGCCCAAATTTTCCTTTATTTCACATTTTTACTACTCATTTTTACACCTTTTACAAACAAGTCCTTTTTAGTGTTTTCACTAAAAATAACTTAGCAAAAGATGTTTATCACACATCAAACATTCATATTCCTCCATTAAACATCAAAATACAACCATGTCACACATGGGTCAAATTCCATACATGAACCCTTGTAACACCCCGTACCCGAGACCATTTCCGGAGTCGAACACGAGGTATTTACGGACTTATTTCGTTGATTTTCACAGTCCATTTTAAAAATTTCCAGACAAGTTGGCTAACTGCGTCACTATTACCTTAAAAATCATATCTTGAGTTCCAGAACTCGGAAACCAGTTTCGTAAATTTTACCTGAAACTAGACTCATATATCCATCTACAAATGTTTTTCTAGAATTTTTGGTCGAGCCAATTAGTACATTTTATTAGTTAAAGTCTCCCCTGTTTCAGGGTTCGACTGCTCTGACCTTCATGCATTACGACTTATATATCTTCCTGTACAGGGCTTCATTACTTATGCCGTTTGTTTCTAACGAAACTAGACTCAAAAAGGAATCTATACATATATGGAATGACCTCTAATTATCTCTGGTCAATTTATAGTGAATTTCCAAAGTCATATCAGGGGATCCAGAAATCGCTCTGGCCCTGTTCCAGGAAAACTTAAATATCTCTTAAAATACAACTCATATGATCGTTTCGTTTCTTCCATATGAAAGTAGATTCATCAAGGTTCGATTACATAATTTATTCACTATTTAATTCCATTCCTACTATTTTTAATGAATTTTCAAATCTGCACCACTGCTGCTATCAGCTTCTGTTTTTAAGGTAAACTTTACCTATTTCATGGTTTTCCATGAATCAACTAGAATTTGTCATACAAGGCACCAAAATGATCATGATTAACCATTCCAATGGCTAATCGTTACCAAACATTTCCATACCTCTCAATGAACAACATCCAAAATGATTATAATGCTATGCTCAAAGTGTATATAAGCCATTTTCGAATGGCTATCCAAATTTATACAAAACCAAAAGGTACATGACCAACAACAAAAAGGGTAGTCCTATACATGCCATTTTCAGAGTTCAACCAAAAGTGTACCAAAAGGGCTTTGATAGTGTGGACGACTTCGACTTTGACAATCCCGAGTCCGATAGCTGACGAACCAAAATCTATAAAATAGAGATTCAAAGAACGGAGTAAGCATTTAATGCTTAGTAAGTTTTGAGCAATGAAATTAGGCACAACTGAAGTATAGTATTCATATAACTAAACGGATAATTTCATATACACATATTCTCAAAAATCAGTCCTACTTCACATTTCCAACCCTTAGATTCACACATAAGGGATCAACTTAACCAAAGGTCGGAAGCTCATTAATTGACTGAGCGAATAATATTTAAAAGGAATCAACTACTCCAATGCATATACGAAACGTACCTCATCATTGGGATTTTACGAGCGTAGTAATTGAAATTATTACAGCAAGATCGCTCATTCCCAAACCAAGTATCTTCGGAATTTAGCCGGATATAGCTACTTGCTCAAATGCCTTCGGGACTTAGCCCGGTTATAGTAACTCGCACAAATGCCTTGAGACTTAGCCCGTTATAGTAACTCGCACAAATGCCTTGGACTTAGCCGGATATAGTAGCTTCGCACAAATGCCTTGAGCTTAGCCTGAATTAGTCACTAGCACAAATGCCTTCGGGACTTAGCCCGGTTATCATCCAAATATCCATGCACATATCAATAAATCATGACACATCTATATTTCATTTTCATAACTAGAATTCAAACACAAGTCACTTATCAAGCATTATCATTTTCGGCTCAATAGTTACATACAAAGAGCATGATTTTAATTTACTTAAAACACAATCTAATCGAATCATAATCTAAGATCCATTACTCAAAAACTTACCTCGGATGTTGTCAAACGATTTCGGCGGCTATTCGATCACTTTTTCCTTTCCCTTGTCCAACTTTGGTCCTCTAAGCTCTTGAGCTAATTCAAGCATATTTAGCTTATTAAAGTCTCATTATGCTAGCTTATGGCCGAATATGACAAGAAGTTGATAGGTCATATGGCCACCTTTAGCTCAAATACAAAGTGGTCATACACATTTTTAATCACATTGAGCAATTTAGTACAATTAATCTAACATTTCCTCATGTGCACCTTCATGACTGAATACACACATCATTAACCTAATATCAATTAACTAAGCACTTTAACAAATTCTCCTTGAGCCGATTATCTAAGTCAAGATAAAAGCATCAATATGCTTGCCCCTAACCGAATACATACAACACCAATCTATCTCATGTGGCCGAATATGCATGTCTATGTTGAGGCCAATTATATGCTTAATACTTCCTACAAATATGGTTACTTGTATTAACTACATACCATTTTGTTTCAAGTTCAAAACTCGGATAATACACATATATACACTAGTAATCAAATACTAATATTTGCACTTCACCTTACTACCATTTCTCATGCAAATAACATGAACAACAACCATATTTCCTACTATGGCCGAATGCATCAAGACACCATACCATTTCAACTTTGGTCATGGGTCAAACAAAGAACCTAATGTCTAACTAAAAAAAAAATGCTAAAAAAGAAAATCCAAGAGGCATCAATCCACCATCACATGTATCATTACAAAGCTTCACATTTAGCATGCAAATGACATCAACACAAATCCACCTTAGCCGAAACTTAACTCATCTTCATGCATCATCACCACAACATCAAACACCAACCAAGAAGACAACACCCATGGCTGAATATCATCTCCATCACATAGCAAAGATTTAAACCATGGGCTAGGTAGAACTCGAGCTAACAACTAAAACATGCATGCATCTCATGCAACATCATCAAACATACCTTAATCTAGATACAAGTATGGCCGAACCTCCTCAACCTTTTCTTCCCCTCCTTCCTTTGATTTTTTTTTCGGTCAAGAATGTAACAGATGAGAACTTTTTTTTTCATCATCCTACTAACCATTATTATTTTATTGCCCATGCTCCTTATTTTATTTTTCCTAACATAAAACACTAACATAAAAGGTTTATAATACCTTTTATCCCATAACATGGCCGGCCACTAGTCAAATTTTGGGTAATTTGACATGCAAACCCATCACCTTTATAACATGCATTAATAGGCCACTTACATTTGCCTAGCACATTTCTAAATTTTCTCACATAAGTCCTATTAACTAAATTCACATGCAATTTACTAAATCGAAGCTTAAAACTTTCACACATTCATATTCACATATTTTAGACAATAATAATCATATTCAAATAATTTGGTGACTCGGTTTAGCAGTCCCGAAACCGCTTTCTGACTAGGGTCACTTTAGGGCTGTCACAACTCTCCCCACTAAAAAAATTTTCGTCCCCGAAAATCTTACCGGTAAATAGGTTTGGGTATCGTTCTCTCATAGAGTTCTCGGTTTCCCAAGTAGCTTCTTCGATTCCGTGTTTGAGCCATAACACTTTTACTAAAGGAACCTTTTTGTTTCGCAACTCTTTCACTTCACGAGCTAGGATACGAATTGGTTCTTCTTCATAACTCATATCGGCTTGAATTTCAATCTCGGAGGGACTTATTATGTGCAAAGGATCAGATCTGTAACGTCGAAGCATCGAAACATGAAAAACATTGTGGATCCTTTCAAGTTCAGGGGGCAAAATCAATCTATACGCAACTGGACCGACTCGTTCGGATATTTCATATGGCCCGATGAACCTCGGACTCAATTTGCCCTTACGCCCAAATCTGAGTATCTTTTTCCAAGGTGAAACTTTAAGAAACACTTTATCTCCCACCTGATACTCAATGTCCTTTCGTTTCAAATCCGCGTACGACTTCTGACGATCTGATGCTGCCTTCAGACTTTCACGAATTATTTTTACTTTCTGCTCATTATCTAAATCAACTCTGAAAATTTTAGTTTCACCGAGCTCGGTCCAAAACAATGGTGTACGGCATTTTCGACCGTACAAAGCCTCGTAAGGCGCCATCTTAATGCTTGACTGAAAACTATTGTTGTAGCGAACTCAATCAAAGGTAGATACCGTTCCCATGAACCACTAAACTCAAGGATGCAGATCTCAACATATCCTCGAGTATCCGAATTATCCGCCGGATTGACCATCGGTTTGGGGATGAAAAGCGGTGCTAAAATGCAACTTGGTACCCAAGGCTTCTTGCAATTTCTTCCAAAATCGCGAGGTGAATCTCGGATCTCGTCGACACAATAGAAATGGGTACCCGTGTAATCTCACAACGAGGAACATACAACTCAGCTAGTTTATCCAATGAAAAATCCGTGCGTGCGGGGATAAAGTGAGCCGACTTAGTCGATCTATCAACAAGAACCCAAATCGCATCTTTCTTACTTGCCGAACGCAACCCAGATACAAAATCCATCGTGACTCGATCCCATTTCCATTCAGGTATCATGATCGGCTGAAGTAAACCCGTAGGCACTTGATGTCCCGCTTTCACTTGCTGACATACTAAGCACTTCGAAACGAAATAGGAAATGTCTCGTTTCATACCATGCCACCAAAACTGACGTCTCAGATCGTTGTACATTTTCGTACTCCTCGGGTGAATTGACATTCGGCTACAATGAGCTTCGTTCGTAATCATCGAAATAAGTTCGAATTTCTTGGAACACACAAACGACTTCGAACCTCAAACAATCGTCATCATCAATTTGAAACTCGATTCCATATTCAAACACATTCAGCCCGTTTTGCAACCGGTTCATCATCGACTTTACGAGCTTCACGAATTTGATGAATCAACAATGGTTTGGCCTTTAATTACGCCACTAACACATTGTCGGATAGAATGCACAAGTGTACATTCA
The DNA here is from genome assembly GCF_025698485.1 of Gossypium arboreum. Lineage (NCBI taxonomy): Eukaryota > Viridiplantae > Streptophyta > Magnoliopsida > Malvales > Malvaceae > Gossypium > Gossypium arboreum. Next base: position 114,329,329 of record NC_069075.1, on the reverse strand, counting down.
TCGCTCGTAAAGCAAACAGTGTTTTACGACTTAAGGCATCCGCAACCACATTAGCCTTTCCCGGGTGATTGTCAATGACAAGCTCATAATCTTTCAACAACTCGAGCCAACGTCTTTGTCACAGATTCAAGTCTCTTTGAGTCATCAAATATTTGAGACTTTTGTGATCCGAATATATATGGCACTTCTCACCAAATAAGTAATGTCGCCATATTTTCAAAGCGAATACGATGGCAGCTAGTTCAAGATCATGGGTCGGATAATTTTTCTCATGTGGCTTCAGTTGTCTCGACGCATAAGCTACAACTCGACCCTCTTGCATCAATACGCAACCCAACCCAAGTAGGGATGCATCACTATAAATGACAAACTCTTTGCCTGATTCGGGCTGCACTAGTACTAGAGCTTCAGTCAAACAAGTTTTCAGTTGATCGAAACTTTTCTGACACTTTTCTGTCCACTCAAACTTAACATCTTTCTGAAGTAGTTTCGTCATTGGTGTGGCTATCATCGAGAAACCCTTTACAAAGCGTCGTAATGGCGGCAAGTCCCAAAAGCTCCGAACTTCAGAATATTTCTGAGGCTTCCAGTTAAGTATGGTCGAAATTTTGTTCGGATCAACTCGAATACCCGATGCACACCACATGACCCAAGAAGCTAACCTCTCTTAACCGAACTCACACTTCTTGAACTTAGCATATAACCGCTTATCCCGTAAAATTTGCAACACTAATCCCGGTGTTCAAAGATGATCGGTTTAATTTCTCGAATAGACCAAAATATCATCGATAAACACAACTACAAACCGATCCAAATACGGTCTGAAGATCCGATTCATCAAATCCATAAATACCGCGGGGGCATTAGTGATCCCAAACGGCATCACTAAGAATTCATAGTGACCGTATCTCGCTCAAAGCGGTTTAGGTATATCTCGAATCTCGAATTAAGAATCGATAATAACTCGATCTCAAATCTATCTTTGAAAAAACCGAGGCTCCCTTTAGCTGATCAAACAAATCGTCAATGCGCGGTATCGGATATTTATTCTTTATTGTCACCTTATTCAGCTGACGATAGTCGATGCACAACCTCATAGTTCCGTCCTTCTTTTTCACAAACAATACTGGTGCACCCCAAGGTGAGAAACTTGGTCGAGCAAAACCTCTATCCGTTAACTCTTGCAACTGAGCTTTCAATTCCTTTAATTCTGTTGGTGCCATACGATACGGAGCTATCGAAATCGGTGTAGTCCTGTACAAGCTCAATACCAAACTCTACCTCCGAGCGGGTGGTAAACCCGTAATTCTTCAGAAAAACATCCGGTATTCACAAACCAGCGCACAGATTCAGCTTCTTTTTAACTCTTTGTCATCAAGTACATACGCAAGGTATGCTTCACACCCCTTTCTTACATATTTCTGAGCCAACATCGATGATATTACAGCTGGCAACCTATTCAAGTCAGTAGACTCAACTCGGATTACCTCGTTATTTACACACCTTAAATCGATGGTTTTTCTTTTGCAATTTACAATTGCATCATGTACGGTCAACCAATCCATACCGAGGATAACATCAAATTCGTCAAACGGTAAAAGCATCAAATCGGCCGGAAAACAGGAACCTCGGATTACTAGGGGACATTTCTTGCACACTTTGTCGACAAGCACGTAACGACCCAAAGGATTTGACACCCGAATTACTAACTCAGTAGACTCAACAGGTAGAGTCTTACTGGATGCTAAGGTTTCACATATATAAGAATGAGTAGAACCAGGGTCAATCAAAGCAATTACATTAGTATCAAAGAGAGTAAAAGTACCAGTAATAACATCTGGCGAGGAAGCATCCTCGCGTGCGCGTATAGTGTAAGCTCTAGCAGGAGCACGAGCCTCAGATCTGGTTGTAGCATCTCTAGATCCTCTCTGACCGCCACTAGCATTTCCCGCATTTCTAGATGGTCTACCCCGAGCAGTAGTAGCACCAGGTTTCCCACTCTGATTTACGTTCTGTTCAGACAATCTCGGGCAATCTTTAATAAAGTGGTCAGCTGATCCGCACTTGTAACAGGAGCGGTCATGGAATCTACAACTCCCTAAATGCCATTTACCACAATACTGACACTCCGTTCTGTCTCGACGATCATTTCCAAAACTGGCGACCGAAGTGACTCGTGCACTCACAGGGGGTCAATCGCGATCTCGCCTAGAAAAACCCGAAGTGTCTCTAGACCGGCCTAAGTCATCTCTAAATTTCTTCAATGACTGTTGGAAGGGCTTCCCCGAAGACCTCTTACGAAACTCCTTTGCTCCCACCTCAGCTTTTCTTTTCTCCATCTTGAGCTCCTCGGCTTTGCAAGCTCGCTCGACAAGTACCACAAATTCTCGGATGTCCAAAATGCCAACATACAGCTTTATATCATCATTCAGCCCATCCTCAAAACGTTTACACATCATGGCTTCTGAAGAAATACATTCTCGAGCGTACCGGCTAAGCCTTACAAACTTTCGTTCATAATCGGTAACCGACATGGAACCTTGTTTAAGTTCAAGAAATTCCTTCCATTTTTGATCCATGAATCTCTGACTGATATACTTTTTCCGAAACTCGGTTTGGAAAAACTCCCAAGTTACTTGCTCTCTGGGCACAACAGAAGTCAACGTATTCCACCAATAGTAGGCAGAATCACGTAGCAAGGAGATAGTACACTTTAGGCACTCATTGGGTGTGCAAGATAGCTCATCGAGTACCCGAATAGTGTTGTCCAACCAAAATTCAGCTTGCTCGGCATCATCGCTGTCCGTAGCTTTAAATTCGGTAGCCCAGTGTTTTCAGATTCTGTCAACTGGGGGCTTATTTGACCTTATTTGGTCAGTTGCCGGAGGTATTGTAGGTGCGGGTGTGGTATTAGTCGGGAATGGAGGTTGTGGTACAGCCGTATTAGTTCGAATGTATTGGTTGAACCAATCATTCATCATGCTATAAAAAGCTTGTCTAGCTTCATCGTTTGGATTACTAGCAATAGGTTGAGAGTCCACCGGCGCTGTCCCTTGTGCGGGAGCAGGCGCTACACTCTCAAGATCATCAGCTACCGCTCGGTTGGGATCGGGATCCATTACTATAAATAAACACATTTTCAATTGTCAAAAATCACCACACTATCAAATAATCACATAATGCCATGTATAGCTAGACCCAAACGTATTACGGTAGTCCTAGAATCGACTAAACCGTAGCTCTGATACCAATAAAATTGTAACACCCCGTACCCGAGACCGTTTCCGGAGTCGAACACGAGGTATTTACGGACTTATTTCGTTGATTTTCACAGTCCATTTTAAAAATTTCCAGACAAGCTGGCTAACTGCGTTACTGTTACCTTAAAAATCATATCTTGAGTTCCAGAACTCGGAAACCAGTTTCGTAAATTTTACCTGAAACTAGACTCATATATCCATCTACAAACTTTTTTCTAGAATTTTTTGTCAAGCCAATTAGTACAGTTTATTAGTTAAATTCTCCCCTGTTTCAGGGTTCGACTGCTCTGACCTTCATGCATTATGACTGATATATCTTCCTGTACAAGGTTTCATTACTTATGCCGTTTGTTTCTAACGAAACTAGACTCAAAAAGGAATCTATACATATATGGAATGACCTCTAATTATCTATGGTCAATTTATAGTGAATTTCCAAAGTCAGATCAGGGGATCCAGAAATCGCTCTGGTCCTGTTCCACGAAAACTTAAATATCTCTTAAAATACAACTCATATGATCGTTTCGTTTCTTCCATATGAAAGTAGATTCATCAAGGTTAGATTATATAATTTATTCACTATTTAATTCCATTCCTACTATTTTTAATGATTTTTCAAATCCATACCACTGCTGCTGTCAGCATCTGTTTTTAAGGTAAACTTTACCTATTTCATGGTTTTCCATGAATCAACTAGAATTTGTCATACAAAGCAGCAAAATGATCATAATTAACCATTCCAATGGCTAATCATTACCAAACATTTCCATACCTCTCAATGAACAACATCCAAAACGATTATAATGCTATGCTCAAAGTGTATATAAGCCATTTTCGCATGGCTATCCAAATTTATACAAAACCAAAGGGTACATGACCAACAACAAAAAGGGTAGTCCTATACATGCCATTTTCAGAGTTCAACCAAAAGTGTACCAAAAGAGCTTTGATAGTGTGGACGACTTCGACTTCGACAATCCCGAGTCCGATAGCTGAAGAACCAAAATCTATAAAACAGAGATTCAAAGAACGGAGTAAGCATTTAATGCTTAGTAAGTTTTGAGCAATGAAATTAGGCACAATTGAAGTATAGCATTCATATAACTAAACAGATAATTTCATATACACATATTCTCAAAAATCAGTCCTACTTCACATTTCCAACCCTTAGATTCACACATAAGGGATCAACTTAACCAAAGGTCGGAAGCTCATTAATTGACTGAGCGAATAATATTTAAAAGGAATCAACTACTCCAATGCATATACGAAACGTACCTCATCGTTGGGATTTTACGAGCGTAGTAATTGAAATTATTACAGCAAGATCGCTCATTCCCAAACCAAGTATCTTCGGAATTTAGCCGGATATAGCTACTTGCTCAAATGCCTTCGGGACTTAGCCCGGTTATAGTAACTCGCACAAATGCCTTCGAGACATAGCCCGGTTATAGTAACTCGCACAAATAACTTCGGGACTTAGCCCGAATATAGTAGCTCGCACAAATGCCTTCGGGCTTAGCTCGAAATTAGTCACTAGCACAAATGCCTTCAGGACTTAGCCCGGTTATCATCCAAATATCCATGCACATATCAATAAATCATGACACATCTATATTTCATTTTCATAACTAGAATTCAAACACAAGTCACTTATCAAGCATTATCATTTTCGGCTCAATAGTTACATACAAAGAGCATGATTTTAATTTACTTAAAACACAATCTAATCGAATCATAATCTAAGATCCATTACTCAAAAACTTACCTCGGATGTTGTCGAACGATTTCGGCGGCTATTCGATCACATTTTCCTTTCCCTTGTCCAACTTTGGTCCTCTAAGCTCTTGAGCTAATTCAAGCAAATTTAGCTTATTAAAGTCTCATTATGCTAGCTTATGGACGAATATGACAAGGAGTTGATAGGTCATATGGCCACCTTTAGCTCAAATACAAAGTGGTCATACGCATTTTTAATCACATTGAGCAATTTAGTACAATTAATCTAACATTTCCTCATGTGCACCTTCATGACTGAATACACACATCATTAACCTAATATCAATTAACTAAGCACTTTAACAAATTCTCCTTGAGCCGATTATCTAAGTCAAGATAAAAGCATCAATAAGCTTGCCCCTAACCGAATACATGCAACACCAATCTATCTCATGTGGCCGAATATGCATGTCTATGTTGAGGCCAATTATATGCTTAATACTTCTTACAAATATGGTTACTTGTATTAACTACATACCATTTTGTTTCAAGTTCAAAACTCGGCTAATACACATATATACACTAGTAATCAAATACTAATATTTGTACTTCACCTTACTACCATTTCTCATGCAAATAACATGAACAACAACCATATTTCCTACTATGGCCGAATGCATCAAGACACCATACCATTTCAATATTTGTCATGGGTCAAACAAAGAACCTAATGTCTAACTAAAAAAAAATGCTAAAAAAGAAAATCCCAGAGGCATCAATCCACCATCACATGTATCATTACAAAGCTTCACATTTAGCATGCAAATGACATCAACACAAATCCACCTTAGCCAAAACTTAACTCATCTTCGTGCATCATCACCACAACATCAAACACCAACCAAGAAGACAACACCCATGGCTGAATATCATCTCCATCACATAGCAAAGATTTAAACCATGGGCTAGGTAGAACTCGAGCTAACAACTAAAACATGCACGCATCTCATGGAACATCATCAAACATACCTTAATCTAGATACAAGTATGGCCGAACCTCCTCAACCTTTTCTTCCCCTCCTTCCTTTGATTTTTTTTTTTCGGTCAAGAATGTAACAAATGAGAACTTTTTTTTTTCATCATCCTACTAACCATTATTATTTTATTACCCATGCTCCTTATTTTATTTTTCCTAACATAAAACACTAACATAAAAGGTTTATAATACCTTTTATCCCATAACATGGCCGGCCACTAGTCAAATTTTGGGTAATTTAACATGCAAACCCATCACCTTTATAACATGCATTAATAGGCCACTTACATTTACCTAGCACATTTCTAAATTTTCTCACATAAGTCCTATTAACTAAATTCACATGCAATTTACTAAATCAAATCTTAAAACTTTCACACATTCATATTCACATATTTTAGACAATAATCATCATATTCAAATAATTTGGTGACTCGGTTTAGCGGTCCCGAAACCGCTTTCCGACTAGGGTCACTTTAGGGCTGTCACAACCCTAGCTCAAAATAATGGTAGAAATGGCTAGACCGGTTGATGACAACTTCAAAAATGTAAAGAACATTAAAAACGAGACTTGGGAGCACTTACAATCAAGCTTGAAAATGTTGAAAATCGTAGCTATGGAGACTCCCTCAAATTATAGCACCCTTAGAGAAGATAGACATTATCGTTGCTTCAATTTTCCCATTTTATTCTTTTCTTTACCAAATGACCAAAATGCCCTTAAGGCATTTCTTTCAAAATTTTCCTATTCATGCCCATTTTTGTCCAAAATTTTAGAACTTGGTCAAATTGCTATTTAAGGACATTTAATTAATAATCTAATTCAATTTCATGCTTGAAGCTTCAAGAATACAAGTTTTACAGCTTATTCAATTTAGTCCCTAAAGTTAAATTGGACACTTTAGGCATAGAATTTCTTCATGAAAATTTCACACAAACATGCAATCAGATCATGGATCATCAAATAATCATAAGATAATTATTTCTATTTCAGATTTGTGGTCTCAAAACCACTGTTCCGACTAGACCCTAATTCGAGATGTTATAACTCTCCCCCTTAGGGATTTTCGTCCTCGAAAATCTTGTTAGTAAAATGGTTTCGGTATTGTTTCCTCATGACCTCTTTGGGCTCCTATTAGCGTCTTCAACCCCATGTATTTGCCATAACACTTTCATCAAAGCAAAGCTTTTGTTTCTTAATTGTTGAACTTCTCGTGCCAAAACCTTAACCTGTTCCTCACTATAAGTCATATCCAGTCGAATATTAACTTCTATCGGTGAAATCAAATGTGAAGGATCTGATCTATATCGATGCAACATAGAAACATGAAATACATCATGAATCTTCTCCAACCCTGATGGTAAAGCCAACCAACAGGCAACCAACCCTATTCTCTCGATGATCTTATACGGTCTTATAAAACGAGGACTCAACTTGCCCTTCTTTCCAAATCTCAAAACCTTTTTCCATGGAGACAATTTCAAAAATACCGTATCACCTACTTGATACTCAATTTCTTTTTGTTTCAAATTCGTGTAGGATTTTTATCAATCCGGAGCAGCTTCTAGACAATCACGAATTATTTGACTTTCGCTTTGGTTTCTTTGACCAAATCAACTTTGTGAATCTGATTTTATCTGAGCTCGGTCTAATACAATGGCGTTCGGCACTTACACCCATATAATGCCTTATAAGATGCCATTTTCAAACTCGACTGATAACTGTTGTTGTACGCAAACTCCACCAACGGTAAGTACTTTTCCCAACTACCTTGGAATTCCAGTATACAGCATCGGAGCATGTCTTTCAAGATCTGAATTACTCGCTCAGACTGACCATCAGTCTGTGGATGAAAAGTAGGGCTAAAATTCATCTTTGTACCCAAAGCTTCTTCTAACTTTTTCCAAAATTGTGAACCTCAGATCTCTATCCGATACAATTGATATAGGTACTCCATGAAGTCTAAGAATTTTACCAATGTACAATTTAGCAAACTTATCAAGTGAGTAATCAGTACACACTGGAATAAAATGGGCCTATTTAGTTAATCTATCGATAATAACCTATATGGCATCTTTCTTTCTCGGAGTTAAAGGCAAACCTGTCACAAAATCCATAGTAATCCGATCCCATTTCCACTCGAGAACCATAATAGGCTGAAGTAAACCTGAAGGTACTTGGTGTTCAGCCTTTACTTGTTGACAAACTAAGCATTTAGATACAAATTTTGAGATATCTCTTTTCATACCATTCCACCAGTACATTTTCTTCAAGTCATTATACATTTTTGTACTGCTTGGGTGAACTGTGAAACAACCGTTGTGTGCGTCATGTAAAATATTTCAAGTCAATTCTGTGTCCTTCGGAACACAAATCCTACCACGAAATCTCAAACAACCATCGGAGTCACTCAAAAAATCCGATTCACTACTGGACTCACATTAAATTCTCTTAGCTTACAAGTCTTTATCAACTTTCTGAGCATAAAAAATATGTCGGTGAAAATTCAGTCTAGCTCTCAACTCGGCTAAAGTCGAACCATCATCGGACCAATTCAGCCGTGTATTCATAGGCCTTAAGGCAAACAATGACTTCCTACTCAAAGCATCGGCGACCACATTCACCTTACCTAGAAGGTAATCAATCACGAGTTCATAATCTTTTAACAGTTTCAACCATCTTCGTTGCTGTAAGTTCAAATCGTTTTGAGTCATCAAGTATTTAAAACTTTTGTGATCAGTAAAGACATGGCATTTTTTACCAAATAAATAATGTCGCCAAATCTTCAAAGTGAACACTATGGCGGCCAACTCTATGTCATGTGCCGGGTAGTTCTTCTTGTGAGGCTTCAACTGTCTCGAACCGTAAGCTACAAATTTACCTTTTTACATAAGTACACATCCCAAACTATTTAAGGAAGCATCACTATAAATCACAAATTCTTTACCTGACTCGGGTTGTACCAAAACCTAAGCCTCAGTCAATAATGCCTTTAATTTCTCAAACTCTGTTGGCACTTTTCTGTCCATTCGAACTTGACATCTTTCTGTAACAACCTCATCACCGGAGTAGCAATCATGGAGGATCCTTTAACAAATCGTCTATAATAACTGGCCAAGCCTAGAAAGTTTCTAACCTTAGTTACATTCTTCGGCAGTTTCCATTCAACAATAGCTGAGATCTTACTCGGGTCAACTCTAATACCATCACTCGAAACAATGTGGCCCAAGAATTCAACTTCTCAAAGACAAAACTCACTTTTACTAAACTTGCATACAACTGCTTGACTCTCAAGGTTTGCAAAATAGTTCTCAAATGCTTGGCATACTCAGATTCATCGTATGAATAAATCAATATGTCATCAATAAAAATAACAACAAATTTATCTAAATACGGTCGAAAAATATAGTTCATCAAGTCAATAAATATGGCAGGAGAATTCGTTAAACCAAAAGGCATGACAAGAAATTCATAGTTACCATACCTCGTCCGAAAAGTAGTTTTTGGCACATCTAAGTCTTTCACTCTCAACTGGTAATAATTGGACCTCAAGTCTATTTTAGAAAACCAGGTCGCTTCTTACAACTGATCAAGCAAGTCATCAATCCTTGGAAAAGGATACTTATTCTTAATCGTTACCTTATTGAGCTGTCGGTAATCTATACATAACCTTATAGATCTGTCTTTCTTTTTCACAAATAACATCGGAGCACCCTACGATGAAAAGCTCGGTCTCACAAAACCCTTGTCGATCAATTCTTGCAACTGTGACTTCAGTTCTTTCAATTCAGTTGGGGCCATTCTATATGGAGCAATTGAAATAGGTGTTGTACTAGGGACTAACTCAATACCAAACTCAACTTCCCTAATAGAAGGTAACCCAGGCATACAATAAGCATTGATTCAATCTTCTACTTAGACACTTTTGTATTCAACACATAAGCCAAATAAGCTTCACATCCTCTCCTAATACATTTTTTAGCGGACATCGAAGAAATCACAATTGGCAACCTATCTGACTCATCTGATTCAACCCGAAAAATTTCACCATTTTCACATTTCAATTCAATAACCATTGTCTACAATTTACTATAGCATCATGAAATGTCAACCAATCCATGCCCAATATAACCTCAACTCAGCCGAAAAACAATGATCTCTAATCATCAAATGACATTTCTTACATACCTTATCAACTAAAACATACTTTCCTAACGGGTTTGACATTTTAATCATAAATTCCATAGACTCAGCAGCCATATTCATACTAGATACCAATTTTGTGCACACATATGAATGAGTAGAACCAGGGTCAATCAAGGTAATAATAGAAGTGTCATAGAGAGAAAAAGTACCCATAATCACGTCGTAAGAAGATGCGCCCTCACGTGTACTTATGGCATAGGCTTTAGCTAGAGCTCTAGCTTCAGATCTCACTGCTTTATCCCTTGTTACATTTTTACTACTATCCCCATTACCAGTGTTTCTCGAGGGTCTCCCCTTTGTAGCTACACTACCCAGCCTTATATTCTAAAATTTTTCTTTCTCGACCATCTTAGGACATTCCTTGATATAGTGGTCTTGGGAACCATATCGAAAATAGGATCCATCGCTCTACCACATTGTTGGCTCTCGGGTCTAGAAGCTCTATCATTACCCACACTAGCCATAGATGTAGCTCGAGATTTAAAACTTGAATTTTGCTTCTTATGGTTTCTGTACGAATGCCCAGTGGAAACATAAGAACGGGAATACATATCTTTGGATTTCTTATGTAATAGCCTAGTTTAGACCCTATTCGGAACAGTGGTTTTGGGACCACAAATATAAGTCAGAAAAATATTTTAATATTATTTTTGGTGTCTACAGCGTGTTAATTTATATGTGTGAAATTTTTGTGATTTAATTTTATCGTTTGTGTGCTCGATTTAATAAAATGGACTTAATCGCGTAAAATGTAAAAATGGCTAACTAATTGTTAAAGTGCTGAATTGATGTGTTCTTTTAATAAGGGGTCCTTATGTTGAGAATATACCATTGAAATTATGGATGGACAAAAATACCTAATGTTAGTGGATTTTAAATGAAATTAAAAAGGCTATTTTGGTAAATTATGAAATAATATGTAATATAGAAAACATAAATTTAAAAGCCATGCATTTTGTTCATCTTTTTGGCTGAAACTTGAGAAATAAAAAGGGGTTTTAAGCTTTCAAACATTTGACCTTGTCCAAGCTTGATTCAAGGTTAGTTTTTGTTCAGTTTTTGATAATTTTTACGTTTTTGAGATCGTTGCTTCGAATACTAGCTAGCCCATGCTTGAATTTTTGAATTTGATGATGTATTCATGAATTTCCACTGTTGATAGCTTGATGATTTTTGTGTTTGATGATGAAAAATAAATATATGTTGTTAGACTGTTAAGTTTAATTAAGTGATTTTTGATAAAAATATCTATTTAGGACTAAATTGTGAATTTTGTAAATTGAGCGGTCAAAATATGAAATAAATGAAACATATGGGCTCAAACGGACTAGGGGTAAATTTGGCTTAACATGGGTGTATTCAAATTTTGAATATTTTGTGTTTTGTGAAATAGTGACTAAATTGTGAAAAATGTGAAATGTTAGGGGCAAAAGTGTAATTTTCCCATTTATGTGTTTTTGGATGAATTTCATTGAATATTTGATTAAATAAGTTTAATTTATATTAACTTAGATCAAGAAAAGAGAAAATCAGATTTGGACCGGGGGAAATCTAAAGTTGTTGAATAGTTGACCTTGTCTTTTCGTCTTCATACGAGGTAAGTTCATAAGTGAATAAATGATGTTAAATTGAATGTATTTATTATTTACATAGCCGAATTGAATTGTATGTATGTATAACTATATTGCCGAATTGAATTTAGCATGGAATGATTTATTACAAGCATGAATCGATCAAATTACTACGTCCGAAAGCCCCGTACGAACCTTAGGAATAGTTAGGATACATATGTCATGACATAGGATTCTGATATGTGATTCATGTAAAACCACGTCTGGGACGTTGGTATCAATTTGTGATTTACGTGTAAGACGATGTCTAGGACATTGGCATCGTAAATGAGTTCGTGTAAGACCTTGTCTGGGACAGTGGTATCGATATGTGATTACATGTAAGACCACATCTGGGATGTTGGCATTGTAGGAGATTTTTGACTATCCAGGTATCCTTATTAATTCTGAATGGTTCAACGGGCAATATCGAGTTAAGATTGAATGTGAAATCGAGCTAAAATGATCAGGTATGTATTGAGTTAAATGATTGAGTAGTAGGGTAAGTATATACTTTATATGAATTTATGAAATGTGCATTATGAAAGTGAAAGTTAAATATGCTTATGATATATATGTATTTGGCCAAGTGGTAAAATAATGCGAGTATATGTATTGATATATGAGGTTGCAAGCTTGATAATTATATATGTAGTTATGATTGGTATGATTTGGTTTAATTATATTGAATTATAAATGTCACTGAAATGATTTATTTGTTTATGACTTACTAAGCTATTCAACCTTACTGTGTGTGTATATTCTTTGTTTTTATTGATTTTGGAAGCTAGTTACGAGCTCAGGGATCATCAAAGAAATCTGTCACACTATCAATCACTTTTGTGGTATTTTATAAGTTTGAACTTGAACCTATGGCACGTATAGGCTAGTTATTATGTTGATTTTGAAGTATGTATATATTGAGAGCCATGCAAAAATGGCTTGATTATAATGTTAAAGTCTGTGTGTATATGGCTACGGCTTGATTCAATTTGGAAGTATTTCTCATGGTGTATATATGTGTGTTATTAGGTTATATGAATTGGCTTGATTAATGAGTTAGTTGATGGTTGAATATTGTGGTATTACTTATGTGCATTCAGTTATGCTTTAGACTTATTATGGGAATTATGTTTCATGGTATACTTGTGATGTTTTAATATGTGTTTCGGTTTAAGTAATGATGAAATTTGGTACAGTCATGAATATGATTATTTAGTTAAATGTTAATGTCATGTGTGAGAAAGTGTGTGTATAATTTCTTTGGTTATTTTATGAGTTAAAATAGGTTACAATGCATGTTTATATTTGACTAACCTTAATTGAAATAAAAGGTATATGCTTATGATATGTTCACTTATGAATTAGATATTTAGGTTCGGTCATAGATAGTAGAGAGTGAACAGAACCTTTAAAAGCCATATTGAAGTTATTTTGAATGACTGAATGTTGGCTAATTATTTGGTATTAAGTATGTACTTTTAGGTTTGGTAATAAGCATGCGAAATGGGTGTACTTTTTGGTTGTTGTTTCTGCTCAAAATGGTTCGATTTATTATGGTCTTAAGCGCATAAATGGTGATAATAGAATAGGTACATTTGGTCATTTATTAACTATGTTTATATATTGTTTCTTAATATTAGTAAATATATACATGTAGTATAAGCAACTATGGTATGTTCGGTCATGTTGTAATGTTGCTATGGTACCTATGTTTTATTTGTTTTAATATGCTTATGTGCGAAGTTATGTAATGATACATTTGATATACATCTAATGAAATAGATGTATTGAAATATATTCGATATATGAAAAGTAATGATATATGTTTGAATATATTAAGTTTGCTAGTGTCATTAATGTTAAAGTCATATGGTTCAATATTATATTTATTAAATCTGAATAACATGACTATGATGCATGTTAGTTATTTTGAATATATGATTAAATAGATGATATTAATATGTTTGAACTTTGGAGCATAGTTCGTATATGTAATCTGATGAATATAGTATGTTTGATTTTTAATTGGCTATATATTAAAAATGTGTGGACTTGGCTTGATGTTTGCAAATTTTGTTCGAATATTTGTAAAGAAATTTATATGTCTTTGAACATGAAATGAATTATATGAGCAAGCTGAACTGTGTTTTAGTCATGTAATGCCCCGTAAACCTAACCCGATAAGGGATACGGTTTAGGGGTGTTACATCTTAGACTGGGATGGAAGTGACTTGCTCATCGGCCTCTTCCTCATATCTCTATCCTCAGCCTCCACTTTTCTCTTTTCCTTAGTTAATTCCTCAGCTTTTGAAGCCCGATTAACAAGCACAACAAACTCCTTCAGCTCAAGAATACCCACTAACACTTTAATTTCCTCATTAAGTCCATCTTCAAACGTTCTGCACATTTTAACCTCAAAGGATACACGCTCTCGAGCATACTTACTGAGCCGAACAAACTCTCTTTCTTACTCAGTAACTGACATGCGGCCTTACTTCAAATCAAGAAATTCCTTACGCTTTTGATCGATGAATCGCTCACTGATGTATTTCTTTCGGAACTCCTCTTGATTAAATTCCATGTGACCCTTTCCTTTGGAACCACTGAAACTAGTGTCTTCCACCAGTGATGTGCCACATCTCTCAACAAGGAAATAGCACACTTCAAACACTCTTCGAGTGTGCACGATAGTTCATCAAATACTTGAATGGAATTCTCAAGCCAAAATTCTGCTTTCTCGGGGTCATCGTTAGCATTGGCCCTAAATTCCTCAACTCCTTGCTTTCTAATTTTATCAACTAGGGTTCTATGAAATCTCATAAAATCCATACCTTGAAGCACTTGGGGTACGGGTTGGGGATTTGGAGGGGGTGGAGGAGGTTGAGCATTCGGGTTCGCTTGAACGAACTCTGTGTACCAGGCATCCATCAAATGGAGAAAGGCTTCTCTGCCTCCTTCTCCTCTAGTAACAGTTGTGGGTCTATTATTAGATGGCCTTGCTCCTTCAGCGAAAGTAGGTGTGTTACTTTCAACATCATCCACCACTACTCTGTCAAGATCCATTACTATATGAAAAACACAATTTAAAATCGTCAAGAGTCGTCACACTATCACGATTTATGTATGGCATGTATAGCTAGACTCAAACACATGTCATGTAATCAGAGAACCAACTAAACCGTAGCTTTGATACCACTAAATGTAACACCCCTTACTCGTATCCAAAGCCAGAGCAGGGTTCGAGGCGTTACCGGGCTTTAACACAAGCACACATACAAAACCGGGCCATAAAATTTTTGTCCAAATCAATTTCATTCATACATATGCAAATTGTCCCTTATATAGGCCTAGGAGGCCCCAAACATACATCAAACGCAGTTTGGGACTACACCAAGAACTTTAGAAAATTTTAAGATAACTTAGAAAAACTTTCCTACTTTGAGGAGTCACACACCCGTGTGGGTAGGCCTTGTGGTAACACACGCCCGTGTGTCTTGGGACACGCCCATGTTCTTAGCCTATGTAACTCTCTGACTATGACGTCATCAACCAAATAAGGTCACATGGCCAAGTTACACGCCCGTGTGCTTGGACCGTGTGATGAATTAAACTCCAAAAATTAAGTGTAGACCTCACACAGCCTGTAACATCCCGAAATAGGGCCTAAACGGAATAGTGGTTGTGAAACCACAAATCTGAGGTAGAAAATTTTATTTTATTATCATTTTAAGGTCTATGGCATGATTGTATGATTGTGTGAAAATTTCATTTAGAAATTTTATCGATAGAGGGTCCAATTTGATATTTAGGACTATATTGCAAAAGTTGTAAAATGTGTGTTCTAGTTCACAAAGGTATTAAGTACTTGTGAGTAATGGGTTTTTAAAGTGGAGGTCTATGGATAGTAATTAGACCATTATACTAGTTTGGACAAAAATACCTAAAGGAAAATAAAACACCATAGTTTTTAATTAAGGGCATTTTGGTTATTTAGTTATAAAATGAATTAAAAACAAAATTAAAAGCCAATTTTTGTCCATCTTCTTCATTAGGCAAAAATTTCGAGGTTTCTCCATAGCTAGGGTTTGTTCCAAGCTTCCAAGCTCCATAGTAAGTGATTCCAAGCCCCGTTTTTAATGTTCTTTACGTTTTTGGAGTCCCGGTAACTTGATTAAGCTTATTATAGCAATAATTCAACCTAGGGTTCATATTTGGAAAAATACCCATAGGTGAAATTTGTGTACTTTGGTGTTTTATGATAGAATATGAGGTTTTAAATTATGTTAGACAACTTGTGCTACTAGGTTTTAAGTGAAAACGAGTAAAAGGGCTTAATCGGTAAAAATACCTAATAGTCATAAGTACATGCTAAAGTGAGAATTTGATGTTGTCATAGAAGGGAAAAATGATCAACATGTCATAAAACATAAGAAAATAGGATGAAGTTTAAATTCCGAGCCTTGGGAAAAAGTGTAAATATGTAAAAGTTTAGGGGCAAAAATGTAATTTTACCGAAGTTTGGGTCAAAGAATGTTTTAATAAATGTGAGTATTAAATAAGCTAATTTTTTTTATTATAGATCAAGAAGAACAAAATCCGGAGTTAGACCGGGGAAAGAAAAAGATAGTGGACTAAATCGATATAGTTGATCGTTTTTTGTTTCGAGGTAAGTTTGCGGTAAATAAATACAATATTCTATTATTTTATGTTAATTTTGTTAATTTCCAGCATGTGTATATTTATTTTATGAAATTATTCAAAGAAGACTCAAGCATGAATTGACAGAGAAGTAATTTCAGAAAGTCCCGATTGAACCTTAGGAATGTGTAGGATACAAATGTCATGACATTAGGGTTTAAGGATACCATGTAAGACCATGCCAAGGCATGGCAATTGGTAAGGTTTCTAAGGCAAGGAAATCATGTAAGACCATGTCAAGACATGGCAATGGTAAGTTTCAAAAGGATACCACGTAAGACCATGACAAGTATGACAAGTCATGGCAATGGTAAGGTACCCGCGTATCCTTAGTATTCCAAGTGGTTCAACGGGAAAATTTAAAAAGAATATCAAGGTAAGGTAAGGTAAGATGAGTTATACTAAAAAGGTAAGACAAGTTCATCCTAGAAGAGCAAAGGTAAGTACATAATGTTCATGTATGCTTGATAAGGAAAAAGGTAAGTAAAATGTATTAATAAATTTGATTAAGTAAGTAAGTATTTAAGTAAGTGAGTAAGTGAAGAAGTTTAAAATATGTCTATGATAATTAATGAAGTTGCATTAAGTAGTATCATGCCAAGTAGTAAGATAATTCTTATAAATGTTGTTCTTTATTTGCATGAAAACTTACTAAGCTTAATGCTTACCCCCTTTATTTTCCTTCTTTTTATAGTTTTGTCAAGCTAACTCGGGGATCGTAAAGTATGTCGGAGGTCCGAGCGCACTATCATGAGGATTATTTTGGTATAGCTAGTCGTTTCATTTTGAGTATGGTATGTATAGCATCTTAGCCATTTTGTGTGTATGATCTTATGATATAGCTGATGAATGGTATGTAAATGCTTAATAATGATTAGCTGTTGGAATGGCTAATCAAGGACATGTTTGGTGTTATGTATGCCTAAATGCTAGTTATACCATGGAAATCATGAAAAAGGTGAACTTAGCTTTAAAACAGTATCAAACAGCAATAATGACGTGAATTTGGAAAATCACTAAAAATAGTAGAAATGGATTTAGATAGTGAATGAGATATAGAATTAAAGCTTGATGCGTCTATTTTCAGATGGATGGAATAAAACAGGTATATGAGTTATATTTTATGAGATATTTAAATTTTTGTGAAATATGACCAGAGCAATTTATGGATCCCCTATTCTGACTTTGGAAATTCATCAACAATTTTACAAAGATAATTAGAAGTCATGATTTAATTTACAAATTGCTTATTCAGTCTAGTTTTATGAGAAACAAACAGCATAATAATTGAAACTCTGTAAAGGGAGATATTTAATTCGTAATACACAGGGATCAGAGTAGTCGAACCTTGAAACATGGGAGGCTTTAACTAATAAACTGTACTAGTTGGCCCAACAAAAAATTCTGAAAAACATTTAGTTGATAGATATATGAGTTTAGTTTCAGGTAAAATTTACAGAATTGGATTTCAAGTTTCATAACTCGAGATATGAATTTTTAAGCAACTGTGACGCAATTAGCCAGCTTGTCTGGAAGTTCTAAAATAAATTGTTTGAGCTGTTTAATTAATGAATTAAGTCCGTTAACACCTCGCGCTCGACTTTGGCGACGGTCTCGGGTTCAGGGCATTACATTTTTTGATATCAGAGCAAAGGTTTATTCAGTTCTCGGGATATTTAGTATGAGTAAGAGTTTAGCTATACATGCCATACTTATGTGTTAATAGTGTGATGACTCCTGACGATTTTAAAATGTTCTCTTTTATAGTTATGGATCCCGAACAAGCTAGTGCAGATGATGCAGAGAGTAATGTACCCGCTCTCGCAGAAGGGACGGTGCCACCAAATAGTAGTGAAAGGGCCGTTACAGTTAGTCAGGGAGGAGGAGCTCGAGATGCCTTCTTCCAAGCTATGAATGAATGGTTTACCGAGTTCGTTCGAACGAATTTGGCTGTTAGACCTCCACCCCCTTATGATCATCAGACCACCCATGTAGCTCCCCTAGTCACAGGTACAGTTATAAGAGAAAAACCACCAGTTGATAAAATTAGAAAACAAGGAGCCGAAGAGTTTCGAGCTATAAAAGATGATGATGCAGAAAAGGCAGAATTTTGGCTTGAAAATACTATCAGAGTCTTTGATGAGTTATCCTGCACACCTGAGGAATGTATGAAATGTGTTGTATCACTCCTTAGAGATTCAGCCTACCATTGGTGGAAGACACTTGTATCAGTTGTACCGAAAGAGAGAGTCACTTGGGACTTCTTTCAGGAGAAATTCTGTAAAAAGTACATTAGTCCGAGGTTTGTTGACCAGAAAAGAAAAGAGTTTCTAGAGTTGAAACAGGGCAATATGACAGTGACTGAATATGAGCGTGAGTTTGTTAGACTCAGCAATTATGCTCAAGAGTGTGTGTCTACAGAGACTATTATGTGCAAAAGATTTGAGGATGGGCTTAATGATGATATCCGATTGTCTGTTGGTGTCCTAGAAATAAAAAAGTTTGTTATCCTAGTCGAGAGAGCCTGTAAGGCAGAGGAGCTGTTAAAAAGAAAGGGCAAAGTTGAAATTGAGACGTAAGACACAAAGAAAAGACTAATGAGCAAGTCATTTCAGTCTACATCCAAGAGGCCTAGAGAGTTCTCCACTAGATCTAATTTTTCAGCTGGATATTCTAGCCGAAACAGAGGCAAAATATTTATGAGTCCGAAAGCTCAGACCACTTTGATTGCAAGTGTTGGTAGTGTTCAGCTTGATAGACCAGAGTGTCCCTGATGTGGTCGACGTCACCCAGGTTAGTGTCGAGCAACTGAGACAGGTTGTTTCCGATGTGGTGCACCAGACCATTTTATTCGGGAGTGTCCCGAGATGATTAAAAGGGAAGCAATACCAAGTGTAAGGTCAGGAAAAGCTCCTGTCAGAGGTAGACCACTGAGAAATCTGGGAGCTGGGGCAAATAATAGAAGTGCATCTAGAGATTTAGCAGTGAGGCCAGATGTTAGAGCACCTGCGAGGACTTATGCTATCCGTACTCGCGAAGAGGCATCCTCCCCCGATGTGATTACGGGTACATTTTCTCTCCATGATACTAGAGTTATTGCTTTGATTGATCCGGGTTCAACCCATTCATATGTTTGCATGAAATTGATGCCTAGTATGAGTATGCTTATAGAATCTACAGAATTTTTGATTAAAGTATCGAATCCATTAGGCAAGCATGTATTTGTAGATAAAGTATGTAGAAATTGCCCTTTGATGATTAGAGGCTACTGTTTTCCGGCCGATCTCATGCTATTGCTATTTTATGAGTATGATGTGATTCTTGGTATGGATTGGTTGACTACACATGATATGATAGTGAATTGTGGAAAGAAATTCATTGAGTTGAACTGTGAAAATGGTGAAATTCTTCGGGTTAATTCAGAAGAGTCAGATAGTTCATTTACCATAATTTCTGTTATGTCTGCTCAGAAATGTTTGAGAAAAGGGTATGAAGCTTATCCTACTTTTGTGTTGAACACTAAAGATCCAGATTTGAAAAATGAATCAGTGTCTGTGGTATGTGAGTTTCCCGATGTGTTTCCGGAAGAACTACCAGGTTTGCCTCATGTTAGAGAAGTTGAGTTTGGTATTGAGTTGATTCCAGGTACCACGCCCATTTCTATTGCTCCTTATAGAATGGCCCCGTTGGAATTGAAAGAATTGAAAGCTCAATTGCAGGAGTTAACAAATAAAAGCTTTGTAAGACCTAGTAGTTCACCATGGGGTGCACCAGTGCTATTTGTGAAAAGAAAGACGGATCGATGAGATTGTGCATAGATTATCGGCAACTTAACAAGGTAACAGTAAAGAACAAGTATCCATTGCCTAGAATTGATGATCTGTTTGATCAATTGAAGGGAGCCACTGTGTTCTCCAAGATAGATTTGAGATCCGGATACTATCAGTTGTGAGTTAAAGAGTCAGATGTCCTGAAGACTTGTAACACCCTGAATTTGGGCCTAGAAGTATTGGGCCTTGAGTGTGGGTTTGTAAGGAGGTTTTATATAGGTATTTAATTGTGCAATGAAAGGACACAATTAAATGTTTGCTTTAGTGGTTAATGGCTTTGAGAAGTGTTGGAGAAATCTTGGGTTCAAACTTGGGCTTTAGCAAAAATTTTGGTATTAAGTGAAAAAAAACCTGGATGCTTGAATGAGGGTTTTTAAATTATTGTGGTAAATAAATGACACAATGAAGCTTGTAGTCTAGTGGTTGTGGCGTCATTAAGGTTGTATGGGAGCCTGGGTTCAAGCCTTGGCTTTTGCAATTTATTTTGTTTTTTTTTAAAGGGAACCTGGACTTTGGCCTTTAGACCTTATAATTAATTGGGGATAAAATATGACACAAAAAGCCTTGTGGCTTAGTGGCAAGTAGCGTGTGGAGCATCGAGGGAGGCATGGGTTGAATCCCATGACAAGCAAGGAGCATTTATTTTGCTAAAAGGGGGCGGCAAGAGTTGGTGTTGAATTTAAACTCTGATGTTGGAGGGATCCCACATCGGGAAGCTAACATAAGAGTGGATAAAAAGCTGGCTTCAAATAGAGGGAACCATGAGGAGAGTAAAGGCACCTTTCTTGGCTGATCCCTTTCGCTGTATGACGTGCTCGTTTGGGTTGGACGTCGGCTAAGGGTGCTCGGAGTGTGGATTAACTCCAGTCTCCTATCAGGTGTGTATTTATCACTACTCTAGCTGTAGGATGGCTACTTCGGGTCGCGATGGTAAAAAGCCATGTGGGCCCAATGGGCCTCTGAGCCCAATTGGATAAGTTATTTGATTGTGTAGTAAATATTGGGCTAGGCTAGGTGAATCTCATATTTGTGGCTAGATTTGGGCTAAAAGGGCCACACGAGCGTGTGGGCCCATTTGGGTAGAGAATAGCCTTAGGCCCATTCGTATTGTTATCCTGTTTAGAATACTTTAGTTTACTAAAATTATCGAAATACCCTTAGTTTGTAAAAATCTTTGAAATACCCTCGATTTGTAAATTTACCAAATACCTTCGACATGTAAAATTACCAAAGTACCCCGATTCTGAAATTACTGCTTTTACCCCTAAGTTACATAATTACTGCTTTTACCTCGATTTACATAATTATCGTTTTACCTCGACTTACAGTAATTACTGTTTTACCCTAATTTACATAATTACCGCTTTTACCCTCGATTTACATAATTACCGCTTTTACCCTCGACTTACGAAATTACTGCTTTTACCCTCGATTTACGAATTACTGTTTTACCTCGATTTATAAATTCTTGTTTTACCCTTGATTTACGAATTACTATTTTACCTCGATTTACAAAATTACTAAAATACCCTTGGTTTGTAAAATTACCAAAATACCCCTAGTTTGTAAAATTACCAAAATACCCTTGGTTTGTGAAATTACCAAATACCCTCAATTTGTAAAATTACCAAAATACCCTCGATTTACAAAGTTACGAAATACCCTTGACTTTCTAAAATTATAGAAATACCATTGGTTTACAAAATTATTGAAATACCTTTGGTTTGTTGATTTACCAAAACACCCTTGTAGGATGAAATGACTAAAATACCCCTAAAAGGTAAAAAACCGTAAAGCCCTCAGCAGGGTAAAGTGACCGTAATACCCACGTATGGTAAAATGACGAATATGCCCTTATGTTCCGTATGATTGATGTGCTCAAGATTTACATATATTGATATTGGATTAGTTAAGTTTGAGTGATGGTGGTGGTTATCGTGGCGATTGATTTTGGAAACGTTTCAACTTCAACCCGTAATGTGTGTACTAACCTTCGTAATAACTTAGATTAATATTTCTTTGAAAAGCGAAAGCTTCATATTTTAGTGATTCGGAATTAATATTTAGATCTATTTTCACGCACGTTTAAGTTGGATTCACAACGGATATGGGGTAGGAAGGTATTTGGAACGTTCTTCAACGAGTAGATCTCTTGGTAAGTATTCGAACCTTCTTTCCATTTGTATCTTGTGGTTTAAGAAAAGTTAAAAACCCCTCTGTCGACTAAGGCTAAAAGGGTTTTTGGTGTTATTTGGTTTGTTGGTGCTAGTGAGGATTAAAGGCTACCGATCGAGAAGTGTGTGAAAAGCTTGGATCATCGGAGTGACTAAATCTAGTGATCAACTTCGGCAAAGGTATGAACCCAAGGGCCATTGTGGATGGTTGCCGAATGTGTAAGTGATGATAATAGGTAGTTTTCGATTTGGTTTAATAATAACATGGTCTAATCTATAAGTGGTTGATTATAGGAGAAATCGCATAGGAGATCTCGTTAAGGAATATCGCAAATCAGGTGTGTAACGAACCCTTTTTCATAGCTTAAAGCGATAAATGCCGAAAAGCCAAAATGCCGAAATTCTGGCATTTCGAGGACTTGTGAGCAAGCGAATGCTCACTAGTTAGTTAGAATTGATGAGATGATGATCGGGAACAATGGAAACGATAATGACGTGTTTTTGGCGTTCACGGTAAGTTGGGCCTCAAGGGGCTGAAATAGGGCCCAATAGGCTTTCGAGCCATTTGGGTAAAATTGGTAGAAAACGTTAAATTGAATGTTAAAACTGTTAATACTATTATGGATATAGGCTAAATGGGTCTAGATGACGAAATTGGCAAAATAGGGCCCATTAGGGGTTTTAGGCCCAATAACTCGTTTTCACTAAAAATGGGCCAGAATCACTGTTTGCACCCATGAATTGTTTGTAACTGTTAATGAACATGGAAACCCTAATTTTTGGTAAATTACAAGATTACCCTTATAACATGAAAATGACCGTTTTGCCCTTAGGTAAAAGTGACCATTATACCCCTAGGGTTTATACATGAACTTAATGCATGGGATTTTGATAAACATGATATGCATGATATGCACATGACATGTATGATATGCACATGATATGTATGATATGCGCATGAGATGTTCATAAATGCATTGGGTTGGGTTTTTATATGGATGGAGGAAGTGCAAAAGGGCTTATGCCCCAGTTATTAAAGGGCTTATGCCCCAGTTATCAAAAGGGCTTATGCCCGATTATTAAAGGGCTTATGCCCCGCTTATCAAAAGGGCTTATGCCCGCTTATTAAAGGGCTTATGCCCTGATTATCAAAAGGGCTTATGCCCTGCTTATTAAAGGCTTATGCCCAATGATCAAAAGGGCTTATGCCCCATTACAAAAAGGGCTTTTGCCCGATTACTAAAAGAGGCTAGGCCTCGGTTATATGATAAAGCAACTATCTTGCCAAAGGAGAGTTATGGTGGGGTGGGTTGAGTTAATCCCACATGGTGTGTTGGTTGGTACGGTGGAGAGTAGCGGATGGTGGGTGGAGTAGTCTCCCAAATGGGTTGCATTATTTCATTTGACATTACATGTGATATTGAAATGGGCCTACGGCCATACCGCTTACAATAAAGGCTTCACCCAAGAATATGAAATATGAAAAGGCTTGACCAGTGTTATGAATTGTGAAATATGAAAAGGGCTATGGTCCAGTACATGTTTGAGATTGGTTTTGGGCTTAGACCCAACAGGCTGCTATTGTTTTGGGCTCTAAAGGGGGCTAGTTGTACACTGAGTTTCCAAACTCACCCCCTTTCCTTAACCTTGCAGGTGAGCCTTAATATGGGGACTTGGTAGGAGGGGATTCAGAGTGGCCACGGTGATCGCTTTTGGACCTTAAAATAAGCGTTGGTTTTCATTTAATTTCCTTTAATTATTATTTATTTTTGGGTTGTAATAAGGCCATTTTAACTTTTCTTTTATTTCTTCTCGAGATTATTTTATTCTTAATAACTTTAAAATTGGTTGATAATTATTCAATTGGGCTAGACTTAGGACGTGTTTTCAAAACGATAATTGTTTTAAAATATCTCAACGCCACGATTAATTGATTTATCAAAGACGTTCACTTAAACAAATTTAAACTCGATATAACAAAGTGTGGCTATGGTTGTGGGCATGTCTAGGATTGGATCCAATCAAAGAGCTTGGTACTTAGCGACCTTCATGGCTCACCTCCTCTATCTCGGATATCTACGGTGCCTAGCTTACATACACTTTGTTAACTCAACAAAATATATGGTTTTAAAACACTAAAACGGAACGTGGGTTTTCAACTCCAATGTGGCACGTCGATTCGGCCATAACGTCTGGTCGGGTTTAGGGTGTTACATTTAGTGGTATCGAGCCTAGGTTGCAACAACTCGGTACCGTGGATCGGGTTCGAAAATCTTTTGAAAACTTAGGCCTAAGAAGGGTATTTTTGGAAATGGTTTTGAAAAGTTCATTTTAAAGATGTTTTATGGAGTATATATGTTAAAATGGTACAAGTTTTTCTGCTTTTAAACAAGAGTTTCAAAATAAGGGTGCTTTCAAATCAAAATTTTAAATTTCTACCTCTATAAGCAAAAATATGGCTTTTTGAGTTTTAAATGGATAGGAGAAAGAAGTGGCGCACTGAACCCCCGGCACCAAGTCTGTAAGTATACTATCTTTTACGTTATGTATATGATGCTATGAATAGAACTGAGACCGTACTATGATACTCTAGATAGGGTAGAGCTGTAAAACTCTAGAATACTGAGACTGTAGCTAGGCTATGATTCTGTGAAAATAGAAACTTTAAAATACCATCTCTGCATAAGAAATGTGAATAAATAGTAAAATTTTTTAGATCTTTGTAGTTAATTGATATGTGTACTGGCAATGTAGAGTATTGATATGAATTCTGAGGGTAAGCAAAGTCTACCAACTTCGGGTAGCGGTAACTCGGAGCTTGGTACTGAGGCACTGGCCGAGTTAGTAAGGAAAGTGGTAGAGGAAGTATTCGATACCAAAATTAAGGAAATTAGGGAAACGCTTAAAGCAGGGTGCTTGGAGTGTAAGAAAAAGAAGGATTCTAGTTCTCGAAAACCAAGCCTCGCTTACGTGAAACATGTTAAGGCACGACCAAACTATCCAATCTACAAAGATCGCAGAACGGACGTCATCCGGTGAATGCCATAGGAAGACAGGAGCATGTCTTAGATGTGGGTCCAAGGAGCATCGAGCTCGGGATCGCCAAGTTTATTTTATTTAAATATGTGTTACTAATTGTATGCGTGCTTGATAAATGTTTCTTTACTTTGGTAATTAGATGTTCGGGTCGTACTAAGAATTATTTTTAATTAGAGTGCGTGTGCGAAGCATAGAGGTTTGACTTGAGTAATACGGTTAGTTGATAGTTGGAAATTTCGAGGACGAAATTTCTTTAAGGGAGTAGAATTGTAACACCACAATTTGGGCCTAGAAGTATTGGGCCTTGAGTGTGGGTTTGTAAGGAGGTTTTATATAGGTATTTAATTGTGCAATGAAAGGACACAATTAAATGTTTGCTTTAGTGGTTAATGGCTTTGAGAAGTGTTGGAGAAATCTTGGGTTCAAACTTGGGCTTTAGCAAAATTTTGGTATTAAGTGAAAAAACCACGGATGCTTGAATGAGGGTTTTAAATTATTGTGGTAAATAAATGACACAATGAAGCTTGTAGTCTAGTGGTTGTGGCGTCATTAAGGTTGTATGGGAGCCCTGGGTTCAAGCCTTGGCTTTTGCAATTTATTTTGTTTTTTTTAAAGGAACACGGACTTTGGCCTTTAGACCTTATAATTAATTGGGGATAAAATATGACGAAAAAGCCTTGTGGCTTAGTGGCAAGTAGCGTGTGGAGCATCTGAGGGGAGGCATGGGTTCGAATCCTATGACAAGCAAGGAGCATTTATTTTGCTAAAAGGGGGCGGCAAGAGTTGGTGTTGAATTTAAACTCTGATGTTGGAGGGATCCCACATCGGGAAGCTAACATAAGAGTGGATAAAAAGCTGGCTTTAAATAGAGGGAACCATGAGGAGAGTAAAGGCACCTTTCTTGGCTGATCCCTTTCGCTGTATGGCGTGCTCGTTTGGGTTGGACGTCGGCTAAGGGTGCTCGGAGTGTGGATTAACTCCGGTCTCCTATCGTGTGTATTTATCACTACTCTAGTGTGTAGATGGCTACTTGGTCGCGATGGTGAAAGCGGCCATGTGGGCCCAATGGGCCTCTGAGCCCAATTGGATAAGTTATTTGATTGTGTAGTAAATATTGGGCTAGGCTAGGTGAATCTCATATTTGTGGCTAGATTTGGGCTAAAAGGGCCACACGAGCGTGTGGGCCCATTTGGTAGAGAATAGGCCTTAGGCCCATTCGTATTGTTATCCCTGTTTAGAATACTTTAGTTTACTAAAATTATCGAAATACCCTTAGTTTGTAAAAATACTTGAAATACCCTTGATTTGTAAATTTACCAAATACCTTGACATGTAAAATTACCAAAGTACCCCGATTCTGAATTACCGCTTTTACCCTAATTTACATAATTACCGCTTTTACCCCGATTTACATAATTATCGTTTTACCCTCGACTTACGTAATTACCGTTTTACCCTAATTTACATAATTACCGCTTTTACCTCGATTTACATAATTATCGTTTTACCTCAACTTACGAATTACTGCTTTTACCCTCGATTTACGAATTACTGCTTTTACCTCGATTTATAAATTCTTGTTTTACCCTTGATTTACGTAATTACTATTTTACCTCGATTTACAAAATTACTAAAATACCCTTGGTTTGTAAAATTACCAAAATACCCTTAGTTTGTAAAATTACCAAAATACCCTTGGTTTGTGAAATTACCAAATACCCTCAATTTGTAAAATTACCAAAATACCCCGATTTACAAAGTTACGAAATACCCTTGACTTTCTAAAATTATAGAAATACCATTGGTTTACAAAATTATTGAAATACCTTTGGTTTGTTGATTTACCAAAACACCCTTGTAGGATAAAATGACTAAAATACCCCTAAAAGGTAAAAAGACCGTAAAGCCCACAGAGGGTAAAGTGACCGTAATACCCAGTATGGTAAAATGACAAATATGCCCTTATGTTCCGTATGACTGATGTGCTTAGGATTTACATATATTGATATTGGATTAGTTAAGTTTGAGTGATGGTGGTGGTTATCGAGGCGATTGATTTTGGAAACGTTTCAACTTCAACCCGTAATGTGTGTACTAACCCTCGTAATAACTTAGATTAATATTTGCTGAAAAGCGAAAGCTTCATATTTTAGTGATTCGGAATTAATATTTAGATCTATTTTCACGCACGTTTAAGTTGGATTCACAACGGATATGGGGTAGGAAGGTATTTGGAACGTTCTTCAACGAGTAGATCTCTTGGTAAGTATTCAACCTTCTTTCCATTTGTATCTTGTGGTTTAAGAAAAGTTAAAACCCTCTCGTCGACTAAGGCTAAAAGGGTTTTTGGTGTTATTTGGTTTGTTGGTGCTAGTGAGGATTAAAGGCTACCGATCGAGGAGTGTGTGAAAAGCTTGGATCATCGGAGTGACTAAATCTAGTGATCAACTTCGGCAAAGGTATGAACCCAAGGGCCATTGTGGATGGTGGCCGAATGTGTAAGTGATGATAATAGGTAGTTTTCGATTTGGTTTAATAATAACATGGTCTAATCTATAAGTGGTTGATTATAGGAGAAATCGCATAGGAGATCTCGTTAAGGAATATCTCAAATCAGGTGTGTAACGAACCCTTTTTCATAGCTTAAAGCGATAAATGGGGAAAAGCCAAAATGCCGAAATTCTGGCATTTCGAGGACTTGTGAGCAAGCGAATGCTCACTAGTTAGTTAGAATTGATGAGATGATGATCGGGAACAATGGAAACGATAATGACGTGTTTTTGGCGTTCACGGTAAGTTGGGCCTCGAGGGGCTGAAATAGGGCCCAATAGGCTTTCGAGCCATTTGGATAAAATTGGTAGAAAACGTTAAATTGAATGTTAAGACTGTTAATACTATTATGGATATAGGCTAAATGGGTCTAGATGACGAAATTGGCAAAATAGGGCCCATTAGGGGTTTTAGGCCCAATAACTCGTTTTCACTAAAATGGGCCGTAATCACTGCTTGCACCCATGAATTGTTTGTAACTGTTAATGAACATGGAAACCCTAATTTTTGGTAAATTACAAGATTACCCTTATAACATGAAAATGACCGTTTTTCCTTAGGTAAAAGTGACCATTATACCCCTAGGGTTTATACATGAACTTAATGCATGGGATTTTGATAAACATGATATGCATGATATGCACATGACATGTATGATATGCACATGATATGTATGATATGCACATGAGATGTTCATAAATGCATTGGGTTGGGTTTTTATATGGATGGAGGAAGTGCAAAAGGGCTTATGCCCCAGTTATTAAAGGGCTTATGCCCCAGTTATCAAAAGGGCTTATGCCCCAGTTATTAAAGGGCTTATGCCCCAGTTATCAAAAGGGCTTATGCCCCAGTTATTAAAGAGCTTATGCCCCAGTGATCAAAAGGGCTTATGCCCTAGTTACAAAAAGGGCTTTTGCCCTAGTTACTAAAAGAGGCTAGGCCTCCAGTTATATGATAAAGCAGCTATGCTGCCAGTGGAGAGTTATGGCGGGGTGGGTTGAGTTAATCCCCACATGGTGTGTTGGTTGGTACGGGTGGAGAATAGCGGATGGTGGGTGGAGTAGTCTCCCCAAATGGGTTGCATTATTTCATTTGACATTACATGTGATATTGAAATGGGCCTACGGGCCATACCGTTTACAGTAAAGGCTTCGGCCCAGTAATATGAAATATGAAAAGGCTTCGGCCCAGTGTTATGAATTGTGAAATATGAAAAGGGCTATGGTCCAGTACATGTTTGAGATTGGTTTTGGGCTTAGACCCAACAGGCTGCTATTGTTTTGGGCTCTAAAGGGGGCTAGTTGTACACTGAGTTTCCAAACTCACCCCCTTTCCTTAACCTTGCAGGTGAGCCTTAATATGGGGACTTGGGCCGGAGGGGATTCAAAGTGGCCACGGTGATCGCTTTTGGACCTTTAAATAAGCGTTGGTTTTCATTTAATTTCCTTTAATTATTATTTATTTTTGGGTTGTAATAAGGCCATTTTTAACTTTTCTTTTATTTCTTCTCGAGATTATTTTATTCTTAATAACTTTAAAATTGGTTGATAATTATTCAATTGGGCTAGACTTAGGACGTGTTTTCAAAACGATAATTGTTTTTAAAATATCTCAACGCCACGATTAATTGATTTATCAAAGACGTTCACTTAAACAAATTTAAACTCGATATAACAAAGTGTGGCTATGGTTGTGGGCATGTCTAGGATTGGATCCAATCAAAGAGCTTGGTACTTAAGCGACCTTCATGGCTCACCTCCTCTATCTCGGATACCTACCGGTGCCTAGCTTACATACACTTTGTTAACTCAACAAAATATATGGTTTTTAAAACACTAAAACGGAACGTGGGTTTTCAACTCCAATGTGGCACGTCAGATTCGGCCATAACGTCTGGGTCGGGTTCTGGGTGTTACAAGACTGCTTTTCGGACTAGGTATGGTCATTATGAGTTCCTTGTGATGCCATTTGGCTTAACTAATGCTCCTGCCATTTTCATGGACTTAATGAACCGAATTTTCAGACCGTACTTGGATAAGTTTGTAGTTGTGTTCATTGATGATATCTTGATTTATTCTCATGATGAGACTGAGCATGCAAAGCATTTGAGAACAGTTTTATAGGTTCTGAGAGATAATCAGTTGTATGCAAAGTTCAAAAAAAGTGAGTTCTGGTTACGAGAAGTTGGTTATCTTGGACGTATTGTCTCAGGTGAAGGTATCAAGGTTGATCCGAGCAAGATTTCAACCATTGTTGATTGGAAGCCTCCTAGTAATGTATCAGAAGTTAGAAGTTTTCTTGGTCTTACCGGATGTTATAGACGATTTGTAGAGGGATTTTCCATGATAGCTACCCTGCTGACAAGATTACTGCGAAATGATGTCAAGTTTGAATGAACTGAGAAGTGTCAATAGAGTTTTGACAAATTAAAAGCATTGTTGACTAAAGCTCCTGTTTTAGTACAACCAGAACCAGGTAAGGAGTTTGTGATTTACAGTGATGCGTCCATGAATGGACTTGGTTGTGTACTTATGCAGGAAGGGAAGGTAATTGCTTATGCCTCTAGACAGCTAAAGCCACATGAGAAGAACTATCCGACACATGATTTAGAGCTAGCTGCCATTGTTTTTACGCTGAAGATTTGGAGACATCATTTGTACGGTGAGAAGTGCCACATATTCACTGATCACAAAAGTTTGATGTAACACCCCGAACCCGAGACCATCGCCGGTGTCGGACACGAGGGGTTAACAAGCCAAGTCCACATATTTTGCCCACCAATTTGACATTTCCAGTCAGGCTGGAAAACTGCGTCACCGTCGTCTTAAAAATCATATCTCGAGTTTCAAAACTCGGAAACTGGTTTCGTAAATTTTCCCTGAATTTAGACTCATATATCCATCCATGGATTTATTTCTAGAATTTTTGGTCGGGCCAATTGGTACAGTTTATTAGTTAAAGTCACCCATGTTACAGGGATCGACTGCTCTGACCTTCGCGCGTTACAACTTGAATATCTCTCTGTACAGAGATTTAATACTGGTGCCGTTTGTTTCTAATGAAACTAGACTCAAAATGGAATCTGTACATATAAGGCATGACTCCTAATTCTTTCTGGATAATTTATAGTAAATTTTTAAAGTTGCGACAGGGGACCCAGAAACCGTTCTGGCCCTGTCTCACAATAGCTTTAATATCTCTTAACGTGTAACTCCTATGACCGTTTCGTTTCTTCCATATGAAAATAGACTCATCAAGGTTCATTTACATAGCTTATTCGCTATTTAATACCATTCCTACAATCTTTGGTGATTTTTCACATTCACGTCACTGCAGCTGGCAGCATCTGTTTTTAAGGTAGGTCTTGCCTATTTTGTAGTCTCCATGAACCAACTAGTCTTGCCATACATAGGTTCACATATGATCATTTTAACCATACCAATGGCTGATCATGTGACCAACACTCCCATTTCCAATCCATGATCACATCATGACACCATATATATATATATACAAACCGCAAATAGTCTAAGTTCAGATTTCACTTTTACGAGCCATTTTCGCATGGCCGTACACATATACATCACAACATATTTAAACCAACAAGGGGTAGTCCTATACATGCCATTTCAAAGTTCAACCAAAAATTATACCAAAATGGAGGCTTTGATAGTGTAGATGACTTCGACTTTAATGATCCCGAATCCGATTGCTATCGAGCACAATCTATAAAATAGAGAGCCAAAGCAACGGGGTAAGCATATTTATGCTTAGTAAGTCTCAAGCAATAAAATCAGCTTTAATTAAAGCAATACATTCACATAACCAAATACATCATTTCATTAATACACATTCACATAATCATACTTACTTCACCATCCCACTCTTATGTTCATACACAAATAACGGCTTCGTTAAGGCCGATAACTCGTTCCATCATAGGAGCGGATATGCATACGCTCTTACTCCTAGCGCGCAAAGCACACACCACACTTACCTTGTTATTGGGAAATTTCACAAGTGCATTAGCTGAAATTTTCCAGCAAGCTTATAATTTTCAAATCACATACCTTCGGAGTTTAACCGGATGTAGCTACTCATTCAAACGCCTTCGGGACATAGCCCGGTTATGGTAACCCGCACCAACGCCTACGGGACTTAACCCGGATATCACGATTTGCACAAATGCCTTCGGGTCTTAGCCCAGATTTAACAACTTGCACGAATGCCTTCGGGTCTTAGCTCGGATATAATTACTAGCATAAATGTCCTCGGGACTTAGCCCGGATATCACAATTTGCTCATGCACCCATAATCAATAATCATTACACATTCCTATTTCATTTCACATAATTCGAGTAGGGTCATTTCTTGAGGACTTACCTCGGATGTTGTCGAACGGCTTTTACGGCTATTCGATCACTTTTTCCTTCCCCTTGTCCAATTGTGGCCCTCTAAGCTCTTGAGCTAATTCAAACAAATTTAATTTATTAAAACCTCATTATGCTAGTTTATGGCCGAATATGACAAGGAGTCTAAATGGTCATATGGCCACCCTTTAGCTTGAGTACACAATGCTCATGCACATTTTATACTACATCAAGCAATTCAATACAATTCATTCAAGCATCAAGGAAAAGCTAAGGCCATCAATCGGCTACCTAAGGCCGAATATACATGTCCAATTTGAGGCCAATTATACACTTAACACCACACAAAAACAGCATGCATTTTACTAGTTAATGCTTTACATATTGTGGCTCAATACTTATAATATATCATCAAGCACTCATATGGCCGATTATACTTAGTCATACTTGCACCAAATCAACAATAAATTCCAAGATTTCCACATCATAGGTATACTAGGCGAATGTAATTGAAATTTCACAAACATTCTTCAACATTTTCTTCTTTAAACAAACATATTCATCACTTCTTCATAATCAAAATATCATGTGCAATCATATATACACATATAGGTGCAAGGTCGAAATTCAAGGTGTCCATAGCCATCCAAAACACAAATTTTAACTAACATGCAAGAAGCATAAACCATGCTCATGAATGCTTCATGGCGAATACATCATAATCATGCCCCTTTCAACTTCGGTCATGGTTAAACAAAAGAAAACTCAATGTCTTACTCAAGATTACTACAAAGAATTTCAAGAGTAGACAATCCATCATTGCATGCATTATTAGCAAGCTTCACACTTAGCATGCAATGGCTTTAACACAATAACAACTTTGGCCAAATACCATTTCCATGGCATAACAAAGATTTGAACCATGGCTAACATGCACATCAAGTTAGCAACCAAAACATGCATGAAACTCCTAACACAACCTCATACATACCTTAATCTTGATGCAAATTTAGCCAAATCTCCTTCTAGATCTCTTCTAAACCAAGCATGAAGCAAAAATCCTCCCCTTTTTCCTTAGTATTTTCGGCCAAGAAGTGAAAATGGATGAACAAAATTTCTCCTCTCTTTCCTCTACTCACGGCAACAAGGGCATCCAAGCTCATCTTTCTTTTTTTTTGTTCATTTTTTATGCTAATTTTATTATATTACTTCATACATAACTCACTAGCCAAACATGTTGGAAACATGTTTTCCCTTGCCCATCATACCCACCTTGGCCGGCCACTATAGTCAAATTTGGGAAATTTGACATGCAAGGACAACATTTCCTAGTATGCATCAATAGGCCACTTCAACATTTTCCTACCTCATTTCTAAGTTTTCTCACACAAGTCCTTTCTAGTGAAATTCACCTTTATAACACTAAATTGAAACATCAAAATGTCATACACAAATTAACACATATCATAGGCATCAAAATAAATTTTTAAATTATTTTTATGCCTCGATTTTGTGGTCCCGAAACCACATCCCGACTAGGGTCAATTTTGGGCTGTTACAACTCTCCCCCACTTAAGAAATTTTCGTCCCCGAAAATCTTACCGTAAATAGGGTTGGGTATCGCTCTTTCATAGAGTTCTCGGTTTCCCAAGTAGCTTCTTCTATCCCGTGTTTGAGCCATAACACTTTCACTAGCGGAACTCGCTTGTTTCGCAACTCTTTCACTTCACGTGCGTGATACTAATCGGTTCTTCCTCATAACTCATATTGGCTTGAATTTCAACTTCGATGGACTAATCACGTGCGATGGATCGGATCTATGGCGTCAAGCATCGAAACATGAAAGACATCGTGAACCTTTTCGAGTTCGGGGCAAAATCAAACGATATGCCACCGGACCGACTCGCCAGATATCTCATATGGCCCAATGAACCTCGGGCTCAACTTGCCCTTACGGTAGAACTCGAGTATCTTTTTCCAAGGCGATACCTTGAGAAACACTTTATCACCCACCGATACTCGATATCCTTACGCTTCAGATCCGCGCATTTACTTCGACGATCGGAGGCTATCTTCGACTTTCACGGATTACTTTCACTTTCGCTCAAAGATCCCTAATCAAATCCACCACGAAAATCTTGCTTTCACCGAGCTCACCAAAACAATGGTGTACGGCATTTACGAATCGTACAAAGCCTCGTAGGGTGCCATCTTGATACTTGATTGAAAGTCGTTGTTGTAAGCGAATTCAATCAACGGCAAGTACCGCTCCCATGAACCACTAAACTCGAGGACGCAACATCTCAACATATCCTCAAGTATCCGAATTATCCGCCGGATTGACCATCGGTTTGGGGTGAAAGGCGGTGCTGAAATGCAACTTGGTACCCAAAGCTTCTTGCAACTTTTTCCAAAATCGCGAGGTAAATCTCGGATCTCTATCCCACACGATGGAAATAGGCACCCGTGTAATCTCACAACCGAGAAACGTACAATTCGGCTAATTTGTCCATTGAAAATCCGTGCGTAGGGGACAAAGTGAGCGACTTAGTCAATCGATCTACCACGACCCAAACCGCATCCTTCTTACTTGCGACAATGGCAATCAATACAAAGTCCATTGTGACTCGATCCCATTTCCACTAAGGTATCGTGATTGGTCAAGTAATCTCAAGGCACTTGATGTTCCGCTTTCACTTGTTGACATATTAAACATCTCAAACAAAGTCGGAGATGTCTCGCTTCATACCATGCCACCAAAACCGACGCTTTCAAATCGTTGTACATCTTCGTACTCCCGGGTGGATTGCCATTCGGCTATAATGGGCTTCATTCGAATTATCGAAATGAGTTCAATTCTTTGGAACACACAGATGACTTTGAACCTCAAACAATCGTCATCATCGATTTGAAACTCCGAGTCCTTGTTCGAACACACTCACCGCTTTGCGCCAACTCATCGTCGACTTTCGAGCTTCTCGAATTTGATGTATCAATAATGGTTTGGCTTTCAATTCAGCCACTAACACACTCGTCGGATCGAATGCATAAGTGCACATTCATCGTCAGAAAAGTGAATAATGATTTACGACTCAAGGCATCCGCAACCACATTCGCCTTCCGGTGATAGTCAATGACCACTCATAATCCTTTAACGATTCGAGCCAACGTCTTTGTCGCAGATTTAAGTCTCTTTGGGTCATCAAATATTTGAGACTTTTGTGATCCGAGTACACATGGCACTTCTCACCAAATAAGTAATGTCGCCAAATCTTTAAGGCGAATACGATGGCGCTAATTCGAGATCATGGGTCGGATAATTTTTCTCGTGTGGCTTTAATTGCCTCGACGATAGGCCACAACTCGACCTTCTTGCATCAATACGCAACCTAACCCAAGGAGGAGGCGTCACTATAGATGACAAACTCTTTGCCGATTCGGGTTGCACTAGAATTGGGGCTTCATCAAATAAGTTTTCAGTTGATCGAAACTTTTCGACATTTCTCCGTCCATTCAACTTAACATCCTTTTGGAGTAGCTTCGTCATCGGCGTGGCTATCGTTGAGAAACCTTTACAAATCGTCGGTAATAACCTAAGAAGCCCCAAAAAGCTCGAACCCGAGTAATATTTCTGAGGCTTCCAATTAAGTATGGCTGAAATTTTATTCGGTCGACTCGAATACCGATGCAGATACCACATGACCCAAGAAGCTAACCTCTCTTAACCGTAACTCACACTTGTTGAACTTAGCATATAATTGCTTATCCCGTAAAATTTGCAAAGACTAACCTCGTGTGTTCAACATGTTC
Source organism: Gossypium arboreum (assembly GCF_025698485.1). Taxonomy (NCBI): domain Eukaryota; kingdom Viridiplantae; phylum Streptophyta; class Magnoliopsida; order Malvales; family Malvaceae; genus Gossypium; species Gossypium arboreum. The sequence goes on along the minus strand of NC_069075.1, from coordinate 114,293,023 downwards.
GGTCTCATTTCTTGAATAGACCAAGATGTCATCAATGAACACGACTACTTAATCGATCCAAATATGGTCTCAAGATCCGATTCATTAAATCCATAAATACCGCAGGGCATTAGTAAGCCCAAACGGCATCACTAGGAACTCATAGTGACCATATCTCGCTCAAGGCGCTCTTGGGCATGTCCGAATCTCGGATTCGCAATTGATAATAGCCCGATCTCAAATCTATTTTCGAGAACACCGAGGCTCCTTCAGCTTGATCGAACAAGTCATCGATACGTGGTAACGGATATTTGTTCTTTATCGCCGCTTTATTAAGTCGACGATAGTCGATGCACAACCGCATGGTTCCATCCTTCTTTTCACAAACAACACCGGCGCACCCTAAGGCGAAAAACTCAAGCGAGCAAAACCTCTATCCACCAATTCTTGCAACCGAAGCTTTCAACTCCTTTAATTCCGTTGGTGCCATACGATACGGAGCTATCGAAATTGGAGTGGTACCGGTACCAATTCGATGCCAAATTCTATTTCCGAACAGTGGTAAACCCGCAATTCTTCGTGGAAAACATCCGGTATTCACAAACCACGCACAGATTCGGGTTTCTTTTCGATTCCTTGTCATCGAAAGCACGACGCAAGGTACGCCGCACCCTTTTCTTACATATTTCGGGCCAACATTGCCGATATTACACTAGCAACCCTTTAAGTCCGTAGACTCAACCCGAATTATCTCGTTATTCGCACCTCAAATAGATAGTCTTGCTTTTGCAATTTACAACCGCATCGTGCATGGTCAACCAATCCAAACCAAGAATAACGTCAATTCATCGAACGGAAAAAGCATCAAGTCCGCCGGAAACAAGAACCTCGGAACACTAGGGACTTTTCTTGCACACTTTGTTGACAAGCACGTAATAACCCAAGGGGTTTGACACCGAATTACAAACTCGGAGACTCAATAGGCAAAGTCTTCTTTGGATGCTAAGGTTTCACATATATAAGAATGAGTAGAACCGTGGTCAATCAAAGCAATCACATTAGTATTGAAAAGAGTGAAAGTACCGTAATGACATCCGGAGAGGCAGCATCCTCACGTGCGCGTATGGCATAAGTCCTAGTAGGAGCTCGAGCCTCGGATCTGATGGTAGCATCTCTAGATCCTCTCTGACCGCCACTAACATTGCCCACATTTCTAGGTGGCCTACCTCGAGCAGTGGTAGCACTCGGGTTTCCACTCTGACTTACATTTTGTTCAAGCAACCTCGGGCAATCCTTCACAAAGTGGTCGGCCGATCCACACTTATAGCAGGAGCGATCACGGAACCAACAGCTCCCCGAATGCCATTTGCCACAATGCGACACTCCGCCTCTCTCGCGATCATTTCCACCATCAGCGATCAAGTGACTCGTGTGGTCACAGGGGGTCGATCGCGTCCTCGTCTAGAAAAGCCCGATGCGCCTCTAGACCGGCTCACATCATCTCGAAATCTCTTCGATGCTTGTTGAAGAGACTTTCCCGAGGACCTCTTTCGGAATTCTTCGGTTCCCACATCAACTTTTTGTTTCTCCTTTCTAAGCTCTTCGGCTTTACAAGCTCGCTCAACAAGTACTACGAACTCTCGTATTTCGAGAATGCCAACGAACATCCTTATATCATCATTCAGTCCATCCTCAAAGCGTTTACACATAATAGCTTCGGACGAAATGCATTCTCGCGCGTACCGACTAGGCCTCACAAATTTTCGTTCGTAGTCGGTAACTGAGATAGAACCTTGCTTAAGATCAAGAAATTCCCTTCGCTTTTGGTCGATGAATCTCTGACTGATATACTTTTTTCGGAACTCGGTTTGAAAGAATTCCCAAGTCACTTGCTCTCTAGGCACCACTTTAAGCACCAATAGTAGGCGGACTCACGTAGCAAGGAGATGGTACACTTTAAGCACTCATCGGGTGTACAGGATAGCTCATCGAGCACCCGGATAGTGTTGTCCAACCAAAATTCAGCTCGCTCGGCATCATCATCATCCGTAGCTTTAAATTCAGTGGCCCCATGTTTTCGAATCCTATCGATTGGGGCTTACTTGACCTTATTTGGTCGATTCGGAGGTATTGTAGGTGCGGGGGTTGCATTTGTCGGGAATGGAGGTTGTGGAACAGCCGTGTTAGTTCGAATGTATTGGTTAAACCATTCATTCATCACACTATAAAAGGCTTGCCTAGCCTCATCATTCGGATTGCTGGCCATAGGTTGAGAGTCCGCCGGCGCTGTCCCTTGCGCGGGAGCAGGCGCCACACTCTCCACATCATCAGCTATCGCTCGGTTGGGATCGGGATCCATTGCTATAAACAAACACAAAGTCAAATTGTCAGAAATCACCACACTATCGATTCATCATTTAATGGCATGTATAGCTAGACCCCAAACACATCACGGTAGTCCTAGAATCGACTAAACCGTGGCTCTGATACCAATAAAATTGTAACACCCCGAACCCGAGACCATCGCCGGTGTCGGACACGAGGGGTTAACAAGCCAAGTCCACATATTTTGCCCACCAATTTGACATTTCCAGTCAGGCTGGAAAACTGCGTCACCGTCGCCTTAAAAATCATATCTCGAGTTTCAAAACTCGGAAACTGGTTTCGTAAATTTTCCCTGAATTTAGACTCATATATCCATCCATGAATTTATTTCTAGAATTTTTGGTCAGGCCAATTGGTACAGTTTATTAGTTAAAGTCACCCATGTTACAGGGATCGACTGCTCTGACCTTCGAGCGTTACAACTTGAATATCTCTCTGTACAGAGCTTTAATACTGGTGCCGTTTGTTTCTAGTGAAACTAGACTCAAAATGGAATCTGTACATATAAGGCATGACTCCTAATTCTTTCTGGATAATTTATAGTAAATTTTTAAAGTTGCGACAGGGGACCCAGAAACCGTTCTGGCCCTGTCTCACAATAGCTTTAATATCTCTTAACGTGTAACTCCTATGACAGTTTCGTTTCTTCCATATGAAAATAGACTCCTCAAGGTTCATTTACATAGCTTATTCGCTATTTAATACCATTCCTACAATGTTTGGTGATTTTTCACATTCACGTCACTGCAGCTGGCAGCATCTGTTTTTAAGGTAGGTCTTGCCTATTTTGTAGTCTCCATGAACCAACTAGTCTTGCCATACATAGGTTCACATATGATCATTTTAACCATACCAATGGCTGATCATGTGACCAACACTCCCATTTCCAATCCATGATCACATCATGACACCATATATATATATATACAAACCGCAAATAGTCTAAGTTCAGACTTCACTTTTACGAGCCATTTTCGCATGGCCGCATACATATACATCACAACATATTTAAACCAACAAGGGTAGTCCTATACATGCCATTTCAAAGTTCAACCAAAAATTATACCAAAGTGGAGGCTTTGATAGTGTAGATGACTTCGACTTTAATGATCCCGAATCCGATTGCTATCGAGCACAATCTATAAAATAGAGAGCCAAAGCAACGGGTAAGCATATTTATGCTTAGTAAGTCTCAAGCAATAAAATCAGCTTTAATTAAAGCAATACATTCACATAACCAAATACATCATTTCATTAATACACATTCACATAATCATACTTACTTCACCATCCCAACTCTTATGTTCATACACAAATAACGGCTTCGTTAAGGCCGATAACTCGTTCCATCATAGGAGCGGATATGCATACGCTCTTACTCCTAGCGCGTAAAGCACACACCACACTTACCTTGTTATTGGGAAATTTCACAAGTGCATTAGCTGAAATTTTCCAGCAAGCTTATAATTTTCAAATCACATACCTTGAGTTTAACCGGATGTAGCTACTCATTCAAACGCCTTCGGGACATAGCCCGGTTATGGTAACCCGCACCAAGGCCTACGGGACTTAACCCGGATATCACGATTTGCACAAATGCCTTCGGGTCTTAGCCCGGATTTAACAACTTGCACGAATGCCTTCGGTCTTAGCTCGGATATATTTACTAGCATAAATGTCCTCGGACTTAGCCGGATATCACAATTTGCTCATGCACCCATAATCAATAATCATTACACATTCCTATTTCATTTCACATAATTCGAGTAGGGTCATTTCTTGAGGACTTACCTCGGATGTTGTCGAACGACTTTTACGGCTATTCGATCACTTTTTCCTTCCCCTTGTCCAATTGTGGCCCTCTAAGCTCTTGAGCTAATTCAAACAAATTTAATTTATTAAAACCTCATTATGCTAGTTTATGGCGAATATGACAAGGAGTCTAAATGGTCATATGGCCACCCTTTAGCTTGAGTACACAATGGTCATGCACATTTTATACTACATCAAGCAATTCAATACAATTCATTCAAGCATCAAGGAAAAGCTAAGGCCATCAATCGGCTACCTAAGGCCGAATATACATGTCCAATTTGAGGCCAATTATACACTTAACACCACACAAAAACAGCATGCATTTTACTAGTTAATGCTTTACATATTGTGGCTCAATACTTATAATATATCATCAAGCACTCATAAGGCCGATTATACTTAGTCATACTTGCACCAAATCAACAATAAATTCCAAGATTTCCACATCATAGGTATACTAGGCCGAATGTACTTGAAATTTCACAAACATTCTTCAACATTTTCTTCTTTAAACAAACATATTCATCACTTCTTCATAATCAAAATATCATGTGCAATCATATATACACATATAGGTGCAAGGCGAAATTCAAGGTGTACATAGCCATCCAAAACACAAATTTTAACTAACATGCAAGAAGCATAAACCATGCTCATGAATGCTTCATGGCTGAATACATCATAATCATGCCCTTTCAACTTCGGTCATGGTTAAACAAAAGAAAACTCAATGTCTTACTCAAGATTACTACAAAGAATTTCAAGAGTAGACAATCCATCATTGCATGCATCATTAGCAAGCTTCACACTTAGCATGCAATGGCTTTAACACAATAACAACTTTGGCCAAATACCATTTCCATGGCATAACAAAGATTTGAACCATGGCTAACATGCACATCAAGTTAGCAACCAAAACATGCATGAAACTCCTAACACAACCTCATACATACCTTAATCTTGATGCAAATTTAGCCAAATCTCCTTCTAGATCTCTTCTAAACCAAGCATGAAGCAAAAATCCTCCCCCTTTTTCCTTAGTATTTTCGGCCAAGAAGTGAAAATGGATGAACAAAAATTTCTCCTCTCTTTTCCTCTACTCACGGCAACAAGGGGCATCCAAGCTCATCTTTCTTTTTTTTTTTGTTCATTTTTTATGCTAATTTTATTATATTACTTCATCCATAACTCACTAGCCAAACATGTTGGAAACATGTTTTCCTTGCCCATCATACCCACCTTGGTCAGCCACTATAGTCAAATTTGGGAAATTTGACATGCAAGGACAACATTTCCTAGTATGCATCAATAGGCCACTTCAACATTTGCCTACCTCATTTCTAAGTTTTCTCACACAAGTCCTTTCTAGTGAAATTCACCTTTATAACACTAAATCGAAACATCAAAATGTCATACACAAATTAACACATATCATAGGCATCAAAATAAATTTTTAAATTATTTTTATGCCTCGATTTTGTGGTCCCGAAACCACATCCCGACTAGGGTCAATTTTGGGCTGTCACATTTGAAATATTTGATGACTCAAAAAGATTTGAATTTGAGGCAAAGAAGATGGTTAGAGTTAATTAAAGATTATAAGCTAGTGATCGATTATCACCCAGGTAAGGCAAATGTTGTTGCTGATGCTTTGAGTAGGAAATATTTGTTTGCATTAAGAGCTTTGAACATTAGTCTAGCCTTATCAGATGATGGTTTTATCTTAGCTGAGTTGAGAGCTAAACTGATGTTTCTTGAAGAAATTTGTGAAGCTCAGAAAAATGACAGTGAGTTGTTAGCCAAAAGAGATCAGTGTGAGTCGAATATAGAGTCAGATTTTTAGATCAGTTCTAACGGTTGTTTGATGTTTAGAGACAAGGTATGTGTACAGAAGAATGATGAGCTTATTCGAAAGATCTTACAGGAAGCACATAGTATTTCTTTGTCTATTCATCCAGGTAGTACAAAGATGTATAATGATTTGAAGAAAATGTACTGGTGGGTAGGAATGAAAAGGGACATTTCAGAGTTTGTTTCTAGATGCTTGATCTGTTAGCAGGTAAAGGCCGAACATCAGGTACCTTCAAGTTTATTACAGCTTGTGCTAGTCCCTGAGTGCAAATGGGGTCGAGATACTATGGATTTTGTGACAGGATTACTGTTGACACCGAGAAAGAAAGATGCAGTATGGGTTGTGATTGATAAGTTAACGAAGTCGGCTCATTTTATCCCAGTTCATATGGATTATGCATTTGAAAAGTTGGCCGAGTTGTATATTTCAGAGATAGTTAGACTACACGGGGTACCATTATTGATCATTTCAGACAGAGATCCCAGATTTACTTCACGGTTTTAGAAGAAATTACAAGAGGATTTGGGCACAAAGTTGAGTTTTAGTACAGCTTTCCATCCTCAAACCTACAGTCAGTCAGAGAGAGTTATTCAGGTACTTAAAGATATGCTTAGATACTGTGTATTGGAATTTCAAGGCAGTTGGGAAAAATATTTACCATTAGTAGAGTTTGCCTACAATAATAGTTATTAGCTGAGTTTGAAGATGGCACCTTATGAAGCTTTGTATGGACGTAAATGTCACACACCATTGTATTGGACAGAGCTTAAGGAAAATTAGATTTACGGGGTTGATCTAGTTAAGGAAACAGAAGAGAAAGTAAAAGTCATCAGAGATTGCTTGAAAGCAGCTCCAGATAGACAAAAGTCGTATGCAGATTTGAAGAGAAAAAAGATTGAGTATCAAGTTGGTGACAAAGTGTTTTTGAAAGTATCCCTGTGGAAGAAATTTCTCAGATTCGGCAAGAAAGGCAAACTAAGTCCACGTTTTATTGGACCGTTTGAAGTGATTGAGAGAGTCAGACCATTAGCATATCGGTTAGCTTTGCCGATTGAGTTAGAGAAGATTCATAATGTATTTCATGTGTATATGCTACGTCGTTATCATTCAGATCTGTCACATTTGATTTCTTAGACAGAAGTTGAGATTCAGCCAGACATGACTTACGATGAAGAACCGGTAAAGATTCTAGCTCGAGAGGTAAAGCAATTAAGGAACAAAAGTATTGCACTTGTGAAAGTACTATGGAATAGACATGGGGTAGACGAGGCTACATGAGAGCCCGAAGAGGCTATGCGAAAATAGTACCCAAATCTCTTCACAGGTAAGATTTTCGAGGATGAAAATCCCTAAAGGGGGCAGAAATGTAACATCCCGAAATAGGGCCTAAACGGAACAGTGGTTACGAAACAACAAATCCTAGGAAGAAAAATTTATTTTATTATCATTTTAAGGTCTATGGCATGATTTCATGATTGTGTGAAAATTTCGTTTAGAAATTTTATCGATAACGGGTCCAATTTGATATTTAGGACTATATTGCAAAAGTTGTAAAATGTGAGTTCTAGTTCACAAAGGTATCCAGTAATTTTGAGTAATGGGTTTTTAAAGTGGAGGTCTTTGGATAGCAATTAGACAATTATACTAGGTTGGACAAAAATACCTAAAGGAAAATAAAACACCATAGTTTTTAATTAAGGGCATTTTGGTCATTTAGTTATTAAAATCAATTAAAAACAAAATTAAAAGCCAATTTTTTTCCATCTTCTTCATTAGGCCGAAATTTCAAGGTTTCTCCATAGCTAGGGTTTGTTCCAAGCTTCCAAGCTCCATAGTAAGTGATTCCAAGCCCCATTTTTAATGTTTTTTACGTTTTTGGAGTCCCGGTAACTTGATTAAGCTTATTCTAGCAATAATTCAACCTAGGGTTCATATTTGGAAAAATATACATAGGTGAAATTTGTGTATTTTTGTGTTTTATGATACAATATGAGGTTTTAAATTATGTTATACAACTTGTGCTACTCGGTTTTAAGTGAAAACGAGTAAATAGGCTTAATCGGTAAAAATACCTAATAGTCATAAGTACATGTTAGAGTGAGAATTTGATGTTGTCATAGAAGGGAAAAATGATCAGCATGTCATAAAACATAAGAACATAGGATGAAGTTTAAATTCCGAGCCTTGGGGAAAAAGTGTAAATATGTAAAAGTTTAGGGGCAAAAATGTAATTTTACCAAAGTTTGGGTCAAGGACTGTTTTAATAAATGTGAGTATTAAATAAGCTAAATTTTTTTATTATATATCAAGAAGAAAAAATTCAGAGTTAGACCAGGGAAAGAAAAAGATAGTGGACTAAATCAATATAGTTGCTCGTATTTTGTTTCGAGCTAAGTTTGCCGTAAATAAATGCAATATTCTATTATTTTATGATAATTTTGTTAATTTCCAGCATGTGTATATTTATTTTATGAAATTATTCAAAGAAGACTCAAGCATGAATTGACGGAGAAGTAATTTCAAAAAGTCCCGATTGAACCTTAGGAATGTGTAGGATACAAATGTCATGACATTAGGGTTTAAGGATACCATGTAAGACCATGCCAAGGCATGGCAATTGGTAAGGCTTCTAAGGCAAGGAAATCATGTAAGACCATGTCAAGACATGGCATTGATAAGTTACTATAAGGCAAAGGTCCCATGTAAGACCATGCCAAGGCACGGCATTGGTGAGTTCATAAGGCAAGGATACCATGTAAGACCATGTCAAGACATGGCAATGGTAAGTTTCAAAAGGATACCACGTAAGACCATGACTAGTCATGGAAATGGTAAGGTACCCGCGTATCCTTAGTATTCCAAGTTGTTCAACGGGAAAATTTAAAGAGAATATCAAGGTAAGGTAATGTAAGACGAGTTATACTAAAAAGGTAAGACAAGTTCATGCTATAAGAGCAAAGGTAAGTACATAATGTTCATGTATGCTTGATAAGGAAAAAGGTAAGTAAAATGTATTAATAAATTTGATTAAGTAAGTAAGTATTTAAGTAAGTGAGTAAGTGAAGAAGTTTAAAATATGTCTATAACAATTAATGAAGTTGCATTAAGTAGTATCATACCAAGTAGTAAGATAATTCTTATGAATGTTTTTATTTATTTGCATGCAAACTTACTAAGCTTAATGCTTACCCCTTTTATTTTCCTTCTTTTTATAGTTTTGTTAAGCTAACTCGGGGATCGTAAAGTACGTCGGAGGTCCGGGCACACTATCACAAGGATTATTTTGGTATAGCTAGTCGTTTCATTTTGAGTATGGCATGTATAGCATCGTAGCCATTTTGTGTGTATGATCTTATGATATGGCTGATGAATGGTATGTAAATGCTTGATAATGATTAGCTGTTGGAATGGCTAATCAAGGACATGTTTGGTGTTATGTATGCCTAAATGCTAGTTATTCCATGGAAATCATGAAAAAAGTGAAATTAGCTTTAAAATAGTATCAGACAACAATAATGACGTGAATTTTGAAAATCACTAAAAATAGTAGAAATGGATTTAGATAGTTAATGAGATATAGAATTAAATCTTGATGAGTCTATTTTCATATGGATGGAACAAAATAGGTATATGAGTTATATTTTATGATATATTAAAATTTTTGTGAAACAGGACCAGAGCGATTTCTGGATCCCCTGTTTTGACTTTGGAAATTCACCAAAAATTGTAATAATAGAATTAGAAGTCATTGTTTACATGTGAAGATTCCTTATTGAGTCTAGTTTTACGTGAAAGAAACAGAATAATAATTGAAACTCTTTACAGGGAGATATTTAATTCGTAATACACAGGGGTCAGAGTAGTCAAACCCTGAAATAGGGGAGATTTTAACTAATAAAATGTACTATTTGGCCTAACAAAAAATTCTATAAAAACTTTAGTTGATAGACATATGAGTCTAGTTTTAGGGAAAATTTATGGAATTGGATTTCAAGTTTTGTAGCCCGAGATATGAATTTTTAAGCGACTATGATGCTGTTAGCCAGCTTGTCTAGAAGTTCTAAAATATATTGTTTGAGTTGTTTAATTAATGAATTAAGTCCGTTAACACCTCGCGCTCGACTCTGGCGACGGTCTCGGGTTCGGGGCGTTACATAGCCTGGGCACACGCCCATGTCCTAAGGCTGTGTCCTTCACACGGCTGAGACACACGGCCGTGTCTCTGCCAGTATATTTACTACTGGGCATTCTGTTTTGCATAATTAGTGTGCAGGGGACACACGGCTGGATCACACGCCTATGGCGCAGACCGTGTCTCACATGGCCTAAACTCATGCCGTTGCGTCTAACCGTGTGGACAATATCTAGGCTATTTTTCAAACCATTTGCCACCCTTAAACACTCACATACTTACACTCACTTCATGGCATGTAACATGGCACAGTTGATTACTCAAGCATTCACATTCATGGTTAAATTATGACTTGGTAATGTCAACATATCACCTATTCAAACTATCATGCTTTCATATGACATTCCACACCAATTTAATATTTATCCATCATCTTTGCCAAACTAGTTTCAAGTTACACATTTTCACCACATTTATTGTATTACACATTAATCATATTTCATACACCAAACATACATGCCATCCATCATACTCATTAACCATAAGCAACCATAACCACATTAATGCATAAACACATTTGCTTGCATGCACCAAAAGTTAGGGTTACAACCCAAATAGTCAATATGAGCCACCTCTCATGGCCATATACAAAAATAATCATAGTACTTTCATGATCCAACTCATTTGACTAATCAATATGACACATAACAAAAAGACCAAGTCCCTATACATGCCATACTCAAAATGATAAGACTAGCTATATCCAAATATTCAATTGATAGTGTCATCGAGTCTTCGACATCCTCCGATCCTTAAGCTAGCTTGGCAACGCTATAAGAAAAGGAAAAGAAAGAAGGTAAGCATTAAAGCTTAGTAAGTTCACATGCAAATAAAATACAACTTAAATAAGTATTAATCATACATTTAACATAATAAACATAATCTTGCATTTTATCAAATCTTTTAAACTCATTATTCATATAAATATTCATATTCTCACCACAAGCTCATCATATCTCATGACATTCTGATGAGTTCGATGTACATACCTGTGCCTACTTGCACATAATAACTTACTTTCTCCTCTTCGACGTATTCATCAAGATTGTTCGTTGAACTTCCTTTAGAACTACCCGTTGAACACTCGAAATACTATCACATACATTGGAATCTCGCACCTAAGTGTCTCATATGTAGCCAATGCTACGTCATATCACATATCACATGTTGCTGGTTTTTGAGCTACACCCAGGTCTGCTCACATAGGCTATTGAGTATCCGCAACACATGCCAGACTACCCAGACATCGGTAGAATATACAAGACCAGTACCCTGACGCCAAAACATGTGTCACATACATCATGAACCCAGACCATAACTCAATGAGTTCAGATGTCACATATATCATGAACTCATACCACAACTCAATGAGTTCAGATCACATAGTTCACAGTGACATGTCACTTGTATCCTAAACTATTCTTAAGGTTTAAACGAGATTCTTTGACACCACATTTCTGTCGAACTTGCTCGTAACGTTGATTTCAATACTTATAGCACCAATCATATATTCATAGGATAATCAAAGTATAATTCACAATAAAATTTAGGCAATAAAGACATGATACAACAGCATATCAAATATGTAAGTACTTATCATACATGCAATATTAACGGATTTAAAGTATGGTACATGTTGCATTATCTGCAAATGAACTTACCTCGATACAAAATGATAGAAACGAGCCTAATCCTTTTAAACCTTGTTTTTCCCATGATCAAGACCAGAATCACATTTTTCTTAATCTATAATGTCAAATTTAATTTGTTCAGTACACACATTGTTCATATCGACCCATAACACATACTTTGGTAAAATTACCATTTTACCCCTAACTTTTCACTTATTTACACTTTAGTCCCTAGGTTCGTAAAATGAAATGCATGTAATTTCTTGGTTACCCAAGCCTAGCCGATTCATATTCTAACTCATATCAGCCCATAGTTTCCTTTATTTCACATTTCAACTACTCATTTTTACACCTTTTACAAACATGTCCTTTTTAGGTGTTTTCACTAAAAATCACTTAGCAAAAGATGTTTATCACTCATCAAACATTCATATTCCTCCATTAAACATCAAAATACAACCATGTCACACATGATTAAATTTCATACATGAACCCTAGCTCAAAATAATGGTAGAAATGGCTAGATCGGTTGATGACAACTTAAAAAATGTAGAGAACATTAAAAAAGAGACTTGGGAGCACTTACAATCAAGCTTGAAAATGTTGAAAACCCTAGCTATGAAGACTCCCCCAAATTTTGGTACCCTTAGAGAATATGGACTTCATTTTTACTTGATTTTTCCCTTTTTATTCTTTTATTTGCCAAATGACCAAAATGCCCTTAAGGCCTTTCTTTCAAAATTTTCCTATTCATGCCCATTTTTGTCCAAAATTTTAGAACTTGGTCAAATTTCTATTTAAGGACCTCTAATTAATAATCTAATGCAATTTCATGCTTGAAGCTTCTAGAATATAATTTTTACAACTTATTCAATTTAGTCCCTAAAGTCAAATTGGACACTTTAGGCATATACTTTCTTCATGAAAATTTCACTCAAACATGTAGTCATATCATGGATCATCAAGTAATCATAAGATAATTATTTCTATTTTGGATTTGTGGTCTAAAAACCACTGTTCCGACTAGACCCTAATTCGGGATGTTACACTATCAGTCCAGTTAGTCAGATCTATTAGATCTAGTGCCCTAAGTGTAGTATTCTCGTCTAAGTACACTTGTAATTTTTTGAACATATTCATGAATTACATTAATACTTTGTATACCTTTTTCAAATGGTTTTTGCATGTAAAGCAAAATGGAAGCAAAAGTTTCTCATTGGTAGTCTAATGTTTAACTAATACTAAGGGGTATTACGTGGTCAGATCATAATACGATGAGACAACTTGTATTAGTAGACAAAATTAAACATGTCCTTAGTCTAATCGAAAATGAGCAAACCAATTGAAAGAATAATATTTCGTCCAATTGAGAAGATGTCTTGTCTTAGGCATCGGAGCATATAACTCCTAAAAGATAGAGACTTAAATGTGATTGACTAGACTGACAGAACATCAGACTAGACCGAAGCAAAATAGATCTTGAATTTTTTTATGGATTTATTTACTTGTGACGTTCATAGTGTGACATACCTAAATCCTGAGTGGATGGCAGGCTATGTATGTGTGACTCGTTCACTTTGATTTAAGTAAAAGTCTAAGTTCAAAAAGATAAGGAAATGAAAGTTGGTGCATTGGGTGTACAAGTTTTGCTATATGTAGCATCATTCACAATAGTGAAATTCATAGCCCAAAACATGGGTAAATGATATCCTCTCTCAATGGCATTACATGGTTGATGAAAAGTAAACGTGGCCACGGGTCGTTCTTCTTTGTGATGGATGACTTGATCACAATTTGACATTGATTGACTTTTCATGAAAGAAGATATAATGGTTTCCATGAGACAAAATAGGATTATATTGAGAGATCGAATAATATCCCAAAGAGATCAAGGATATCCTAATAAGGTAACACACTTATAACAAGGTCATTGGACGAGTATTGAGCAGTTGCTTTCATAATGGTATATCGTTAAGGAGAGCTCAGTCACGATACTATAGTGGAATAACTTTGTGACTAAATGAGTTTATAATTAATAGGATAAAAGCTGAAACTTAATTATAAATCATTTGAGCCCTAATTACATATATCCAATAATCCCGTTCACTCCGCTAGCTCGCTGAAACCATAAATTAATTGCGAGTTTGAATAGAAATAAATAGAATGAATAGGAAAAGAGAAATGAAAAAAATTCAGGAATGATTTTGGTTTTTTTCAAAATTAAAAAATGAAATCATTTAGAAATGAATGTAGGTTCCAAAAATGGAAATGGAAATGGAAATGACCTATTTACAATTCTATATGGATTGCTTAAAAAAGACCAGAAGAATGAGTTTATGTTGTTTTCGCTGTTTTAAAGCCTGAAAATGAAAATAAACCATTCAGTCATAGTGAACATGCTAAGTTATGAAATATTGAATAGATTTTCTCGATATTTTACTTGGGGTAAAATCATCAAAAGTTTACTAGAGGTAAAATAGGGATGAGAAAACTATTTAATATAGAATATTAAAGTTTATTTTGTGAAATAGAAAAACTGAATCGGGTTCGATCACATTACAAAGTATTGGGTCAAAAGGCCCAAGTAGTACTCGTAATTGGACCTGATGTGAGAGAGGCCCAAATCCCCATCATAATACCTATGAGGGGAAGCAAACCCTATTAGTCCCTTTCCCTATTGGTTTCTATTAAATAAGAGAGAATTTTCATTTTCACCCCAAATAAAAGAGAGAAAAACTTTTCTAGTTCTGTGTTTCGATTCAAATGGTTTGAGCCTGCACTCAAAGTAGTTCGTGATACGAGAATAGCAGAAAAGATCATTTGGTTGGAAGCTAGGAAGAACGAACGTCAGCTAAGCCGAAAACATATGTTTGAATTTGGCCTAGGTTTATTGCTATAAATATCACAAACTGAGTTGGTTTTCAAAACTTCAATTTTTTCTTGTGCAAGAAAATTGTTTCCAAACCAGATTTTTCCAACAATTGTTATCAAAGCCAAGTTGTGATATGTTTATGGTGTAAATCAATACTTAATCTCTCTCTTCATCTTGTTTGATTAACATTAGATAAGATTTGGTATTCTTGTGATTAGTCACATGTTTAAGGGAATGTATGTGAATGAATGTGATATTATATATATTTTATATAATTATTATTTTTGACATGAATGAATGTGATATTATATATATATTTTTTATATAATTATTATTTTTTGTCAAGGTTGTGGTTCTTAGGATATAGGATGTGGACTATTATCTGTACGTAGGATTATTTTTTGATACAGAATTTGTGAGCCGGAAACGGACATAGGACATAAATGTAATTTTTCTATACAACGAGGAGAAGATGGAGCGATAATGGTTGAAGACAGAAGGAATGCCCTATGGTGAAAAACTATGTAACTTTTGGTTTTTCATTTATTTTCTAAAAATAGAACCATGAAAATATTGGCGACAATTTTATTTAATTACCCATCTTATTATTTATTTGTTTAGTAATTGTTAATAATATAATTATGATATATATATATATATATATATATATATGTATGTATGAGCTGATCCACAGTTGACCAATTAAGATAAGAAGTGTGGTAATGATAAGGTGCTTGTTTAGGATTGGACATGGAAAGGACAGGTGTGGTTTTTAAGCGGTCGAATACGACTCACCTCCCTTTCCTGAGCTTACCTGTGCATGGTTCACATTCACTCTTTCATGTTTTTCTTTAAAAGAAAAACGGTGGAGAATCAAAAATTTTTATATTTATAAATGTGAATATTATAAAATTTCCATAGCATGTGATGCATATATGAGATAAGCATGACATATAGATTAGGGAAGAATGCCACATGTACTTATCATGCATATATTGATCATTCATGATTGAAACTGGAAATTAAAAACCTTGCATATTTTTAAAATATTGAGTGGGAGAAGGTTCCTAAACAAGACCTATGGTCTCCATCAATAGTCTCTTATGATTGCATAAAATAGACTTGCCCTAAGGTAGACATCGTCGTGTAGATTTCACTGAGAAGACTTTCTAAAAGTAAGCAAAAATTTCTTATGATCATATGATAGTTGGACCAGCCTTTTTGGTAGGCATTATCATGCGATACATTAAGAAATTATGTCTACAAAGAGGATAACTAGTCATAGCATGCTACTTGGTGAGATTGTCCCAAGATAACTCATTTGTGGTGCATGATGTGATAAGTGTTGAGTTGATGGTTATACAGTCAAGATCATCTAGTTAAGTAACCCCCCAAGGAGCTATACTTATGTTACAATAATGGTCAAATGCTACACTATTATTAGTACGTGTGTGTAATAACCAAACTTTAGCTAAATCAGAATAGTGGTTTCGGGACCACAAATTCGAGGTCTTAAAATTATTTTAATATTATTTTTGATGTTTATGGCATGAAATTAGATATGTGTGAAAGTTTCTTGAAGTAATTGTATCGTTTTATAGCATAATTTGAGAAAAAGGGACTTAATTGCGTAAAATGCAGAAGTAGCATACTATAAGTTAAGAGTGCCCAATTGCTATAGTTTATTAACTTTGAAGTCCTTATGTTGTAAATAGACCATGTTTAGTGGAATTTTTCATAAATAGCCATCCATTAAATGAATTATTAATGTTTATAACAAAGGTTATTTTTTGTAATTTAAGAATTTAAGCTTAAATAATTTAAAAAAAAACAAAAAATGTGGTCATTCTGTCCATCTTTTATAGCCGAATGAAGCAAATAAGAAACTAAAATATGGTTTGAAATTTTGGCACTTACAAAGCTTGCTTGAGGTACAGTTTTAGCTCGGTTGTTATTGATTTCTACGTTTTTGTGATCGTTGCTTCGAGTACTAGCTAGCCTGTGCCTTAATTTTTGAGTTTGTTGGGGATTTTGTAAAATTCGATTGATAAATTTATGAGCTTTATGATGGTTTATGATGAATTATGGAAGTTAGATGATAGATTTTCATGTTATGTTCAGTGATTTTTTATGAAAATGCTATTTAGGGATTAAATTGAAAAAAATGTGAAATCTTGTGGTTAAAAGTGTGAAACAAATGAAGATATCGGCTGTTATGAAGCTATACAAAATTCGGCTAGCATGAGTTGTCCTTAAATTTAATGAATTTTCAATTTTATGAAATAGGGACTAAATTGCAAAAAATGTAGAAGTTTAGGGCCAAAGTGCAGATTGGCTAACATATGTGTTTGTGGACTAAATTGAATGTGTTTATGAATAAAAGAGTTAATTTTGAATGTATATAGATCAAGAATGAAAGAAATTGGATTTAGATCAGGGGAAATCGAAAGTTAACGAATAGTCAATCCGGCCCCTCTATTCCGACTACGAGGTAAATTCATATACAAATGAATGTCTTTAAATTGAATTATATGTGTATACTTATCATTGAAAGTTTATAAATTTTGAACGAACAATTACAAACAAGAATCGACAGAGTTACGATATCCCAAAGTCCCGTACGAACCTTAGGAATAGTATAGGATACGAATGTCATGACATTAGGTTATCAAGATGTGATTACATGTAAGACCATGTCTGGGACATTGGCATTGCATTGAGATTATGTATAAGACCATGTCTGGGACATTGGCATCGTTAATCAATTTCGTGTAAGACCCTGTCTGGGACAGTGGCATCGATATGTGATAACACGTAAGACCATATCTGGGATACGGTATTGTACGAGCTTATGTGATTTCTGAGTATCCTTAATGATTCCAAACGGCTCAACGAGAAAACTCAAGTCGAGAATGAATATACGAAAGAGCTAAGTGACTCGGTACGTATGAAATTCATACTAGTATTGAAAAAGGGGAAGTATGTGATGAACTCGATTAAGACATTGAATATATGTTCAATGAGAAAGCTTTGTGAATTTGAATGTGATTAGTTATGTTTAGCATACATGAATTAATATGCAAATGTTCATGTGATGAATTTATTTGTATATGGTTTACTAAGCTTTTAAAGTTTACTTTGTGTGTTGTTTCCCTGTTTTATAGATTATTGAAGCTAACTCGGACTTGGGGATTGTCGGGAAAACGTCATCACACTATCGATCATCTCATTGGTACATTTGGGAGCTTTGTATATATGGTATATGGCATGTATAGGCTAGTGTCATATTGGTATGTTTTGAGTTATGATTTAGCCATGAGATTTGGCTTGTAAATGTTAGTGTGTATGGCCATTTAAGTTGGCTTGAATTATATTTTTGATAAGTGATATATGTGATGAATATAATGCCTTATATGTTGGCTTGTTTTGGTATGTTTGCCATAGTTGTTGATATAGCTAAATGGTTGTTCATTTGGTTAATTATTAGTTGATGTATTAATGCTTGGAAGATTGTCATATTGTGGTTGATTTTGAGATAATGATATGGTGCAATTTATGTCATGATATAGAAGATAATTTGATGAGGAAATGCATTTAGGACTTATGTAAGTCTTGATGATTTTGGCATATTGATTTGTTATGTTTTTGAATATGGAATTGAGTAGTTGAAATGGTTAAGGATAGATGGCATGATTTGTGTATGAATTGGCATGTTTTGGCTGCCTATATATGTAATGAAATGGTACTATTTTTGTTATTCTGTGTGTATGAGATAAAGGTGGCAAATTGGCTTGTCAAATGGCCTATTTTTGTCCATATGGGCAGAGACACGGGCGTGTGTCTCAGCCGTGTGCGATACACGGTCATGCTACATAGCCGTATGTCCCCTAGGGTAACCCTTCAAATTAAATTCAGTATACCCTACAGGTTTGGCACGACCTAGACACACGGGCATGTCTACTAGTCATGTGTGGCACATGGGCTAGCACATGGGCATGTGGTCGGCCGTGTGACCCAAGTCAGTAACCCCTCCAGTTTTCCCACGGCCATGACACATGGACGTGTCCTTTGCCATGTGGTGCGAGTTAGTATGTATGCCCTATTTTCACACTGCCTGTGTCACGAGCGTGTCTGGTGACTGTGTGAGGCACACAGCCTATTCACATGAGCATATGACCTTTTAATGTTGAAAAATTTTCTATGTTTCTCAAAGTTTGCAAAAGTTATCGGTTTAGTCCTGAACCACTTCTAAGCATGTTTTAAGGTCTCGTAAAGCCTTATAAGGGACAATGTGAATGATTTGAATGGGTTTTATATATGAATGCATAAATGTATATGTTATGCATGTGAACGATGTGTATTGATCGGTAATGCCTTGTAACCCTATTCCAACGATGAATACGGATTAGGGGTGTTACAGTGTAAATTCCTAAGGAATTAGGTTCATGTACTAATTGGATGGAAATCCATGTTCTTACTAGTTTATCATGATCTCTGATGTCCACAGAACTAACTAAAAATTTAACTAAGGCAAGTACACCTATCAATTGATAGTATAGCTACGGTGAACAAAGATATTGTTCCCACGAAGACTAAAGGTACTAGCAATTACCATCTTTCTATTATTTAACCGAATAATTTGGGTGATTGATTAAAAAGTAAAATTAACTAAATTAATTAATTAACGAATACGAAAAAGAACAAACCATGAAAATAATCAAGTAACAACCAAGTAGCAAAACAATACTTAGGAAAGAATTCGCCTTGATTTTATCTGTTACTATCAATATAAATTACACAATTTCCTTCCATAGTAACTTGATTCGTAGAAATCCCTAAATTATGCAAATATCTCTTTCGAGCATAAGAGTAACTGACTATATGCTGATTAATTGAAATTTCTTTCTAATTAAAACCCTTATTATCGCATTAACTCGTGCTAGGGATTCCCCTATTAGATTTGACTTTAATATGGATTCCCCTATTTTTAGGACTACATGCAACTCCACTCAACTATGCAATATCTACTCTTAAATAGGGTCATTCAATCACCGATTTAAGCATATCAAACATGGATTAATAATTTAGAAATATCAAACTAAAAATTAACCACACATAATTGAGAACAAGAAACTAAATATTTAATGCCTAAAATGAAAATCAAATGACAAAGTCCATCATAGGGTTTATCTCCCTTAGCTGTTTAGAAAATTAGTTCATACTTGAAAATAGAAACATCCAAGATACAGTATAACCAAAAGAAATAAAGAAACACATGATAATCTCTGAAGAAATCAACTGGGAATATTCAATCTTGATGAAAGTCAACTTCAAAATCAGCTTCAATGGTGTTTTTCGAGTTGTTTTCTAGAATATTCTCTGCCGACTCTCTCCTATCTTCTTATTTTTATCATACATACGTCTTAATGCCTAAAAACCTAAAAATCAGGAATATTTTGTAGTTCGATGCATAATTTTGTGAAATTGACATGGCCTACCACATGCCTGTGTGGTCTGGCCTTGTGGAATGGTTCCACCCTGTGGCTTCTGCAGCTTGTTTCGACGCTCCAAATTTCACTCGTTTTTAGCTCTTTTTGCTCCCATGTGCTTTATTAAGCATTAAAACATGAATTTAAAGGATTGGTAACATAAAATTCAAAATTAAAATTGGATAATCACCCAAAAATGCATTAAGAATGAGGTTAAAACATGTTACTTTTAGCATATCAAATATCCCCACACTTAAGTGTTTGCTTGTCCCTTGGAAAAATTCTCAATCCACATTCAAGTTAACTTCCTTCGATTTATTGTTTTCACTGATATTTCTTAAGATAATTTATAGATAATCATGCATTTGAAATTTAAACTAAAATGACACTAAAGAATACAAACAATCCAAGCAAAAACTTTTAAAGCACAGAAACATAGGCGTATCCTCTATCTCAATAATTACCTGAAAGTCAACTCAACAAGATTGAACAACCTCACTAAGGTTCACTCAAAGCACTCAAAGTATTTAAGGTTCAAGTAATGTGCAATCAACAGTTTAACAACAAATATTATTACCATAGGCTTACTTGAAAATCAATTCTCCTCGATTATATAACAAGATGACAAAGCAATAAAGAGGTATTTATAAGGTTGTAACGGTGCTTAGGTTAAGGGCGCAAAAAAAGTCAGAAAAGTTGGTTACAATGAAGGGACGAGTTAATAAGTTACCAAACCAAACTAGAAAAAAAATAGTTGCTGAAAAATAATTTACATCAACAAGAAATAAAAGGTAGATGTGAGCCTTTACACAAACAATGAGAATCACAATTCAAGCAAAAAAAATATTTTTATTATTTATTTATTTTTCCATTTTTCTAGAACAAAGAGAAAATTCAGCAATGCAAATGATGAAACATAATCAGGCACTAACCATATTGAATTTCGACAATAAGGTAGTCAATAAAAAAATGTTACAACATTAAAGTTGTTTATGAGTTAACATGAATGGTTGTTAAGTAAAAAAAAAGTGTTAGGATCAGTGGGATTTACTAAGGGGTAATACAACAGGTAAGCTATTTGAAATTTGATCGGGTTAAATCCTAAATGCCTTTATTATCTCAGTATATGAAACAAAAAATATGGTCTCAACAAGTATAACTGAAGCAAGTTCTAGAATAACAAATAAAGTTGACATGCTCACAACCAAACATAAAATAAGTCCAGAATAAAATATATGCTTTATAAGCTAAAAAACTTGCAAAAAAATTATGGTTTTGATGTAAAACTTGTAAATTTAAAAATTCAAGATAATTCTTTAGTTTAGGGAGACAACCTAAAATAATAATTTTTGAAAAAAAGGCTTATTAATCTGTTGTAATTCGGTGTAGCAGATTAAACCAGTTTTTGAACTTAAGAAGCCTGAATACAAGCATTTCTGTTATATTTTAATTAAGTTTCTTTACTTTTACTTATATCTAATAAAATGTGTGAATTTAGTAATTTATTGACCTTAAGGGTTGAATGAGGCCTAAGGGAGAGCAAATGTACTTCGTGAGTGTGCAGGAGACCATTAGAACGCGTTTTAGGCCAATACTGGATGATATGTTGAAACAAGGGAGAGCCGATGTCACAACATAGAGAGCAAATGTAACACCTCTTACCTGTATTCGACGCCAGAACATGATACGAGGCATTACCGGACTTAAACATAATCAAACACACACTTTTGAGCCGTAAATTTTTGTCCAAATTAAAACCATTAGCAAGTAATCACAGAGTCCCTAATACAAGCCTACGAGGCCCAAAACATGCTTTGGAAGTGGTTTGAGACTAAACCGAGAACTTTAGAAAATTTTGCAACACTTAGGAAAATTTTTCACTAAATAGGGGTCACACGCCCGATGGATCTGGGACACGCCCATGTGGGCAGGCCGTGTGGTCACACATGCCCGTGTCCCGAACCTGTGTAACTCTCTGTTTGTCACCCAAGAACAAATTGAAGACACATGGCCAAGTCTCACGTCCATGTGCTAGGCCATGTTATCGATTTAAAAATTATGATTTTTCATAAAATAGGTGCAAACTTCACACGCCCATGCCTGAGCCCTTGTCATCCACACGGCTGAGATACAAGCCCATGTCTCTACCCCGTGTGCTCGATTCTAAGCATTCTGTTTCTCAAAATTAAGGTGCAGGGGACACACAGCCCAAGCACATGCCTGTGGGCTAGCCAGGTGTCACACACGGCCTAGACACACACCCATGTGCCTACCCGTATGGACAAAAATAAGGCTATTTACCAAGCCGTTTTGCCACCCTTTGTTGCACACACCTACAAAACACAACATAGCACCAATCCCAACATTTACATACAACTAAATCATCCACAACATAAACATCAACACATCATTCACATGCTACCATCTATCATGCACAAACATCATATACTTCTCAACTTAATCAAGTAAATTCCCACATCCATGAAAAACATCATTATATAAAGTGATCATACCAAAAGTAGCCAATTTCAAATGGCCTTATTCAAAATGAACTTTCAACCAATATAAGCCAACACATTTGGCCAAATCAATTATGACACATAAAAAAATAGCCAAGTCCCCTATACATGTCATAACTCAAAATGTTGAATTCATTGGTACCAGAATATTTGTTGATAGTGTGAGCGAATCTCCAACGGTCTCTAATCCCTGAGCTAGCTTGGTGACACTATAAGACAAGGAAAGGAAGAGGAGTAAGCTATAAAGCTTAGTATGTCCCTATGCAAATAATAAGCATCATAACCACACATTTAATATACAATTAGCATGATGAAAATTAGCATGAATGTTACTAACATCTTATAGTCATAACTTACTCAATCACAACCTTACCAAGGGTTCATCACATATCGAGCTCATTACATATGAGTTTTACATACATACCTGTACCAACTCGCAATATAACCATAGTCTTTCACAAGTTTGACATTCCCGTTGAACACTCAGAATATTAACGGATACTCAAAAATATTGCACATAAGTGCCATACATGTAGCCAAAGCTACCTTACATCTCATAATACATATAGGCTCGTTTTCGAGCTATTCACGACCCTGCTCACATAAGCTATCAGTCAAGACGTAGCTACATAGTATTGCTCACCCAAGCTGTCAAGTATCCGCAACACATGTCAGATTACCCAGACACTGGTAGGATGTACGAGACCAGCAGCCGGATTACATAATCGCAAATACACATGGGTTCCTGGTGATATGTCAGTCGTATCCTATTCTATTTCTAAGGCTCAACCGGGAATTCTCGCTTGTTGAAGCTTTGTCGAATACGTCCAAAGAGTCAATCACAATTCATACAATATTACAGCATTTAAAACATAAATATAACAATACATTATTTACATATGAAATTACCTCGGTACAAAAATAGTAGGAATGAGACCAAATTGTCAAACACTTTGTTTTTCCCCCAATCTAGGTCCAAACCTCGTTTTTCTCGATTTATAATGACAAACATAACTTATTTAATACACACATTGTTCAATGCAGTCCAAAAATCATATTATGGCAAAATTACATTTTTGCCCCTAATGTTTCACATTTTTACAATTTAGTCTTTAGACTTGTAAAATGATTTTCATCCAATTTTTTCATTACCCAAGCCTAGCCAAACCATATACATGCTTATAGCAACCCACATTTTCCATTCAATCACACTTTTACTAGTTAATCTATAACTTTTACAAATAGGTCCTTTTTGACATTTTTTACCGAAAATCACTTAGCAAAAGTTGTTTATCTAACACCAAACATGCATTTTCTTCCATTAGACATCAAAATACACAAATATCTATCATGTTTCAAACCCTAGACCTTAATCATACCTCAAATTAGTGCTAGAAATAGGTAGATCAAGCTACAACGACTTCAAAAATGTAAAGAGCATTAAAAACGAGGCAAGAACGGACTTACAATCGAGATTGAAAGTTGTCCAAAACCCTAGCAATGGAGACCCTTCAATTTTTGGCACTAAGGGATGAAATTAGAAAGATGAACATCTTTTATTTTAGTTATTTTGGCTTTATTTACCAAATGACCAAAATACCCTTTATGCGTAACTTTAAAATTTTACCTTACCATGTCCATTTTTGTCCACTAACTTAACAAATGGTCTAATTACCATCTAAGGACCTTCAATTTAAAATTTCATAGAAATTAGACACCTCTAGCTTCTAGAACACAAATTTTGAATTTTTTGCAATTTAGTTCTTTTTGCTAAATTGAGTGCTCAAACGTCAAAATTTTCGAATGAAATTTCCAAAAAATCATTCCATAAAACTGTAGACCATAAAAATATAAGAAAAATAAATTTTTCTACGTCGGATTCGTGGTCCTAAAACCACTGTTCCGACTAGGCCCAAAATCGGGCTGTTGCAGCAAAATAGAGAAAGTACGAAATTAGCTACAAAGTCGCGACATACCCTTGAAGACTTCCCAAAGAGGAACATATTGATTTAGATGTCGTAAAATAGGTTTTGTGTGTCGCGACATCGACTCTTGAATGGAAATTAAACATGAAGCAAGGGCATTTTGGTCCGCACAATCGAACTTAAAGCTCAAAAATGTCAATTGACCTAAGGTTAAGGACAATGGCCACCTAAAGGCTATAAGTAGGCTCCTTTGGCACATGTTATGGACACCTTTTCATTGACCTAGTTTCTTTCTTTAGATTTAATTTTGTTTTCTTTCTTTCTTAGGTTTCTAGAGTTTAGTTTATTTGTTTGTTTTCTTCTTTCAAAAGATCTGAATTGTGGAATCATTCAAACTCTGTGGATTTGCACTTAATCTCAATACAATCCGGCTCTCTCATTTACTCTATCTTTTCGATTTAATTAGCATGCTTTCATTTTACATATATATATTGTTTATGAATGCCATAAGGAACTAATCCCTTTATAGGGGATTAACGAGTGGAGGTATGATTTATTAACTATTTGTAGGGTTACTTAACAAATCAGTTATTTGGGAAAGGGAGAACGTAAAACAAACTCTGTGTTTGACAACCATGGGAAGTCATCAAGGTCGTAATTAACCCAAAATTAGTATTGCCCATCCGTGAACACCTTAACCCTAAACTAGTCTGGACTGTAAGGTTGGAAGATAAGTAGTTCTTGTTGACTCATTATGTTAGTGGAAGATTGAAAGATCCAGGTATGGTAGTGATTAGTTTATTGAAGAGGAACTCGAAATGATAGGGTGACAAGATTTTGCCGGATTAGGGTGAAACCTAATAAGGGGATCCATAGATCGAGTTAATGCAACCCTAAGCGTTAATTAGTTTCAAGCTATACTATTGTTCGATAGGTACACTTGCCTTCATCGTGATAATAGTTAGTTTCAAGAACGATTCATTATAAATATTTAAAACCTGTCACGAATATCACGTACCAAGTTTTTGGCACCTTTTTCGGGGAGCTAAGATATTAGGAACACTCGATTTTTATTACTTTAGCCATTTTACTTTTATTGCAATTTAAATTTTTATTTTCTTTTCTAACTCTTCATTTATTTTCTTCTAATACGTTTTTCTAGTTTATGACCAGGAGAAACCCGTCAGGACCATTACTGTTTGATAGTGAGATCGATCGCACAGTTCACAGAAACTGAAGAGAAATAAGGCAAAGCTTACGTTACACAAAAGAGCAAAAGGAAGATACTTCAACCACCACCGAGGAGATGGCTGAAAACCAAGAAAATCCGCTACCTCCTGCGATTGCTGTTAATCAAAATCTTACTCCACGCACTATGTATGATTATGCTAAACCTTCTTTAATAGGAACTGAATCGAGCATAGTTAGATCTACTGTAGCTGTAAATACTTTTGAACTGAAACCTAACAATTCAAATGATACAAGAATTTGTTCAGTTTGATGGTTTGCAGGACGAAGATCCCAACACTCACTTAGCAAACTTTTTAGAACTATGTGATACATTTAAAATTAATGGCTTTTCTGATGACGCCATTCACCTTCGGTTATTCCCTTTTTCATTGAGAAACAAAGCTAAACAGTGGTTGAATTCGTTACCGCTGGGGTCAATCACTACTTTTCGCCGGCTAAAACGGCTATATTATGTAATGATATCTCTTCTTTTGTGCAGATGGATTTAGAGACACTCTATGATGTATGGGAGAGATACAAAGACCTTTTGCGAAGATGCCCTCACCATGGGTTACCACTCTGGCTACAGGTTCAAACCTTTCATAATGGCCTAAATCCTTCGACTCGACAAATGGTTGACGCAGCTACTAGCGGAACCATCAATAATAAAACACTTGAAGATGCTTATGAGTTTATAGAGGTGATGTCACCGAATAACTATTAGTGGAAAGTCATGAGGACAAAGCCAACGAAAACAACCGGTATTTATAACGTTGATTCGGTCCCCATGCTCTCTAGTCAGGTAGAACTCTTGAATAAGAAAATTGATGGTTTTCTTAGTTTTTCACAGGTTCACCCATTAATGCAGTGTAAACCAAGTGGAGGTGGATCGAACAGTTTAGAATGCGCACCTTATGGCCACAGCATGGAGAACAAGCAGTTAAATTACATGGGTAATAATCCTCGATCTCAAAACAATCCTTATAGCAATACTTACAATGCAAGTTGGAGGAATCACCCAAATTTTTCATAGGGAGGCCAAGGAAATCAGAAACCACCACCCCCTCTAGGCTTTCAGCAATCACCATACCAATAGGAGAAAAAGCCAAACCTTGAAGAGATGCTAACCAAATTCATCTCGGTGTCAGAGACTCGTTTTTAGAATACTGAGACGACACTTAAAAATCAGCAAGCATCAATCCAAGGGCTCAAAACTTAGATTGGACAGCTCGCCAAGTTGATTTCTAAATGACCACAAGGTAGCCTGCCAAGCAACACTGAATCTAACCCAAGGGAGCAACCAAGGCCAGAACCGGTGGTAAGCAAAGGTAAGATTGAGGTAGGCCAAAACGAACAAAAATCAGTAATTACAGAATATAAACCTCGTGTGCCATACCCCAATGCGACAAGGAAAGACCGCTCAGATGAACAATTTGGTAAATTCCTTAAACTTTTAAAGAAACTACATATTAACCTACCATTTATTGTAGCACTTTCACAGATGCCGAACGCAGTCAAATTTTTAAAGGAGGTTCTAGCAAATAAATGAAAGTTAGATGAAAGGTCGCATGTAGAGCCGAACGCGGTTTGCTCAGCCATTCTTCAGAATAAGCTACCCAACAAACTAAAATATCTAGGGAGTTTTATGATTCCTTGTTTAATTGGTAGTTTTTAGATGTCAATAATGCGTTGGCTAATCTAGGGGCTAGTATCAATGTTATGCCTTACAAATTGTTTAAGCAGCTAGGTCTAGGGAAACCCAAATAAATTAGCAGATAAAACTGTCAGATTTCCTAAGGGTATCATTGAAGACGTACTCGTTAAAATTGAAAAATTTATATTCCCAGTTGATTTTGTTGTTTTAGACATAGAAGAGGAAAATAATGTTCCTTAAATTTTGGGAAGGCCCTTTTTAGCAACTGCTAGAACAATTATTGGCGTTGGCATAGGTGAACTCACACTTCGTGTAGGAGACGAAACAATCAACCTTCAAGCTCGCAACCCGAACAACACATCAAAAATTGAAGGTGATAGTACAAATTGTTCTACTAAGACTGATCATACAGTGCAACCTATTTTGCAGGAAATAAGTTCGAAAGACACACATGAGCCATGTTCAATCCACAACAAAGAATCTACCAATGAAGAACGAAGGTTACGAATCGAGAAGTTAGATGAATGGCTGACATTTAAACCGAGAAAACATGATAAACCAAAACTACACCAAAATGAGCTCAATGTCTTACTAAATCAACTTAAGGTTGCAGATAAAGTTTCATTTGATACCGCAGATCCTCACATTGACACTGCCAAATTGAATGAAGAAATTCCTCTTACGGTACTTAGAATTTTCCCATTTGGTAGTCGAGGTAAGTCATCCCAAATTCGGCACCTTTAAGGTAAACAATACCCGCCTAAAACCTTATTTTGATGGGATTCATAGCAGGAATGAGGAGTATAAACTTCTCGAACCACCATGATCACACACCAGAGAGGTAAGTTGAGCTTAGACTATAAATAAGCACTTCTCGGGAGGCAACCCAAGCACTAACAATATTAATTTCTTTAAATTTTAGTTTTAACATCTAACATACTAACCGACTCACGTGCCTTAGGCCGTGTGAAAACAGGGCAAAATTTTCCCCAACACGGGATCTAATAAGTCGCCATAGCCATGCGTTAGGACCGTCGGTGAACCTGCCAAAACAACACGGACGTGCGACACACCCGTGTCTTAGAACCGTGGTTGAACTTGAAAAAATAGCACGGGCATTCGCCACGCCCGTGTCTAGAATTGTGGTCAAACCTGTCAGATTAACATGGGCGTGGGCCTACATACACAGGCGGGGGAGAAGCGAACAAAGACAGACACGGTCGTGTGAACCCACACGCCAAAGGAACACGGGCGTGGGCAAAATGTCAGACGCACCCAAATTCAAAATTCGCGAATCACACGGGCAAAATTTGGGGAACACGGGCGTGTCCCCTGGCCGTGTGTCTTAAAATCTATAAATACCCTTCACTATTCATCATCTTCTTCACTCAAAATCCTTAACCCTGGCCGCTGGAAATCCACACGACCTCCCTGCCACGCCCGTGCTCCGCCTCCAACTCTATTTTCGACACTCATTCTCATTTTTTTAGCATTTGTTTACTCTTTTCTCTCTATTTTCTTCATCTCTTTTACTAATTTTATGATTCTTATGGTTTTATTTGGTAGATTTTTTATTTATATTCATACATTTATTCTTTGCCATTTTAGTCAATGCTTTCTGATACATTCATTCTTTGCCATTTTAGTCAATGCTTTCTGATACATTCATTCTTTTTGTGTGTTCCCATAGAGTCTAGTTCAGTCATTTCATGTTGAAAATAATCATGCTTTTATTATGTCAATTGTTATATAAACTTCTATCATTTAGATAAACTGCTGAGTATTGTTGGCTGGACTGGTTAGTTTAACTATATTCATGACTACTTCTTTAGTTAGTTAGTTATGTTATATTCTTTGTTCTTCTTGCAGGCATACCATGTCAAACTCACATGGCAAGAAAACTGCCGTCCCCGGTTCGAAAAAGAGAAAAGGGGCGTCTTCCTCAGGCCCTACTGTAGAAATTTGCCACCCATACCTCAAATTTCCATTTGGCAATTAGGAGCAACTATTCCAAATCTTACGGGCCCGACCATTAGGTGTGGGCTGCTGCATTGACTGGATAGCACTTGAACAAGTCCAGTTGGCTAACGATGTATGAGCACTCCTGACAACCAATCCATGAGACCTTTTTTTTGCAATCATCGAGCCGGCGTACCTTGAGCTCACACTTGAACTTTGCTCGACAATCTATGTTTAAGATGTCATGACCAACTTTGATGATCCTGGAACAGTCCAGTTCCATCTCGGTGGTTTAGTCCACCAGTTGATTGTGCCCGAGTTCAGTATAGCTTTGGGCCTGTACATAAAAGAGTTCATGGACGAGAATGACCTCGACACTCTCTGTCGCCACATCCACTACTCTCCCTCGAAGTGCTGGTACGCTTTGGTCCCCGGTTCAGCCACCTACGACCCAAGCCGCTCCAAGGCATCTGCTCTTTCTCCCTCCTTGAGGTACCTACATGCCATCTTAGCACATACTTTGACAGAATGTCGAGAGAGCATCGGCGTCGTCAACACTCACGACACCTGCTTTCTATGATGCATGGTAAGCGAGCATATACTCGACGTCGCCTACTTTATTGCTCTCGCCATTTACCACCAGACGGAGCGACATCGGAGAGAGGTCATCTCCATTAGCCCCTACGTAACTCGACTGGCACGGAACTTTAGGATCCTCAACACAGTAGCCCAATCATTCTCCCATACTTTTATTGGCCAGATGTCCCCACAAGGCATCTCGAGCATACTTAGTATGAGGATGATCGAGAAGCGCCGAGGAACCCACCCTCCTCAGTATCGCCTCGCCCACATCATGAGGACACACCGTCTCTGCCACCACCACCCTCTTGTCCAGTTCATGCTGCGGCTTCATAGGCTGACATCTCTAAGCTCCTTACCCGATTCGAGCAATAGTGTTTTCAATGCTTCGATAACATTGATGCTACTTTATAGCAGATTTTTCAGCACTTTCACATCTCATCGCCACCCGTACCTCGCGAACCACCTAGCGATGAAGATGTTTAAAAACTTTTATTTGTTATTTTATGTTTTTATTTTTATTCTATTTTAAGACTACTTTTTATTTTTTTAAGCCTATTTCTATTAGATTTTATAATTTTTATTTTACAATTATCAACTTCGGTTATTCCATTACGAGTAATTATGCTTCTTTATACTTCCTAAAAATTTCCTGATTTTGTCACAGTTATAAAGAGCTCCTCTAGCTCATCATCACATAGGAACTAAAAACTCCATCGGGAAAGGTTCTCCACAACTTCCATGTCCTGTTCGACCACAACCATAGCTACCACCAGATATAATATTTTTTTGGCGCATGACTTATGGACTAATGAACCTCTAACACCACTGGAGTATCCTCCTCCACTCTCATGTCGATTATTCTCCAAAACTCCAGTTTAAGGAATTCATTCATCATTCAGGAAGTTTCACTTATCTCCCAATCTTATGATTATAAACCTATCTTTTTTAATATATCTACATTTGTACATTGAGGGCAATGTACATCTTAAGTGTGGGGGGTCTTTTTTATCAGAAAAATCCCTTAATTTTGTTTTATTCTCATGCGATCTTCTCATATCATTATTAGAATGAATTCCAATTAGTCTATAATGTTTATTGGTATATCTTGAATTAAAACATAGGCATTTATGCATTGATTGTTTAAACTTTAAGACATTAGGGAATCAAGTATGATAAGTTGATTTTCGAATAATTAAAAACTTTTAGGTTGTTCCCCCAAGTTTAGGTATTATTTTGAGTTGGAATTCACAAGTTTAAACTTTAAAAAGCCATAATTTTTGTGAGATCTTGAGCCTTTAGAGCATCTATTATTTCTTTCATGCTCACTTTTATTCTGAATGTGTCAGTATTGAATTGTTATTCTAGAACTTGCTTGATTATGCATGTCAAGACCACACCATTTGATTTGATAAGGCACTTAGGTTTAACCCACTCACTCCATAAAAGCCTACCTTCACAATTCACCCTTAGTGAACCCACTTGAGCCTAACAATCCATTCATTGATTTACCCTCAATATTAACCCATAACTCATTATTGTTGAAATTCCCTCAATTAATTTGATCCATATTTTTGTCGAGATTTGAGTTGGAACAGTTGCTTAGCTATGTTTTATTCTATT
Organism: Gossypium arboreum; assembly: GCF_025698485.1. Taxonomy (NCBI): domain Eukaryota; kingdom Viridiplantae; phylum Streptophyta; class Magnoliopsida; order Malvales; family Malvaceae; genus Gossypium; species Gossypium arboreum. The sequence continues at coordinate 114,261,319 of NC_069075.1, read as the reverse complement.
TTGTAATTTGACTTGTTCTTAAAAAAAATACATGTATACATATTAGTAGTAGTGATCTTCTAAGCTAAAGAAGTTAAATTCCCTCTGTTGTACGCAATTGATGACTAGTCATTTTTCTAGTTAGGCAATTTTTCAATTCAATCTCGATTCTAACCTTTTCGTTCAGTTTGTGACCACACCCTCTAACCAAAGCCACGTTACAACCCTCTAAATACCTTTTGATTGATGTTTCATCTCAATTTATAGTGGTGGAGATTTGATTTTCATGCAAGCCTATGGTAATGATTTTTTATTATTGACTATTGAGTGTTTCATTTATTGTCCCTAAACACCTCGAGTGATTTGAGTGAATCTTTAGTGAGGATGTGAAACTCTATGATATTTCAAATGTAATTACTTAGATGAGGGGAGACACCTATGTTTTCATGATAAAATGATCAACTTGGAATGTTTGAAACTTTGATGTTCTTTTAGTTGAATTTTCAATGTATGATTACCTATGGATTAGTTTGAGATATTATTGATAAGAATTATAAGTTGAGAAGAATTTATTTTGATTATGAGTTGAAGATTTTGCTTGAGGACAAGCAAATGCTTAAGTGTGGGGGTATTTGATAAACCGTAATTCATACATATTTCTAACCCATGATTAGCACATTTATGGATGATTTATCCTTAAATTTGGTGAATTCGATGCTCCTAATGCCTTAATTTCATGTTTTATACTTAGGTAAGCATAGGAAAGGAACGAGAAACGGGCCAAAAATGAAGAAAATGGGCCAACGTACAAAATCAACACGGCCTAGACTTCCTTACACGGGCAGACCACACAGCCGTATCGATTTGGTAGAATCGAGGTGCAACTCACACGGGTAGACCACACGCCCATGCCTATTTAATAGGCTTGACCACGGCCTGAAGTAATCGCACACGGGCGTGTCCCTGTCGAGCCCAAGTAGAGTTCTATTTAGAAAATGCCACTTTTGAGGGCTCTTAGGCATTCCAAAGCTTATAAATACACCCTAGAAGAGGAGAAGACGGGGGACGTAGATGACGAAGAAATGAATTGCTCAAGGAAAGCTGATTGATCCATCTCAAAAGCTAGATTCACCATCAAGACTGAAGATCTCCCTTCAAATTCCCTCAAGAGTTTTGGGTTTTCTTATGTTTTGTTATTTTTATTCTTTTGAGATGTTTTCTTTCATTAGTATGAACCAAAACCCCTAAATACCTAAGGGGAATGAAACCTAAGACGGATCTTATTATTATCTGAATTGTATGATAAATATTTGACTTGTTCTTAATTATGTGTTCTTAATTCTTGTTTTGATATTCCGGGAAATTGATTCAAGTTAAGCTCTTATTCAGAGGAAGAATAGACCCTGTCTAAGAGTAAATTTGTCATAATTAAGCGGAGTTGATTGCCGTCTAGAGATCGGGTGACAAGATTTTACCGGATTAAGGTGACACCTAATAAGAGGATCCATAGATCGAGTTAATGCAACCCTAAGGCTTTAATTAGAAAGAGATTTCAATTATTCAATCTAGGTTTAGACGTTGTTAGTCTTAAGAAATATAATAACATAACTTAAGGATCTCTACGGAACAAGTTGAATGAATAAATCGTCCGATTCAGAATCAAATAACAAGTGAAGTCTAGGTGGATTTTTCCTTAGGTATTGTCTCAATCAATCAAGTTTTCCAAAAAGGATTTTCCCCAAATTTCTTTTCTGTGATTTCTTAGTTTAATTAATTAGTTAGATAAACAAAACCCTTTTTATTTTTTTAGGCTAGATAATAAAAAGAAAGTTGATACTAGTACTTTTAGTTCCTTTGGGTTCGATAATCCGGTCTTACTAAAACTATACTACTGTTCGATAGGTACACTTGCCTTCATCATGATAATAGTTAGTTTCAAGAATGATTCATTATAAAGATTTAAAACATGTCACGAATATCACGTACCAGATTTTGATATGTGATTTCGTGTAAGACCATGTTTGGGATGTTGGCTTCGATTTGTGATTTACGTGTAAGACCATGTATGGGACATTGGCATCGTATATGATTTTGTGTAAGACCTTGTCTGGGACAGTGGCATCAACATTTGATTACATGTAAGACCACGTCTGGGACGTTGGCATTGTAAGAGCTTATGAGCTGTCCGAGTATCCTTATTGATTCCAATCGGTTCAACGGGAACTTTGAGAAATAAATGAGTATCTGAATGTGCATCCGAATCAGGTATGTTGTAATGTATGTGAAATTAAGTAATGAAAGTGAGTATGATTATGATCAGTTGAAATATGGTATATGTGAAAATGAGATGTCGATACTAGCAAGCAAACTATGATCAAATGAATTATATGAGAAATGTGGAATTGTAAATATGTTTTTTCATATATGATTCAAGTACATGTGATGTGAGTATGATTCAATGATGATATGTGAAATATATGATGATGAACGATGTGTTACATATGCTCGTTACATGAAATTGTGGTCCTATGTTTCGGACATGAAAATTATAATAAATGGAGCATGGTTTGGATGTGTGATTTTTTATGGTCATTCGGGTTTTGAAATGCATAAAAAGAAATTGATATATTTCTATGCATGAAATGTAATAAATGACCATGTTTCGGTTGGTTATGTAATGAAATTGTGCAAGCTTAATTTATATGAATGATCTAATGGTCGTTAATTGAAATTGAAAGTATGGTTTATATGTTCACCGATAAATAAGCCTAATGAAGTTACTTGATGTGGTGATGTTGGATTATATAAGAAAAGTGACTGAATATGTGTATGGAGTAAACTAAATTTGGCTTATTCAAGTTGAATTATATACATAATCTTATGAAGATTTATTTGCTTATGGCTTACTACGCTCTTGAAGCTTATTCTATATGTTTTTCCTATGTTTATAGATTTTCAGAGATCTACTCAGGTTAGAAGTCGTTGGAGACGTCAGCACACTATCCCGTTAACATTTCGGTAAATAATGTTTAGAAATTTGGTTATGCGGCATGTATAGGCTAGAAGTATGTGAATATGTTTTGAGATGTAAATATATGTTTTTCCAAGTGATATGGCTTGATAATAGATATGAATATGGTTTAGTTTTGTTATGATTTATGTACGAGAAAATCGTATGATTTGATGCATATGAATGACTAAATGAAATGGTCAATTTGGTATGTGATTAATTGTTAAATTTGTTATAATTTTGATAGGAAGATGGATAAGAAATTGAGATGTTGGTAGTCTATGATTGAATGAATTTGGCTTATGATTTTGGTATGTTTGGTATAGATATTGAGCATGAAATAGATTGATGATTACATGACTTGAATGGTGTATGTTTTGAGATTGAAATTGGCTGAAAATATGGTATATTGATGCTTGAATAATGCTTGTAGGGAGGACTCAAATTGGGTGGCATTTTGGCCTTGTAAATGGCCTATTTTGTGCTCACAAGGGCAGAGACACATGCGTGTGTCTCTGCTGGGTTGCTTAAGGGCCATTTTGAAATGAGCTTGGGTAGACTACACGGTTGTGCACACATGGGTGTGTGCCAGGCCGTTTCACCAAGTCAGTTTTGACCACAGGCTAGACATACGGGTGTGTCTTGTGGCCATGTGGATAAGTCAGTATGTATGCCCTATTTTGCCATAGTCTAAACACACGGGCGTGTCTAATGCGGTGTGAGGCACACGGCCTATTTAGATGGGCATGTGATCTTTGAAACTTAGAAAATTGTTAAGTTTTCAAAAAATTTTGTATGTGTTTGGTTTAGTCCCAACCCCTTCCTAATGCATGTTTATAGTCTCGTTGACCTTAGAAAGGGACTTTATGTTGATTTTTTTATTACGAAATGATGATGTATGACTTTTGATTGCTAAATATTTTGATATGTCCGATAATGCCTCTTAACCCTAGTCTGGCGATGGATACGGGTTAGGGTGTTACATTTGGTTGGTATCAAAGCTATGGTTTAGTTGATTCTAGGACTATCATAGTGTATGTGAAATTAGCTATACATGCCATATTTAACCTGCGATAGTGTGATATCTCCCGACTCTGGCAAAAATTATTTTCATAAGACAGATAAGTTTTCCAACCGAGCTAATTCTGATAATACGGAATGTGTACTCAAATGTTTGAATGGAAATGTGTTGATTATGAGTTGAAACTCATAAAGGTATGGATCAAAGAGTAAGACATTTTTTATTGATAAATGTTGTAATTATATGATTATATGAGTTATGATATTTGGATTATGATTATTATGTGAAATGATTTGATCGTGAATTAGTGATTTGAGTTGGCATATGAACTATGTTGTTAAGAAAAAAAGTGATTAAAAGTAAATGTTTATTAAATAATTTGAGAATGTGAAATTAGAAATGAACTGACTATTCGTGACAGTATATGTTAAGTGCATGTATGAGAGAGTTAAATTTGAGGCTTCCAAAGAACACTCAGTTTGGAGGACAAGCTGCCTTAGCTCGACAGTATGCTATAACTAGCTTGATGAATGCCTAGCAAAACCTCGACACTCTAGTCAAAGACCATATGATCACTCTTATGGGCTACTTTGCCAAGGCTATGAATAATGAGGCCAATTTGGACCAGAACACTCAGATTGAAATGGTGCTCAAGAGCTTGTCCAAGGACTTTCCTACCTTTCGGGCCGCATATAACCTTAAGAACAAGAACCTAACACTTACACAACTCATGAAGGAGTTACAATCCTATGAGTTGATGTTGAATGATGGTTAACCGGTCCAAAGAGTGGAAACAAATATAGTTTTCAATTCTTCCTCAAAAGGGAAATGAAAGCACACTAGGAATGGCAAGGCTGAAGTCTCTGGGCCACCACAAGTCGAAAGAAAGAGAATTTATAACAATTCGGCTTTGACCCTAGTCAGAATAGTGGTTTCGGGACCATAAATTCGAGGTTGGAAAATTATTTTAATATTATTTTCTGTGTTCATAATACGTGAATTAGTGTGTTAATTTTATCGTTTAAGTGGTTAATTTGAGAAAATGACTTAGGCACGTAAGATGCAAAAGCTGTGTGCTAGATGTTAAAAGTGTTTAAATGATATGCATTTTGAAATGTGAGGTCCTTATGTTGAAATTTGACCACATTTAGTGGAGATGGACATAAATAGCCAACGATTAAGTGAATTTTTATTGTTTTAGTAAGAGGAAAAATGGTAAAACATGAAATAATGTATTAATAATTTAAAAAAAGTTCAAATTTGTTTCAAAATTCATGTTCTTCCATCGAAATAGGAAAGAAAAATTAGGGCTTAATGCTTTTACATATTCGGTGCATGCTTGGCTCAAGTAAGGTATGAATTTTGTTCGATTTTTGGTGATTTCTATGTTTTTGTGATCGTTGTTAGGTGCTTTAGCTAACCTTGTTGATGATTTGGAAATGTGCCATGGATGAATTCATGAGCTTGGTGATGTTATATGTTGAAATATGAAAGCTTGATGTTGGGTTTACATGTTTTGTCTTTGGATTTTTGATGACTTTGAGTAATTTGGGCTAAATTGTAAAAATGTTATTTTGAGGGACTAAAATGTGAAATAAATGATATGGATGGACTTGTATGAGAGATTTAAAAATTGGGCTAAGCTTGTGTATAACCAAATTATATGTATTTTGTGATTTTGTAAATTAGGGACTAAAGTGTTGAAATGTGAATATGTAAGGGCTAGTTTGCAAAATACCCTAAATATGTGTCTATGGATTAGTTTGAATGATTTGGTGAATAAATGGGTTAATTTTGAATAAATATGATCAAGAAAAGAGGAATTTGGACTTAGACAGAGAGAAGTCGAAATTATAAAGTAAACAATCCGAGTCGACAAATTTCGAGTACGAGGTCAGTTCGTGCGCCAAATATGATGTTATAAGTATGTTTTGATGCTTTGGTTATACATGGATTGTATATATATTTGGTGTGGATTAATAAAATGGTAAATCAATGGTATTTGGCACTAAGTGTACGATTTAACTAGCTTCGACTATATGAGGCACTAAGTGTACGATACCGATATAGTTTCAGTTAATTAAGATGGCACTAAGTGTGAAGAATTGTTCTAGCTTCGGCTAACCTTTAAAGCACTAAGTGTGCAAATGTTTGAAGCAATAGTAATTCATAGAGAGTCTTAAAATATCTGAACGAAAGGTGAGAATGAAAATTAATAAGTACAGAAGGTTCAGGTATATACGATGCCTATGTGGTAGATGATATTATGTATGTGAAGTTCATTGAATTGGTATGAACATATGAATTGTGTTGGTATAGAATTGATAGATGATTTGAGAAATTATAAATACTTATGTATTGATGTTTCATATTTTATATACTATTTATGATTTTTGGTACGAGCTTACTAAGCTTTTATAAGCTTAATCTGTGTGTCTTTTAACTGTATTACAGATATCGTAGCTACTAGAAGCTCGAGGATCATTGTGGATCATCACCGCACTATTTAACTTCATTTTGGTACATTTTGGAAATGTAAATATTGGAGTATGGCATGTATAGGCTAGAAGTACTTTGAATATGTTTCAAAATGTGTATATATCTAGCCATGTGATTTGGCTTGATTATGGATATGTTTATGAATGAGTTGTAGTATAAGTTATATGATGAAGTTATGTTTATGACAAGTTCTTGTTTGGCTAAAATAAATGGTCAATCTAGCAAGTATTTGATAAGTTCGTTGTATGAGATTGAGTGGTATGTATTAAGGTTTATAAACCATATGTTTTGAGATGTTTTTGTCTTATGTTTTGGCATAAAATAGTAAGGTTATTAAGCATGGAATTAGTTGGCAATGATATAACATGAATGGTTAATGTTTTGGTTTGAATTGGATGTGAATTTGTTAAGAAAGGTTGTGATTTTGGTTGCTTGTAGTTTTGATTTAAATGGGTGGCAAATTGGCTTTTCTAATGGCCTAATTTTGTCCACACGGGTAGAGACACGGGCGTGTGTCTTACCCGTGTGTGACAGACGATCATGATGTACGGCCATGTGTCACTTGAGGTACCCTACAATGGTAAGTCAGGTTTGAGCACGGCCAAGGCACACGGGTGTGTCTTGTGGCCGTGTGAGCAAGTCAGTATGTATGCCCTATTTTGACACGATCTAGACACACGTGCGTGTCTAATACCGTGTGAGGTACACTGCCTAGTCACACGAGTGTGTAACCTCTACTTGTTTTAAAAAATTTTAAGTTTTGGAAAAATTTTGTATATGTTCGGTTTAGTCCCAACCCTTTTCTAATGCATGTTTATGGTCTCGATGACCTATATAAGGGACTCTATAGTGATGTTGATCAATGATGCTTTGATGTTTATGAAATGAAAGTTAAATGTTTTGATTTGTCTGGTAATGCTTTTAACCCTAATCCGGTGACAGATACAGGTTAGGGGTGTTATATTTTTTTGGTATCAGAGTCATAGTTTAGTCAGTTCTAGGACTACCATAGCATATGTGATGCTAGCTATACATGCCATATTTATAAACTGTGATAGTGTGATGAATCCTGACATTGAAATGTGCTTTTATATAGCAAATGGATCCCGATCGAGCCATAGAAAACGATGTCAAAAGCAATGCGCCTGCTCCCACGCAAGCGACGGTGCCATCCGATTTTAGACTAGCTACGAGTAGCTGTGATGGTGAGGCTAGACAAGCCTTCTATCAGATGATGAACGATTGGTTTAGCCAATATATTAGAACTAATCTAACTGCTCAACAACCTTCACCCTCGATTAATCTTCCTCAAACTCCTGTTATGCCATCAGTAAATTTGGTTCAGTTAAGTAGACCACCAGTCGATAATATTAGAAAATATGGGGCTGAAGAGTTCCGAGCTACAACGAGCGATATCGAAAAAGCTGAGTTTTGGTTAGAGAATACGATCAGAATGTTTGATGAATTGTCTTTGAATCCTGATGAATGCATAAAATGTGTTGTTTCCCTTCCGAGAGATACAGCATATCATTGGTGGAAGACTTTGACATCTGTGGTTACAAGTGAATGGGTTACTTGGGATTTCTTCCAAGCTAAATTTCGAAAGAAGTACATCGGTCAAAGATTTATCGATCAAAAACATAAAGAGTTTCTCGAGCTTAAACAAGGCCGTATGTCTGTCACAGAATACAAACAAAAATTCGTAAGATTAAGTCAATATGCTCGTGAATGTGTATCTTTCGAGGCAATAATGTGCAAAAGATTCGAGGATGGCTTGAACAAAGATATTCTTCTGTTTGTTGGGATTCTGGAAATCAAAGAATTCGTTGTATTGTTGAACGAGCATGTAAAGCTGAAGATCTTAGCAAAGAGAAAAGAAAAGTTAATTTTGAAGCTAGAGAGGTACGAAAGAAATTATCGGGCGAGTCATTTCAGTCTGCAACAAAGAAATTCAAAGATGATAATAGCCGTTCAAAGGCTAGTGTGGGACATTCGAACAGAGATCGTGCTAGATCGCAATCGAATTTCAAAGCTTCAGCTACCTCTGTTGTCAGTGTTGGTAATACAAAGAATGAAAAACCTGAGTGTGATCACTGTGGAAGACGACATTTTAGAGAATGTTAGGGAAAGAGTAATAACCGAGCTTGTTGTAGTTGTGGTTCACGAAATCACTTTATAAAAGATTGCCCAGATTTAGTTGAAAAAGATAATGTTCAGAATCTGAGGCCGAGTAGTAACGCTTCTCGTGGTAAACCTTCCAGAAATACAGGAAATGTAAGTGGTAGTCAAAGAGGCATAAAAGATACAGCTATTAGATTGACGTGCACCTACCAGAGCCTATGCTATCCGAGCTCGCGAGGAAGCTTCATCGCAAGATGTGATTACGGGTACATTTACTCTTTATGATACTTCTGTGATTGCTTTGATAGATCCAAGATCGACACATTCGTATATATACATGAACTTAGTGAACAGTAAGACTTTGCTTGTAGAGTCTACTGAATTTGTAATTAGAGTTTCGAACCCCCTAGGAAGATGTGCTTTAGTAGATAAAGTCTGTAAGAATTGTCCGTTATTGTTTCGAGACATTTTTTTTGGCTGATTTGATGTTATTACCTTTTGATGAATTTGATATAATTCTGGGTATGAATTGTTAACTTTGCATGATACTATTGTGAACTGCAAATGGAAAACTATTGATTTGAGATGGAAGAGTAATGAAATAGTCAGAATTGAATCTAGTGATTTGAATGGTTTTCCTGCTGTAATATCTTCGATGAAAGCTGTAAATATTGTGAGAAAGGGTTGTGAAGCCTATTTTGCTTATGTGATTGATTCGAGAATGGCAGAAAAGAAAGTTGAATCTGTGCCTGTTGTTTGTGAGTTACCTGATGTGTTTCCTAAAGAACTTCCGAGTTTACCTTTGGTTAAAGAAGTTGAATTTGGCATTGAATCAGTACTTGGTACTACTCCGATTTTGATAGCTTGGTATAGAATGGCTCCGACCGAAGTAAAAGAATTAAAGTCTCAATTGCAAGAATTAATCGATAGAGGGTTTGCTAGACCGAGTTTCTCAACCTAGGGTGTTCCGGTTCTATTCTTGAAAAAGAAAGATGGTACGATGAGAAGGTGTATCAATTATCATCAATTGAACAAAATTACTATTAAGAATAAGTATCCTATGCCCCGAATTGACGATCTATTTGATCAATTGAAATGAGCTTCTGTGTTTTCGAAGATAGATTTGAGATCAGATATTATCAGTTGCGAGTGAAAGATTCAGACATTCCGAAAACTTTTTTCAAAACAAGGTATGGCCACTATGAATTCTTAGTTATGCCTTTCGGATTAACTAATGCACCTGCTATCTTTATGGATTTGATGAATAGAATTTTTAGACCGTATCTAAATCAATTTGTTATTGTATTCATTAATGACATATTATTTATTCGCGTGATGAATCTGAACATGCCGAGCATCTGAGATTAGTGCTACAGATTCTACGAGATAAACAATTATATGCAAAGTTCAGTAAATGTGAATTCTGGTTGCGAGAAGTTGGTTTTCTAGGTCATATTGTATCAGCATCTGGTTTGGAGTTGATCCGAGCAAGATTTCAGCTATTCTGGATTGGAAACCTCGAGGAATGTCTCTGAAGTTCGTAGTTTTCTGGGACTTGCTGGTTATTACAGAAGGTTTGTAAAAGGCTTTTCTATGATTCCAACTCCGTTAACAAAGCTACTTCAAAAAGATGTGAAGTTTGAATGGTCTGAAAAGTGTCAGAATAGTTTTGATCAGTTGAAAACTTTGTTGACTGAAGCTTCGGTATTGGTCCAACCCAAATCGGGTAAAGAATTTGTGATCTACAGTGATGCTTCTTTGATCGGATTGGGATGTGTTTTGATGCCAAAAAGCAAAGTCATTGCTTATTCTTCAAGGCAGTTAAAGCCGCACGAAAAGAACTGTCTGACACACGATTTTGAGTTAGCTGCAATTGTGTTTACTCTAAAGATTTGGTGTCATTACCTGTTCGGTTAGAGATGTCATGTATATTCTGATCATAAGGGTTTGAATTATCTGATGACTCAGAAAGATTTGAATCTACGACAGAGAAGGTGGCTTGAATTGCTTAAAGACTGTAACAGCCCGATTTTGGGGCTAGTCGAAGTAGTGGTCTCGGGACCACATATCTAAAGTTGGAGAAATTATTTTTTTATTATTTTGGAGTCATGGCATGTTTATAATAGTACATGAAAAATTTGGTGAGCTAATTTTGACGTTTGTAAGCCCAATTGCAAAAAAGGACTAAATCGCATAAAGTTTAAAAGTTCTATTTTGATAGCTAAAGGTGTTATTTTATTAGAGAAGAAAAATTGGAGGATTTTAAAGGGCAATTAGACCCCTAGAAATAGAGTGGTCGGCCATAGAAGACATATGTGGTCAAATTTTCAAAATTTGTTGGGTTAGGTGACCAATTTTAACTAAAATAGAAATAAAATAAAGAAGGATGATATCATCCCTTACTCTCTCTTTTCTCCACCAAAAATCATCCATTGAAGCGGGTTTGATACCCTTGTTGATGACTTTTGTATGTCCTTTGTTGATGACTTTTGTATTTTTGATACCCTTGAAGCATGAGCTTTCAAATGAGGGGTATATCTTGCAAAATGGTTGAAGGCCTAGGGATTTTCCATGAGAGCATTTAGGGTTTTTTCTAAAATTTTATGGAACAATATGAGTCTTAGTTGTGTAATAGACAACTTTTGTAAAAGGTGTTATCATGAAAACACCTAAAGAGACCATTTTGCACAAGTTGTAAAATAAGTGATAAATGTGTGAAACAGAGAGAATTTGGGGTTGCTATAAGAGTAAAAAGAGTTCAGCTAAGTTTAAGATGCGAAGAAATTCGATAAAAATCAAATTTCGAGCATAGGGGTAAAAGGGTCATTCTGCCAAAGTTTAGGGGCAAAATGGTCATTTTACCGAAGATGTGAATTTTAATTGCTTAAACTTACTTAGTGATTAAATGAGTGCATTTTACTATTATAGATCAAGAAATACCAAATTCAAGCCTAGACCGGGGGAAAGCCAAGCAAATCGACTAAATTGACTAGTCGCCACATTTTGTAATTCGAGGTAAGTTGTATATAAATAATACAACTACATTGTTAATTTATGTATTGAATTGTATTGAGTTAATATAGCATGAATTGTTTGGTTGTGAAATTGAGAATGTATAAGGATAATTGAGATAGTGGAAATTTCGTTGTAACCTTAAGGAGTAAATCGGATACTCATGCAATGACGTTTGGGTTATTTGTTTGTTAGCTAGTGTAAGACATGTCTGGGACTTGCATCGGCCATATTATGAAAGCCAATGTAAGACCATGGCTAGGACATGGCATCGACATTGAGACGAAAGCTAGTGTAAGACATGTCTGGGACATGCATCGGCCTCGAGAGGTAAGCCAGTGTAAGACTTGTCTGGGACATGCATCGGCTATTGTAAGACCATGTCTGGGACATGGCATCGACTTGAGATATGAGTTAGTGTAAGACCATGTCTGGGACATGGCATCGGCACCTTACCCATGTTTGAGGCTTAATGAATATTCGGTAGAGTTCCAAATGGTTCAACGATGAACATTATGTTCTTAAGCTAATGAGGAAAGTATAACTGCATTGTGAGTGGTACAGGTACCTAATTGGTACGTATGAGATATGAACTCATTGAACAATATGTGACTAGTATGGATGGTAATGAGTAAGTTATGCCTATGTCTACCTTGGTATCATGAGCATGTGGATCATTGATAAAATGTTGTTGTTGTGTACTTACCTATATGCAACTTACTAAGCTTTTATGCTTACTCCCTTTCCTTTCCATTTCCTTACAGTGCCACCTGACTAGCTCAAGGATTCTAGAAGTCAGAGATATCGATCACACTACAGATCGAAGCACTCGGTATAGTTGGATTTATATTTTTGAATATGGCATGTATAGGACTTAGACTTTATTATTTTGTTTCTTTGAGAATTGGCCAAATGTGTTGGCTCGGGATGGAAACCCTTTAATTGGTATTAAGCTTTAAAGGATAGTTAATATTCAATTTGAGTTTATGAAAGATGCATTCTCACGGTTGAATGAATGTCTATTATGGTTGATTTAGTTATAGGAGGTATACTTGTTTCGATATTGGTTGGTATTTGTATGGATCTATATATGTAAGAGTGAAATGAGGCTTGGTAAATAGCCTTATATTGTACACACGGGTAGACAGACGGGCATATGTCTAGACCGTGAGTGACACACAATCTACCCCATGGGCATATAGTCCGGCCGTGTGTCCCCTACACGTAAAAATTTCAAGTCAGTATGCACGGTAATAAACACACGGGCAGAGACATGACCGTTTGTCTCAGTCGTGTGGAAGACACGAGCCAGCACACGGGCATGTGCCTCGGCCTTGTGACATTATGAGCATACTGAGGTCAGAAATAGAATGTCCATGTTTTTGCACATGGGCTAGGACACAAGAGTGTCGTGGCCGTGTGAGGGACACGGGCCAATGACATAGGTGTGTTTCTGGCCTTATAAAAACCCCTGTAAGTGTGAATTAGAAATTAATTCTACACGGGTGTGGGACACGGGTGTATCCCAGGGTGCTTAGGCCATGTGAGTGATCGCGTTATTTCGTGATAGGTTTTAAATATTTATAATTAATCGTTCTTGAAACTAACTGTTATCGCGATGTAGGCAAGTGTACCTATCGAATAGTAGTATAGTTTTAGCAAGACCGGATTGTTGAACCCAAGGGAACTAAAAGTACTAGTAATAACTGCCTTTTTATTATCTAACCTAAGAATAAAGGGGTTTTATTTTAACTATCTAATTAACTAATCTAAGAATTCACAGAGAATGAAATTGGGGGATTACTTTTTGAAAATGATTGAATTAAGATAATACCTAAGGAAAAATCCACCTAGACTGTACTTGTTATTCTGGCTCCGAATCAGACAATTTATTCATTTAACTTGTTTCATGGAGATCCCTAAGTTAAGTTATTATCCCTATTCAAGACAATGTTTAATCCCTAGATTGAATAATTTAGACTTTTCTCCAATTAACAACCTAGGGTTGCATTAACTCAATCTATGGATCCCTTTATTAGGTTTCACCCTAATCCGACAAAATCTTGTCACCCTATGTCTAGGCGCGCAAACAACTCCGCTTAATTATGACAAATGTACTTTTAGATAGGGTCTATTCCTCCTCTGAATAAGAGCTTATCTTGAATCAGTATCCTGGGATATCAAAACAAGAATTAAGAACACATAATTAAGAACAAGTTAAATATTTATCATACAATTCAGAAAATAATAACAAGATACGTCTTAGGTTTCATTCCCCTTACGTATTTAGGGGTTTTAGTTCATAACTAAATAAGAAAACATCTCAGAATAATAACGAATACAAAACATAAAGAAAACTCAAAACTCTTGAAGGGGAAATTGAGGAGAGATCTTCAGTCTTGATGATGAATCCGGCTTCTGAGATGGATCAATAGGCTTCCTTGGAGTAATTTCTTACTCCCTCCCTGTATGTGTCCCTTTCTTCCTCCTCTAGGGTATATTTATAGGCTTTGGAATGCCTAAGAGCCCTCAAAATTAGCATTTTCCGAATTGGACTTAACTTGGGCTCGGCAGGGACACGCCCGTGTGACACGCTCGTGTGACACGCCCGTGTGACACGCTCGTGTGACACGCCCTTGTGCGATTACTTTAGGCCATGCTCGACCCTGCCAAATTGACACGGTCGTGTGGTCTGCCTGTGTGAGGAGGTCCAAGCTGTGTTGATTTCGTACTTTGGCCCATTTTCTCCGTTTTTGGCCCGTTTCTCGTTCCTTTCGCTCTCCTATGCTCTCCTAAGTATAAAACATGAAATTAAAGCATTAGGAGCATCGAATTCACCAATTCTAATGGGAAATCATTCATAAAATGCGTTAAACATGGGGTAAAAATATGTATATATTACAGTTTATCAAATAACCCCACACTTAATCATTTGCTTGTCCTCAAGCAAAATTCTCAACTCATAATCAAAATAAATTCTTCTCAATTTATAATTTCTATCGATAATATCTCAAAATAATTCATAGGTAATCAGACATTGAGAATTCAACTAAAAGAACATCACAGTTTCAATCATTCCAAGTTGAGCATTTTATTCTGAAAACATAGGTGTCTCCCTTCATCTAGGTAATTACTTTGTATTCAAAATGTCACAGAGTTTTACATCCTCACTAAATATTCACTCAAATCACTCGAGGTATTTAAGGACGATAAATGAAGCACTCAATAGTCAATAATGAAAAGTCATTACCATAGGCTTACATGAAAATCAAATCTCCACCACTACAATTTGAGATGATACATCAATCAAAAGGTCTTTAAAGGGTTGTAATAAGGCTTGGTTAGGGGGTGTGGTTACAAGTTGAAAGAAAAGGTTAGAATCGAGTTTGACTTGAAAAATTTGCCTAACTAGAAAAATAGCTAGTCATCAATTGCGTCCAACAGAGCTGTTTCTCAGAATATGGAATTTAACTTCTTTAGCTTAGAAGATTACTACTATTAAGATGTATACACTTTTTTTTTAATTAAGAACAAGTTAAATAACATAGACTAACTATTAAGAACAAGACATAGCTAAACAATTTATTCAACTCAAATCTCGGCAAAAATAGGGATAAAAAATAATTGAGGGGATTTCAACAAAAAATGGGTAAGGGTTAATATTAAGGGTAATACAAGAAATGGCTTGTTAGGCTCAAGGGGGTTTACTAGGGGTTAATCGTGGAGGTAGGCTTTTCATGCCATGAGTGGGTTAATCCTAAGTGCTTTAATCATTTTGACATATCAAATCAAATGGTGTGGTTTTGACATGCATAATCAAGCAAGTTCTAGAATAACAGTTCAATACTGATGCACTCAAGGCAATAATAAAAGTGAGCATGAAAGAATTAATAGATACTCAAAAGGCTCAAAAATCTCACAAAAATTATGCCTTTTTGATGTTTAAAACTTGTGAATTCCAACTCAAAGTAATACCTAAACTTTGGGGAAACAACCTAAGATTTTAAATTCTTAAAAATCAACTTATCAAGCTTGATTCTCTAATGTCTTAAAGTTTAAACAATCAATGCATAAATGCCTATGTTTTAATTCAAGATATATCAATCAAAATCATAAATCAATTAAAATTTATCCTAAATATGATATGAAAGCTTTTCAAGAGAACAAGGCAGTCATTCAGGGATTTTTCTTATAGGGAAATGAAGTAAATACCCCTCCACATCTAAGATGTACATTGCCCTCAATGTACAAAAATAGATATAAGAATATAGAAAGAAGATAGGGAGAGAAGTGAAACTTCCTGTATGATGAATTCCTCGAACTGGAGTTTTGGAAAGTAATCGGTGCGAGAGTGGAGGAGGATAGTCCAGCGGTGGTAGAGGTTCATTAGTCCATAAGTCCTGCGCCAAAAGAATATTATATCTAGTGGTAGCTATGGTCGTGGTCGATCAGGATATGGCAGTCGTGGAGAACCTTTCCCGGTGGAGTTTTTAGTTCCTATGCGATGATGAGCTTAGGGGCTCTATATAACTGTGATAAAAGTAGGAATTTTTAGGAGATATTAGTAAGAATAATTACACTGAATGAAATAACCAAAATTGATAATAAAATAAAATTCTAAAATCTTAATAAAAATAAAAAGTAGCTTTAATAAAAATTAAAAACATAAAATAATAAATAAATGTTTTTAAACATCTTCATCGCTGGATGGTTCGCGAGGTGGGACTGGCGATGAGATGTGGAGCTGCTGACAAATCTGCTATAGAGTAGCATCAATGTTGTCAAATCGTTGAAAACACTACTGCTCGAATCGAGTGAGGTGCTCAGAGATGTCAGTATATGAAGCTACCGTATGAACTGGATGAGAGGGTGGTGGTGGCTGAGTCGGTGGGTCTTCGTGTTGTGGAGGGACATCATCAGGAATGTCCTCGTAGGCCTCCTCCTTGGTAGATTAGGCGAGATGATATTGAGGAGGGTAGGTTCCTCAGCGCTTTTCAATCATCCTCATATTAAGCATGCTCGAGATGCCTTGTGGAGACATCTGGCCAGTGATGGTTACGGATGATTCTTGGGCTGCGGTGGTGAGGAGCCTGAAGTGTCGAGCCAACCGAGTAAGATAGGGGCCAATAGAGATAACTCCCTTCCTATGCCACTCCGTCTGGTGCTGAACCACGAGGGCGATGAAATAGGCAAGGTCGATGACATGCCCGTGCAACATACACCATAAAAAGTAGGCGTCGTGAGTGTTGGCGACACCGGTGCTCTGTCGCCTTCCTGTAATCGTGTGAGCCAAAATGGCATGTAGGTATCTCAGAGATGGAGGGAGAGCCAATGCCTTGGAGCGGTTAGAATTATAGGTGGCCCCACATGGTACAAGTGCGTCCCAGCACCGTGAAGGAGAACGATGGATGTGGCGGTTGAGAGCATGTAAGTCATTCTCCTCCTTGAATTCCTCCGTATATAAACCCAATGCCGTACTGAATTCTGGGACGCTGAGCTGGAGGGCTAATCTGCCTAGGCAAAATTTGACCGTGCTGGGATCATCATAGTTCGTCATCACGGTCTGAAGATGAAATGTGGAGCATAATTCCATCGTAAGCTTGAGATACGTCGGCTCAATGATCCCAAATAAAAGCTCCCAAGGATCGGTGGTTAGGAGGGCTCGAATTGCTTCAGCCAACTAAAGTTGTTCTACTGCATCCCAATTGATGCAGCGGCCCGCAATTAAAGGCCGGGCCCGGAGTATTTGGAATAGTTCTTCTTGGTGCCCGATAGGGAACCTCAGGAAAGGGTGACGAACTTTCACGGTAGGAACCGAGGAAGATGATGCTCCCTTCCTTTTCTTTGAAGCAGGGACAGTGGCCTTTTTACCATGTGAAGATGACATGGTACATGCAAATAGAATCATCAAGTCGACTTGCTTTTTGGTCAAAGTAAAACGAATACAAATTTTAAATAAGAAT
This sequence comes from Gossypium arboreum, assembly GCF_025698485.1. Classification (NCBI taxonomy): domain Eukaryota; kingdom Viridiplantae; phylum Streptophyta; class Magnoliopsida; order Malvales; family Malvaceae; genus Gossypium; species Gossypium arboreum. Next base: position 114,243,714 of record NC_069075.1, on the reverse strand, counting down.
CATAATTTCAGCCACAACTATCAACACTTAACAATTTTAATTAAACTAATCCATACTTTTGTGGCATTACATAATAGTAGCATGAATAACTAAAAACAAATTGCAAAGAATATTGTATGGATGAACAAAAATGTCAACACAAAAGGCATGAGAAGTCATGAATATTTACGTAATCTAGTCAAATGGAGTAGAGAAATCACATAATAGGTAAGAATTTTAACATGAGAAAGATAATAACTATTCTAGATATAACATTTGTATGATAAAAATAAAAAAGGAACATGAAAAATTTCATATTATTATGATAAATAGCCGTAGAAATCAATAAGACTAAACGAGACAAGAGTGAACAAACACTAGAAAGAGGAGAATGGGCGTCAAAAATGGAGTTGGAGGTGGCGCACGGGCGTGGCAAAGAGGGTGTGTGGACTTGCAGCGACTAGGGTTAGGGTTTTTGGGTGAAGAAGACAATGAATAGTGCAGCCTATTTATAGATTTTGGGGCACATGGCTAGGTAAAACGCCCGTGTTCCCTAATTTCAACCCGGGTGATTCGCGAATTTTGAATTTGGGCGCGTCTGACATTTAGTACACGCCCGTGTTCCTTGGGCATGTGGGTGCACACAATCGTGTCACACGGCCGTGTCTGGCATTGTTTTCTTCTCCCAATCCCGTGTATGTAGACCCATGCCCGTGTTAATCTAATAGGTTCGACCACGGGTGCTAGACACTGGCGTGTCGCACGTCCGTGCTGTTTTAATAGGTTCACCCACGGTTCTTCCACACGGGCATGTCGCACGCCCATGTTGTTTTGGCAGGTTCGACCACGGCCGTGTCGCACAGCCATGGTGTTTTATCATAGCTCGTGTTTGGGAAAATCGTTACGCTATTTTCACACGGCCCTAAGCACGCCCCTGTGCTTGGCCGTGTCTCTGTGGAAGACTTGTATTCAAGAGCTCCGTTAGTAAGTTAGGTGTTGAAGACTAAATTTTAAAGAAGTTAATACAGTTAGTGCTCGGGTTGCCTCCCGAGAAGCGCTTATTTATAGTCTAAGCTCGACTTACCTCTCCGTTGAATGGCCATGGTGGTTCAAGGAGTTTATACTCCTCATTCCTACTATCAATCTCATCAAAATAAGGTTTTAAACGGGTGTTGCTTACCTTAAAAGTGCCAAACTTAGGATGACTTACCTCGACTATACCGAATGGGAAAATGCTAAGTACCGTAAGAGGGATTTCTTCATTTAGTGTGGTAGTGATAATGTGAGGATCTGCGGTATCAAATAAGACTTTATCTCCAACCTTAAGTTGATGTGGAAAGGTGTTGAGCTTGTTCTGGCATAGTTCTGGTTTATCATGCGTTCTTGGTTTATGCGTCCGCCATTCATCTAGCTCCTCGATTTGTAGCCTTCGTTCTTCATGAATAGGTACTCTACCATTGCTTGAGAATGGCTCATGTACTTCCTTCAGACTCATTTCCTGCAAAGTAGGTTGCACCATATTGTCAGTTTTAGTAGAATGGGTTAAAGGATCACCTTCAATTTCTAATGTGTTGCCAGAATTGCGATCTTGAAGGGTGATTGTTTCGTCTCCCACACGAAGTGTGAGTTCACCTGTGCCAACATCAATGATCATTTTAGCAGTTACTAAAAAAGGCCTTCCTAGAATTAAAGGATTGTTGCTATCCTCTTCTATGTCTAGAACAATGAAGTCCACGGGAAATATAAATTTTTTTATTTTAACTAGCACATCTTCAATAATACCCCTAGGAAATCTTATAGTTTTATCTACTAATTGAATGCTCATCCTAGTCTGTTTGGGTTTCCCAAGACCTAATTGTTTGAACATTTTGTAGGGCATGACGTTAATACTAGCCCCTAAATCAGCTAATGCATTATTAACATCTAAACTACCAATTAAGCAAGGAATTGTAAAACTCCCTAGATCTTTTAATTTTTTTGGTAGCTTATTTTGTAGAATAGCTGAGCACACTACGTTTAGCTCCACATGCGACGCCTCGCCAACTTCTGCTTATTTGCTAAAAGCTCCTTTAAAAATTTCATTGCGTTTGGAATCTGTGATAGAGTTTCAATAAATGAAAAGTTAATGTGTATTTTTTTTAAGAGTTTAAGGAATTTACCAAATTGTTCATCTGAGCGGTTTTTCCTTATCGCGTTGGGGTATGGCACACGAGGTTTATATTTGACATTCACTTATTTGTTTTTATTTTGACCTACCTCACCTTGACCTTTGCTTACCATAATTTCTTGCCTCAGTTCTGGTTCAGACTCAACGACTCCTTCGTCATCTTGAATATTAATTGCTTCGAGCTATTCCCTTGGGTTGGGTTTCGATTTATTTGGCAAGCTACCTTGTGGTCGTTCGGAGATTAGTTTAGAAAGTTGGCCTATCTGAGTTTTGAGCCCTTAGATTGACACTTGTTGATTTTTAAGTACTGTTTTGGTGTTCTAAAAACGTGTTTCTGACACCGATATAAACTTTGAGAGCATCTCTTCAAGGTTCGGCTTTTTTTCCTATTGGTAGGGTGGTTGTTGGTAGCCTAGACGTGGTTTCTGATTTCCTTGGCCTCCGCATGAGAAATTTGGGTGGTTCCTCCAACCTGCATTGTAAATGTTACTATATGGATTGTTTTGAGATCGAGAATTATTACCCATGTAATTTAACTGCTCGTTATCCATGTTGTGGCCATAAGGTTGGTATTCCGAACTGCTTGTTCCACCTCCACTTGCTTCGCACTACATTAGTGGGTGAACCTGTGAAGAACTAAGAAAACCATCAATTTTCTTATTCAAGAGTTCTACCTGATTAGAGAGCATTGTGACTGAATCGACGTTATAGACATCAGCTATTTTTGTTGGCTTTGTCCTCATGACTTTCCACTGATAGTTATTCAGTGACATCTCTTCTATAAACTCATAAGCATCTTCAGGTGTTTTATTATTAATGGTTCCGCCAGTAGCTGCGTCAACCATTTGTCAAGTCGAAGGATTCAGGCCATTATGGAATGTTTGAACCTGAAGCCAAAGCGGTAACCCATGGTGAGGGCACCTTCTCAGTAAATCCTTATATCTCTCCCATGCATCTTAAAGAGTTTCTAAGTCCATCTATACAAACGAAGAGATATCATTATGTAATTTGGTCATTTTAGCCGGCGGTAAATATTTTAATAGAAATTTTTCGATCATTTGTTCCTAAGTAGTCATTGACCCTCGTGGTAATGACTTCAACCACTGTTTAGCTTTGTTTCTCAATGAAAAAAGGAATAACCGAAGACGAATGGCATCATTATTAACACCATTAATTTTAAATGTATCGCATAGTTCCAAGAAGTTTGCTAAGAGAGCGTTGAGATCCTCATCTTGCAAACCATCAAACTGAACAAATTGATGTATCATTTGAATAGTGTTAGGTTTTAGTTCAAAAGTATTTGCAGCTACAGCAGGTCTAACTATGCTCGATTAGCTCCTGTTAAAAAAGGTTTAGCATAATCATACATAATGTGTGGAGCAAGATTTTGATTAAGGAGGTAGCTGATTGTCTTGGTTTTCAGCCATCTCTTCGGTTGGGGGTTGAGTACCCTCTTCTTGCTCGTTCTCTGTGTATCTTAAGCTTTACCTTATTTCTCTTTGGTTTTTGCGAACTGTGCGATCGATTTCTTCATCAAAAAGTAGTGGTCCTGACAGGTTTCTTCTAGTCATTAACTATAAAAACTTGCCAAGACAAAGAAAAACTAAATTAATAAATAATAAAAAAATTAAATTAAATTAAATTGCAAGAAAAATAAATGGCTGAAGTAATAAAAATTGAGCTTTCCTAATATCTTAGTTCCCCGGCAACAGCGTCAAAAACTTGATCGCGTTATTTCGTGATAGGTTTTAAATATTTATAATTAATCATTCTTGAAACTAACTACTGTCGCGATGCAGGCAAGTGTACCTATCGAATAGTAGTATAGTTTTAGCAAGACCAGATTGTCGAACCCAAGGGAACTAAAAGTACTAGTAATGACTGTCTTTTTATTATCTAACCTAATAATAAGGGGGTTTCGTTTTAACTAACTAATTAACTAATCTAAGAATTCACAGAGAATGGAATTGGGGGATTACTTTTGGAAAACAATTGAATTAAGACAATACCTAAGGAAAAATCCACCTAGACTGTACTTGTTATTCTGGCTCCGAATCGGACGATTTATTCATTTAACCTGTTCCATGGAGATCCCTAAGTTATGTTATTATCCCTATTCAAGACTAATAATGTCTAATCCCTGATTGAATAATTGAGACTTTTCTCTAATTAACACCCTAGGGTGGCATTAACTCAGTCTATGGATCCCCTTATTAGGTTTCACCCTAATCCGACAAAATCTTGTCACCCAACGTCTAGGAGCACAAACAACTCCGCTTAATTAAGACAAATTTACTCTTAGACAGGGTCTATTCCTCCTCTGAATAAGAGCTTATCTTGAATCAGTATCCTGGGATATCAAAACAATAATTAAGAACACATAATTAAGAACAAGTTAAATATTTATCATACAATTCAGAAAATAATAACAAGATTCGTCTTAGGTTTTATTCCCCTTACGTATTTAGGGGTTTTCATTCATAAATAAATCAGAAAACATCTCAGAATAATAAAGAACACAAAACATAAAGAAAACCCAAAACTCCTGAAGGGGAAATTGAGGAGAGATCTTTAGTCTTGATGGTGAATCCGGCTTCCGAGATGGATCAATAGGCTTCCCTGGAGTAATTTCTTACTCCCTCCCTGTGTGTTTCCCTTTCTTCCTCCTCTAGGATGTATTTATAGGCTTTGGAATGCCTAAGAGCCCTAAAAATTAGCCTTTTCCAAATTAGACTCAACTTGGGCTCGGCAGGGATACGCCCGTGTGACACGCCCTTGTGCGATTACTTCAGGCCGTGCTCGAGCCTGCCAAATTGACACGACCATGTGTTCTGCCCATGTGAGGAGGTCCAGGCCGTGTTGATTTCGTATTTTGGCCCATTTTTTTCGTTTTTGGCCCGTTTCTCGTTCCTTTCGCTCTCCTATGCTTTCCTAAGAAAAAAACATGAAATTAAAGCATTAGGAGTATCGAAATCACCAATCCTAATGGGAAATCATCCATAAAATGCGTTAAACATGAGGTAAAAATATGTATAAATTACGGTTTATCAGTGAGCCACACAGGCCATCAGCACGACCATGTCGAGTTGGTCACACAGGCGTGTTGCCCTTCCACACCGGCATGTGCCATATCTTAAGGAAAAAAAATTTATTGTTGGTTTAAAGACCCGGTATAGTCTCGAATGGTTTTCAACGATCGATTTGAGGCTCGTAGGCCCATAATAAGAAGTTTAAGGTCGATATTGAAACATTTTTAAGTTTGAATCGAGTCTCGGTGACTTGAGATTGGTTGTATGTATGAGATCAAGTTAGGTAATGCCTTGTACTCTTCCCCGGCGTGGGTTACGGGTATAGGGTGTAACAAAGACTATGAACTTGTGATAGATTATCATCTGGGAAAAGAAAATGTTGTTGTTGATGCGTTGAGTCGAAAGTCATTGTTTGCTTTGCGTGCGATGAATGCTCATTTGGATTTGTCTGATAATGTTTCAGTTTTAGCTGAACTAAAAGCATGCCTTTGTTCTTATAGCAGATTATTGAAGCTCAAAAGATTGATAATGAGATTTTAGCTAAACGAGCTCAGTGTAATGTAGAGTCTGATTTAGAATTTAGAGTTGATAAAGATGATTTTCTGAGATTCCGAGATAGAATTTGTGTTCCGAGAAATCCAAAGTTAATTCAGCTGATTTTGAATGAAGCTCATAACAGTCAGTCATTTGTTCACCCAGGTAGTACGAAAATGTATAATAACCTAAAACAGCTTTATTGGTGGCAAGGTATGAAATGAAACATTTTCTACTTTGTTTGGAAATTTTTCGTCTGATAAACCTTAATTTATACATATTTCTATCCCATGCTTAGGACATTTTATGAATGATTTTTCCTTAAAAATGGTGAATTCGATGCTCCTAATCCCTTAATTTCGTGTTTTATACTTAGGTGAGCAAAGGAGAGTGAAAGGAACGAGAAACGGGACAAAAACGGAAAAAATGGGCCAACGTACGAAATCAACACGGCCTGGACCTCCTCACACAGACAGACCACACGGCCGTGTCAATTTGGAAGAATCGAAGCACAACTCACACGGGTGGACTGTAACAGCCCGATTTAGGGCCAAAACGGAACAGTGGTTTCGAAACCACGAATTTGAGAATTTATTATTTTGAATAAGTTTTAGTGTTTATATTATGATTGCATAATCGTGTGAGAATTTCATTGCGAAATTTTATCGATTGGGTGTTTAATTTGACGTTTAGGACTAAATTGAAATAGGTGAAAAATGTGTGTTCTAGTTCATAACGTACTTGATTGAAATGGGGGCTTTAATTAGAGGTCCTTAAATGGAAATTAGACCATTATACTTTATATGGACAAAAATTTGGACATGGATGGAATTTTTAGAAAGTAGTAAGGGCATTTGGGTCATTTGCATAATAAATGAAATAAAATGGGAAAAATAACACAAAAATGTGTTCATCCTCATTTAACTTGGCCGAAACTTGCATATTCTCCATAGCTAGGGTTTGTTTCAAGCTTTCAAGCTCAATAATTAAGAAAGGCGTGGAATCGATCTCGAACGAGGGAAGGAAAAGGTTTTGGACCAAATTGCAAAATTTTCATATTTTGCACCGAGGTAAGTTTGTATGTAAATAATACATTAACTTCATTTACATTTTTGTATTTCAGCCTATTTTATATATTTTAGTTGATTTTGAATCATAAACCGACTATTGGAAGAATGGAAATAAGTAATAGTGAGAGAAATCCCGGTTGAACTTTCGAAAAGATTGAATAATATAGATGAAATGTAGCTAGGTCACATGTATGGTGCTAAGTGCACATCATGTGTACAAGAGAGCTACGAGACACTATGTAGTAGCTAGGTCACATGTGTGATACGGGACGTATCCCATGTAGACAAGAGAGCTACGGGAGAGGATAAATGTAGCTAGGTCGCATGTGTGATTCCAAGTGAAGGACACCATGTAGACAAGAAAGCTACGAGATAAATTGGCTAGGTCACATGGGTGGTACTAAGTGTTCACCATGTGTACAAGAGAGCCGAATTATATGAAATATGATGGTGGAGCTGTGTGCTGAAACCACTAAGTATCGAGGATTGATCCGAATTGTTCAACGGGATGATTTTATAGTGACATTGTAATCATGAACCTACACCTGTGATGTATGAAATGTGGTGAAAGTGAATTGTGATATGTAGGCTAAATGAGGTAAATACAAAGAAAGTGTGAAAGAGTGAATTAGCAATAATACTATTTTGGACGGTTGCAGTGATGTGAATTTGAAAAATCATCAAAAATAGTATGAATTTAATTAGAGGCTGAATGAGATATGCATTTAAAGCTTAAAGAGTCTATTTTCATGTAAAAGAAACAGATCAAGTAAAGGAACTCTATAATTTGACATATTTATAATTTTGTTTGACTTGCTCAGAATGACTATGTGATCCCCTGTTCTTAATTTTAAAAATCATTAAAAATTGTACAAAACTAATTAAGAAATATAGTTTATATGTATAGATTCCTTATTCAGTCTAGTTTTAATGAAACAGATTTCATGGATATTTGAATTGTGTACTTGGAGAAATTCAATTTGTAGTGAACAGAGGTCATATCAGTCGAGCTCTATAACAGGGGAAACTTTAACTAATAAACTGTACTAATTGGTAGGACCGAAAATTCTAGAAAAAAATTAGTAAAAATTAATATGAGTCTAATTTTAGGAAAATTTTACGGAAATGAATTTTGAGTTTTGAAACTCGAGTTATGATTTATTTAGTGAGTATGACGCAGTAGAGATAGCTTGACTAAAGTAGAGTAAATGGTGAAATTAAAAGTAGATACACTTGAGTTATTGTGTAAACATATTAGATTCTTATTCATTATTTACATACTTGCTTACTAAGCTATAAGCTTACCCTCTTTTCTCTCTTTTGTCTTATAGTGTCGTCCAACTTGCACAAGAGTCAAGGATCGTTGAAGATTTGCCTACACTATCAATATTTTTGGGTATTTGAACTAAACATTTTGAATTATGGCATGTATAGTAGACTTAGTTATTTTGTTACGTGTCATAATTGTCTAGGTTTTAAAATATTAAGTATAGTATTTGACCAATTATTTTGTACGAAGCCTTTGAAATTGGCTAATATTATTAAAGGCATATGTTATAATGATTCATGATCTAGTTGTATGCCATATTTTTTGTTTTGGTTTTATTTAATGGTATGTATTATGATTCGGTAATACCTCGTACCCTATTCCGGCGACGGATACAGGTAAGGGGTGTTACTTTTAATGGTATCAGAGCTATGGTTTAGTCGGTTCTCGGACTAATAAAGTATGTGTAAAAGTCTAGCTATACATGCCATAAATATACTGTGATAGTGTGGTGACTCAGTTATTCTAAAGCGTGTTTTATTTTAATATAGTAATGGATCTGACGAACTGCAATGATGATCTTTGCTAGTAATGCGCCCGCTCCCGCACAAGGGACCGCGCCTGTAGAAAGTAGACCTGAGACATTGAGACAAGGAGATGAGGCTCGAGATGCCTTTCTCCAAATGATGAACAATTGGTATACTGAGTTTATTCGAGCAAACCCAAATGCTCAACCTCCTCCACCCCCTCCCATACCTCAGACGGTTCCTGTAGCTGCTCAAGGCATAGATTTGGTAAGAATGAACTAGCCTCCGGTTGACAAGATTCGAAAACAAGGGGCCGAAGAGTTTAGAGCAAAGATCGATGATGATCCTGAGAAGGCGGAGTTCTGGCTTGAAAATTCTATCCGTGTATTTGATGAGCTTTCATGTACACCCGAAAAGTGCTTAAAGTGTGATGTATCACTTTTGAGAGATTCGGCCTACCATTGGTGGAAGACTTTGGTAGCACTGGTGCCAAAAGAAAAGGTTATTTGGGATTTCTTCTAGGAAGAATTCAGAAAGAAATACATAAGTCAACGATTTATTGATCAAAAATGGAAGGAGTTCCTTGAATTGAAGCAGGGCAAGATGTCTGTGGCAGAGTATGAACGCGAATTTGTAAGACTCAGCAAGTATGCCCAAGAATGTGTGTCCACCGAAGCTATTATGTGCAAGAGATTTGAGGATGGGCTAAATGAGGACATTAAAGTGCTTGTGGGAATTTTAGAGCTGAAAGAATTTGTAGTATTGGTTGACCGAGCTCTTAAAGCTGAAGATTGAACAAAGAAAGAAGAAAAGCTGCTATTAAGGCTCGAGATGCCAGAAAGAGGCCGATAAGCAAGTCATTTCAATCTCAATCAAAGAGGTCCAAAGAGACAAAACCTCGAATGACAGTTTTAGCTGGGGATTCACACAGAGATTGTGGCAAGGCATATTCGGGGTCTAAAGCTCAAGCTACTTCAGTGGCAAGTGTGGTTAATGTGCGGCCTAGAAAGCCCGAATGTCAAGAATGTGGCAGGCAACATTATGGTGAGTGTTGGGGAAACGAGCGAGCTTGTTTCAAGTGCGGTTCTCGTGAGCATTTTATCAGAGACTGTCCGGAGAAAGGTAAAGAAGAAAAATTTCAGAGTGCTAGACAGAGTACTACCGTTAGCAGAGGTAGACCACCGAGAAATACTGGAAGTGGAGCTAGCAGTAAAACTGTAATGAAAGATTCAGCAGCGAGATCAGAAGCTAGAGCGCCTGCTAGAGCTTATGCCATACGTGCCCGAGAGGATGCATTATCTCCTAATGTCATTACCGGTACATTTTCTCTCTATGATACTATTGTTATTGCATTGATCGATCCTGGGTCTACTCATTCCTATATTTGTGTGAATTTAATATCTAATAAGAAGTTGCCTGTTGAATATACTGAGTTTACGATTAAAGTGTCGAACCCCTTAGGCCAATATGTGCTAGTTGATAAGGTTTGCAAGAATTGCCCATTAATGATTCAAGGTCACTGTTTTCCGCTAATCGATCTTTGTTACCATTTGATGAGTTTGACGTTATCTTGGGAATGGACCGTTGACATTGTATGATGCCAAGGTAAATAGTAAGCGAAAACACTAGAGTTGAAATGTGAAAATGGTGAAATTCTGTGGGTTGAAACAGATGAATCAAATAAATTGCCTATGGTGATTTCGTGCATGTCTGCTCAGAAATACATGAGGAAAGGGTGTGAAGCTTATCTTGCCTATGTAATGAATACTGAGATGTCTGAATTGAAGCTTGAATCAGTGTCAATAGTCTGTGAATTTCCAGATGTATTCCCAGAGGAATTGCCAGGGTTGCCTCCAGACAGAGAGATAGAGTTTTCCATTGATTTGTTGCCGAGGACTGTACCGATCTCGATTACTCCATATAGAATGGCTCCGACTAAATTAAAAGAATTGAAGGCTCAGTTGCAAGATTTAACAGACAAGGGATTCGTGAGACCGAGTTTCTCTCCCTGGGGTGCTCCTGTATTGTTTGTAAAGAAGAAGGATGGCTCAATGAGACTTTGCATTGATTACCGTTAGCTCAATAAAGTGACTATAAAGAACAAGTACTCGTTACCGAGGATTGATGATTTATTTAATCAGTGGGCAACAGTGTTTTCAAAGATCGATTTGAGGTCCGGTTACTACCAGTTGAGAGTTAAAGAGTTGGATGTGCCGAAAACTGCCTTTAGGACAAGGTATGGACATTATGAGTTTCTTGTGATGCCTTTTGGCTTAACAAATGCTCCATCTATATTTATGGACTTGATGAATCGAATCTTTCGGCCATATTTGGATAAGTTTGTAGTAGTGTTCATAGATGACATTCTAATTTATTCTCGGGACGAGTCTGAGCATGCCAAACACTTGAGAACCATATTGCAGATCTTGAGAGAAAAGAAACTGTTTGCTAAGTTTAGTAAAAGAGTTCTACCTTCGTGAAGTTGGATTTTTGGGGCATATAGTCTCAGGTGATGGTATTCGGGTAGATCCGAGCAAAATTTCTGCCATCGTTGACTGGAAACCGCCAAAGAATGTATTCGAGGTTAGAAGCTTTTTAGGCTTAGTCGGGTATTATAGACGTTTTGTCGAGGGATTTTCGATGATTGCCTCTCCTATGACTAAATTTCTGCAAAAGAATGTTAAGTTTGAATAGACCGATAAATCTCGTGAGAGTTTTGAAAAGTGAAAGCACGATTAATGAAGCACCAATTTTAGTACTGACCGAGCAGCCAGGAAGGAGTTCGTAATTTATAGTGATGCATCATTGATGTGCCTTGGATGTGTCTTGATGCAAGAGGGTAAAGTGGTAGCTTATGCCTCAAGACAGTTAAAGCCGCATGAGAAGAACTATCCTACACATGATTTGGAATTGGCCGCTATTGTCTTTGCCTTGAAGATCTGGCGACATTATTTGTATGGTGAAAAATGCCGAATTTTTATTGATCACAAAAGTTTGAAGTATTTGATGAATCAAAAGGATTTGAATCTGCGACAACAGAGATGGCTTGAATTATTGAAGGACTATGAGCTAGTGATTGATTATCATCCGGGAAAAGCAAATGTAGTTGCTGGCGCCTTGAGCAGAAAATCTCTTTTTACCTTGAGAGCCATGAATACGGAATTAGCATTGTCTGATGATGGGTCAATCTTAGCAGAGATGAGGGCTAAACCGTTATTTCTCCAGCTGATTTGTGATGCTCAAAAGAACGATAGTGAGTTGCGAACCAAGAGAACTCAGTCTTGAATCGAAGTTCGACTTAGATCTTTGAGTTGGACCAGATGACTGTTTGATGTTTCGAGACAGGATATGTGTACCGAAAAATGATGAATTGATTCAGAAAATATTACATGAGGCGCATAATGGCTGTTTGTCAGTTCACCCTGGTAGCACAAAAATGTATAATGATTTAAAGAAGTTATATTGGTGGCCAGGTATGAAACGGGACATTTCTGAATTTGTAACTAAGTGTTTGATCTGTCAACAAGTAAAAGCTGAGCATCAAGTGCCTTCAGGATTACTCCAACCGGTAATGGTGCCTGAGTGGAAATGGGATAGGATTACCATGGATTTTGTAACCGGTTTGCCACTGACTCCTAGAAACAAGGATGTTGTCTGGGTAGTAGTTGATATGTTAACAAAGTTGGCTAACTTTATACCGGTACGTACGATTACTCACTTGATAAATTAGCTGAATTATATATTGCTGAAATTGTGAGGTTGCACAGGGTACCTATGTCTATAATATCAGATAGAGATCTGAGGTTTACCTCAAGATTCTAGAAAAAGTTACAAGAAGCTTAGGGCACAAAATTGAACTTTAGTACCGTGTTTCATCCACAAACAGATGGTCAGTCGGAAAGAGTAATCCAAGTACTCGAAGATATGCTTAGATGCTATGTTTTAGAATTTGAAGGCAGTTGGGAGAAATATCTACCTTTGGTTGAATTTGCCTACAATAACAATTTTCAGTTGAGTATACAGATGGCACCATACGAAGCCTTGTATGGTCGCAAGTGTCGGACTCCTTTATATTGGACCAACCTTAGTGAGAAACAGATTCACGGAGTTGATCTCGTTAAAGAAACCGAAGAGAAAGTAAAAGTAATTCGGGATTGCTTGATAGCTGCTTCAGATCGACAGAAGTCATATGCAGATTTAAAAAGAAAAGAGATTGAATTTCAGGTGGGTGATAAAGTGTTCTTGAAGGTGTCACCATGGAAAAAGATTCAGAGATTTGGCTGAAAAGGCAAGTTGAGTCCGCGTTTTATTGGGCCGTACGAGATTATTGAGAGGATTGGACCAGTGGCATATCGGTTGGCATTACCGGTAGAATTAGAAAGAATTCATAACGTGTTTCATGTATCAATGTTGCGACGTTATCGTTCTGGTCCTTCAAATGTGATTTCTCCAACAGAAATTGAGATTCGTTCGGACTTGACCTATGATGAGGAAACGATTAAGATTTTGGCTCGAGAAGTAAAACAGTTGAGAAAGAAAAGTATAGCTTTAGTGAAAGTGTTATGGCAAAGACATGGAGTAGAAGAAGCTACATGGGAACCAGAGGAAGCCATGAGAAAACAGTACCCAAACCTTTTTACCGATAAGATTTTCAGGGACAAAAATCCCTAAAGGGGGGAGAGTTGTAACAACCCGATTTAGGGCCAAAACGGAATAGTGATTTCGAAACCACGAATCTAAGAATTTATTATTTTGATTAAGTTTTAGTGTTTATATTATGATTGCATAATCGTATTAGAATTTCGTTGCGAAATTTTATCGATTGGGTGTTTAATTTGACGTTTAGGACTAAATTGAAATAGGTGAAAAATGTGTGTGTTCTAGTTCATAAAGTACTTGATTGAAATGGGGGTTTTAATTAGAGGCCCTTAAATTGCAATTAGACCATTATACTTTATATGGACAAAAATTTGGACATGGATGGAATTTTTAGAAAGTTTAGTAGTAAGGGCATTTTGGTCATTTCCATAAGAAATGAAATAAAATGGGAAAAATAACACAAAAATGTGTTCATCCTCATTTAACTTGGCCGAAACTTGCATATTCTCCATAGCTAGGGTTTGTTTCAAGCTTTCAAGCTCAATAATCAAGAAAGGCGTGGAATCGACCTCGAACGAGGAAAGGAAAAGGTTTTGGACTAAATTGCAAAATTTTCATATTTTTCACCGAGGTAAGTTTGTATATAAATAATACAATAACTTCATTTACATTTTTGTATTTCAGCCTATTTTATATATTTTAGTTGATTTTGAATCATAAACCGACTATTGGAAGAATGAAAATAAGTAATAGTGAGAGAAATTCCGGTTGAACTTTCGGAAAGATTGAATAATATAGATGAAATGTAGCTAGGTCACATGTATGGTGCTAAGTGCACATCATGTGTACAAGAGAGCTACGAGACACTATGTAGTAGCTAGGTCACATGTGTGATACGGGATGTATCCCATGTAGACAAGAGAGCTACGGGAGAGGATAAATGTAGCTAGGTCGTATGTGTGATTCCAAGTGAAGGACACCATGTAGACAAGAGAGCTACGAGATAAATTGGCTAGGTCACATGGGTGGTACTAAGTGCTCACCATGTGTACAAGAGAGCCGAATTATATGAAATATGATGATGGAGCTGTGTGCTGAAACCACTAAGTATCAAGGATTGATCCGAATTGTTCAACGGGATGATTTTATAGTGACATTGTAATCAAGAACCTACACTTGTGATGTATGAAATGTGGTGAAAGTGAATTGTGATATGTAGGCTAAATGAGGTAAATACAAAAAAAGTGTGAAAGAGTGAATTAGTAATAATACTGTTTTGGACGGTTGCAATGACGTGAATTTGAAAAATCACCAAAAATAGTATGAATTTAATTAGAGGCTGAATGAGATATGCATTTAAATCTTAAAGAGTCTATTTTCATGTAAAAGAAACAAAGCAAGTAAAGCAACTCTATCAATTGAGATATTTATAATTGTGTGTGACTTGCTCAGAATGACTATGTGATCCACTGTTCTTACTTTGAAAAATCATTACAAATTGTAAAAAACTAATTAAGAAATATATTTTATATGTTTAGATTCCTTATTGAGTCTAGTTTTAAATGAAATAGATTTCATGGCTATTTGAATTGCGTACTAGGAGAAATATATTTCGTAGTGAACAGAGTGCAGATCAGTCGAGCTATATAATAGGGGAAACTTTAACTAATAAACTGTACTAATTGGCTGGACCAAAATTTCTAGAAAAAAATTAGTAAAAATTAATTTGAGTATAATTTCAGGAAAGTTTTACAGAAATGAATTTTGAGTTTTGTAACTCAAGTTATGATTTATTTAGTGAGTATGATGCAGTAGAGACAGCTTGACCAAAGTAGAGTAAATGGTGAAATTAAAAGTAGATACACTTGAGTTATTGTGTAAACATATTAGATTCTTATTCATTATTTACATACTTGCTTACTAAGCTATAAGCTTACCCTCTTTTCTCTCTTTTGTCTTATAGTGTCGTCCAGCTTGCACAGGAGTCAAGGATCGTTGAAGATCTGCCTGTACTATCAATATTTTTGGGTATTTGAACTAAACATTTTGAATTATGGCATGTACAGTAGACTTAGTTATTTTGTTACGTGTCATAATTGTCTAGGTTTTAAAATATTAAGTATAGTATTTGACCGATTATTTTGTACGAAGCCTTTGAAATTGGCTAATATTATTAAAGGCGTATGTTATAATGATTCATGATCTAGTTGTATACCATATTTTTTGTTTTGGTTTTATTTAATGGTATGTATTATGATTCGGTAATACCTCGTATCCTGTTCGGGCGACGGATACGGGTAAGGGGTGTTACATGGACCACACGCCCATGCCTCTTTAACAGGCTTAACCACAGCCTGAAGTAATCGCACACGGACGTGTCCCTGCCGAGCCCAAGATTAGTCCAATTTGGAAAAGGCCAATTTTGAGGGTTCTTAAGCATTCCAAAGCCTATAAATACTCCTTAAAGGAGGAGGAAAGGGGGGACACAAAGAAGGAGGTAAGGGAACTGCTCAAGGAAAGCCGATTGATCCATCTCAAAGGCCAGATTCATCATCAAGACTGAAGACCTCCCCTCAATTTGCCTTCAGGAGTTTTGGGTTTTTCTTTATGTTTTGTATTCATTATTCTTCTGGGATGCTTACCTTTTTAGTTATGAACTATAACCCCTAAATACCTAAGGGGAATGAAACCTAAGACAGATCTTGTTAATATTATCTGAATTGTATGATAATATTTGACTTGTTCTTAATTCTTGTTTTGATATTCCAGGATATTGATTCAAGTTAAGCTCTTATTCAGAGGAGGAATAGACCCTGTCTAAGAGTACATTTGTCATAATTAAGCGGAGTTGATTGAGCGCCTAGAGATAGGGTCACAAGATTTTGACGGATTAGGGTGAAACCTAATAAGGGGATCCATAGATCAAGTTAATGCAACCCTAGGGAGTTAATTAGAAAGAGATTTCAATTATTCAACCTAGGGTTAGATGTTGTTAGTTTCGTGAGGGATAATAATATAACTTATGGATTTCTACAAATCAAGTCAAATGAATAAATCGTCTGATTCAAAGTCAAATAACAAGTAAAGTCTAGGTGGATTTTTCCTTAGGTATTCTCTTAATTCAATCGTTTTTCCAAAAGTAATTCCCCAATTCTAGTTTCTTTGAATTCTTAGTTTAGTTAATTACTTAGTTAAAACAAACCCCATTATTCTGAGGCCAGATAATAAAAAGACAGTCATTACTAGTACTTTTAGTTCCTTTGGGTTCGACAATCTGGTCTCGCTAAAGCTATACTACTATTTGATAAGTACACTTGCCTTTATCGTGATAATAGTTAGTTTCAAGAACGATTCATTATAAATATTTAAAACCTGTCACGAATATTACGTATCAAGTTTTTGGCGTCGTTGCTGGGGAACTAAGATATTAGGAACACTCGATTTTTATTACTTTAGCCATTTACTTTTACTGCAATTTAAATTTATTTCTAATTTTTATTACTAATTCTTCTTTTTCCTTTTTTCTGATAGGTTCTTATAGTTTATGACTAGAAGAGACCCGTCAAGACCATTACTTTTTGATAGTGAGATCGATCATACAGTTCGCAGAAACCAAAGAGAAATAAGGCGAAGCTTAAGATACATAGAGAACGAGCAAGAGGATGATATTCAAACCCCAACCGAGGAGATGGCTGAAAACTAAGAAAATCCTCTACCTCCTGCGATTGTTGTTAATCAGAATCCTGCTCCGCGCACTATGTATGATTATGCTAAACCCCATTTAACAGGAACTGACTCAAGTATAGTGAAACCTGCTATTCCTGCAAATAATTTTGAACTGAAACCTAATAAAATTCAAATGATACAACAATTTGTTCAGTTTGATGGTTTGCAGGACGAGGATCCCAACGCTCACTTAGAAAATTTCCTAGAATTTTGTGATACCGTTAAAATTAATGGCATTTCTAATGACGCCATCCATCTTCGGTTGTTTCCCTTTTTGTTAAGGAATAAGGCTAAACAGTGGTTGAACTCATTACCACGAGGGTCAATCACTACATGGGAACAAATGACCGAAAAAATTTTATTAAAATATTTTCCATCGACTAAAATAGCCAAATTACGTAATGATATCTCTTCTTTTGTGTAGATGGATTTAGAAACACTCTACGATGCATGAGAGAGATATAAGGACCTTTTGAGAAGGTTCCCTCACCATGGATTACCACTTTGGCTACAGGTTCAAACGTTCCATAATGGCCTGAATCCTTCGACTCGACAGATGATTGATGTAGCTGCTAGAGGAACAATCAATAATAAAACACCTCAGGGGGCTTACAAGTTTATTGAGGAGATGTCACTGAATAACTATCAGTGGCAAGTTATGAGAACAAAACTGACGAAAGAAACCGGTGTTTTCAACCTCGACGCGGTTACTATACTATCTAACCAAGTAGAACTCTTAAATAAAAAGATTGATTGTTTGTGTGGTTCTACTCAGGAACATCCAGTGATGAGGCGTGATTCGAATGGAGGAGGAGCGTGCACAAAATATCAACCCTTCAACCCTAGCATCAAGGAGGAACAAGTCCAATATATGGGTAACAATAACTCTAGATCCCAAAATAACCCATATAGTAACACTTATAATGCAGGTTGGAGGAACCATCCCAATTTCTTGTGGGGCGGTCAAGGAAATCAAAGGCCACAACATCCTCCGAGTTTTCAACAACCACCTTACCAGCAAGAAAAGAAGCCGAACCTTGAGGAGATGCTAACCAAATTCATCTCGGTGTCAGAAACTCATTTTCAAAATACTGAGACAACACTCAAAAATCAACAAGCATCGATCCATGGGCTCGAAACTCAGATTGGACAGCTTGTCAAATTGATTTCTGAATGACCACAAGGTAGTTTGCCAAGCAACACAAAATCTAACCCAAGAGAACAACTCAACGCGATTACTAGTCAAGATAAGGAAGGGTTAGTCACACTTGAACCAGAACCAATGCAAGAAACTGAGATAAGCAAAGGCAAAGGTGATGTAGACCACAATGAGCAGAAACTGGTAAGTACAGAATACAAACCTCGTGTGCCTTACCTTAACGCGATAAGGAAAGACCGCCCAGATGAACAATTTGCTAAATTCCTTAAACTCTTAAAAACATTACATATTAACTTACTATTTATTGAAGCTCTATCGCAGATGCCAAATGCAATGAAATTTTTAAAGGAGCTTTTAGAAAATAAGCAAAAGTTGGACAAGGCTCCGCATGTGAAGCTAAACGCAATTTGCTCAGCTATTCTACAGAATAAACTACCCAACAAATTGAAGGATCCAGGGAGTTTTACAATTCCTTGCTTAATTGGTAGTTTAGATGTTAATAATGCATTAGCTCATTTAGGGGCTAGTATTAATGTCATGCCTTACAAAATGTTTAAACAACTAGGTCTTGGGAAACCCAAACAGACTACGATGAGCATTCAATTAGCAGATAAAACTATAAAATTTCCTAGGGGTATTATTGAAGATGTGTTAGTTAAAATCGATAAATTTATATTTCCCGTTGACTTCGTTGTTCTAGACATAGAAGAGGATAGCAACACTCCTTTGATTTTAGGAACGCCCTTTTTAGCAACTGCTAGAACAATTATTAATGATGGCATAGGTGAGCTCACACTTCGTGTGGGAGGCAAAACAATTACCCTTCAAGCTCGTAATTCTGGTAACACATCGAAAATTGAAGGTGATTGTCTAAACTGTTCTACTAAAACTAACAATATGGTGCAACCTGCTTTGCAGGAATGAGTTTGAAGGAAGTACATGAGTCATTTTCAAGCAATAATAGAGGACCTATTCATGAAGAACGAAGTCTACAAATTGAGGAGCTATAAGAATGGCGAACACATAAACTGAGAACACATGATAAACCAAAACCACGCCAGAACAAGCTCAACACCCTTCCAAATCAACTTAAGGTTATAAAGTTTTATTAGATGCCGTAGATCCTCACATTGTCACTGTCAAATTGAATGAAGACATCCCTCTTACGGTACTTGGCATTTTTCCATTCGGTACAGTTAAGGTAAGTCATCCCAGGTTCGACACTTTTAAGGTAAACAATACCCGCCTAAAACTTTATTTTGATGTGATTCATAGCAGGAATGAGGAGTGTAAACTCCTCGAACCACCATGACCATTCAATGGAGAGGTAAGTCAAGCTTAGACTATAAATAAGCACTTCTCGGGAGGCAACCCGAGCACTCATAGTATTAATTTCTTTAAATTTTAGTTTTTAACATCTACCATACTAACCAAATCATTGAACGTAGGCTTCCTAAAGCCCACACGGCCAGGCACACGGGTGTGCATTAGGCCATGTGAAAATAGGACAAAGTTTTTTCCCAACACGGGGTGCGATAAGATGCCACGGCCATGCGATATGGCCATAGGCGAAACTGTAAAAACAACACGAGCGTGAGACATGCCCGTGCCATACACCCGTGGTCGACACTGTCAAAACCAACACGGGCATAGACCTATGTACACGGGCGTGGGAGAAGCGAACGGAGATGGACATGGCCATGCAACATGGTCGTGTACACTAATGTGCCCCAATTTCTCTTTAAACACTTATTATTTATTTTATTTTTATATCTATAATTTGAAATTATTGCTTTTATTTCCTTTTAATACTATTTTATCCTGAGTTTTTACAATTTTTATTTTTCAGCTATTTCATTACGAGTAATTATGCTTCAGCATATCTCCTAAAGAGTTCCTGATTTTATCACAGTCATAAAGAGCTCCAAAGCTCATCATCAAATAGGAACTAAAAACTCCAAGGGCAAAGGACTTGGGAAACCCAACCGCTACCACCACCGGAGTATCCTCCTCTACCCTCATCATTGCTTTGGCCGTTTATTCTCTATGACTCCAATTCAAGGAGTTCATTCATCATTCAGGAAGTTTCACTTCTCTCCCTATCTTATGATTATAAATCTATCTTTGCCAATATATCTATCATTGTACATTGAAGGCAATGTACATCTTAAGTGTGGGGGGTCTTTTATATCATCATTAGAAATACCTGAATTCTGTCTTCTTCTCACGTGAATCACTCATATCGCTATTAGAATGAATTTTAATTAATTTATGATTTTTATTGATATGTCTTGAATTAAAATATAGGCATTTATGCATTGATTATTTAAACTTTAAGACATTAGGGAATCAAGCATGATAAGTTGATTTTTGAAGAATTTAAAACTTTTAGGTTGTTTTCCTAAGTTTAAGTATTCTCTTGAGTTGAAATTCACAAGTTTAAACATCAAAAAGCCATAATTTTTTGTGAGATCTTGAGCCTTTAGAGCATCTATTATTTCTTTCATGCTCACTTTTATTATGAGTGCGTCAGTATTGATTTGTTATTCTAGAACTTGTTTGATTATGCATGTCAAGACCACACCACTTGATTTGATATGTCAAAATGATAAAGGCACTTAGGTTTAACCCACTCACTCCACAAAATCCTACCTTCATAATTAACCCTTAGTGAACCCCTTTGAGCCCAACAAGCCATTAATTGATTTACCCTCAACATTAACCCATAACCCAGTATTGTTGAAATCTCCTAATTTGATCCCTATTTTTGTCGAGATTTGAGTTAGAATAGTTGCTTAGCTATGTTTTATTCCATTTTGTAATTTGACTTGTTCTTAAAAAAAATACATGAATACATATTAGTAGTAGTGATCTTCTGAGCTATGTTTTCTCCTTCTATATATTTGACTTATTCTTAAAAAAAACATTCATACTTACATATTAGTAGTAATTCGGTAGTGTTGAGCCACAGTATCTAAATTCCATCTTCTGAGAAGAAGCTCACTGGTACTCAATTGATGTTTAATTACTTTTTCTAGTTAGGCAATTTTTCAATTCAATCTTGATTCTAACCTCTTTTTTTCAGCTTGTGACCACACCCCCTAAGCAAAGCCACGTTACAACCCTTTAAAGACCTTTTGATTGATGTTCATTTCAATATATAGTGGTGGAGATTTGATTTTCATGAAAGCCTACGGTAATGACTTTTCATTATTGACTATTGAGTGCTTCATTTATTGTCCTTAAACACCTCGAGTGATTTGAGTGAATCTTTAGTGAGGATGTGAAACTCTGTGATATTTTGAATCAAAGGTAATTACTTAGATGAGGGGAGACACCTATGATTTCATGATAAAATACTCAACTTGGAATGTTTGAAACTTTGATGTTCTTTCGGTTGAATTTTCAATGTATGATTACCTATCGATTATTTTGAGATATTATCGATAGAAATTAAAAGTTGAGGACAAGCAAATGCTTAAGTGTAGGGGTATTTCATAAACTGTAATTTATACATATTTCTATCCCATGCTTAGCACATTTTATGAATGATTTTTCCTTCAAATTGGTGAATTCGATGCTCCTAATGCCTTAATTTCATGTTTTATACTTAAGTGAGCATAGGAGAGTGAAAGGAACGAGAAACGGGCCAAAAATAGAGAAAATGGGGCAACATACGAAATCAACACGGCCTGGACCTCCTCACACGGGCAGACCACATAGCATTGTCAATTTGGCAGAATTGAAGCATGACTCTCACAGGTGGACCACACGCCCCTGCCTCTTTAGCAGGCTTGACCACAGCCTAAAGTAATCGCACACGAGCGTGTCCCTGCCAAGCCCAAGTTTAGTCCAATTCAAAAAAGGCCAATTTTGAGGGTTTTTAGGCATTCCAAAGCCTATCAATACACCCTAAAGGAGGAGGAAAGGGGTGACACAAAGAAGGAGGCAGGGAACTGCTCAAGGAAAGCCGATTGATCCATCTTAGAGGCCAAATTCATCATCAAGACTGAAATCTCCCCTTAATTTCCCTTCAGGAGTTTTGGGTTTTTCTTTATGTCTTGTATTCATTATTCTTCTGAGATGTTTACCTTTTTAGTTATGAACTAAAACCCCTAAATACCTAAGGGGAATGAAACCTTAGATAGATCTTCTTATTACTATCTGAATTGTATGATAAATATTTGACTTGTTCTTAATTATGTTAATTCTTGTTTTGATATTCCAGGATATTGATTCAAGTTAAGCTCTTATTCAGAGGAGGAATAGACCCTGTCTAAGAGTACATTTGTCATAATTAAACGGAGTTGATTGCACGCCTAGAGATAGGGTGACAAGATTTTGCCGGATTAGGGTGAAACCTAATAAGTGGATACATAAATCGAGTTAATGCAACCCTAGGGAGTTAATTAGAAAGACATTTCAATTATTCAACCTAGGGTTAGATGTTGTTAGTCTCGAGAGGGATAATAATATAACTTAGGGATTTCTACGGATCAAGTCAAATGAATAAATTGTTCGATTCAAAGTTAAATAACAAGTGAAGTCTAGGTGGATTTTTCCTTAGGTATTGTCTAAATTCAATCGTTTTTCCAAAAGTAATTCCCCAATTCTAGTTTCTGTGAATTCTTAGTTTTGTTAATTAGTTAGTTAAAACAAACCCCATTATTCCTAGGCTAGATAATAAAAACACAGTCATTACTAGTACTTTTAGTTCCTTTAGGTTCGACAATCCGGTCTTACTAAAGCTATCCTACTGTTCGATATGTACACTTGCCTTCATCGTGATAATAATTAGTTTCAAGAATGATTCATTATAAATATTTAAAACCTGTCAGGAATATTACGTATCATAGTCTATCAGCATATAAAAGCCGAGCATCAGGTACCTTTTGGATTGCTTCAACCGATCATGATACCTGAGTGGAAGTGGGACAGAGTCACAATAGATTTTGTATCTGGTCTACCGTTGACACCGAGTAAGAAAAATGCAATCTGGGTTATTGTGGATAGATTGACTAAATTGGCTCACTTTGTTTCGGTTTGTACAGATTATTCGCTTGAAAAGCTTGTTGAGTTATATGTTTCTCAAATATTGAGATTGCACAGTGTGCCTATTTCTATTGTTTCAGATAGAGATCCGAGATTTACATCACGGTTTTGGAAGAAACTGCAAGATTCTCTAGGTACTAAATTACATTTTAGCACTGCTTTCCATCCGCAAATAGATGGCCAGTCTCAGCGAATCATTCAGATACTTGAGGATATGTTGAGATGTTGCATTCTCGAGTTTGAAGGTACGTAGGAACAGTTTTTGCCTTTGATTGAATTTGCTTATAATAATAGTTTTCAGTCAAGCATTAAAATGGCACCATACGAAGCTTTATATGGTCGTAAATGTCGTACACCTTTGTATTGGACTGATCTCAGTAAAAATAAGATTCACAGAATTGATTTGATAAAAGAAACTAAACAGAAAGTAAAAGTGATCCAAGATAGTTTGAAAGTAGCTTCCGATTGTCAGAAATCTTATGCGGATCTGAAAGAAAAGATATTGAGTTTGAGATCGGTGACAGGGTGTTTTTGAAGGTGTCTCCATGGAAGAAATTACTTCGTTTCGGTAGAAAATACAAATTGAGTCCGAGGTTCATTGGGTCGTATGAGATTATCGAGCGTATTGGGCCAATACCATATAGATTGTTGTTGCCACCAGAGTTAGAAAAGATTCATAATATGCTTCATGTATCGATGCTTCGACGATATAGATCCGATCCTTTGAATGTGATTCCTCCGTCTGAAATTGAAATTCAACCTGATATGACTTATGAAGAAAAGTTGTTCCGTATCTTAGCTCGCGAAGTTAAAGAGCTGCAAAATAAAAAAATTCCATTAGTAAAAGTAATGTGGCAACGACACAGTATTGAAGAGGCCACGTGGGAGCCTAAAGATGCTATGAGACGGCAATATCCAAATCTGTTTAACGGTAAGATTTTCGAGGACGAAAATCCCTAAGCGGGAGAATTGTAATAGTCCAGTTTTGACCCTAGTCGAAATAGTGGTTTTGGGACCACAAATCTGAGGTTGGAAAATTATTTTAATATTATTTTCTGTGTTTATAATATGTGAATTAGTATGTGTGAAAGTTTGGTGTGTTAATTTTATCGTTTAAGTGGTTAATTTGAGAAAAGGACTTAGGAGCGTAAAATGCAAGAGCTGTGTCCTAGATGTTAAAAGTGTTTAAGTGATATGCATTGTGAAATGTGAGGTCCTTATGTTGAAATTTGACCACAGGTAGTGGAGATGGACATAAATAGCCAACCATTATGTGAATTTTTATAATTTTAATAAGGGGTAAAATGGTAAAACATGAAATAATGTATTAATAATTAAAACAAAGTTCAGATTTGTTTCAAAATTCATGTTCTTCCACTGAAATAAGAAAGAAAAATAGGGCTTGAAGCTTTTACATATTCGGTGCATGCTTGGCTTAATTAAGGTATGAATTTTTTTCGGTTTTTGATGATTTCTATGTTTTTGTGATCGTTGTTAGGTGCTCTAGCTAACCCATGCTTAAAATCATGAAATTGCTGATGATTTGGAAATGTGCCATGGATGAATTCATGAGCTTGGTGATGTTATATGTTGAAATATGAAAGCTTGATGTTGGGATTACATGTTTTGTCTTTGGATTTTTGATGAATTTGAGTAATTTGGGCTAAATTGTAAAAATGTTATTTTTAGGGACTAAAATGTGAAATAAATAAAATTTATGGATTTGTATGAGAGATATGAAAATTCAGCTAAGCTTGTGTATAAGCAAATTATGTGTATTTTGTGATTTTGTGAATTAGGGACTAAAGTGTTGAAATGTGAAAATGTGAGAGCTAGTTTGCAAAATACCCTAAATAAGTGTCTATGGATTGTTTTGAATGATTTGGTGAATAAATGGGTCATTATTTAATAAATATAGATCAAGAAAATAGGAATTTGGAGGTAGTCGAAGATTATAGAGTAAACAATCCGAGTCGACAAATTTCAAGTACGAGGTAAGTTCGTACACAAAATATGATGTTATAAGTATGTTTTGATGCGTTGATTATACATGGATTGTATATATATTTGGTTTGGATTAATACCATGGTAAATCAATGGTATTTTGCACTAAGTGTGCGATTGAAACTAGCTTCGGCTATATGAGGCACTAAGTGTGCGATACCGATATAGTTTCAGTTAATTAAGATGGCACTAAGTGTGCGAAATTGTTCTAGCTTCAGCTAACCTTTAAAGCACTAAGTGTGCGGATGTTTGAAGCAATAGTAATTCACCAAAAGTCTTAAAATATCCGAACGAAAGGTGAGAATGAAAATTAATAAGTACAGAAGGTTCAGGTATGTACGATACCTATGTGGTAGATGATATTATGTATGTGAAGTTCATTGAATTGGTATGAACATATGAATTTTGTTGGCATAGATTTGATAGATGATTTGAGAAATTATAAATACTTGTGTATTGATGTTTCATATTTTATATACTATTTATGATTTTGGTACGAGTTTACTAAGCTTTTATAAGCTTAATCTGTGTGTCTTTTAACTGTATTACAGATATCGTAGCTACTAGAAGCTCGAGGATCATTGTGGATCATCACCGCACTATTTAACTTCATTTTGGTACATTTTGGAAATGTAAATATTGGAGTATGGCATGTATAGGCTAGAAGTACTTTGAATATGTTTCAAAATGTGTATATATCTAGCCATGTGATTTGGCTTGATTATGGATATGTTTATGAATGAGTTGTATAAGTTATATGATGAAGTTATGTTTATGACATGTTCTTGTTTGGCCAAAATAAATGGTCAATCTAGCAAGTATTTGATAAGTTCATTGTATGAGATTGAGTGGTATGTATTAAGGTTTATAAACCATATGTTTTGAGATGTTTTTGTCTTATGTTTTGGCATAAAATAGTAAGGTTATTAAGCATGGAATTAGTTGGCAATGATATAACATGAATGGTTAATGTTTTGGTTTGAATTGGATGTGAATTTGTTAAGAAAGGTTGTGATTTTGGTTGCTTGTAGTTTTGATTTAAATGGGTGGCAAATTGGCTTTTCTAATGGCCTAATTTTGTCCACATGGGCAAAGATATGGGCGTGTGTCTCAGTCGTGTGTGACATACGATCATGTCGTACGGCCGTGTGTCCCCTAACGTACCTTACAATAGTAAGTCAGGTTCAAGCACGGCTAAGGCACACGGGCGTATGGCTATCCATGTGGCTCAAGTCAGACTCGATCACGGCCAAGGCACACGGGTGTGTCTTGTGGCCGTATGGGCAGGTCAATATGTATGCCCTGTTTTGACACGGCCTAGACACACGGGCGTGTCTAATGCCGTGTGAGGTACACGGCCTATTCTCACGGGCATGTGACCTGTACTTGTTTGAAAAATGTTTAATTTTTGGAAAAATTTTGTATGTGTTCGGTTTAGTCCCAACCATTTTCTAATGCATGTTTATGGTCTCGATGACCTATACAAGGGACTCTATAGTGATGTTGATCACTGATGCTTTGATGTTTATGAAATGAAAGTTAAATGTTTCGATATATTTGGTAATGCCTTTAACCCTAGTCCAGCGACGAATACGGCTTAGGGATGTTACAAAATTTGAAAACCCAAAGACTTATTTAAGTATAAATGCTTCTACTATAATAAGAAATGACATTTCAAGGCAAATTGTAAAGAGTGGAAAGAATACCTGGCCACCAAAGGCAAAGGTATGGAAATCTTTATGGTAGAAGCTTGTTTAGTGGAAGATTAGATGGACCAACCACTAATCATGTTTGTGTTTCTCATTAGAGGTTCGAGACAACAAAAAATCTTAGAGATATAAATCTATTGTTGCGGACCGGGAATGGGACAACTGTGGCAATGAAGTAGTGGGAGATGTACATCTTTACTTTGATAACTTTAAGAAGATTATTTTGAAAGACATTTTCTATGTACCAAGTTTCAAAAGAAACTTAATTTTTGTTTCATGTTTATATAAATTCGACTTGACCGTGACTTATCTATAATGGATGGATGTCAAATAATCTCTATTTCGTCAAACCAAAGATGTACACGCTGCTTGAGATTGAAATATCTAATAAAAGACTTAAAACTTATCACTCTAATAATGCGTACATTTGGTATTTGAGACTTGGTCAGATTAACTGAGAAAGAATCACTAGACTTATGAAAGACGAAATCTTAAGTTTGCTTAAAAAAGTTGATTTTCCACAATGTGAATCTTGCTTGGAAGGTAAGATGACTAAGCGATCTATTAATGCAAAAGGAACAAGGGCCGAAAAACCCCTGGAACATATGCACACTAACATATGTAACCCCATGAGTGTTAGTGCAAGAGGTGGTTACAAGTATTATGTAACCTTTATTGATGACTATTCCAGATATGGGTATGTATACCTAATGTATCGCACAAGTGAAACTTTTGATGAATTCAAAGAGTATCATGCAGAATTGGAGAAACAACTAGGTTTACACATAAAGGCACATCGGTCAGATTGAGGTAGGGAATATTTTTATCTAATAAGTTCTTAGGGCACCTCATAGAGAATGAGATTCTATCCTAGTTAACCACGTCGGGTACTCTACAATAGAATGGCATGGCAGAGTGAATGAATCGAACGTTGTTAGACATGGTACATTTGATGTTAAGTTATTCAAAACTTCCAATCTTTTTCTAGGGATATGTGGTATAAATAGCTTGTTATATTCTGAATGATGTGTGTAACAACCCTAACCCATATCCATCGCCAAAAAATGGCTACGGAGCATTACCAAAAGTTTACAACTCAAAACAATCGAATATTCAAAAGATTTAAATCATAACATCATTCATAGAAAAATCAACCAATCTCATACATATAGTCTCTTATACAAGCCCTCGAGGCCCTAAAAATACATTAGAAATGAATTGGGACTAAATCAAAAACATATAGAATTTTTAGGGAAAAGTTGAAATTTTACATATTGAAGGGGTCACACAGTCGTGTGGCCAGGTTGTATGACTCACACGGCTGAGACACACGCCTGTGTCTCAGGCCATGTGGGCAATCGAAGTAGGGACACACAGTCATGTCCATGCCCATGTTCTAACTTGGGTCACACGGCCAAGCTACAAGCCCATGTGACAGGCCGTGTAACTCTTGAAATGTATCATTTAAAAACCTACAGGGGACACATGACCGTATCGCATGGCCGTGTGTTACACACGGCTGAGAACACGCCCGTGTCTTAGGTCATGTGGACCAAAATTAGGCCATTTTCAAGCCATTTTCCTCACCCAAAACTTAGCCACTTACACAAGCCAAATGCAGCTATATTCATGCATCCAAATTGTACCTAACACATTCATTTTCAAGCTAGATCATCATAGTATTTAACCATACAACCAATATGCCAAAAGGCAACAATCACAACAATCAAACTTAATTATACATTTGCTAAGTTTAGCAAAAAATCAACCAACCATTTGAACTAATTATATACCAACATTTACCACAATGTTCACATACCAATCATACTCAAATATACCAATTTGACCATTCAACAACTATCAACACTAAACCTTAGCAAATTTGGTCATATGCCAACCACATCCAATTATACCAAATTAGCCATTTATCGACTCAATACTCACTATCAATTTCCATATCAGACCATACCTTAATGACAACATTCCAACATATCAAAACAACATTTCATAACATGCATATTTATTCATCATTCCAACTACCATCATTTAAGCACCAAATGCCAAAATAGTAACGATTAAAAGACCATACATACATGTTAACATAACCACCTAAATGACATAAACCAACCATTTCCAAATAGTACCAATCAACCGACATTTATATACCATATTTACATCATGCACATCTAGTTAAAAACCTTTCCAAAATAAACTATATTTTGACCATGTCGAGATTAATTTATCACATACCATTTTGGCCATTTAAAGATACATTAACTTATACCAATTTTGGTTATTTCAAAACACGCATCAATTTGACCATATTGCCCACAACCAATAAGACATTAATAGTCCACCTATACAAGGAAACTTTTCATGCTATAATCATCAACCAAAATGACATATACATGCCAAACTCATCCATTAAACATTAGACATAGTCCACCTATACATGCCATTATAACCACTACCAAAGCATCAAAATCTACCGATATAATCGCTGGATAGTGTGATAGATCTCCGATGAACTTCCAACCCAATTAAGCTTCCGATAATCTGAAAAGTAAAGGAAAAACAACTACGTAAGCAATGAATGTTTAGTAAGCTTGTATAAACCATAAGCATAATGTTACATTTCAATAATGAAACTTATAGGTTAAATACAAGCCTATACTAATGCCTTAAGATTTATCCAACCATAATTATCAACTCAAAATTGAATAAGTTCATTAATGTCTCATATTAATTAACAATTCATAACATGATAAGATTTCATGAGACATAATATATAATCATCAACCTTTCTATAAGATTATATATCTTTCCATTTACTTTCTTTTCATTCTATTCCTAATGCTTATCATAAGCTTAAACAACATTATCAATTTCCAACTTAGTGTATTTATCCATGATATAAGTATATTCATCCATAGCATAAGCAATTTGCTCACATATAAATATATCATTTATCACATTAGACCTTTTATAACATTAGACCTTTTATAACATCATGATACATCCCAATTACGTACTTACCGTTTCATTTCCTTTTCTTACCTATTTTATATGCATAGTACGAGTGTAATTATAAACATCAATAATATCCATACGCTTGGCATAAGCCTAAGCAAAACAACAACACATATTAAGTTCATTTAAACATGATTCATATGAATTTGACATGGATAAAAATTATACTTAAGCATGATTTAATTGGATTTATCATCCATCTCATAACATAACATGTTTTCCATTTATCACCATTTCAATGAGTTTCACACATACATATCTTAATTCATATTGAACACTTACCAATTTATTTGCATAACACATAAGACATAAACATAGCATTAACCATAGTCACCAATTAGTGATTAAACCCATAACTTAGCTATACCATCACTTGGTAAGATATGGTATATAAACATAGCATCACTTAAATCATACTTTGCATAACCATGAATGTTCTTACTTCGATCATTAATACATCATACCTTTCTATAATTGTTGTAGTGAAATCAATCAGAACCCTTACTGGTTTATCCCTTTCCATGCCCATTGAACCACTTAGAATAATATCGAATACGCGAGAAAGCTCACACAAAGTATGCTAAACATATAGTCGTAGCTCACACGTCTGCTCACACAAGCTATATGTTGGAATGTAAGCCATATGATGCTACTCACACAAGCTGTCGAGTATCTGCAACTAATGCAAGACCTCAACCATCAGTAATGTAACACCCTTTACCCGAGTCTGATGCCAGGACAGGGTACGAGGCATTACCAGACTTAAACATAACCAATCGTACAAAATCGAGCCATAAAATTTCATTCAATTCAAAACCATTCATACACATGCATATCGTCCCTTATACGGGCCTACGTGGCCCTAAACATATATTCGAAGTGGTTCAGGACTAAACCAAAAACTTTAAAACAGTTAGAGTTTATTTTTTATAAAACAGTGTCACACGCTTGTGTGGCTTGAGACAAGCCCGTGTGGGTAGGCCGTTTGGTCACACACGCCTGTGTCCTCAGCCCGTGTAACTTTCTGTTTATGATGTCATCAGCAAATGAAAGTCATACAGCCGCATCAAACGCCCATGTGCTTGGGCCATGTCCTTCACATGGCTGAGACACACTGCCATGTCTCTGCCCGTGTGGCAAATTCAAATCTAAAATTCAGGGTGCAAGAGACACAATGTCAAATCACACACCCGTGGGGCGGACCGTGTGTCACACACGGTCTAGACACACGCCCGTGTACCTAACTATATGGACAAATATAAGGCTATTTACCAAGCCATTTTGCCACCCTTTTTAAGTACATACTTATACAACATAACTTAGTACTATTCCAATCATAAACATACATCCAAAACATCCATAGCTAAGGCATCAACACATCATTCACATGCTACATCTACCCTACATAAACTTCACATCGTTAATAGGCCAAATTTCATGGCTAATAACATATTGAACATAAAGGCAAAAATAGCCAAAATTACTTATACTTATCAAATAACCACAAAGCCTATACATGCCATATAACGAAAATCACAAAACTTAAAAGTACCAAAACAATAGTTGGATAGTGTGATGTGTTCCTCGATGACTTCCAACCCGAGCGAGCTTCCAAAACACTATAAACATAGAAAAGAAAACAAGTAAGCTATAAATCATAGTAAGCTCATACGGCTTATAAGTTCATCCTATTATTCATTCATAATTCAAAGAAGCATAAGTAAATATAAACAAGCTTCTTTCAATCCAATGCTTATCACATTAGCACAATCATATATACCATATATTAACTTATAATCTTTCACTTTCTCTTCATATGAATTTATCAATTATCACTTACTTGTCGAACTTATCACGAGTACATGAATTGATCCGTATCATTTCATATCCCCGTATCATTATATTTTCCTATTAAACCATTGTAATATATAGAATACTCAATATCTCGCACACTAAGTGCCACACATGTGGTTAGACCAGATCTATTACATCACACACATACATTATCCATTTCATAACTTAATATAACATAATGAAGGCAATTTACTATTTCATAATGTAACTCATAAGTATTCGCTAATCTATCCCATATTCTTTCACATATTTTAATTCACAATTCACAATTCTTATCAATTCAATGCTTGTAAGGCACATGTACATATCTATACTATCTTGTATTAGTATCATATTCATTCATATGCTTAATATATATATATCATTGAATCATTTCAACATCAAATAATACACATTATGTCGAATCAATACTAATAATAATCATAAATCTTTTCATATTAATTTCATATATCACTTACCAAACTTTAAATATCAATTCACAAACATGTAATTCACTAACACATCCCGCCATAATCAATACTTAATTGATGAAATCATTTAATTGAGCTCAATTTCATGTTCACTACAAATTTATCTTTTAAATCCATAAATACTTTCACTTACCACACCTGGTTAAATTAGAGAATGTCTTGCGGAATTGAGTACTTCGTTTTCACTTCGCCATAGTAAAACTATGGTCTTAAACAAAGTCACATAATCACAAACCGATGCCATAGCCCAGATATGGTCTTATACAGAATTACATATCACATACCGATGCCATATCCTAGATATGGAATTATACGGAAACATATAATCACACTGATGCCATATCCCAGATATGGTCTTATACAGGATCACATAATCATATAGTCACAAGTTACCATGGTCCAATCATGGTCTTTTCCATCAATTCATCTTTTCACAGAATTAAAGTACTCATTCCCTCGTTCTCCTCAATTTGAACTTTTATTCCAATTTATCTTTCTATCTCAACAATCATAATTCAACCATGAATATACAGAAATAATACATTATATCATGCATAATACTAACAAATAATTATTTAATTTTAGCCATATGAACTTACCTCTATTCACAAAAACAACTAAATGGATCAACTAGTCCAGTACTTTGTATTTCCCCCGATCTAGCTACGAACAATGCTTAATTTGATCTAAATAATCAAATTTAGATCATTTAATTATCAATCTAATCAATTCAATCAAATTTCATATTTTGGTAAAATTACTATTTTACCCCTCAACTTTTGACTAATTTACAATTTAGTCACTAGGCTCATAAAAATAAAATTCATTCAATTTTATTCACATATAAGCCTAGCTAAATATTTATCATACCTATAGTAACCCACATATTTCACATATTCACACTTTTACCACACAATTTATCACATTTCTCAATTTAGCCCTAAGTCGACATTTTTATCAAAAATCACTTTACAAATGTTGTTTAACTAACAACAATGATGTATGTTTTATCATCAATTATCAAAATACACACTTAATCAAAAATGGCAAGATTCAAACTTTAACAGTTTTGAAATCAAATATGCGGGCTAGTTAGATTAAGTTGCCACGACTCCGAAAACATAAAAATAAAAAAAGGACGAAAAATAGTCACATACAAGCCAAACAATGAGGGCCGAATGAAGCTTCTCCCATGGCTACCATTTTATTCACCATTTCGATGAAGAAGAAAGAATAATGATGATAACTTTAGTTATTTTGTCTTATTATACCTTTATTAACCAAATTACAAAATTACCCTTTTAATTTCAAACTAATTTCAAACTAATTTCAAAAATACCAAACAAATATCTTCCACTAAGTTATTAATGGGCTAATTCCACATAAGGACTTCTACTAAAAATTCTATAGCTATTTAATACCTCTAGCTATTAGAATGCAACTTTCGTACTTTACGTGATTTAATCCTTTTGACTAAATTGAGTGCCCAAACATGAAAATTTTTGAACAAAATTTCACGAAATCATTCCGTGAAATTGTAGACCAAAAAAAATATAAAAAGAATAAATATCTCAATGTGGGATTTATGGTCCCGAAACCACTATTCTGACCAGACCCAAAATTGGGCTGTTATAACTCTCCCCCCTTTTAGGGATTTTCGTCCCCGAAAATCTTACCAGAAGAAGTTGCTTTCAACTCTCTTGAAACACTTTCACTAACTTCTCAGAATTACAAATCAATTTAACCTCATATATTTCTTTCCAATAACCTTTGGGCTTTAGCACACAGTACCGGAGCATATCATCAAAATCTCAGTTACTCTTTCAGGAATACATACATTAAGTTGATCTGTCAAATAAAAACTCTGTGCATACTAAAATAATCATACAGATTTTCATCTTCAATCAATCTCAATCCAATTAGCACCTTTCTTTTCCCGGAGATGAAGGGTATCCCAATACAAAATTCATAATAACTCTTTCTCATTTTCATTTCAACATCATCACTGACAGTAATAATCCTGATTGCATTTGATATTTGGCTTTATCCTGTTGACAAAACAACACCTGAACACAAAAATCACAAATATCAGGTTTCATATCCATATACCAAAACATTTACTTTAAATCACTTTACTTTTTATTTCTCTTTGGATGAAAAGACAAGATACTACTGTGAGCTCTGTACAAAAATTCTCTGCATAAGTCTTGAGTTCCTCAGTAAATAAATTCTATCTCAGAATAATAATAACAGTAATCTGATCTGATCTAAAATTTAGAATCAAAAGTCAGCTCATATTGTACTCATTTAATTTACCACTTATTATCTCATTTCTGAGATCTTCTGATTTATAATGGAAACATCATTTCAGTTTTCAATTTAGCTAGAATCAGAACACCATCAATAAGGTCAATCTTGAAACCAATACTCACAATCTTTACCCAAAGGTTATTCGATATTCACTCACAATCTTTCAATAATTCAAGACATCAATGTTGTCTTAAATTCAGATCTTTCAGTGACATTAGCTACCTTAAACTCTTGCAACTAGTATATAGGTAATACTTTTCACTGAACAAAAGATGTCATCAGACCTTTTTAACACGAACACAATAGCAGCCAATTTTTAATTCACACGTCAGATAATTCTTTGAATTTTACTTTAACCATATGGAAGTATAAGTTATATCTTTACATTCTTGTACTAGAACACATCCCAGTCCGTCAAATGACGCACTACTGAAAATCATCATTCTTTGCTTAATTCAAGCTAAAACCAGAACTAATGCTACGATTAACAATACTCCAACTATTTAGAACTTCGCTAACATTTATCAGACGATTTAAACTTCACAGATATAGCCATTTTACAAATCAGAACAACTTTTCTCATAACAACATCTTTCAATTAATAGAAATCTAACTGGTATGTTCCTGTATCATGCTTTCAAGAATATAAATTCTTCATTCAGACTGTTCGTCTATAAATCCATGTATGCACAACATTATTCACGGACCAGAGGATAAACATAAATGCACATACCTTGATTTACCTTTTAACTGAACAGCTCACTCTGATTAAAACAACTGAGTCGATTTTAACTATTCAATAATAACATTCCATAGTGATCACTTCCTCATGTTGTTAGGACGGCTCAAACATACAATCTGTAATATCCTGATTTTGGGCCTAGTCGGAATAGTGGTTTCGTGACCACAAAATCCGAGATATAAATAATTATTTTATGATTATTTTAAGGTCTATGATATGATTGCATGATTGTGTGAAAATTTCGTGAAGAAATTTTATGCATAAAGTGCTTAATTTGAAATTTGGGACTAAATTGAATAAATTGCAAAACTTGTGTTCTAGAAGTATTTTGCATAAAATTGAATTAGATTATTAATTAGAGGTCCTTAAAGAGTAATTTTACCAATTTCTAAGTCTATGGACAAAAATTGGACATGGATGGAATTTTTGGAAAGTTTAGTAGTAAGGGCATTTTGGTCATTTAGGGGTAAAATGAATTAAAATACAAAATTAAAAGCCAATTTTGCTCATCTTCAACCCCATGGCCGAATATAGCAAGGAGAAACCATGGCTAGGGTTTTCAAGCTTCCAAGCTCGATTGTAAGTCCGTTCTAGCCTCGTTTTAATGATTTTTACGTTTTGGAGTCCCTAGAGCTCGATTTAGCTTATGCTAGCAATAATTTAACCTAGGGTTTATATTTGGAAAAATACCCATAGGTGAAATTTGTGTATTTTGGTGTTTTATGATAGAATATG
Organism: Gossypium arboreum; assembly: GCF_025698485.1. Taxonomy (NCBI): domain Eukaryota; kingdom Viridiplantae; phylum Streptophyta; class Magnoliopsida; order Malvales; family Malvaceae; genus Gossypium; species Gossypium arboreum. Next base: position 114,207,751 of record NC_069075.1, on the reverse strand, counting down.
AGGTTTTAAATTATGTTAGACAACTTGTGCTACTCGGTTTTAAGTGAAAACGAGCAAAAGGGCTTAATCGGTAAAAATACCTAATAGTCATAAGTACATGTTAGAGTGAGAATTTGATGTTGCCATAGAAGGAAAAATGATCAGCATGTCATAAAACATAAGAAAATAGGCTGAATTTTAATTTACGAGCTTTGGGGAAAAAGTGTAAATATGCAAAAGTTTAGGGGCAAAATTGTAATTTTTCCAAAATATGATTTTGGGTCAATTTGAATAATGTGAGTCCTAATTAGACTATATTTTAAATGATAGAGCAAGGAAAACTGAAATTGGGCTAAAATGGGGAAAATACCAAGTTGTGGACGAAATGGTAAAATAGCCATTTTCGCATACGAGGTAAGTTCATGTGTAAATGTAGTAACATAATTGTCATTTTAAGCAATTTAATGTTGTTTATATGATATGATGCTGATTATTATCATGAAATATTATGCTTTGTGGTTATTGTTGAATAATATGTAATTATGTGAATTACTTGATGAGCATGAACTATCACCGAACTATCAATTTCGATATTCTGTGGAAGATGGCAAAGATGTGTGATCAAGGAAAACGCCCGTTTGAACCTTAGGAATAGATTAGGATACAAGTGACATGTCACTAGGATGGTTGAGCATCCGAACTCGTTGAGTTGCGTCCGAGTTCACTATGGATGCGAGCGTCCGAACTCGTTGAGTTGAGTCCGAGTTCGTGAGATGTAACTAGGCATCCGAACTCGTTGAGTTGAGTCCGAGTTCACTTATGGATGCGAACGCCCAAGCTCGTTGAGTTGAGTCCGAGTTCACTTATGGGCGGGTTACATGGTAGCTTGGCTACATATGTGGCACTTATGTGCAAGTTATCCATGTATCCAATTATATTCGATGTGTTCAACGGTAAAGTTCTACTCAAATGGAGGAATACTCAAGATGAAAGGGACGTATTGGTAAGTGTTGTGAAATGGATACTTTGAACAGGTATGTACTTAACCCTCGGGTTGAAAACTCGATATAACAACAATATGGTAAGATGATAAATGAAAAGGTGATATGAATGTCTTGGTGATGATTATGCAAATGATGTTTTATGTTTGCTTATATGGTTATGTTACTTGCTATTTGCATGTGAGCTTACTAAGCATTTATGCTTACTCCCTCCTTTTCATTCCTTGTAGTGTTGACAAGCCAGCTCGGAAATCGGAAACGGTCGGAGGCACGCTCACACTATCCGTATACCATCTTGGCATAATGGCTTGTATATTTTGAGTATGGCATGTATAGCATTATAATCATTTTATATATATGGTCTTATGATATGGTTATTGAGTGGTATGGAAATAGAAATGCTTGGTAATGATTAGCCATTGGAATGGCTAATCATGATCATATTTGGTATTATGTATGTCAAATTGCTAGCTAATCCATGAAATAGGTAAAATTTACCATAAAATAGATTCAGACAGCAGCAGTGACGTGAGTTTAAAAAAATCACTAAAAATAGTAGAAATGGAATTAAATAATGAATAAGTTATGGAATCGAAGCTTGATGAGTTTATTTTCATATGAAATAAGCGAAACAGGTATATGAGCTATATTTTATGAGATGTTTAAATTTTTGTGAAACAGGGCCAGAGCGATTTCTGGATCCCCTGTTATGACTTTGGAAATTCACCATAAATTTTACAAAGATAATTAGAAGTCACGCTTTATATGTACAGATTCCTTATTGAGTCTAGTTTTATTAGAGATAAACGACATAGTCATTGAAGGTCTGTATAGGGAGATATCTGATTCGTAATACACAGAGGTCAGAGTAGTTGAACCCTGAAACAGGGAGACTTTAACTAATAAACTGTACTAATTGGCCCAACCAAAATTCTAGAAAAAATTAGTAGATATATATATGAGTCTAGTTTCAGGAAAAATTTACGGAATTGGATTTCGAGTTTCATAACTCGAGATATGATTTTTAAATCGACTGTGATGCAGTTAGCCAGCTTGTCTGGAAATTTTAAAATGAATTGTATGAGCTGTTTAATTAATGAATTAAGTCCGTTAACACCTCGTGTTCGACTCCGGAAACGGTCTCGGGTACAGGGTGTTACACAATCTTTCATGATTCTTTCAACATGCTAGTCACAGATATTTGCTAACTACATTAACTCAAACGAAACATAACATCCGGTTTGAACTCACTGATAATAATCAAGATTACTTGAGAAAAGAAAACCAATATACAATTTGAAATTGAACTGTCATAATTCACATTTTTTTTATATCGACCTTTTTCATGAAAATTAGAAAAAAATATCCAGATATCAATATCACCATGTTCCTATGATCGAACCAGAAATAAAACCATAATAAGCGTAATTATTTTCAGCCATTGAACATACTTTAAAGATAAGCCATGCTTGATAAATTAAATAATAAGGATGATAAGAAAACTGAGATAATGAAATTCGAGATACAAGACCATACTAAATGTCCGAGAACACAACTCATATGAAACAATAGAGATCCTAACGATTCCTCAAAGAAAACCAGAAGAAAAGGAAACACTTCATACATTCTGAACTCAATTGTAACAGAGATAATATATTTTCCATAAAGATATAAACAGAATAACAAACAAAAAAAAGAGGAATAGTTTCATATAAATTCACCGTTGACTTTTAGCTCAAACGTAACGGAATAGAATACCAATAGAAGATAGAGGAATGCCAATCATAAATCAATCAGACCATGATGTTTTCATCAAAAAAAATTAGTTAACCAACATTTTCATAAAGTAAGGATTTCATCAGAAAATGAGCAATTACCTATGCCTCTGAGAATGTATGAACACATAGAATGCCCAGAAGAGATAGTCATAAATTACTCAACTGTAACTGTCATACTCAAACATCTTTATAATTCAAACATTATTCCTATGACTAATTCTGTCATCACTAATACCATAATATTCCATTCATTAACAATAATCAATTCAGAAGAATTCCCAGTAAATACAGTCTTTAGACATCATGCATGAATGAGTTGATTAGTCGAGATTAACTTCTTCCCTAATTGTGTTGTTGTGCATTCCAAATAATCTTTAGAACAATCTGATATCTCTCTCATAACCGTCTTCACTCACTAAGCCATCCTCATCTTTAATCACATTATTAATTATTCCACCACTGAAGTCTTTAGTTTTATACTTGCGAACTTATTCAACATAATTCTCGTAAATTTTCATTATAAAAGTAACACTGGTAAAGGGGTGAGGTCATAAAGCCTCTAACTTGACTCTCATAAATACACACATATGACTTAGCATTCATCATCAACAATATCATCACAATCACTTAATTTACTTCAAGCAAATTAACATGCATATATATATATATATATATAAGTTACTCAGACTTATTGATTGTATTTATTCAACAAGTGTACATAAACATACATTCCATCAATTTTGAGTAAGTCTACTTTTCAAATTCACTTAATCAAACAAGTTAGGCACATAGCATCATATGATTATCAAGCAAACATAGATGGGCTTATCACAATATAAACTTTCATTTCATTTAACTTTTTTATATTTCTCAACTTACGTCTCTTTCATTTTATACTTAATCACATTCATATCATGAACTTTTATTCTTACCTTTCTGAGTGTCATCTCATCACAAACACATTTTCAAACATCATAATATCACTTTCAGTCTTATCAAAAGTAGCTCAGATGGAAAGCATTTCTGTCTCAACAGAATAATTTCGTCAGGATTGGGAGATATCACACTATCACAAGTAGTAATATGGCATGTATAGCTAGACTCACATACGTTATGTTAGTCCAAGAATTTACTAAACCATAGCTCTAATACCACTAAATGTAACACCCCTTACCCGAGTTCGATGTCAGGACAGGGTACAAGGTATTACCAGACTTAAACATATAAACATAACCAATCGTATAAAATCGAGCCATAAAATTTCATTCAATTCAAAACCATTCATACACATGCATATCATCCCTTAAACGGGCCTACGAGGCTCAAAACATGCATTGAAAGTGGTTTGGGACTAAACCAAAAACTTTGAAACACTTATATCTTTTTTTTAAAATAGGGTCACACGCCTATGTGGCTTGAGACACGCCCGTATGGGTAGGCTGTGTGGTCACACATGCCCGTGTCCTCAGCCCGCGTAACTCTCTGTTTATAATGTCATCAGCAAATGAAAACCACACGGCCGCATCACACGTCCGTGTGCTTGGGTCGTGTCCTTCACATGATTGAGACACACGACCGTATCTCTGCCCATGTGGCCAATTCAAATCTAAAATTCAGGGTGCAGGGGACACACGGCCGGATCACACGCCCGTGGGGTAGACTGTGTGTCACACACGGCCTAGACACACATCCGTGTGTCTAACCATGTGGATAAATATAAGGCTATTTACCAAGCCATTTTCCCACTCTTTTTAAGTACATACTTACACAACATAACTTAGCACTATTCCAATCATAAACATACATCCAAAACATCCATAGCTAAGGCATCAAAACATCATTCACATGCTACATCTACCCTACATAAACTTCACATCGTTAACAAGCCAAATTTCATGGCTAATCACATGTTGAACATAAAGGCAATAATAGCCAAAATTACTTGTACTTATCAAATAACCACAAAGCCTATACATGCCATATAACGAAAATCACGAAACTTAAAAGTACCAAAATAATAGCTGGATAGTGTGATGTGTTCTCCGATGACTTCGAACCCGAGCGAGCCTCCGAAACACTATAAACATAGAAAAGAAAGCAAGTAAGCTATAAAGCTTAGTAAGCTCATACGAGTAATAAGTTCATCTAATTATTCATTCATAATTTAAAGAAGCATAAGTAAATATAAACAAGCTTCTTTCAATCCACTGCTTATCACATTAGCACAATCATATATACCATATATTAACTTGTAATCTTTCACTTTCTCGTAATATGAATTTATCAATTATCACTTACTTGTCGAACTCATCACGAGTTCCTGAATTGATCCGTATCATTTCATATCCTCGTGTCGTTATATTTTCCTATTAAACCATGGTAATATATCAGATAGTCAATATCTCGCACACTAGGTGCCACACATGTGGTTAGACCACCTCTATTACATCATACATATATTATCCATTTCATAACTTATTATAATATAATTAAGGCAATTTATTATTTCATAATGTAACTCGTAAGGATTCGCTAATCTAACACATATTCTTTCACATAGTTTAATTAACAATTCACAATTCTTATCAATTCAATGCTTGTAAGGCACATGTACATATCTATACTATCTCTTATTAGTCTCATACTCATTTATATGCTCAATATATATATCCGTTGAATCATTTCAACATCGAAGAATACACATTACGTTAGAATCAATACTAATAATAATCATAAATCTTTTCATATTAATTTCATATATCACTTTTCGAACTTCAAATATCAATTCAAAAACATGTAATTCACTAACACATCCTGCCATACTCAATATTTAATTGATGAAATCATTTAATTGAGCTCAATTTCATGTTCACTACAAATTTATCTTTTAAATCCATAAATACTTTCACTTACCACACCTGGTTAAATTAAAGAACGTCTTACTGAATTGAGTACTTTGTTTTCACTTTCCCAGAGTAAAACTATAGTCTTAAACAGAGTCACATAATCACAAACCGATGCCATAGCCCAGCTATGGTCTTATACGAAATCACATTTCACAGACCGATGCCATATCCCAGAGTCTTATCGGAATCACATATTACATACAGATGCCATATCCCAGATATGGTCTTATACGGAAACATATAATCACACCGATGCCATATCCCAGATATGGTCTTATATGGGATCACATAATCACATATTCACATGTTGCCATGGTCCAACCATGGCCTTTTCTGTAAATTCATCTTTTCACTAAATGAAAGTACTCATTACCGCGTTCTCCTCAATTTGAACTTTTATTCCAATTTATCTTTCTTTCTCAACAATCATAATTCAACCATGAATATACAGAAATAATACATTTTGTCATGCATAATACTAACAAATAATTATTTAATTTCAACAAATTTCATATTTTGGTAAAATTACTATTTTACCCTCAACTTTTGACTAATTTACAATTTAGTCCCTAGGCTCATAAAAATAAAATTCCTTCAATTTTATTCACATATAAGCCTAGGCAAATATTTATCATACTTATAGCAGCCCACTTATTTCACATATTCACACTTTTACCACACAATTTATCACATTTCTCAATTTAGCCCTAAATTCGACATTTTTATCAAAAATCACCTTACAAATGTTGTTTAACTAACAACAAAGATGTATTTTTTATCATCAGTTATCAAAAGACACACTTAATCAACAATGGAAAAATTCACAAACTTTAACAATTTTGAGGTCGAAGATACGGGCTAGCTAGATTAAGTTGCCACGACTCCGAAAACATAAAAATAGGACGAAAAATACCCACATACAAGGCAAACAATGATGGTCGAATGAAGCTTCTCCCATGGCTGCCATTTTATTCAACATTTCGGTGGAAGAAGAAAGAATAATGATGATAACTTTAGTTATTTTGTCTTATTATACCTTTATTAACCAAATTACAAATTTAACCTTTAAATTTCAAACTAATTTCAATAATACCAAACAAATATCTTCCACTAACTTATTAATGGGCTAATTTCCACATAAGGACTTCCACTAAAAATTCTATAGCTATTTAATACCTTTAGCTATTAGAATGTAACTTTCGTACTTTACGGGATTTAGTCCTTTTGACTAAATTGAGTGCCCAAACGTGAAAATTTTCAAACAAAATTTTCACGAAATCATTCCGTGAAATTGTAGACCATGAAATTATAGTAAGAATAAATTTCTCAGCATCAGATTTATGGTCCCGAAACACTATTCCGACTAGACCCAAATTTGGGGTGTTACAAGTAGGACATTCAAGACCAATACCCAAAACATCATAACCTTGGTCTGTTCACACAAGCTATCAGTCGTAGTAGCTACACGGTGCTGCTCACATAAGCTGTCAAGTATCTACAATGTATGTCGAAACTCAGCCATTAGTAGGACATTCAAGACCAGCACCCAAAACATCGTAACCCTAATGACATGCCATTTGTATCCTATATATTCTAAAAGTTCAAATCGGGCTTGATAATCGTCGTATGTCATTGAATTTTCATCGTTTCTTGACAGGATAAATTGCATAATAACATGTACACAATGATTCAATCACAATAGAATCACATACTAACATTCAATTTAATCAACATTATACAGAATTTAGTTCATACGATCTTACTTGGCTAAATTGTAGAAATGACAAAGTACAGGGGTATTTTGGTAATTTTTTATTCTTCTTGATTTTCCACTCGATCTTGATCTAAATTAAAATTTTCATTCAATATATTAATTTAGACAGTAAAATATATATATTTTATGCAATTTAGCCATTTTTACATTTTTACAAAATTACCCTTAAACTACTTTTATTCAATTTAGTCCATAAGCCCAAAACATGCAAATTAACCATTTTTAGTGTCAATTTATAACATCCTAATATTCATGGTACCCATATCAACTGATATTTGCAACAATTTTACATCAAATCCTAGAAATTTTACTATTTTAACAATTTAGTCCCTAACCAAAAAAATCATCAAAACTTACTTAATAAAATAATTTTAGATAACAAATAATATCTCAAATTCATCATTTAACAGCTAAAATCACAAGTTTCATCAATGGCAACATTCAAATCTTTAACAGTTTCAAAATCGAAGGAACGGGCTAGCTAAACCTAGTTACAACGACCTAAAAAACATAAAAATTAAAAGACATGGATGAAAAATGGCTTACCATGCAAAGGCATAGCCATAGCCAAACCTTGAAGTATAAAAATGGTGTATTTCAGTGGTGAACAAGCCAAATGAAGAAGGAAACTTTACATTTTCTTATTATCATATTTTTAACCTTTACTCTTTATTTTAATAATAAAATAACTTATAAAACTTATAAAATTAAAAGAAATTAAAAATTAAACAATGCACCATCTTAATAATGGGTAATTTACCAATTAAGGCCTTCCAATTATGATTCTTTTGTAACACCCTAAACCCAGCCTAGACGTTATGGCCGAATCTGTGATGTCACATTGGAGTGTGTTTGAAAAGCGTCGTTCCGTTTGAAAAGTTTATTTTATAATAAAACCTCTATATGATTTTGACAAGTCATGATATCTTTTTTCATTGTTAAAACTCCGGTTGGTTTAGTAAAGCATAAGTCTTTTTAGATTGTGCTTACCCTTTTTGAGAAAAACAGTGTTTGTTGCGGAAGCTTTATCAAGTTGTGTAAGCGTGACAGTTGAAAATCATTTATATTTTGAAAACTTGCGACCTACTGCTAACAGGTATAAACCAATATAATTAAATCCCCAAATTAAAAATAAACTTAAAGCGGCCTTATCACATAAAATTTCCCAAAATAACTTAAATTATAATATTAAAAATTACTAAGTTGAGTGGCCACCACCGAGTCCTCTATCGCATCGAATCACCTAAGTCTGGGGATTACCTAAACAGTTAAAACAGATGGGTGAGTTTACGAAAACTCAATTTGTAATCCCATATAAGAAAAAATCAAAGTAAACACAACTTGGGCCTAAACCCTTTACTTTTAGTTAGGGCCATAGCCCATTTCAGAATCAAAAACAGTGTGGGCCTGAGCCCAATCCAGTAACAATATTAGTGGGGCCTAAGCCAATTACAGAATCAGTGCAGTATACAATCAGAAAATTCTACCCAATCCAGCCTCTACACACCATCTCCGTACCAACCTTACACACCATGTGGGGATAAAATCAACCCACCCAACCCTATACACCAAGTCGTACCGATTGCAACACTAAAACAGTAATTGCAACAGAGCTGCTAGTAATATGCTTATAGCCTTCCAGTACACTTCCTCCAAAATCGTATATCCCACCCCATGTAATGCAACATAATATCAAACGTGTATGCAGAAATGTCATACTCAAAAACAGTCATACATAATACAGGGTTATTTCAGTCAATTTACCTCATAGGGGTATAACGGTTATTTCATTACAATGGGTCTAAGTATACTTACCGACCCAACAGTAGGTCCACAATCGTCTTAAGTGACCGGTGCAACCTTAACAGTCAATCAGTGCTAATGGGCATATAGCTAAAATTACGGGACCATGTAGGCCCACACTCTTGTATGGCCCACATAACCCAAAAATGGCCTTAACCGTGTGGTTCACACAGCCTAGCTCAATAGTAACCACACTTTTGTCTGGTCGCTTCCATGTGGGGTCCACAGGCCCATTAGGCTTACATGGCCCAGTTCGGCCAAAAATGGCCCAATACCAATTCGGCCCATGAAAACACTCATGGCCATCTCATCGACCACACGGCCATGTTTTGTCACGCGGCATGCCACACAGGCGCCCATAATGATCGTGAAACTAACTAAAAATTTGACTTAAGGCAAGCGCACATATCAGATAGTAGTATAGTTATGATAAGACCGGAAATATCGTATCTACGAGGACTAAAAGTACTAGTAATTACTATCTTAATATTATCTAGCCTAAGAATTAAATGGTGTTTTTAAACTAAACTAATTTTTTAACTAAGATACGATAGAGATGAAAGATGGAAAATACTTTAGAAAAACCAATAGAGAAGATAATACCCAAAAAAGAATCCACCTAGACTTCACTTATTACCTTTGACTTAAACAATTTATTCACTTGACTTATTCTGTAGAAATCTCTGATTTATGTTAATATCCCTTTCAAGACTAAAAACAACTAACTCTAGGTTGATTAATTGAAATCTCTTTCTAATTAAAACCTCTATTATCGCACTTACTCGATCTATGGATTCCCTTATTAGATTTGACTCTAATCCGGCAGATTTATGTCGTCCTATCTCTAGGATTGCATGCAACTCTGCTTAATTATGAATGATCTACTCTTAAACAGGGACTTTTGCTCCACTGAATAAGCACATCAAAAACCTGAATTAATATCCTAGAATATTAAAGCAAGAATTAATACTCACAATTAAGAATAAAAACAAGTATTTATCATATAAATCAAAGAGTAACAAGATTCGTCTTAGGTTTCCCTTAGGTATTTTAGGGAGTTTAGTTCATAATAATAATGGAAAACATCTCAAAGTATGAAAAACAACAAAACATAAAGAAAACTAAAGAACTTCAAGAAAATTGGATGGAAATCTTCAGTCTTGATGTAGATCCTACCTCCGAGGTGATTCCAATGGCTGCTCTCGAGTATTTTCTACTTCCAACTCTGCATGTCCCCTCTATTCCTCTTCTAGGGTGTTTATATAGGCTTTAGAATGCTTACAAACACTCAAAAGTGGCCTTTTTTGAGTAAAACTAGACTTGGGCTCGACAGGGACACGGCCGTGTGCCACACCTGTGTGCAAGTGCTCAAACTGTGTGCAATTCTGACTTGCATTAATGTCGACACGACCATGACAAATGGGTGTATGGACTACCCATGTGCCTCACACAGGCGTATGGTTTACCCGTGTGGAAGTACTTAGGCCGTGTGTAACACTGTTTTAAGCCCCATTTGTCCCTTTTTGGCCCGTTTCTCGCTCTTTTTACTGTCCTAAGCTTTCCTATAAAAACATGAAATTAAAGGATTAGGAGCATCAAATTCACTAAAACCAAGGAAAAATCATTCATAAGTATGCCAAGCATGGGATAAAAATATGTATAATTTACGGTTTATGAAATATCCCCACACTTAAGCATTTTCTTGTTCTCAAGCAAAATCCTCAACTCACAATCAAAATAAATTCTTCTCAACTTATAATTCTCATCAATAATGTTCTAAATAATTCACAAGTAATCATACATTAAAATTTTAACTAAAAGAACATTAAAATTTCAAATAGTCAAAGTTGATAATTTTAATCATAAAATTATAGGCATCCCCCTTTATCTAAGTAGTTATCTTTAATTCCAAATTGATATTGATTGACATCCTCACTAAAGGTTCACTCAAATCACTCAATGTGTTTAAGGTTCAATGATTAAGCACTCATTAGTCAAACATGAAAAGTTATTATCATAGGCTTGCATGAAAATCAAATCTCCACCACTATAAATGAGATGATACACAAATCAAACGATCTTTGAAGGGTTGTAACGGGGCTTTGAGTTAAAGGTGTGGATGCAAGCTGAAAAAGACAGTTAGACTCGAGATTAAATTAATAAATTACCTAACTAGAAAAAAAAACTAACATCCATTGAATAAACATGAGCTTCTTTTCAGAATATGGAATTAAATACTTACGCTTAAAAACAAAGAATTACTACTAATATATATGTATGTATTTTTTTTATTTTTTATTTTAGAATAAGAACAAGTACAAGTATAAGAGAGAATTAAATGATTCGAATGAAAGAAAATAGTTAGGCAATTAACCAAATCAAATCTCGACAAAAAGGGACTCAATAAATTAGGAAAAATTCTCAACGAATCAAAAAGAATGATATAAGGGTTAAAATTTAGGATAAATTAAAAAAAATAGTTTGTTAAGCTCAAAGGGGTTCACTAAGGGTCAATTGTGTAGGTAGGCTTTTTATGAGAAAAATGGGTTAAAACCTAAGTGTCTTTATCATTTTCGTATATCAAATCAAAGGTGTGGTCTTGACATGTATAATCGATGCAAGTTCTAGAATAACAAATCAATGTTGACACACTCATAATCAATAAAATTAGTGAGCATGTAAGATATATGCTCTAAAAGGATCAAAATCTCACGAAAATTATGGGTATTTGATGTCAATCCTGTAAATTCAAAACTTCAAGATAATACCTCAATTCAGGGAAACAACCTAGTAATTTTACTTCTCAAAAGTTTCAAATTATCATACTTGATTCTCTAATGTCTTAAAGTTTAAACAATCAATGTGCAGTTACCTATGATTTAATTTAGAAACATATTAATAAAAATCAAAAATCAATCAAAATTTACTCTAATAATGATGTGAGAAGATTATTTGAGAACAAGATAAAAATTCAGGGATTTCTGATAATCACATAAATAACCTCCCCACACTTAAGATGTACATTGTCCTCAATGTACAAAGATATATAATAGCAATATAAATATAATATCAGAAGAGAGGGTGAGAAGTGAAGCTGCCCTAAAATTGTGGATGAAATCCTCGAATTAGCGAGAGCAGAAATTGTAGGTAAAGCTAATGAAAGGCAAGATTCTAAGTTATTAATAAGAAAATAAACACCACTGTGGAAGAGAATTAAGGGATAATTCGATAATAACCATAAAGATAAGCAGAGTTTAAAACGTAAAACATAAGTCTTCAAAAATAAATAAAGGAAAATAAAATTAAAAAATAAGAATAAAAATAAGAAAAATAAAAGGGATTTAAAGGTCCTCATCATCAGAGTCGTGAGCCAGTGGCGCTGGAGAAGAGATATGGAGGTGGTGGCAAATCTGTTAGAGAGTGGCATCGATGCTGTCGAATCGCTCGAAACACTGCTGCTCAAAATGAGTGAATCACTCAGATAAATCTGTCAAAGTGGCAGCAGGAGGTCGATGACTCGGTGGTGGTGGTGGGGTTGGGTCCTCTTGAGGGGGAGGGACATCTTCAGTAATGTCCTCTGGCTCATCCTGGTCAGCAGAGTGGACGAGTTTCTACTGAGGAGGGTCGAATCCACGACATCGCTCTATCATCCGCATGTGGATCATGCTAGAAATTCCCTGCAGAGACATCTGGCCGACTAATGTGAGTGTCGATGACATCTCTAGAGTGTCGACGAGGCCGAAGTGTCGAGCGAAATGAGTCACGTAAGGGCCAAGGTAGATGGGGCCCCTCCTATGGTGATTCGTTTGGTGGCGAAAGGCGAGGGCGATAAAATATGCTAAGTCAAATGCATGGCCAATCGCCATACTCCATAGAAAGTATGCGTCGGTGGTGCTAACTACTACAGTGCTCTCTCTCCTCCCAGTCAAAGTGTGAGCCAAAATGGCATGAATGCAGCATAATGCTGGAGGAAGAAAAGTTGCCTTTGAGCGATTTGCATCATTGGGAACCATACTCACCGTAAGGTCAGTCCAGCAGCAAGATGGAGAGTAGTGTATGTGACGGTGAAGTTGTAAGAAATTCTCGGAAGCCATGAACTCCTCCATGTAAAGGCCCAAAGCAGCTCCAAAGTCGGGTACACTCATTTGCCTGACAAGTCCTCCAAGTCTAAAAACGATAGTACCAGTTTCGTCATGTGTGTTCCTCACGTGCTGTAGGTGGAAAGCAGTGTAGAACTCCAATGTCAGCTCTGAATAGGTAGGCTCGATAATTGAAAAGAAACGATCCCACGAGGTAGTATCAAGATGGAAGCGAGCTAGGTGAGCAAGTTGAACCTTCTCCAAAGCGGCCCAATCAATACATCGACCCACTCCTAATGGTCGTACTCGTCGCAGCTGAAACAAGTCATCCTGTGGGCTTGACGAGAATCGAAGTAGAGGGTGGCGAGCTTCGGTCGAGGCACCTGTTGAAGTTGTGCCAGGACCCTTCCACTTTTTTGAAGTGGGAACAACAATTTTCTTGCCTCGTGTGTTTGTCATTATAGGCCTACAAAAATAAAAGAAGGAATTAAATAAATAAATAAATAAATAAATATTGTAAGTAATTCTTAATATTAATCTATTCCTAAGATAGCATATTCAAATAGTAAAACATGCAAAATTCGAAAGGGAAATAACAAATGACAAAGAATTTAATTGTAAGATGTAGAATTCAGTCCTAAAATGCATAATAAGCAATATGTTGATAAATGGGTAATATAAGTCACTATACTATTTGCATTAGCAGGGGATAGATATGACCAAAATGATGAACTAAATATGGATCTTTTCTCTGGCAGTAGCAATGTAAACATAATTAACCTAAACTAATCAGTAGCAAACAAAATTAAAATTAAGACAAAACTTAAAATAACTTAAATGCATAATAAAACAAAACTAAAATAAAGAAAAAGATAACAGAAATAGAAATAAAATTCCTAATAATAATAATTATTGAGAGGGGTAAAAGGGAAAACCGTCAGTGCTTGCCAGAGAAATGGGTGGCGATGGTCCTGCGGTTGGAGGTAGGGAAGAAAATGGAAGAAAAGAGGAGAAAAAGAAAGAGAAAGGGAAGAAAGGGAAGAGAAGGGGGTCGGCCTGCGGGGGGGAAGAAGATGAAAAGAAGGGGGAGGAAGGAAGAAAATGAGCGGGAGGGTGCTACTAGTGTGGTCAGCAGCTGAAGGTGCCCGGAGAAGGAGGGCTAAGTCGGCTAGGGTTGAGAGATTTTGGAGAAGAAGAAGAAAAAAAAAGAAATTAGGGCTTGGGGATTTAAAAAGGGGTACGGCCATGTGAGACCCGTGTTGGGCCACACGGCCGTGTCACACACCCGTATGGCTCGCGCCCAACCCGTGTTTATCGTGAAATTTTGTTGCCCACTGGTCACACGGCCTGAGGACACGTCATGTGGTTAGGCAGTGTGGTATACATGGTCACGTCGCACGGCCGTGTGCCAAGTCCTTCACTTCTCCCACGCCCGTGTGGTATACCACACGCCTGTGTGTCTGAACACACGGTCGTTTGCTTTGCCCGTGTGGCTCCCTGACTTATTTAAAATTTGAAAAATTAGTTCCAGTTTTCACACGACCTTGGACACCCCCGTAAATCCCGGCCGTGTGCTTCACACAGCCGTGTAGATCGAATTCATGACTGTGTGGCTCGATAATTGAGGAATTTTTAGCCCTGTTTTCACACGACCAAGGACACGCCCGTGTGTCCAGGCCGTATGAGCCTTTGTACCTACACAAAAGCACTAAAAATAGCTAAAATAATCTAGTTAGTGATGTTAGTGCTCGAGTTGTCTCCCGAGAAGCGTTTATTTAGAGTCTAAGCTTGACTTACCTCTCATTCGCATGATTACGGTGGATTAAGGAGTTGAAACTCCTCACTTTTGCTATCAGTTTTACCAAAATAAGGTCTAAGTCGAGTATTATTTACCTTAAAAGTTTTGAATGTAGTATGTGTTACCTCGACTGTACCATGTGGGAAGATGTTCAATACCGTGAAGGGAGTCACTCCGTCTGTATTGTGCTCTAAAGTATCAAATCAGGGGTCCTTTTTATCTAACAAAACTTTGTCCCCGACCTTAAATTTCGTTGTTTCATCCCTATGCTCATCATGGTATCGCTTGGATTCATTATGTGCTTTTAGTTTCTCCTTGACATGTGTTCACCATTCATCTAGTTCATCGATCTGAAGCCTTCGTTCTCCGTGAGTTACTCTATTTTTGTGGCATGGATTAGAATGAGGCTCCATCACGTTCTTCCTAAGGGACTCCTGCAAAGAAGTTTGGGTTGTAACATTATTTAATGTAACCGAAGCATCTCGATTGCTAGATATATTAGCAGAATCACGAGCTTGGAGCGTAATCGTGTCATCGCCTACACGAAGTATCAGTTCACTTGTACCATCATCAATGATAGTCCTAGCAGTCCTAAAATAAAAGGTACGTCACTATTCTCATCCATGTCTAAGACAACAAAAGTCAACTGGGAATATAAATTTATCAATTTTAACCAGTACGTCTTCAATAATACCCCTAGGAAATCTAATTATTTTATCATCCAATTGAATGCTCAACCTAGTTTGTTTGGGTTTCCCAAGACCGAGTTGTTTAAACATTTTATGGGGCATGACATTAATACTTGCCCCTAAATCAGCCAAAGCATTGTTAACATTTAAACTACCAATTAAATAAGGAATCGTAAAACTCACTAGATCTTTCAACTTGTTGGGTAACTTATTCTGTAGAATGGCTGACAAAACTGCATTCAACTCCACATGTGACGCCTCATCCAACTTCCGCTTATTTACTAAAAGCTCCTTTAAAAATTTAATTGCGTTTGGCATCTGCGAAAGAGCTTCAATAAACAGTAAGTTAATATGTAATTTCTTTAATAATTTAAGGAATTTACCAAATTGTTCGTCCGTGTGGTCTTTCCTTGTCGCACTGGGGCATGGCACACAAGGTTTATATTCTTTACTTACATGTTTTTGCTCACTGTGGTCCACCTCATCCTTACCTTTACTTACCACAAGTCCTTGCCTTGGTTCTGGTTCAGGTTCAACTAACCCTTCTTCATCTCGAACAATAATCATATTAAGTTGTTCCCTTGGGTTAGTTTCAGTATTACTCAGCAAGCTACCTTGTAGTCATTCGGAAATCAACTTAGCAAGCTATCCTATTTGAGTTTCGAGCCCTTGAATTGACGCTTGTGGATTTTTCAAAGCTATCTCGGTGTTTTGGAAACATGTTTCGGATACCCCGATGAATTTCGTTAGCATCTCCTCAAGGTTCGGATTCTTCTCCTGTTGGTAAGGTGGTTGTTGAAAACCGGGAGGGTCTTGTGGTTTTTGATTTCCTTAACCTCCCCAAGAGAAATTGGGATGGTTCCTCCAACCTGCATTATAAGTGTTACTATACGGGTTATTTTCAGGTCTAGAATTATTATTACCCATATAGTGGACTTGTTCCTCCTCGGTGGTAAGGTTGAAGCATTGATATTCTGTGTTATGTACTCCTCTTCCATTTGAATCACACCTCATCACTGGATGTACCTGAGTAGAACCATACAAACCGTCAATCTTTTTATTTAAAAGTTCTACCTAGTTAGATAGCATAGTAACTGTGTCCAGGTTGAAAACACCAGCAGCTTTCGTCGACTTCGCTCTCATGACTTTCCACTGATATTTATTCAATAACATCTCTTCAATAAATTCGTAAGCCTCTTCAGGTGTTTTATTGTTTAACGTTCCACCAGCGGCTGCGTCGATAAGTTGCCCTGTTGAGGGGTTCACACCGCTGTAAAAAGTCTGAACCTGCAACCATAGAGGTAACCCATGACGAGTGCGCCTTATCAATAGGTCCTTGTATCTCTCCCATACATCATAAAGAGTTTCTAAATCCATCTGCACAAACGAAAAGATACCATTCCTTAATTTAGCCATTTTAGCCGGCGAAAAATATTTAAGTAAAAATTTTTCGGTAATTTGTTCCCAAGTAGTGATTGACCCTCGTGGTAAAGAGTTTAATCACTGTTTAGCTTTGTTCCTTAATGAGAATGGGAACAACCGAAGACGAATGGCATTGTCAGAAACGCCATTGATCTTAAAAGTGTCGCAGAGTTCCAGAAAATTTGCTAAAAGAGTATTTAAATCCTCATCCTTCAAACCATTAAACTGAACAAACTGTTGTATTGACAAACCATAATTTATACATATTTTTACCCCATGTTTAATGCATTTTATGGATGATTTTCCATTAGAATTGGTGAATTCGATGCTCCTAATACTTTAATTTCATGTCTTATACTTAGGAAAGCATAGAAGAGTGAAAGGAACGAGAAACGGGCCAAAAACAGAGAAAATGGGCCAAAGTACGAAATCAACACGGCCTGGACTTACTCACACGGGCAACCCACACGGCCGTGTCAATTTGGCAGGCTCGAGCACAGCCTGAAGTAACCGCACACGGGCGTGTTACACAGGTGTGTCCCTACCAAGCCCAAGTTGAGTCCAATTCAGAAAAGGCTAATTTTGAGGGTTCTTAGGCATTCCAAAGCCTATAAATACACCCTAGATAAGGAAGAAAAGGAGACGGAGAATAGGGGGTAAGGAATAACTCCTAGAAAGTCGGTTGATCTATCTCAGAAGCCGGATTCATCATCAAGACTGAAGATTTCTCCTTAATTTCCCCTTAAGGAGTTTTGAGTTTTCTTTATGTTTTGTATTCTTTATTATTCTGAGATGTTTTCTTATTTAGTTATGAACTAAATCCCCTAAACATCTAAGGGGAATGAAACCAAAGACGAATCTTGTTATTATTTTCTGAATTGTATGATAAATATTTAACTTGTTCTTAATTCTGTGTTCTTAATTCTTGTTTTGATATCCCAGGATACTGATTCAAGATAAGCTCTTATTCAGAGGAGGAATAGACCCTGTCTAAGAGTACATTTGTCATAATTAACCAGAGTTGATTGCGTGCCTAGACATAGGGTGATAAGATTTTGCCAGATTAGGGTGAAACCTAATAAGGGGATCCATAGATCGAGTTAATGTAACCCTAGAGTGTTCATTAGAGAAAGGTCTCAATTATTCAAACTAGGAATTAGACGTTATTAGTCTTGAATAGGGATAATAACATAACTTAGGGATCTCTACGGAAAAAAGTTAAATGAATAAATCGTTTGATTCGGAGCGAGAATAACAAGTACAGTCTAGGTGGACTTTTTCTTAGGTATTGTCTTAATTCAATTGATTTTCCCAAAAGCAATTCCCCAATTCTATTCTCTGTGAATTCTTAGTTTAGATAATTAGTTAGTTAAAACAAAACCTATTTATTCTTAGGCTAGATAATAAAAAGACAGTCATTACTAGTACTTTTAGTTCCTTTGGGTTCAACAATCTAGTCTTGCTAAAACTATACTATTGTTCGATAGGTACACTTGTCTACATCATGACAATAGTTAGTTTCAAGAACGATTAATTATAAATATTTAAAACCTATCACGAAATCAAGCGATCATGTATCATTTGAATCGTGTTAGGTTTCAGTTCAAAATTATTTGCAGCAATAGCAGGTCTAACTATACTCGATTCAGCTCCTGTTAAAGTAGGTTTAGCATAATCATACATAGTTCGAGGAGCAGGATCCTGATTTGCTAGGTTCGCAACAGCCACAGGAGGTAACGGATTATTTTGATTATCATTCATCTCCTCGGTTGTGTTTTTAATATCGTCCTCTTGTCATTCCTCTATGTATCGTAGGCTTCGCCTTATCTCTCTTCAGTTTCTGTGAGCTGTGCTTTCGATCTCACTATCAAAAAGTAGAGGTCCTGACGGGTTTCTTCTAGTCATAAACTATAAAAACCTACTAGAAGTAACTAAAAGAAAATTTAGTAATTTAAGCAAAAATTAAATTAAATTGCAATAAAAATAAAAATGGCTAAAGGAATAAAAATTAAGCG
This sequence comes from Gossypium arboreum, assembly GCF_025698485.1. Taxonomy (NCBI): domain Eukaryota; kingdom Viridiplantae; phylum Streptophyta; class Magnoliopsida; order Malvales; family Malvaceae; genus Gossypium; species Gossypium arboreum. The sequence goes on along the minus strand of NC_069075.1, from coordinate 114,188,507 downwards.
TTCATAATATATTAGTCCCCGGCAATGGCGCCAAAAACTTGATAATCATGAAACTAACTAAGAATCCAACTTAAGGCAAGCGCACCTATCGAAAAGTAGTATAGTTATGGTAAGACCGGAAATATCGTATCCACGAGGACTAAAAGTACTAGTAATTACTATCTATCTATTATCTAGCCTAAAAATTAAATGGTGTTTTTAAACTAAACTAATTTTTTTAACTAAGATTACGATAGAGATGAAAGTTGGAAAATACTTTAGAAAAACCAATGGAGAAGACAATTCCCAAAAAAGAATCCATCTAGACTTCACTTATTACCTTTGACTTAGACAATTTATTCACTTGACTTATTCCGTAGAAATCCCTGATTTATGTTAATATCCCTTTGGAGACTAAAAACAACTGACTCTAGGTTGATTAATTGAAATCTCTTTCTAATTAAAACCTCTATCATTGCATGAACTCGATCTATGGATTCCCTTATCAGGTTTGACTCTAATCCAATAGATTTATGTCGTCCTATCTCTAGGATTGCATGCAACTCTGCTTAATTATGAATGATCTACTCTTAAACAGGGACTTTTGGTCCACTGAATAAGCACATCAAAAGCCTGAATTAATATCCTAGAATATTAAAGCAAGAATTAATACTCACAATTAAGAATAAGAACAAGTATTTATCATATAAATCAAAGAGGTTTAATCTCCCTTAGGTATTTTAGGGAGTTTAGTTCATAATAATAATGGAAAACATCTCAAAGTATGAAAAACAACAAAACATAAAAAGAAAACCAAAAAACTTCTAGAAAATTCGATGGAAATCTTCAACCTTGATGTAGATCCTGCCTCCGAGGTGATTCCGATGGTTGTTCTCGAGTATTTTCTACTTCAAACTCCATGTGTCCCCTCTAATCCTCTTCTAGGGTGTTTATATAGGCTTTAGAATGCTTTCAAACCCCAAACCTATTTACCGATAAGATTTTCGGGGACGAAAATTTCTTAAGTGGGGGAGAGATGTGACAGCCCAAAATTGACCCTAGTCGGGAAGTGGTTTCGGGACCGCTAAACCGAGTCACCGAAATGTTTGAACGTAATATTTATTGTCTAGAATATGTAATTATGAATGTGTGAAAATTTCAAGCTTCGATTTAGTCGATTGCATGTGAATTCAGTTATTAGGACTTGTGTGACACTTTTGAAATGTGATAGGCTAATCTATAAGGACCTAATAGTGCATGTAATCAAAAGGGGGGACTTGCATGTCAAATTTCCCCCCCAATTGCTAGTGGCCGGCCATGACAAAGAGTAATGGGCAAAAACATGTCATAAAACATGTTGTGACAATGGTGTATGTAAGGAAAAATAAAAAAATAAGCATGGTAATTGAATAATGAAATGGAGGAGTGATGGAAAAAAAAATGGTCTCATCCATCCCCCCCCCCATTTTGCCGTGAGTTGAAGAAAAAGAAAAAAAAAATTTGTTCATCCTTTTTCATTTCTTTGAGCCGAAAGTTCTAAGGAAGAAGGAAGGAGTTCTTGCTTCATGCTTGGTTTGGAAGAGGATTAGGAGGAGGTTTGGCCATAATTGTATCTAGATTAAGCTCAAGAGCAAAGGGGATCTAAATCTGATAAAGGGAAGGAAAAAGTGGTCGAATAGTCATCGAAATCGTTCGACAACATCCGAGGTAAGTTCTTGAGTAATAGAGCTTAAATTATGATTTGATTAGATCATGTTTTAAGCAAATCGAAATCATGCTCTTTGTGTGTGGATATTGAGCCGAAATTGCAAGTGTGATAAGTGTCTTGTGTTTGAGTTTTGCTAATGAAAATGAAATACTGAATGTGTCATGATTTAGTGTTAAATGTGCACGGTTATTCAATGATGTCCTGCTAAGTCCCAAGGCTTTGTGCTAAGTGAGCATATCCGGACTAAGATCCAAGGCATTTGTGCGAGTTCCCAAATCCGGGTTAAGTCCCAAGGCATTTGTGCAAGCTATTATAACCGGGCTATGTCCCAAGGCTTTTGAGCGAAGTCGCTATATCCGGATAAAATCCGAAGGTACGTGATTCGGGAATGAACGATCTTGCTATAAAAATCCCAATTAATACGCTTGAAAAATTTCAGCAATGAGATTTTGGCTCGTCAGCTATCGGACTCAGGATTTTTGGAAGTCGAAGTCTCCCACACTATCAAAGCCTCCTTTTGGTACAATTTTGGTTGAGCTTTGAAATGGCATGTATAGGACTACCCTTTGTTGTTTTTCAAGTACTTTTTGTGATGTATGTGTGTACAGCCATGCGAAAATGGCTCGTAGAAGTGGAGTATGGCATTAGACCATTTGTGTTTATGTATATATATATGGTTTCATGATGTGAATATGGACTGGAATGGAAGTGTTGGGCAATGATCAATCCTTGGAACGGCTAAATATGATCATATGTGGACCTATGTATGACAAAACTCTAGTTGGTACATGGAAACCACGAAATAGGTAAAGTTTACCTTGAAAACAGATGCTAACAGCAGCAGTGGTATGGATGTGAAAAATCACTAAAAATAGCAGGAATGGAATTAAATAGTGAATAAATTATGTAAATGAACCTTGATGAATATACTTTCATATGGAAGAAACGAAACGGTCATATGAGTTGTATGTTAAGAGATATTTAGGTTTTCGTGAAACAGGGCCAGAACGGTTTCTGGATTCCCTGTTCCGACTTTGGAAATTCATTATAAATTAACCAGAGATAATTAGGAGTCATGCCATATATGTATAGATTCCTCTTTGAGTCTAGTTTCTATAGAAATAAAAGGGATCAGTATTGAAGCCCTGTACAGGGAGATATCCAAGTCGTAATGCATGAAGGTCAGTGTAGTCAAACCCTAGAATAGGGGAGACTTTAACTAATAAACTATACTAATTGGCTTGACCAAAAATTCTAGAAAAAAATCTGTAGATAGACATATGAGTCTAGTTTCAAGAAAAAATTACGAAACTGATTTTCGAGTTTTGACACTCAAGATATGATTTTTAAGGGGACAGTGATGCAGTAACCAGCTTGTCTGGAAATTTTTAAATGGACTGTGAAAATAATTAAGTCTGTGTGCACCTTGTGTTCAACTCCGGTAACGGACTCGGGTATGGGGTGTTACAATTTTATTGGTATCAGAGCTACGGTTTAGTCGATTCTAGGACTACCGTAATGCGTTTGGGTCTAGCTATACATGCCATTTTATGTGATTATTTGATAGTGTGGTGATTTCTGACAATTGAAATGTGTTTATTTATAGTAATGGATCCCGATCCCGACCGAGCGGTAGCTAATGATCTTGAGAGTGTAGCGCCTGCTCCCGCACAAGGGACAGCTCCGGCAGACTCTCAACCTAATGCTAGTAATCCGAATGATGAGGCTAGGCAAGCTTTTTATAGCGTAATGAATGATTGGTTCAACCAATACATTCGAACTAATACGGCTGTTCCACAACCTCCATTCCCGACAAATACCACCCCCGCACCTACAATACCTCCGGTAACTGACCAAATAAGGTCAAATAAGCCCCCAGTTGATAGAATCCAAAAACATGGGGCTACTGAATTTAAAGCTACGGATAGCGACGATGCCGAGCAAGCTGAATTTTGGTTGGACAACACTATCCGGGTACTCGATGAGCTATCTTGTACACCCGATGAATGCCTAAAGTGTACTATCTCCTTGCTACGCGATTACGCCTACTATTGGTGGAGTACTCGACTTGTTGTGCCCGAGAGCAAGTAACTTGGGAGTTTTTCCAAACCGTGTTTGGAAAAAGTATATCGATCGAGATTTGTTGATCAAAAGCGGAAGGAATTTCTTGAGCTTAAGCAAGGTTCTATGTCGATTCATCGATTCTGACGAAAATTTGTTAGACTTAGTAGATACGCCGGGGAATGTATTTCGTCCGAGGCTATCATGTAAACGCTCGAGGATGGGCTGAATGAAGATATAAAATGTTCGTTGGCATTCTTGAAATACGAGAGTTCGTAGTACTTGTCGAACGAGCTTGTAAAGTCAAGAGCTTAGAAAAGAAAAACAAAAGTTGATGTGGAACTGGAGAGTTTCATAAAAGATCCTCGGAAAGTCTCTTCAACAGCATCGAAGAAATTTCGTGATGATGTGGGCGGTCTAGAGGCACTTGTGCCTTTTAGACGAGATCGTGATCGACCCCACAATGGGTACACGAGGCACCGGTCTCCGGTGTTGGGAATGAGCGTCGAGATAGAGCGAAGTGTCGACATTGTGGCAAATGGCATTCGAAGTTGTAGATTCCATGACCGCTCTGTTACAAGTGCGGATCAGTTGACCACTTCATTAAAGATTGCCCGAGGTTGCTGAGCGAATGTAAATCGGGGTGGGAAACCGGCGCTACCATCGCCGAGGTAGACCATCTAGAAATACGGGCAATGCTAGTGGTGGTCGAGAGGATCTAGAGATGCTACGACCAGATCCGAGGCTCGCGCTCTGCTAGGGCTTATGCAATATCGCGCGAGGATGCTTCCTCGCCGGATGTTATTACGGTACTTTCACTCTCTTTGATACTAATGTGATTGCTTTGATTGACCCCAGTTCTACTCATTCTTATATATGCGAAACCTTAGCATCCAAAGAAGACTTTACCTATTGAGTCTCTTGAGTTCGTAATTCGGTGTCAAATCCCTTGGGTCGTTCGTGCTTGTTGACAAACCGTAAGAAATGCCCCGATAATTGAGGTTCTGTTTTCCGGCGGACTTGATGCTTTTGCCGTTCGACGAATTTGATGTTATCCTCGGTTTAGATTGGTTGACCGTGCATGATGCGGTTGTGAATTGCAAAGGCAAGACTATTGATTTGAGATGCGCAAATAACGAGATAATTCAAGTTGAGTCTACAGACTTAAAGGGGTTGTCAGCTGTAATATCAGCAATGTTGGCCCGTAAATATGTGAGAAAGGGTGCGAAGCATACCTTGCGTATGTACTTGATGACAAGGAATTGGAAAAGAAACCCGAATCTGCTTTGGTGGTTTGTGAATACCGGATGTTTTTCCGAAGAATTACCGGTCTACCACCGCTCGGAAGTAGAGTTTGGTATTGAGCTTGTACAGGACTACGCCAATTTCGATAGCTCCGTGTCGTATGGCACCAACCGAGTTAAATGTAACATCCCGAACCCGAGACCATCGCGGTGTCGGACACGAGGGTTAACGAGACAAATCCTCTTAAAGTACCGACCAATTTGGCATTTCGAGACGAAATTTGGAAAAGCTGCGTCCTTGTCGTCTTAAAAATCATATCTCGAGTTTGAAACTCGAAACTGATTTCAGAAATTTTCCTAAATTTAGACTCATATATCCATCCATGGATTTATTTCTAGAATTTTGGTCGGGCCAATTAGTACAGTTTATTAGTTAAAGTCACCCATGTTACGAGGGTCGACTACACCGACCTTCATGCGTTACAACTTGAATATCTCTCTCATGAGGGCTTTATCTGGTGCCATTTTTCAAATGAAACTAGACCAGATTTGGAATCTGCATATATAAGGCATGACTTCTAATTCTTTCGGATAATTTATAGTAAATTTTCAAATTAGCGACAGTGGACCCGAGAAAATGTCCTGCCCTGTCTCACGAGAACTTTAATATCTCTCGGTATCTGTTCATATGATCGTTTACACTTTCATATGAAAATAGACTCATCAAGGTTCGTTTACATAACTTATTCACTATTTAATACCAATCCTACAATTTTGGCGATTCTTCAAATCCGCACCATCTTCTTTGCCAACATCTATTTTCAAGGTAAACTTTACCTATCCCGTGGTTTCCATGGGCCAACTATAATTTGACATACATAGGTCCACATATGATCATATTTAGCCATTCCAATGGCTGATCATGTGACCACACTCTCATTCCAAACCACAATCACATCATGAAACCAATTATAATTACAAAGCACAAATGGTCAAATTCCATCCTCCACTTTTACGAACCATTTTCGCATGGCCGTACACATATACATCACAAAGAACTTAAAAACAATCGAGGGTAGTCCTATACATGCCATATCCAAAGTTCAACCAAAAGAGTACCAAAAAGGGGGTTTGATAGTGTGGATGACTTCACTTCAATGATCCCGAATCCGATCGCTAGCGAGCAAAATCTATAAAATAGAGAGCCAAAGCAACGGGGTAAGCATGTTTATGCTTAGTAAATCTCAAGCAATGAAATCGGCTTTAACTAAAGCATTACATTCACATAGCCAAATGAATCATTTCATTAATACACATTCACATAATCATACTTACTTCACACTTCATCAACATATACATTCACAAGATATCAACCAATTCAAGAGCTGAAAATTGTTAGTCGATTGACGAATATTATTCAAACGTATCGACTTTTCCATTGCACATGTAAACATACCTTATCCTTTGGGCTTTTCGAGCGTACTAATTAAATTTATTACAGCAACCAACGCTCACCTTCAACCCAAGCTTCTTCGGAATACAACCAGATATAACCACACGCACGAATGCCTTCGGGTCTTAGCCCGGATATAACGACTCGCACAAATGCCTTCGGGTATTAGCCCGGATATAACAACTTGCACGAATGCCTTCGGGTCTTAGCCCGGATAAAGTCACTAGCACAATTGCCTTCGGGTCTTAACCCGGATATCATTCAATTGCTCATGCACACATACATCAATAATCATTACACATTCATGTTTCATTTTCGTTACTAAGGCTCAAACACAAATATAATCACTAGCATAATTGCCTTCGGGACTTAGCCCGGGTACCAAATACTCATACACACGTATATCAGTAATCATTACACATCCATAATTTCATTTCACATAATTCAAGTAGGGTCATTACTTGAAGACTTACCTCGGATGTTGTCGAACGGCTTCAACGGCTATTCGATCACTTTTTCCTTCCCCTTATCCAATTGTGGCCCTCTAAGCTCTTGAGCTAATTCAAACAAATTTAATTTATTAAAGTCTCGGTTGCTAGCCTTGGCCGAATACACATATCATTGACTCAACATCACATATCTAAGCACTTTAGTCAATTTTCTTTAATTACGCACACATTCGACCTTAGCTCACAACAAGGTAGCCGATTACCTAAGTCAAGAATAGGCACCATTAAGCTTGCCTCTAACCGAATGCATGCACAATAATTTCCCCTCATGTGGCCGAATATACATGTCCATGTTGAGGCCAATTATACACTTAATACCACACAAAAACAGCATACATTTTACTACTAACGCATTACATATCGTAGCTCAATGCACATCTCTCATTTACTTCATAATCGAGACATCATCACAAGCAAATATACACCTTGAAATAGCATATATGTCATACCAATACATCGTGTGCAAACATATATACATATATATATATGCTAGAGCCGAATCTCAAGTTGATTGTAACTAAACATGAACAAAATTTCAATACACAAATCTTACTTTCCATGCAATGAGCATAAATCACACTTATGGATGTACCATGGCCGAATACATCACAACACCATAATTTTGGTCATGATTAAACAAAGAACTTAGTATCTCATTCAAAAATGCTAAAAGAAAATCTAAGAGTCCTCAATCCCCCATCACATGTATCATTATCAAGCTTGATATTTAGCATGCAATGGCATTAGCACCACATTTTCTTTGGCCGAATTTCATTCCCATGACATAGCAAAGATTTGAACCATGGGCTACCAAGAACGTCAAGCTAGCAACTAAAAACGTGCATGAATCTCATGGCACAACCTCAAACATACCTTAATCTTGATGCAAGTATAGCCAACCTCTTCCTAATCCTCTTCCAAAATAAACATGAAGCAAAATTCCTTCCTTCCTCTAGTATTTTCGGTCAAGAGAGAATGAAAAGATGGATGAACAATTTTTTTCTTTTCCTTCCACAATGCACGGCAATGGGGGGTTTCACCACACACACACATTTTTTTTTCTTTCTTTATTACCCATACTTATTTGTTTATTGTTTCTCCCTAATGCACCAACAAAACATGTTTCATGACATGTTTAGCCCATGATTCCTTGTCATGGCCGGCCACTACAACTTGGGGGAATTTGACATGCAAGTCCTCCCTTTGACTACATGCACTATTAGGTCCTTATAGATTAGCCTTTCACTTTTCAAAAGTGTCACACAAGTCCTACTAACTGAATTCACATGTAATCTGCTAAATCGGAACTTGAAATTTTCACACATTCATAATTACATATTCTAGACAATAAATATTACATTCAAACGTTTCGGTGACTCAGTTTAGCGGTCCCAAAACCACTTCCCGACTAGGGTCAATTTTGGGCTGTCACATTAAAAGAGTTGAAAGCTCAGTTGCAAGAACTGACGGATAGAGGTTTCGCTCGACCAAGTTTCTCACCTTGGGGTGCACTAGTATTGTTTGTGAAAAAGAAGGACGGAACCATGAGGTTGTGCATTGACTATCGTCAGCTGAATAAAGTGACGATAAAGAATAAATATCCGTTACAGCGTATTGATGATTTGTTTGATCAACTAAAGGGAGCCTCGGTGTTTTCAAAGATAGATTTGAGATCGGGTTATTATCGATTCTTGGATTCGAGATTCGATGTACCCAAAACTACTTTCGAATAAGGTACGGTCACTACGAGTTCTTAGTGATGCCGTTCGGGCTCACTAATGCCCTGCGGTATTTATGGATTTGATGAATCGGATCTTGAGCGATATTTGGACGGTTCGTAGTTGTGTTCATTGATGACATCTTGGTCTATTCAAGAGATGAGACCGAACATCTTGAACACACGAGATTAGTGTTGCAAATTTTACGGGATAAGCGGTTATATGCTAAGTTCACAAGTGTGAGTTACGGTTAAGAGAGGTTAGCTTCTTGGGTCATATGGTATCTGCATCGGGTATTCGAGTCGACCGAGCAATATTTCACCATACTTAACTGGAAGCCTCAGAAATATTACGAGGTTCGAGCTTTTTGGGACTTGCTTTACTACCGATGGTTTGTAAAGGTTTCGATGATAGCCACACCCATAACGGCTACTTCAAAAGATGTTAAGTTCGAATGGACGGAAAATGTCGAAAAGTTTTGATCAATTGAAAACTTATTTGTGAAGCTCTAATTTTAGTGCGGCCGAATCGGGCAAAGAGTTTGTCATCTATAGTGACGCCTCCCTACTTGGGTTAGGTTGCGTATTGATGCAAGAAGGTCGAGTTGTGGCCTATGCATCGAAACAATTAAAGCCACATGAGAAAAATTATCCGACTCATGATCTCGAATTAGCTGCCATCGTATTTGCTTTGAAAATATGGCGACATTATTTATTTGGCGAGAAGTGCCATGTGTATTCGGATCACAAAAGTCTCAAATATTTGATGACTCAAAGAGACTTAAATCTGCGACAAAGACGTTGGCTCGAGCTGTTAAAGGATTATGAGCTTGTCATTGACTATCACCCGGGAAAGGCTAATGTGGTTGCAGATGCCTTAAGTCGTAAATCACTGTTTGCTTTACGAGCGATGAATGTACACTTGTCTGTTCTACCCGACAATGTGTTAGTAGCTGAATTAAAAGCCAAACCATTATTGATTCATCAAATTCGTGAGGCTCAGAAAGTCGATGATGAATTGGTTGCAAAACGGGCTGAATGTGTTCCGAATGTGGAATCGGAGTTTCAAATTGATGATGACGATTGTTTAAGGTACAGAAATCGGTTGTGTGTTCCAAGAAATTCAGAACTCATTTCGATGATTCTGAACGAAGCTCATTGTAGCCGAATGTCAATTCACCCGAGGAGTACGAAAATGTACAACGATCTGAGACGTCAGTTTTGGTGGCATGGTATGAAACGAGACATTTCCGATTTTGTTTCGAAGTGTTTAATATGTCAGCAAGTAAAGGCGGAACATCAAGTGCCTACGGGTTTACTTCAGCCGATCATGATACCTGAATGGAAATGGGAACGAGTCACGATGGACTTTGTATCTGGGTTGCCGTGTCGGCAAGTAAGAAAGATGCGATTTGGGTCGTTGTTGATAGGTGACTAAGTCGGCTCACTTTATCCCGTCGTCGCACGGATTTTCATTGGATAAACTTGCTGAATTGTATGTTTCTCGATTGTGAGATTACACGGGTACCTATTTCTATTGTATCGATAGAGATCCGAGATTCACCTCGCGATTTTGGAAGAAATTGCAAGAAGCCTTGGGCACCAAGTTGCATTTAGCACCGCTTTTCATCCCCAAACCGATGGTCAATCCGAGCGGATAATTCGGATACTTGAGGATATGTTGAGATGTTGCATCCTCGAGTTCGATGGTTCATGGAACGGTATTTACCTTTGATTGAATTCGCCACAATAATAGTTTTCAATCAAGTATTAAGATGGCACCTTACGAGGCCTTGTGCGGGCGTAAATGTCGTACACCATTGTTTTGGACCGAGCTCGGTGAAAGTAAAATTTTCGGAGTTGATTTGATTAAAGATGCTGAGCGAAGGTAAAAGTAATCCGTGAAAGTCGAAGGCGACCACAGATCGCCGAAGTCGTGACGCGGATCTGAAACGAAAAGACATTGAGTATCGGTGGGAGACAAAGTGTTTCTTAAAGTTTCACCTTGGAAAAAGATACTCGATTTGGGCGTAAGGGCAAATTGAGTCCGAGGTTCATCGGGCCATATGAAATATCCGAACGAGTCGGTCGATTCGTGTCGATTGATTTTGCCCCGAACTTGAAAAGATTCACGACGTCTTTCATGTTTCGATGCTTGACGCTATAGATCGATCCATCGCACATAATTAGTCCATCGAGGTCGAAATTCAAGCCGATATGAGTTATGAAGAAGAACCGATTCATATCCTAGCACGTGAAGTGAAAGAGTTGCAAAACAAAAGGGTTCCACTAGTGAAAGTGTTATGGCTCAAACACGGGATAGAAGAAGCTACTTGGGAACCCGAGAACTCTATGAAAGAGCGATACCTAAACCTATTTACGGTAAGATTTTCGGGGCGAAAATTTCTTAAGTGGGGAGAGTTGTGACACCAAAATTGACCCTAGTCGGAAGTGGTTTGGGACCGCTAAACCGAGTCACCGAAATGTTTGAGCGTAATATTTATTGTCTAGAATATGTAATTATGAATGTGTGAAAATTTCAAGCTTGATTTAGTCGATTGCATGTGAATTCAGTTATTAGGACTTGTGTGACACTTTTGAAATGTGATAGGCTAATCTATAAGGACCTAATAGTGCATGTAATCAAAGGGGACTTGCATGTCAAATTTCCCCCTAATTGCTAGTGGCCGCCATGACAAAGAGTGATGGGCAAAAACATGTCATAAAACATGTTGTGACAATGGTGTATGTAAGGAAAAATAAAAAATAAGCATGGTAATTGAATAATGAAATGGAGGAGTGATGGAAAAAAATGGTCTCATCCATCCCCCCATTTTGCCGTGAGTTGAAGAAAAAAAAAAAAAATTTGTTCATCCTTTTTCATTTCTTTGAGCCGAAAATTCTAAGGAAGAAGGAAGGAGTTCTTGCTTCATGCTTGGTTTAGAAGAGGATTAGGAGGAGGTTTGGCCATAATTGTATCTAGATTAAGCTCAAGAGCAAAGGGGATCTAAATCCGATAAAGGGAAGGAAAAAGTGGTCGAATAGCCATCGAAATCGTTCGACAACATCCGAGGTAAGTTCTTGAGTAATAGAGCTTAAATTATGATTTGATTAGATCATGTTTTAAGCAAATAGAAATCATGCTCTTTGTGTGTGGATATTGAGCCGAAATTGCAAGTGTGATAAGTGTCTTGTGTTTGAGTTTTGCTAATGAAAATGAAATACTGAATGTGTCATGATTTAGTGTTAAATGTGCATGGTTATTGAATGATGTCCGGCTAAGTCCCAAGGCTTTGTGCTAAGTGAGCATATCCGGACTAAGATCCGAAGGCATTTGTGCGAGTTCCCAAATCCGGGTTAAGTCCGAAGGCATTTGTGCGAGCTATTATAACCGGCTATGTCCCAAGGCTTTTGAGCGAAGTCGCTATATCCGGATAAAATCCAAGGTACGTGATTCGTGAATGAACGATCTTCTGTAAAAATCCCGATTAATACGCTTGAAAAATTTCAGCAATGAGATTTTGGCTCGTCAGCTATCGGACTCGGGATTTTTGGAAGTCGAAGTCTCCCACACTATCAAAGCCTCCTTTTGGTACAATTTTGGTTGAGCTTTGAAATGGCATGTATAGGACTACCCTTTGTTGTTTTTCAAGTACTTTTTGTGATGTATGTGTACACTGACCATGCGAAAATGGCTCGTAGAAGTGGAGTATGGCATTAGACCATTTGTGTTTATGTATATATATATGGTTTCATGATGTGACTATGGACTGGAATAGAAGTGTTGGGCAATTATCAGCCCTTGGAACGGCTAAATATGATCATATGTGGGCCTATGTATGACAAAACTCTAGTTGGTACATGGAAACCACGAAATAGGTAAAGTTTACCTTGAAAACAGATGCTGACAGCAGCAGTGGTGTGGATGTGAAAAATCACTAAAAATAGCAGGAATGGAATTAAGTAGTGAATAAATTATGTAAATTAACCTTGATGAATCTACTTTCATATGGAAGAAACAAAACGGTCATATGAGTTGTATGTTAAGAGATATTTAGGTTTTCGTGAAACAGGGCCAGAACGGTTTCTGGATTCCCTGTTCCGACTTTGGAAATTCATTATAAATTAACCAGAGATAATTAGGAGTCATGCCATATATGTATAGATTCCTATTTGAGTCTATTTTCTATAGAAACAAAAGGGATCAGTATTTAAGCTCTGTACATTGAGATATCCAAGTCGAAATGCATGAAGGTCAGTGTAGTCAAACCCTGGAATAGGGGAGACTTTAACTAATAAACTGTACTAATTGGCTTGACCAAAAATACTAGAAAAAAATCTGTAGATGGACATATGAGTCTAGTTTCAAGGAAAAATTACGAAACTGATTTTCGAGTTTTGAAACTCAAGATATGATTTTTAAGGCGACAGTGATGCAGTAACCAGCTTGTCTGGAAATTTTTAAATGGACTGTGAAAATAATTAAGTTAAGTCTGTGTGCACCTTGTGTTCAACTCCGGTAACGGACTCGGGTACGGGGTGTTACAATAGATATCGATGCTGTCCCCAAAACAAGGTCTATAGAGAATTTCACTTCTCAAACTGGTGGTCAACCAAGTAATTCTTCCAGAAATACATCAGGAAATTCACAAAAAACTGGCACTGACTGAATCTTCAACTCAGATACTTTAGTATCAACACATATGCAAAATAAGCATCATATCCCTTTCTGATATATTTCAGTGCCGATATAGTTGAAATCACATTAGATAACCCATCCAGTTTATCAGATTCAATGGGAGTAACTCGTCATTCTGGCATTTCAATTTACCACTGCATCATGCTAAGTTAACCAATCCATTCCCAAAACCACATCCAATTCATCAAAAGGCAGCAACATTATATCAGCCGAAAAACAATAACCCTTTACCATTAACAGGCAATTTTTACAAAGTTTATCAACCATAACATATTGGCCCAAGGGGTTTGAAACTTTAACCACAAATTCAGTGAATTCAACAAGTAAATTTTTAACAGACACTAAATTTGTGCATATGTATGAATGTGTGAAACTAAGATCAATCAAAACAGTAATATCGGTATTAAAAAGAGAAAATGTACCAGTAATAACATCAGGTTCAGAAGCATCCTCTCTTGCACGTATAGCATATGTTCTTACCGATGCTCTGGCTTTAGATTTTTCTGTTGAATCTTTAGTCACACCTTGGCTACCACTAACATTGTCGGGGTGTCGAGGTGGTCTACCTCTCAAAACAGGATTGCTTGGTCTAGAGGTCTAAATAGTATATTTTACAGGCTTTTATGGGCAGTCTCTAATATAGTGGTCAAAAGACCCACATCTAAAACAAGCTCTACTTCTTATACAGCATTCCCCGAAATGCAATTTATTGCAATATTTGCATCTTGGTTTAAGACTTCCAACAGTCTTTACACTGGAAACAGATAGAGACAGAGATCTTAGATTAGAGCATTGAGAGCTTCGTTTTTTTCCAGAATACTCCACAGATGTAGTAAAACGATCATGGTACTTCTTTGATTTCTTTGAAGTAGATGATTGTGATTTGCCTATAAATCTCTTACCATAAATCTAAGTTTCTTTCTCTGCTTGCTTCTTTTCCTTACTTAATTTCTCGGCTTTGTGTTTTCGATCAACCAATATAAAAAATTCGTTTAATTTTAGAATTCCAATCAATAGCTTGATATCTTCATTTAAGCTCTATTCAAAATGTTTACACATATCAGCCTCAGTCGGAACCCATTCTCTGCCATATTTGCTCAATCTAACGAATTCCCGTTTATATTCAGATATAGTCATGTTTCCCTATTTGAGCTCTAAAAATTCATTCTTTATCTAATCCAGGAATCTCTGACTAATGTACTTCTTTCTGAATTTAGTTTGGAAAAATTCCCATGTAACATTTTCTCTTAGAACAACAAAAGTTATGGTATTCCACCAATGGTACGCTATGTCTTTTAGTAAAGATACTGCACATTTCAAACATTTAGTCGGTGTACATGATAATTCATCTAGAACTATGAAGGTATTTTCCAACCAAAACTCAGCTCTTTCTAGATCATCATCAGCAATAGCCCTAAATTCTTCTGCCCCCATATTTACAGATTTTATCTACCGAAGGTTTACCAGTGCTAACAGGTTCAACATTTTGTGGCATCTCAGGAACTGGTTGAAGAGCAGGTGGAGGAGGTTGTTGTACAACAAGATTTGTTCTTATGAATTTTGTAAACCATTTATTCATCATTTAGAAGAAGACTTCTTTTGCCTCCTCACCTCGGCCCTTAGATTCGAGCCTTCTACTACTAGATACAGCTCTTTGAACTAAAGTTAGAGCATTACTCTCAGCTTCCTCAGAATCAACTCTAACTTGGTTGGATGACATTACAATATGAAAAACACATTTAAAAAAATGGTCAGGAGATATCACACTATCAAAAATTATATAATGGCATGTATAGTTAAACTCATACTTGCTACGTTAGTCCAAGAATCGACTAAACCGTAACTCTGATACCAATACATGTAGCACCCTTAACTGGTATCCATCATTAGAATAAGGTTACAAAACATTACCTGGCTTTACAGAACAATTACAGATAATTCATGTTATTTACTATTCATATCTAAAACTATTCATATCGTCCCTTGATTGGAACCTCGAGGCCTAATTTAATCATTAGAATCAAGTCGGGACTAAATCGGGATCTCAGAGAATTTTTCGTAAAATTTAAAAATTTTTCTTTAACACAGGGGTCACACGCCCGTATGAGTAGACCGTGTGGCCCATATGGCCAAGTGACATGCCAATGTCTCAAGCCGCGTGGGCATTCGATTTGAGGCACACGGCCGTGTCCTAACCCGTGTCCTTACCTGTGTAACTCCCTGACTTATGCTATAACACCCCACACCCGTGCCCCATGCCAGGTCGGAATATGAGGCATTACCTAACTTAAAACTTATGCATATAGACATTTTCATAACACCAAAACATGGTCAAATTAAAACGTTTTCAATTTTATTTATAAACTCCTTAATAAGAGCCTACTAAGCCCAAAACATCCATTGGAACCTATTCCGAAACAATTCGAGTCCTTTAAAGAACTCTAAAAATAACTCTTAACACAGGGGCACATGCCCGTGTGGGAGAGGCAACACGCCCGTGTGACAATTCAACATGGTCGAGCTATTACCCCGTGTGGCTCACATGGCTTAAGCAATATAGGGACATGCTCGTGTCCTATACCCGTGTGGAATTAATTCTAAATGCACACCTACAAGGGTTTTCACACGGCCTGAAACACGCACGTGTCTCTGGCTCGTGTCCTTCACACGGCCATGACACGCCCATGTCCTAGCCCATGTGCAAAAAACTTGGGCGTTTCTAACGTCAGCAATCCTTAAGGGCCACACGGCCAAGGCACACGCCCATCTGCTAGGCCATACCCTTCACACGGCTAAGACACACGGCCATGTCTCTGCCCACGTGTTTACTACCATGCATATTGACTTACAATTCTTATGTACAGGGGACATACGGCTATATCATACGCCCATGTGTTAAACCGTGTATCACACACGGCCTAGACACACGCCCGTGTGCCTACTCGTGTGGACAAAATAAGGCTATTTACCAAGCCTTTTTGTCAACCTTACTTATGTAACCTGCACAAAAACCACTCTATACTAATATAACGACACATCACATAGCCAAAAGAACCACAATGGACAACATTTCATTTATGCTATTTACTCATCTATGAAAATATCATCTTCTATTTATAGATCAAAATGAGTATTAACCGTCATCTATGGCCTTATATGTAACGCCCCAAAAACCCTGAAATCCCGAACTATCTTTTTTTTTTATTTTGATAAAAATTGTGCTTAACATTCCTAGTCAAGTGTAAATTATATGATAATAGGTCTTGGCTAAGGTTTGAGTTTGAATTTATGGGTGAAGGAAATTATGGTTTAATTGTTAAAAGAACCTTGTTGGCAAGTAGGTTGGCTTTTAAATAAATTAAGGAAGAATTGGACACAAGAAAGCCTTATGGTGGAGTGGCAAGTGGCGTCACATACAAGGCAAGGAGGTAAGGGGTTCGAATCCCTCCTTGCTCAAAGGAAGGATTTATTTTTGCTTAAGGGATGGACAGTGGTGGCGTTGAATGTGAACTCTGTAAGGAGTGATAATAGGAGAAATTTAAGGAGGGGATTAAGGGGTTATCAGGGAGAAAAATTAGGAGATGATGAGTGTAAAAAGGTGGAGCTGAATTGGGGATTAAGGGATATGAAATTCGACTAGAGGCTATATATAGATGCCAAATGTGAGGTTGACAGGCTAATGCTGAATTCTTCCTCACCTTGTTGCCAGAAAACACCTTTTTCTCCAAAGATCTAAAAGTCAAAAATCCCTTGTTCTTCCTTTTTTTCTTTGTGCCGATTTTCCAATCTTCCTTACTCAAGTTCTCTTTTTGATTCACCTCTGGTTTTAAATGATTTCTACTCAAGAGTCGAGTATTCTCTATCCCGCCACTACTCTTTCTACTTCGACCGATTCTAGTGTAAGAGTTTTGCTCTCTCAATTGGTTTTGTTAGTATAGATCACTCTGTCCCTTACTTCTTCTAATCGATTTTGGTAGGATTAGTATCGAATCCCAGTCTTTTTAATCCTTGCCGATTTGCTCTTTAGGTGTGAGATATTGGTAAGTGTTCTTTACTTCGATAAGGTTGGCCGAATAGGCTTTAGTAGAAAAGGGTGACATATGTTGGATACAAGTCACCCAATATGTTTTTTTAACAATAAAGGTTAATGCAGATCTAGGAAGTACGTGTGATTAGTGATCAAGGAAAAGCTATTAAGACTTAGCGTTTCAGGTAAGGTTAAGGTGAGACTTCAGCTTTTGGTAAAAGTATTCGAAAAGTATGTGAGATTAATCCTTGAGTGATATTGATTGTAGGTTTGTGGCTAAGGGGATCGCAGCACGCATTATTACCAGGTGTGTACATATACTGCACACACACAGTAGATCAACAAAAGCCGAAATGCTGAAAAGATGAAAGTTTGGCTACGATAGTCTTACGAGTGCGAGAACACTCGTAAGGGGGAAACCTATAGGTTATTTAAGGCTCCATGGGCGATTCCATGGACTTGGGTCATGTTTTGGCCAACCGAGCCAGAATGGGCTAAGTGGGCCCGATGGGCTGTTGCGCCCATAATAGGCAAAATTGGCAACTTGATGTTAAATGATGGAAATTATATGAAAGCATGTATATGAATGTGATTTGGGCCTAATGGACCATATGAATGAGATTGGTCCTAGTGGGCCATATGCATGTATGTAGACTTGTTTGGGCCCTGTAATGGGTTTTGGCCTAGTATCTGATAATTGTTTAATTGACATAAAACTTAATTAATTAATTGCGACCGTGGACGAGTCATAAGGTTAAGGTGTGGTAATGGGTATATGCATGTCTAGGATTGGATCTAGGAAGAGCTTGGTACTTAAGCGGTCTTAATGACTCACCTCCTCTTCTCTGGAATCCTACCTAGTGCATAGTATCTGTTCACTTTAGCCAACGAGGACTTGTTAACGGGCCAAGGTAAGTAATAAACCTAATAAAGAGAAATTACCAAAATGCCCCTAAGGGCGAAAATGACCAAAATACCCTTATGTGTTGAATGTAAGATTTATGGATGTTACATGTATATCTGTTGCATACATACGATATCATGTTTAGGTTGCTTATGGATTGGGAATTATGGAATGGAAGAAGTATATGAGGATCGCATGGTTGCTTGACAACTATGGATCCACCGACGGCTATTAAGCTCAATATGTGATTGGTAGCTTGCTGCAATGAAGGTAGTACCACAACCGGACTACCATTGATGTGTATCGTATGGGTGGTTCGATATTTATATCCCCACATGATGTGTACCGGGAGACGGAGTTAGTGTGTAGCGGTTGGATTATTGGGGTGGGTTACACTGCATTGCATTGCATGTATGATTTTATGGATTGATGAGTGCTTATTACTCGTCGAGAGTTTTACACACTGAGTTTTCGAAAACTCACCCCCTCTTTTATTTTTCTCAGGTGATGCTCAGTAGAAGGTTCGATGTTTGGAGGGACTCGGAGGTGGCCAGCTAGCAAGACGACTTGGACTTGTTTTTTTAAAAAAGAGCATATAGTTTCTAGTTTATTAAGTAATTTCAGACTGGAATGTAATAAGGCCTTCCCTTTTAATATTATTTGGATTGTTATTTTATGCGTTGCAATTATGAGAAGTTGAACATGGGTTTCCTGAACCATAGTTTGTTTTTCTACGTTTCCGCAACTTAATTTTAAAATGACAGGTTTTCATAAATCATATGTTTTAAACAAGCTTTCGCGATTGAAAGAGAGTTTTTATAAGTTAATTAAGGTTCTCATTTTAAGGAAGGGTTTTCAATGAAAACAAGGTTTTCGATAAAATACTTCAATGTGACACCCTGGATCTGGCCATAATGTCCGGGTCGGGTTTGGGGTGTTACATTGTACAAAATGAGTATCATATTCATCATATGAGCCAACACATTATGGCTAACTAACAAAACACTAAACAAAGACTCGAGTCCCTATACATGCCAGAAAACATAACAATGAAACTAGTTATACCAAGGTCTTGAGTGATAGTGTGATCGAAACTTTTCATGTCGCTGGATCCCCGATGCTAGCTTGGTGGCACTATCAGGAAAGAAAAGAAAGGAGGGTAAGCGTAGGATCTTAGTAAGTACATATATGCAAATAAAGTGTAATTATAAAAAAAATCCTATTCATCCAACGGTAGCTTGTCATGCTTAAACGATATAAATCACTTAACGCCTCTATCTGACTCTTCTTTTCATTCATGTATACTTAATACACCTAGGTCTTTACTCAGGTCCTAACCATGAGTTCGGTATACATACCTCATCAAAGTATTCACCAACTAAATCTTGGGGTTACCCGTTAAACTCTCGACATACATATGGATACGCGAGGAATTTGTGTCTAAATGCCATATAAGAAATCAGGGCTACCTCGTGCTATGAAACACTCATATTTGAGCTACTCACAGGTCTTTTTATCAAGTCAGGACTCTGACCCCATAGCTATCATGTAACGTATGCTCATTGAGCCACTCACGAGTCTGTACACAAAGTCAGTACCTGGACCCACGTTACCTATAGCATTTATCTCATGGACTCAGACTCAACTCATGAGTTCAAACCATATAATTTTCATAACATGCCCCTTTGTATCCTATGCTGTGCCTAAGGTTCAACAGGACTTCATATCTAATCGAATAGCATCATATTTGCTCACATTGTAATTTACTCGCATAACATGTCATTTAAACACTCATGGCAACAATTAGAATTTAGATACATAACAAAAATAAGCTAATTACACATGTATATTATTAAAATATACCAAAGTAAGCTTCAATAAAACATTATTTACATATGTACTTACCTCGATACAAAATGATGAAGACGAGCTTAATCCTCGTAAACTTTGTTCTTACCCCAATCAAGACCCGAATCACGTTTCTCTTGATCCAAATTAATAAAATTCATTTATTTCATCAGTATATCAATTTAGATGCCTGAAAGTTCATAATTGGGAAAAATGACTATTTTTTCTCTAGACTTTCACAAAATGACCATTTTACCCCTAAGCTCGAAAATCAATTTTTATCGAATTTCTTCACATTATAAGCCTAGCTGATTAATTTTTATACTAGAAGAAATCCAAAATTTCCATTATTTCTCACATTTATCAACAAATTTCCAACTTATGCAAAAAGTCTCTATTAGGGTTTTCATGAAAAACCCCTTCATAAAAGTTGTTTATTACACATCTAATACTCATATTCTTCCATAAAACTTCAAAAAACTACACATATGCTTTCATGGAAAAACCCTAATCTCTCAACCATTTTGTAAAATAATCCCCTTCATAGAAAGCTTATGTTACAAGGAGTCCAAAAATACAAAAATCATCAAGAATAACCTTATAAATGACTTACTTGTAAGAGATGTTAATGGCTGATATTTTAAGCTCTCAAAATCCCCTCTCAAAACACCACCTAATTTTGACTTTCCCATCAATTTGTCCCCCTATGGCCGGCCACCCTATTCTCTAAGGGTCTAATTACTCTTTAAGGCCCCCAATTTAGGTTCTTTAGCTAATTGACACTCTTATCAAACAAAATAGGACTTTTTCACTTTATGTGATTTAGTCATTTTTCACAATTAGGCAAGCAATTGCTAAAATTAATTCACCAAAATTTTCATGTACTTATCTAATCATGCTAAAATACATAAAATGATATTTAAAATAATTTCCTCGACCTCAGTTTAGTGGTTCTAAAATCACTATTCTGACTAACCCCAAAATCGGAGCCTGAGTGCTAGGCCGTGTGGTCAATTTAATTTTCACAAATTAGGTGCAGGTTTCACAAGGCCAAGATACACACCCGTGTTCTGGCTGTGTAGTACACACGGCTGAAACACACGTTCATGTCTCTGCTCGTGTGCCCGATTCTGAACATTCTGTTTCTCAATTTTAAGATGCAGGGAACACACGGCCAATCCACATGCCCATGTGCCAGGCTGTGTGTCACACACGGTCAAGACACACGCCCGTGTGTCTACCCCTATGGACAAAATAAGGTCATTTCCTAGTCTTATTTCTCACCCAAATTTAACCTTCAACCTACAACAACATTTGCATATACTTTTCCAACCAATTCAAATCATATAAATCAAGCAAACATCATTAGTATATCTGAAATAGTATTACATATTCATATGATCAAACTTACCTTCTTGTGATGATTTATATTTTACTCTAATTTAATCTAACCAACCACATACATATATGTTAAACATGACATATATAACCTTATAATATCATATCAAAACAATCCATTTTAGCCATTCCAATGGCTAAGTTACAAACTACTATTTATATACCAACATAGGCCAAGTTAACCTATACATGCCATTATATCAAAATAAGATTAATTTTTATACCAAAACAAGCTGGAGGATAGTGTGATGATACTTTGACCGATCTCTAACCTTTACGATCTTCTGAGCACTATAAAATAGAGAAAAGAAAATCTAGTAAGCATTTAATCCTTAGTAAGTTCGTATAACAAGAACTTAACTTACCATATATTTATATTTAAGATAAACATACAATAATACATCCAAGCAATTTGGCTTATAGCCTAAAACACAACTTTACAAATCATGTTAGTCAAGTAACTCATATAATACCAAGAATATGGATGAGCTCATCATTTAACGTCTTTCATATACATATGTTTTCCATAACATTATTCCATATTACATAAACATTTTAATGAAAAATTATTTCAAGTTCATTTTTCCATGTCAGAACTTTACCCGTTGAATTTATTTGAAATATCGATGGATACGCTCATATAGTACACTTTAGTGTACACTACTATAATTCATCAATTCATTTCCAGGGGTACCCAATTAGGGCACATAATCGTGAAGCACACTCTCGAGCCTTGTAACGAGAAGCTCACACAGAGCCATTTCGGGAAGCTCATAAAGAGCCTATCGGGAAGATTATTCAGGCTATATAACGGGAAGCTCATAACAGCTATAATCGGGAAGTTCACAAAGAACCATATCGAGAAGCTCCAGATAGCCAATATCGGGAAGTTCAAGCGGGCACTATCAGGAAGCTCACAAAGAGCCAATTAACTGGAAGTTCACAAAGAACCTTTAATCGGGATACGCATAAGAGCTGAGGTGTGTCCACAACAAATGTAGGATCACAACCTATCGGGACACCCCGAAGAGCTATAATGAGAAACTCGCTGAACAATATAAAACAGGACACTCATAAGAGCTACGTTGTGTCCGCAACATATGTTGAACCACAGCCAGTACGGAAAATGTTGTACCCACTGACTTTCATTTATTCAAAAGGGATTTGACATTTATCGAGCATTATCGGATATTCAATCAATTTCAAATACATGAAAATTATACAATTCACATATATAACATTTAATTCAAATATATAAATGTACACAATTTAGTTACACAAACTTACCTCTATACTTGTTCGTACACAAAATCTATAAATCCGAAACTTTTTGTTTTCCTCAATCCAACTCAGTATTAGGTCTTTCAGGATCTATATAAATAAATTTAACATCATTTTAATCTATTACATACTCAATTTAATTCAATTCACAGCCTAGGCAAAATTACTATTTTGCGCCTATACTTTTCACAAATGACGATTTCATCCCTAGGCTCAGAAATTGAAATTCCTGCAATTTAATCCTTATTCTGAGCCTCATATAACTTTTGCAGCACATGTGTTCCACAAAATTCATAATTTTTCCATAACTATTACATCTTTACAATTTAATCCCTAAATCATATTTTCATCAAAATTCACTTTATAAAAGTTTTTTATCTATCAACAACCTTTCATTTTCTACCATAAATTTAAAAATTTCAGCATATTCATCAATGGAAAAACTTTGGTAATTTGATATCTTTTCTAATTAATCCCCAAAATGGATAGATTAAGCTATCCCAATCTCAAAAATATAAAAATTACTAATTAAGCTTGATTAGTTTTATTTCTCTCTCCTAGGGTTTCTATAGAATTTTTGGGGATGAAAAAGATATAAAATGATATTATTTCTATTTAATTATTTATCATCCATTAATTTTTCCACATTCCAATTAGTCATTGCCTTTTTCTAACTTTCCATGGATGATTCATCAAAAATATCTACTAACTTTTCTTTATGGTCTAATTACCATATAAGAACCTAAAATTTTGAATTCCTTAGCTATTTGATAGTTATAGCTACTAGAATTCAACTTTTTCATTTTATGCAATTTGGTCCTTTTCCTAATTAAACACATAATCAGTATAATTTTCTTATCAGAATTTTCATATGACATTCCTATCATAATGCAGATCATGCAATAATATCAAAATAAATTTTCTTTCCAGCTCAGATTTGTAGTCCCGAAACTATTGTTCCAATTTCACTGAAAATGAGTTGTTACAACTCTACCGAAAAAAAAGGGAGAATTTATTCCCACATATTAAATATATTTTTCCAAAATAATAATTCTACTGGTTTCTATTAAAGAAGAGAGAGTTTTTGTTTTCACCCTAAATAAAAGAGAGAAAACTTTTTCAAGTTCTATGTTTCAATTCAATTGGTTCGACCCCACATTCAAATAGTTCGTGGTTTAAGAATAGCGAAGAAGATCGTTTGGTTGAAAAGCAGGAACAATGAACATCCGCTAAGCCAAAAACACAAGTATGCATTTGGTTAAGGTTTATTGCTATAAATATCACAAACCGAGTCGATTTTCAAAATTTTAATATTTCGCTGTGCAAGAAAATCATTTTCAAACTCGATTTTTTCCAACAACATCTATGTCTCTATTTTCTAGGAGTCATTCATTTCAATGTGCAAGATAAGGCATCTCCCCAATTGGACTTGATAGATGACATATTAGTATTTCAATCAATTTACTCATTTTCGATTAGGCTAAAGACATGTTTAGGTTCATATATTAATATAGGTTGTCTTTCCATTTTACGATCCAACCACGTAATACCGCTTAGTATTATTTAAATATTAGACAACCAATGAGTTAATATTTGCTTTTATTTTGCTTTGCATGAAAAAAAACACATGAGGACAATATACAAAAGGTATTAATGTGATTAATGAATAATTTTATTAACCAATTTGTTTCAAAAATTACAAGCCTATATAGATGAAAATACTACACTACCAAATCCAGCACTTACTTCTGTCAGATATATTGATTCTAACTTCCAAATGTGTCGAGATTTAAGAAAATTGACATCGGGTTGTGTTTTTATCCTAGGCGGCGGGTCCATTGTGTGGAGAAGTGATGAGTAGGGTTGTACTACTGACTCCACTATGGAGGTTGAATATGTGGCTGCTTTTGAGGCTACAAAAGAAGCAATATGGCTTCAAAAGTTCCTTATGAATTTTGAAGTCATTCCTAGTATGAAAAAAAGCTATCACATTGTATTATGACAACAGTCCGATAATAGCTAATATCAAGGAAACCAGAAACCACAAGAAGACAAACCATATTAATAAAAGTATCATATCATAAATGAAGTAATTGCAGACAAAATCATGGATGTAGTCAAAGTCACATCCGTGGACAACCTTGCGGAGTCTTTTAGCAAGACTCTACTATCTAGGAGTTTTGAGAATCATGTAGAGAGCATGGGAATTCAGAATATGAATCTTCTACTTCACTAGGGCAAGTGGGATACTGTTGGATCAGATGCCCTAAGTGTAGTATATTGGTTTTAAACTTGAAATTTTTTCCAACAAATTAGTTAATAAAATAATTCATGGAATGCATTACTATGCCATCTATCAAGTCCAATTGAGAATCATGTGGTTTTCGCATTCAAAGCAAAATAGAAGCAAATATTGGCTCACTAATTTTCTAATATTTAAACTAAAATTAAGTAGTATTATGTGGTCAGATTGTAATATGAAAAGATAACTTATATTAGTAGACGAAACTAAACATGTCCTTAGTATAAATGAAAATGAACAAACTGATTGAAAGACTAATATGCCATCTATCAAGTCCAATTGAGGAGATGGTGTAACACCCCTCATCTGTATTCAACGCCGAAATAGGGTTACGGAGCAGTATCGGACATAGTATACAATTAAACATACATTCACATACATTTTCAAATTTCATGTACTCATCATTGAACATCATTGACATTGTCCCTAATACGAGCCTACAAGGCCCTAAACATGTATTCGGGGAGGTTCGGGACTAAACTGATAACTCAGGAAATTTTTGGAACACTTAAAATATTTTACAAAATACAGGGGACACACGCCCATGTCACAAGCCGTGTGGACATTCCAAATGGGATCACATGGCCATGTCTCAGCCCATGTCCAACCCCGTGTAACTCTTTGACTTGGGTCCATGCGCCCTTCAAAATGGCCTCACACGTCCATGTGTCAGGCCATGTGCTAGGCCATGCCAAACCTGTAAGGTATACTGACTTATTCCACATGGCCAAGTCACACACCCGAGTGTTGGACCATGTAGAGCATACTGACTTGATTTCTATTTACACACCAATGGACACACGGCAGTGTCACTCGACCGTGTGTCACACACGGCTGAGACATACACCCGTGTCTCTACCTGTGTGGACAAAAATAGGCTATCTACCAAGCCATTTTGCCTCCCAAATTTGCATACACTTATACCAAACCAAATAACACATAATATGGCATAAATAGGCATTCAACCAACCTCAACCAAGCATAAATCATACCATTTCAATATCAATATATACAAGGCACACAAATACCACAATATGCCATTCAATTTCATACCAAACCTCACTTTCACAAATCATCAATGTGGACATTTCCAATTATGCATCATTTTGCCTAAACTCATAAGCATGCCAATTCTCAAATATCAACCATTTACCACAATCATTTGCATAGCAATTATCAACATAAGAAAAAGGCGATTTGCATATATATATACACAACCAAATCAACCAAAATAAGCCAACTCTCATGGCTATATACAAAGTCAAACACTAAACATTTACAAGCCAATCCAAATGGTTAAATTCATTAC
Source organism: Gossypium arboreum (assembly GCF_025698485.1). Classification (NCBI taxonomy): domain Eukaryota; kingdom Viridiplantae; phylum Streptophyta; class Magnoliopsida; order Malvales; family Malvaceae; genus Gossypium; species Gossypium arboreum. The sequence goes on along the minus strand of NC_069075.1, from coordinate 114,162,068 downwards.
CAAACTATATACCAAAATGACCAAAGCTCCTATACATGCCATATATCCAAAAAACATAGATTTAAAAGTACCAAAGTGATAGCTTGATAGTGTGATGAGGTCTCCGACGATTCCCAAATCCGAGCTAGCTTTGATTTCACTATAAAACACGAAAAAATAAACAATATAAGCTATAAAGCTTAGTAAGTTTGTATAAAAGTATAACGCAACTTACCATATATACACAATTTAAGAAATTTAAACATAATATAACATATCTCATAATGTTTCACCAACCTACCACATTTTCATTCACCAAGTTAATTATGAATTTCATAAATTTCCTCATTTCAATGCTTATACTGTTCATGTATATACTTGTACCGTCTCGTATCAAATTCATATTCAACCACATCTCTAATATACCCGTTGAACCATTTAGAATACTATCGGATACTTGGAATCTCGCACCCTAAGTGCCACATATATAGCCGAGGCTATCTCAATCTCATATCACATATAATGCTCACTCTCGAGCTATCAACAGGTCTGCTCACACAAGCTAACGGTCATGACGAAACTACACAGTACTGCTCACACAAGCTGACGAGTATCCGCAACACATGTTGGATAACTCAGCCACCAGTAGGACGTACGGACCAGCACCCAAATCACATAATCTCTAATTACATATCATTCGTATCCTAATCTCCTCCTAAGGTTCAACCAGGATTTCACTTTTTTCGAATAAACGTCAAATATGTCTGCAAGGTCGTATTCACAATTTATTCAATATTAAAACATTCAAAACACAATTATAATAATGTTTGTTAACATACGAACTTACCTTGATTGCAAAAACGGCAAAATAAGTTAATTAGTCTGATACTTTGTTTTTCCCCTGATCTAAATCTGAATTTCGCTTTTCTTAATATGCTTAAGAAAATGTTGGCCGAATGCTCTCTCCCTTTCTCAACAATGGTGGATGATTCTTAGTTTAAAAATTATGAAGAAAATGATATTTTATTTCATCTTTTATTATTTACACTAAACTTATTTTATCTAATTACAAAATTAACCTTAAAAATTAATTCAATTTACAACATTACCAAACCATTATCATCGACTATCATATTATTGGCTATTTACCATATAAGGACTTTTACTTTAAGGTTCTATAGCTATTAGGCACCTTTAACTAATAGAACACAAGTTTTACATTTTTCGCGATTTAGTACTTTTTATCAAATTAAGCATTCAAACGATAAAATCTCTTAACGAAATTTTCACACAATCATACAATCATGATGTAGACATTAAAATAATAAAATAAATATTTTGATATCAGATTTGTGGTCCCAAAATTACTATTCTGATTTAACTAAAAACGAATTGTTACAGATAGTGAACCAATATTCCTCTGCACCATCCTATCCTTCTTATTGACAACTTGTATCAACAATCCTCTTGAAACATTAGTAATAAGTTTTTTTTTTAAAATTTAATGGTCAACTTCTATAGAAGCTTCCTATACAATACATTTTTAGTATGTTTAGTTCTTCTAATATAAATTAATCATTTTAGTGATTCTACTTTTTGGATATATACGTTTTCATTAATGAAGTAAACTCTTTTCGTTAATTTCTTCAAATTTAATGCGACTTATTTTTTACAAGTGTGATGATATGTACTTCGACATTTTTGCAATTAGATAAATATTGTAAATTTTCTCTTTTATCTTTCTAAATGTGAAAAAAAAAGGAAGTTTAATTGTACAAAGATATGTGTCACATCATAGCATTTTAAAAATAAAAAATCACATAAAATTAACAAAAGAAAATAAACTTACCATTGAAAATACACATTGGAAAATAAAGAAATTTAAAATATTCAATTCATAGGACTAAATCATATATATAATAAAGAGATGACTTTTTTTATGCTAAACAGTTGTATTCCACTTGATTAAACTAATGTTCACCAAAAAGACAATAAATTTTAAACAGCAAAACCACAAAAAAAAAAAAGGAAAAGCAAAATCAAAACCATAACCATAAATACAAAATTATCTCGTGAGAATCCAAACTGAACCATTTGGGGATTTCCTCTCCTTGGAGACCTTCTTTCGTTCATTGCTCTATTTCCCCTGAAAGCCGATCATCCCTTCCCGTTAGCTCTTTTTTCTGTTCGCCAACGAATTTTTATCTGCTAGTTCCATCAGCTTTCCTTTTCACTGCTTATCCCACACCACTAGATCGATTGCCTTTTCCGTCGTGGTAATCGTCCTTATCCATCGGGAATATTGGCACTCGTGACCCAGACTGCCTTCTATCTCTCTCCACCTCCTTCATAACAAAACCTGGCACCTCATCAACTAGGTAAGTTGTTTCCCCCATTCTTAGTCCCACTGTAGCCAAGATGTGTGCCGATTCATCATATTAGATGGGGATTGCTTCTGACCCTCATGCATCACTCGATACCTCTCCAGTCAGATAGCACAAGCTAACACCTTTCATTGCTCTCTGGAACCCGTCTCTATCAAATAAGTTATCCATTCCTTATACTCTAAATTGCTCACCTCCTGTGGCCATGTAATACCCAACCTGTTCCAAATTTCTTCTGCAGCTCTACATTCACGAAAAGCATGCTTAAGAGTTTCATCGGCGTTTAAGCATTTGGGGCCCTCTGTTCTATTCCCAAGTCTCCTAATAGCTAGATTACTTAGAGTAGGAATAAATTTGTTAAAACTTTGTTTCCACGCCACTTTGCTTCTTCTTCTTTTTTAAATAACTTATCCATTCTTGATTTATCGCATAAATAGTATAAAAAAAAAGAGATTTTTCTGGTTTTTTTATCGTAGATAATACAAAATTAATATTTGAATTCCTAAATGGTATGTCAATACCATTATTGACCGCATCCGAACGTATTAATGTACAGAGTATGAATACTGTAACAAAAGATATATAAGTGAGGCGATGTGTACAAGTATACGAGTCAAGTTATAATATGGTTACAACAAAGTAAGTAAGTATTCCGAGAATCGTATTCAACGGATTACAATTTAGGAAAAATTGTTATCAAACCAATTACCGAAAATAATTACTAATCTACTTTTGAGTCACGAATTAGTAGTGTTAATATGGAAGTAAGATGATAATAATATTAATAAACTAAATAAATTTAATTAAACTTAAATCTACTCTTAAATTTCTGTATCGACTTCTCATATCTTTTATTTCGACTATACGAGTTCCTTTAGCCTAGATTTAATTGTTTCGTCTAATTAATTATTGATGTAGAGCTCTGATCAGTCAACTAGTCATTACCCTAGTAGAATCTTTCGGTACGTCCACTAGAATAATGAGTCGGTAATAACTACTTATCTCTCGGCCTCACAATCCAAACTGGTGCAGGGCTAAGGTGTTCATGGATAGGCCATATCAATTTTGGGTTAATTTCCACCTAAATGACTTCTTAGGGTCATCAAGCCTAGGGTTGAAGTTCTTCCTCTCCCAAACAGCTAATCCGATAAGAAAATCCTACCTTTCAATCAATTAATAAGATTAATACATTTTAAACCTATGAAATATAGATAAAATATAAATTGATTATAATCTTTACACAAACATTCAACTAGCAATGTTAAGAAAGAGATATAAAGAATAGAATAAGGGAAAGAGATGCTCATGGATTTATTGATGAAAGCGTAGCTCTGTTACAATCTCCACTCCCAAAAGTCTCACTTCGGAATAGGATTCTCCGGCTACAATAATATAAAATAACCTAAGTAAAAATTAAAAACAAAATAGAAACCTTAAGCATATTTTTTGTCTCCCTAAAATTATGTTTAAGCTGATTACAATAGTCTTTATTTAGGCTAAACTAGAAATATTAAACGCCTAAAATATTCTTGAAATCCTTAGTTAGTTTGAGATTTTTAACAACATTTTACATGTTTTATATATTTTGTGTACAAAAATATTATTTAATGTTATTTGAATGAATTAGATTTAAAGATCGCATGTTGAATTTTTCAGTATGTATAATAAAATAAAAAATTTATTTTTGTAATTGTAATTTTTTGTGAACCAAACTATTTAGTATTTTTGTAATGATATAATTTTGATATTATTTTTCTATTAAGTTTATTTGCATTCTTTTGTATTATCTTTACGTGTTTTGGTAATAATTGAAAATGTTTAAACTTTAATTTATTTTTTCAAACTGCAGATATCCAAGTAGGTTCTTTGATCACGAAGATGATTACACAACAAATAAGATTAATGTGATGATAATAAAATTTGTATATATTGACTTTTTTTATTTAATTGTGATATATTAACTAATGTAATAATTTAATTGGGATGTATTAACTATTGCAGTAATTTAATATGGTCAGGATTCGTACCGCGTACTAAGGGGTTGTGTCAACGGTGTGGGTTATCTGTCGGATGTATGTCTTATGCCATACTTTGAGGCATCCAGATTCGAATCAGCGGTATTGATCTGCATGTTTGATTTGAAGTACGACTTGATTTCCGCTTTGGATGAGTGGTGGGGCTCAGAGACCCACACATTTCATTTGTTGTGTGGGGAGTGCATCATCACTCTATAAGATGTTGCATTGCAACTCGAGCTCCAAATCGACGGCATTGCAGTCATGAGTTTTAGTATATTGTCCAATCCAGCAACCCTTTGCTATGACTTATTAGGACGCTCACCCGATTATGTTGGCGATAAATTAACAACTTTGAGATTTCATGGTTGAAGGCGAATTTTGAGTATTTACCGAGTATTGCCACTAAACAGGAGGTGATACGCGTCACACGAGAATATATAATGCATATAATATGAGGTGTACTCATGTCAGATGCTAATAACAAGAAGGTTCACTTGATATATTTTGTAACACCCCTCTCCCGCATCCGACGCCGGGACGGGGTTCGAGGTGCTACCTGACTTTTACTAACACTTGCATACTAAACAGGGCCATGAAATCTCAAATAGTTAAAAACTTTTCTTTTCACATACAATCTGTCCCATATACGGGCTTACGAGGCCCAAAACATACATCTGGAGTGATTCGGGACCCAATCGAGAACTCATGAAAAACTTAAAAAAAATCTCTTGCGTTAAGGCTTCACACGCCCATGTGCTCAGGCCGTGTGGCCAGAAATAGGCTAATTATTAAGCTTTTTATCACTCTCACACCATATGCATAGATACATACTTATCCAATAACATACAACGTGACATAAATGAGCTCTTAAACATCTACAAACATGTTATGCTCAAGTTATTTTCTTATGCAATAAATATTATAGAATTTGCCATATCATTACCACATACTAGACATAACTATCATTACATCACAAACATTATGAAGCATTATTAACTATTTACCAATCACTTAATCCTGCATTAGTTACTAGGTCATCAATGAATCTCAATTCAATCTCTAGGCATACATGTTGTAAGCCACATCACAAGAAATAATAACATAAATGCATAAGAATAATCATATGGGCCCATAACGATATTAGCCGACATAGGCCAATTTACATAACTAATACTACCTTAATAACAAGCTAATGCCTTTGGCTAAATCATAATATTACATACTCACATTAAAACCCTATACATGCCATAGACTCGAATCACTTGAGTTTACTTACTCCGATAATGTTAACTCGATAGGGTGATAATATCTCTGACGGCCTCCAACCCGAGCTAACATGGAAACTCTAAAAAACATGGGAAAGAAGGGGGGTAAGCTTTCGCTTAGTAAGTTCATATGAAAACAATAAGCAACTCATTAACTTGTTTTATCAATGTTTACAACATATTCTCAAGTTCACTACAAGCTGTCTTCCTGAGCAACAATCACTAAATTATTTATATCTGGAGCTACGAAACTCCGAATTAAGTTCCGTTAATTTTCCCTGAAACTATACTTATTTTCCTTTCTTTCATAAAATTTCCAGAATTTTTGGTTAAGCCAAATAGTACAGTTTATTAGTTAAAGTCTCCCCTGTTTCAGGGTATGACCACTCTGACCCCTGTGCACTACAAACCGAATTTCTCCCTATAAAAAAAATTCCAACGTCCATGCTGTTTATTTCCCATAAAAATAGACTCAATAAGGAATCCATGCATGTAAGGTATAACTCTTAATAATTTTTGTACAATTTTTGGTGAATTTCTAAAGTTAGAATAGGGGATCTCGAATTCATTCAGACCCTGTTTCACAAGAATTCAAATATCACACAATATGGAATTCTTTTTCTTCCCCTGTTTCTTTCATGTGAAAATAGACTCATTGAGCTTTAATCCCATATTTTATTCTGCCTCTAACTCATTTTCCACTATTTTTAGTGTATTTTTAAAGTTACACTACTGCAGTAACTAAAATCTGTCAAGGTTAAATTACTCATTCATGATCATTGTTCACAAAATTAATACAACATCGTTTGTATAATCATCACCGATACATTCATATCACATTTTCATTTACCATCTTACCATATTGTTGTTATGTCGAGTTTTTAACCCGAGGGTTAAGTACATACCTGTTCAAAGTATCCATTTCACAACATTTACCAATACGTCCCTTTCATCTCGAGTATTCCTCCATTTGAGTAGAATTTTACCCGTTGCACACATTGGAATATAATTCGGATACATGGAAAGTTTGCACATAAGTGCCACATATGTAGCCAAGCTACCATGTAACCCGCCCATAAGTGAACTCGGACTCAACTCAACGAGCTCGGGCGTTCGCATCCATAAGTGAACTCGGACTCAACTCAACGAGCTCGGATGCCTAGTTACATCTCACGAACTCGGACTCAACTCAACGAGTTCGAACATTCGCATCCATAAGTGAACTCGGACTCAACTCAACGAGTTCGGATGCTCAACCATCCTAGTGACATGTCACTTGTATCCTAATCTACTCCTAAGGTTCAAACGGGATTTTCCTTGAACACATATCATTGCCATCTTCTGTAAAATACCGAAACCAATACTCGGTAGCACTTTATATTTAACAGATAATACACATAACTTGCATTTTATTCGAAAATAACCACAAAGCATATATTTCATGATAAAAATAAGCATATCATATATTTAACATCAATAACTTAAAAATAACAATTATGCTACATTATTTACACATGAACTTACCTCGATACCACAAAGGTGAAAAGACATACTCGTCTATAAATCGATTTCTTTCCGTTCTAGGTCCAAATCTCAATTTTCATCATCTATAACATCACATTTAGCCTACCAATCAGTCACAATATTCATATGGGTTTAAAAATCATATTTTTATAAATTTTCATTTTAACCCCTAAACTTTTGCATATTTGCACTTTTGCCCCAATGCTCGTAAATTAATTTTTATCACATTTCTTTACTCCTTGAGTCTAGATGAACCATTTTCATAACTATAGCAACTCATAATTTCAACTATTTTACACATTTACAACTCATTTTACAACTTAGCAATTTAGCCCTTTTTAAGGTATTTTCATGCAATTTCTTTCACAAAAGTTGTTTATTAGATAACTAGGACTGATAATATTCCATAAAAACACAGCAAACAACACATATACATTCATGGCAAAACCCTAGACTCTTTATCATCTTGCACAAAAGTCCCCTCATATGAAAGCTTATGCTTTAGGGGTTCCAAAAATACAAAAATCATCAAGCAAAGACATTAAAATCACTTACAAGCAAGGGAAATATGTTGCTGAAATTTTCCAGCTTCAAAACCCTTTCTTTGCTGCATATTTCGGTGAAGGGGAAGAGAAAAATGATAGCTTTTTCTTTTCTTTTTTTTTTATTTGTTAATAATAAAACTATTTTGTCTAATTTTGACTTTTCAACTATTTTGTCTCCCACCGGCCATCACACTTTCAATGGCCTAATTTCACTTTAAAGACCCCAAATTTAAGATACAAGGCAATTTAACACCTTTAGGTATTAAAACACAACTTTTACTTTTTACGCGATTTAGTCCTTTTTCGAAATTGGACTAGAAATCGCTAAAATTAATATACCAAAATTAACATGCACTTATAAAATCATATTATAACACATAAAATAATACTAAAATAATTTTCTCTGGCCTTGGAATAGTGGTCCCGAAACCACTGTGCCGACTAGGCCCAAAATCGGGCTATTACATATTTTTCCCTGTTATCTGATTTATACGCTGCTCATTCGTACAATTAGGGCTCACTAATACTAGGTACATTGTATCGCGAGCTTTTTCGAATGAAAAAGCGTCATGCCGTAAACATAAGCGGGTGTTTGGTATTATTGCAGTCCTGGGCGCTTTATAGGATGCCATTCTTGGCATCAGTTACTCACCAAACATATGTCTTCCAACTCATGAATAGGTGATAAAATTTAACCATTATAACAAGAATTTTGACTTTTTTTACGAAAATTTGTTCTAACAAGTTTACTTTTTTCATAGATGGAGTTCTTCTTCGAGTATAGGGAGATCATAGACGCTTCCGATTTACCGCCAGATGATTGAAACACACGTCGAGGAAGGGGTAATTTTTACTAATATTCATTACATTTAATTACTTTAGTTATGTTATTTGACTCGTGCTACTATAATGATGTTATTAATTGTGCAGTTCATCTGGATGTCATATTACTTCCCAGACATTACGACTATTATTCCCCCATCTGCTCACATCCACTCACACTTGTGGTGCATTAACATACCCCTGCTGAATTTCTCAACAATCGAGTGGCTTTAACTCGTACACTGCATATGTATTCTGAAAAGACAAGTTACATTTTCAAATTAATTTGTGGAAGTATTAAAAACATTTAAAACATATTTTGAAACTAAATTTTACTCATTTTCACAACTAGTTTCTGCCAATCTGCATTCTTATAGTGTAATAGCCCGTTTTCAGTAAAATCAAAACAGTGGTTTCAGGACCACAAATCTGAGTTAGAAAGAAAATTTATTTTAATATTATTGCATGGTCTATATTATGGTAGGAAAGACGTATGAAAATTTCGATAAGAAAATTTTACCGATTTCATGTTTAATTATAGAAAGGACCAAATTGAATAAAATGCAAAAGTTGAGTTCTATTAGCTATAAGTATTAAATAGCTATAGAATTCAAAACTTGAAGTCCTTATATGGTAATTAGACCATTAAGAAAATTTAGTAATTACTTTTTATGATTCAACCATGGAAAATTAGAAAAGAAAAGGAATAAATTGAAATTGAAATAAATAAAAGATGATAAATAAAATAAATATCTAATATCATCAAATTATATCATCTTCTTCCCCAAATTCTATGGAAACCCTAGGAAAGAGAAAGAAAATCAAGCAAGCCTAATTGGATCCGGAAAGATCAAATAAAGAGTTAGATCGAGGAAAAGAAAAAATATCAGATTAGTAGATCTCTGTATACGAGCAAGTGACGAGGTAAGTTCGTGTAACTAAATTTGTACATTTATATGCTTAAATTGAATGTCGTGTATGACAATTATGTAGTTATCATGCATATGAAAATTGAATACATATCTGATAATGCCCAATAAATGATAAGTCCTGTTTGAATAAATGAAGTTCGATGGATAAATACATACGGAAAATTGATTATATATCTACAATACTAAATCTATAAAAAATTAAATTTCTCAATATTTTATTTTTAAAAAAATATATTGTAAGAAAAATAAAATTGGTATATACTAACCTTACAAATTCTTCAATATTTTCTCTTCTACTACAACAAAAAATTTTCCTCTTCTTTTCTTATCTTCAAAATCGTTCAAGAAAACACTGCTTAAATAAGGCTTTTTCACTGGGTGCCACCAGTCAAGGACCCTCCACTAGGTTCCGCCTTTAAAATATCCTCACTCGTGTAACCCGTATTTTTACCCAGTTTCACCTGTGTATGGACACAAAATACAAGTGTCGTCTATCCTACTCCGTCCACCATTTAAATACATTTTTTTAAATACAAATCATATGCTAATGATGGTTCCATGTTTGCACTAGAAAAAATTGTTGGTGCCGCCACCCTATTAAAAACATACCATTTTGATAAATAATGGTATTAACATACCATTTAGGTATGTAAATATTAATTTTGTATTATATACATAAAGAAACCTTTTTTCTATTTTTTTTAAAGTTTAAAATATTGTTTTATTCACGTGTTTAAAGAACTTTGATAATTAAGCAGGATTATAATAAATTAACAGAGGCCTACTGATTAGGAAGCATGTGGGTCCCAATAATTCCAATCAATGATAAAGAAAAGACTTGAAAAAGATCTGACAGTTGACAATGCTTAACTTTTTTTTTTTTATGACTCCTAAACTACATATAACCTCCACAAATTCTAAAATTTTAAATTAGAGTATATTACACGTATATTACAACAATAATATCAATTGAATTATAAGATTACTCTTGATCTTTCTGAACGATTGACAATCCTGTTCCAAATATGTAAAATAAGATGTTATCAAGATAGGCAATATATGGAACATTTTTTTCTATTAGAATTGGAATTGGTATAAATAGGTATATGCATGTTGTGATTGTATCGTTTCAGATTTATTAACATTTTAAAAATATATATTTATAGATTTCAAATGAATGAGAATAAAATATTCATTACTAAATTTCACAAACAAAAATCAATCATTTAACAATTTAAAAAAATATTAAACAATAAAATTATTCACAATAAAATCATCCTATATGAAGTGAAGCTTTTAGAAATTTTGCATTTCTTTTCTTTTCTTCCCTGATATACAAGTTGTTTACTTATTTTTATGTTGTTTAAAAGTTAAAGTCAGTAAACTTTAATGGTTAAAATTAAAGCATTTATTATTTATTAATATAAATGATAAATATATTTTATATTATTTTAATATTATTTATACATAAGTTGATACACAATATTTCGATCTGTGTGATCATAATTAGATAGAATAATAAACTAATAAAATTGATACAAACTAAAATTTTCACTACAGTGAAAAAGAGAATTGATTGTTTCTATTTTCCATTAAAACAATGTACACCAAATGATATAGTCAAAACTGATGCATAACCAACTATATTGATAGTTTAGGTTGTCATTATTTTTGTTCTCAAAATTACTGTTAATTATTTTGCTCAAACAAAAATTAAAATTTCATCCGTATATTTGTTTCAAATTAGAATTCATGCATTGTGTTATATATTAAATTAAAATTTCATTTTCAAGGAGTGTTAAAAATTTATTTGTAAGTTATAATAATTTCAATAAATTAATTATTATAAAAACTTAGATTGAATAATTAACTCAAAAGTAATTAAAATAAATTCAAACATAACATAAAATTCAAAGTCCAAAACCTTAGTATTAAAGCAAAGCATTTTTGTTAGTATAGTAGATTTAGAGGAGGAGATTTAAAGAATTTAGAAAATTGGGCCTAGCCCTTAATCTGGGCCTAAGCCAATGGGCTTAACCCCTTATACAAACAGTTTCTTCCAGGCCTCTCAAGTCTTCTGCTTCTGAACTAACTCATGTAGACCTCATCATGATCCAATTCGATTGGATTCCATCAGCTCGAATTTCATTTCATTTATAAATACTGGAATCCGTTGAATACCTCAGCTTTCGACTCCAACTTGTCCTTGTTCATCCAACCCTTACATGGTTAAAATGTTTCTTAATGTTTTATTTATATTGTTATAATATTTTCTAAATTTAAGATTTTGTAATCAAGTATATAAAAAATGTATTTATAAAAGTAAAATATATGTAGAAAATCTTATAAAATTAAGAGATTAAAAGTTAAAAATATGTAAAATAGTAACATTAGAAGAGAGATATTTTAGTAAATATATTGGAGTGAATTCTGTAAATTTGCTGGCTTCACCTTTGAAAATTTTAGTGAAATTTTTAGTTCCGTTTGATTTTAGGGAATAAAGGCTGTTTTCTTTTTCTTGAAAAATAGAAAACATTGAAAAATTTATTTATTTGAAAATTTTAAAAATAAATTTTGGGAAATGAAAATGGAACTATTTGATAATTTTAATCTTTATTTTATGTAAAACTGAAAAGTTTAAATGAATTGACTCTAGTTTTAAACCCATATAAACATTAAAAAAAATTCAATAGTATTAACTATCAAACTTGTTACCTTGGCTCAAATTCATATAAGTGCGGGATTATTTTATTTTATTTCTCAATTTCTATTATAGGAAAATAAGTACTAAACAAGTTTTTTATTTTTTAAAAAAAAGAAAATAAAATTATTTTTAAAATAAAATAAAAAGGAATTTTTATTTTCATGTTTTAAAAATGGTTTTCATTTTATTTTTTTAAAATTTGAAAAATACATTTGATAACAGAAAAAATTTGTTTTCAATAATGGAAATATAAAATACATTTTGCATATGTTTTCCATTATAGAAATATGATAAATAAATTAAAATTTTCCTAGATTTATATGGATTTGAACTAGGTAAAAGATAATATTTTAAAATTATTGAAAACAAAAATATTTTTGCATTTATATGTTTTTGAACCAGTGCCAATTCATTAATTAAATTTAAAGTTAAAAATTTTATTTTTGTTATGAATGCTATTAAGTGAATGTTCATTATAATCAACTTTTCACCTTTCATATTCCTTAACTCTTCACATTTCATTTCCTTATAACCTCTTTCCTATTTATGTATTAGAAAAATGAGGAGTCTAATCTCTCCTTATATATATATATATATATATATATATATATATATGAATATACTAGTTGTGATGATGATGATGAATAATAGAATGCAATAGAAATCCCCCTATTATCATATATATCTTTTTATATATTATTCTTGTTTTATAATATGTTATCAGCACACACGCTTAAATTAATCCAAGAGTCTTGCAATCTTCGTTAGTTTGGATCAAGGTATGTTTGCATCGTTAAAAGTTCCACTAACCCCGTAATTTGTTAAAACTTCTAACATAGCCAAATTAGTTGTAATTTATTTTGTGACTAAGTTGTTGTAATTGCTGGAGTATTGTTATGTTATGCTTGAAAGTTTGTTAAGAGACTACTTATGTTTATATTAAATTTGCATTGTAGTTGTATCATCAGTGTTGAACCTTACAAAACTTGAATTTGTGGCTTTTGATATTATTGGAAAGAACTATTTATCTTGAATGTTAGATGCTAAAATACACTTAGATGCAAAAGGTTTTGGTGAAACTATTAAGTTAATATAAGGTCAAAGCCATGATATTTCTTTTCCATCACCTCCATGGGGGACTAAAGACTGAATATTTGACTGTTAAATATCTATTTGTCCTTTGGAATAGCCAAAAAATCGTAATACTTTCTAAAGCTTGCGATGATTGGTTGCATTTGAGATTATAAGATTTTAAATTTGTGTGTGAATATAACTCAACTAAGTTTAGAATCACTTCCTAATTGAAATTATGTGGAGAGAAAATAGCTGATAAGGATATGTTAGAAAAATAATTCTTAACATTTTACGCAAATAATGTCGTCCTGCAGACAAAATATTGTGAAAAATGTTTTAATAAATATTTTTAAGTTAATATCTTGTCTTCTTGTGGCTGAACAAAATAATGAATTGTTAATGAAAAATCATGAGTCACGTCTAACTGGCTCTACTCCATTCCCTAAAGTGAATGTGACATCATATAATGGAAAGGATAAAGGTCACGCTAGTAGTCGTGGTTGAGGACATAAGTGCAATCGTAGTCATGGTTGAGGACATAAGTGCAATCGTAGTCGTGGTTGTGGTCGCGGTCAAGGACGTGGATGAGGTGGTCATTTCAGGAATACCTATCAAAAGTGGGATCATAATGATAAAAAGAATGATAAAGATATACAGGTAAAAAATTGGAATGTTTGTGCTATCGTTGTAGAGGTAAAAACCATTGGTCATGTACCTGTCATAAACCAAAGCGTCTTGTGGAACTATATCAACAATCATCAAAAGAAAAAGGGAACAAAATAGAGATAAATTTTGTTTATGAGTGTAACATCCTGCTCGGTGTAGTCCTAGTAATTCAACTATTGTTTGTCGAAGTATAGTGTTTAAAGAAAGTTCTGAGTGGGTAAGGTATTAATTGTGACTAAGCATGTAAGGTTATGAGTATGCCCTTGGGCGAAGCCTATGATAAGCGAGCTTGATGGTTTAGCGGACTCTTCTGAAGAGTATACATCACCCAGCTGTTAGACGAATATGTAAGTCCTCAGTTTGATAGAACCATTTATTATTTTATTATTTTGTTATTCTGGTTGAACAATTTGGTTAGAAAAATGGGAATTGTTAGAATAGAACTAAGTTACGTAGCTGATAAGACTTGCATTTATGATGAGAAAGAGTTTTTAGTCATAGGAATCAAGGAGGTTAGTGGGATAATCAGATTTATTCACTAAACCTAGCTTCTGTGTCTATCTGTATAAACTTGTATTAGTTTCTTGAGCAAGCTTTTACGTCTTCTCTAGTATTCACATTTTTTTCGTAAACTTTCTTTGCACTTTTCTATCAGAAAGCATAAGACTAGAGAACTACTTGGAGATTTGGGTTCACTATACTCAGCCAACTCTTCTGTTATTTTAGCACCTGGTAAATGTTGATAAACTTTAAGCTATTTTCATTGTTATTTACGTGACTTTAGGGCTACACACTTAAGCGTCAATTTTGAGTATAAAGAAGAAAACTTCCTGAATCTGGGTTTTGTGATGATGTTACTTGAAAGTTGGCTTAGTTTTCTGGTATACAGTCTGATTAGTTTAACTATTTATAGTATAACTCAAGACACTTCTAAAAGTTCTTATGGTAAGGGCAAGAGTCTTGCTATTTGAACTTGCTGCATTTTTTGGTGAGTTCCTTCTTACTTCATGTGTGTGTAATGCTTTTGCTTATGTTTAGTTTAAGGCAAGTATGCATATTCTATGAAGATGAAATGGCTGAACAAGAGTGATGAATGTTTGTTGTTATCAGTTTGGTTTGGTCTGTCAATGTTAAGATGTAAGAACTTTCTTTTGTGTTTAAGCCACTACCTTTTTTCTTTTGAAATGAATAACATGATATGATACATAGAAAAGAATTCATCATGTTACCTTCAATGAAATGAGCATTGAACTGGAAGATCGTGACACACAAAAATAGTCGTGTAGCCTATGGTAGGGCAAGTGTTATTGCAAACCAGATTGGCAAATCACGACAAAGGAAAATGAATGAAATATTGATATGCCTCTGTATATGGACTACGGTTTGTGGCTAACACGAAGAAGGTGGTTTGTATGATTACATGGGAGTAGTGTACACGCCAAAGGAATAGTGTTCAACGTATAGTTTGTCTATGTTTGGAATTTGCCAACTGGCAAACTATGTGACCTCTAAGTTGGAAAGGTATACTTGAATTATATGTAACTATTACAATGTTTTCTTTTGGAACTCACTAAGTTCTTTGAACTTACTTAGTTACCTTTCCTTCTCAGGCCTATTGACGATGTAAAGGAATATTTGAAGAGTATACTAGAGGACAACCGTTGTTATAAGACTTCTTTTATTTTTTACTATGCATGACATGCGGGTGGTTTTAAAATGTCCTCAATGAAGAACAAATTTTGCATTTAAACTTGTGTTTACGAAACTATGATTTAAATGAAATTTCAATAAAGTATTTAAGGGTTTTCAAAGTGTATTGTCTTATTTATCTTCGAATGACAAATATTTTATATTTCATACTAACTTAAATGTAATACATTGATATACGCCAGATATGGTTTCTAAGAAAATTATTTTTAAGGCAGTGGCATGCCATTCCTTAATCCTTTTTAGGATCGAGTATAGGGCGTTACAGTGAGAATGGTGAAGATGATTATAGCATCGTTGGTACAACTTACTTGGAAGCTTCTGATTTCTTTGCCACCCTTGAAGGGAATAATTGATCTTTTAATTTTATTATTATAGTTTTAAAGAACAAAATTTATGCTAGTTTGTTATGTGATTAACATCATGGTTATTATATTATGTTTTGAACTATTCACGAAAAATTTTATATATTTGAAAATTTATGTGACATTTATTTATTTTATTTGAAGAATATGAATATCTTTAAAATTCAATCGGCGATAAATGATGAAGACTTTTGCTTAATAGACGGTGCAACTACTCATATTATACTTAAGAATAAGAAATGATTTTCTCGTTTGATAATGCAAAAAGCTAGTGTGAGTACTATATTAGGTAGTACCAAAATCATAGAAGGCTACGAGAGAGCAAATTTATTGTTTCTAGAGGAACTAAGTTTCAAATTAATGATGCATTATACTCTTCTAAGTCTCAAAGAAATTTGTTGAGTTTTAAAGATATTCGCCATAATGAATATCATATTGAGACGATAAGTAAAGGGAATGATGAATATCTTCACATTACGAATATAATTCAAGGAAATAGACATATTTTGGATAAATTGTACGCACTCTCCTCTGGTTTGTACTGCATAAGAATTAGTACAATTGATTGCAAGATCATTACTTATGAAGTCAAAACTTCTAATTTATGCTTAAGGACATGACATACTACATGCAACATCACTAATTTGAGTCAAGCCAACAAGTTATTATAAGTTCTCCCCTTTGCAAATGGTTTGTGGTCAAGAACCAAATATTTTCCATCTAAGAATCTTTTGATGTATTGTATATGTTCCGATTGCTCTCTAAGAATTTTTTGATGTATTGTATATGTTTCGATTGCTCCACAACAACACTTTAAGATGGGTCCTCAAAGGAGGTTAGGAATATATATTGGATATGAATCCTATTAATAATTAAATATCTCGAGCCATCAATGGGAATTTATTTATGACTCGATTTGTTGACTTTCATTTTAATGAGTCAATTTTTCCAATGTTAGGGGGAGAAAATAAATAGCTAGAAAGAGAAATAGATTGGAGTGAATTATCATTACCTCATCTTGTTCCTCATACGCAACAATGTGAACTAGAAGTTCAGAGGATAATTCATTTACAAAGTTTAGCAAATCAATTGTCAGACACATTTACTGAACCAAAAAGAGTGACAAAATTACATATATCAATTGTAAATGCTCCAATCAAAATTGATGTCCTTGAAGGACAAACTTTAGTTACTAGTGAGTCAAAAGCACATTTGAAGCGTGGTAGACCAGTTGGTTCTAGAGATAAGAATCCTCGAAAAAAAAAAGGAGTAAAAATAGATGATGGTCAGATCGAGGAAGTAATGATTTTAAAAGGATCTCTAGAAGAGACCTTAGACATGACTAAAGTTCAAGAAAAATCACAGGTACCTAATAATGAAGAGATCTCAAAAAATTATGTCATGTCTAAAATTAAGTGGAACTGAAATCAAATCATCGTCGATAACATATTTGCCTGCAATGTAGCATTAGATATTTTGAATGACAATGTAAATCATGAACCAATATCAATTGAATAATGTAGACAAAGAGATGATTGGCCAAAATAGAAAAAAACAATTGAAGTAGAATTAAAATCTCTTATGAAGAGAGATGTATTCAGACATGTAGTTCATACACCTGAAAGAATAAAACTTATAGGATATAAATGGGTTTTTGTGAGAAAGAAAAATAAAAAGGAAGAAATTATGATATATAAAGCATGTTTGGTTGCACAAGGATTTTCACAAACACTTCGTATTGATTATGAAAAGGCATACTCTCCTATGGTAGATGCAACTACTTTTAGGTTCTTGATTAGTTTAGAAATAAGAGATGGGCTTGATTTATGCCTAATAGATATAATTACAACCTATTTGTATGGCCTACTTAATAATGACATTTACATGAAACTCCTAGAAGGTTTTAAATTACCAAAAGTAGCTTACTCATGTTCTTGAGAACATTACTTAATCAAATTCAACAGATCCCTTTATGAATTGAAACAATCTATGCGCATGTGGTATACTCGCCTTAGTGAATACTTATTGAGGGAAGGTTATAAGAATGATCTCATTTCCCCGTGCATTTTTGTAAAGAGGTTTCAATCAGGATTTGTCATAATTGATGTGTATGTTAATGATCTAAATATCATTGGGACTCCTGAAGAGATTTTAGTGATAATAGAGTGCTTAAAAAAAGAATTTGAAATGAAAGACCTTGGAAAGGTAATATTTTGTCTAGGGTTACAAATTGAGCACTTAAAAAATGGAATCCTTGTGCATCAAACCATATATATAGAAAAAATGCAAAGAAGATTTTACATGCATAAAACACATCCGTTGAGCACCCCAATGGTTGTTAGGTCACTTGATATAAATAAAAACCATTTCTATCCTTGGGAAAATGATGAAGACTTGCTTGGTCCTAAAGTACCTTATTTAAGTGCTATTGGTACATTAATGTATCTTCCTAGTCATACATGACCTGATATATCATTTGTTGTTAACTTATTAGCCAGATTTAGCTATTATCTAACCCGAAGACATTGGAATGGGGTTAAACATGTTTTTCGTTATTTTTTATGTATAAAAGAAATATGTTTGTTCTTCCCTAACCTACCAAAAAAAATAATTGGTTAGTTTTGCAGATGTAGGGTACTAATCTGATTATCACAATGCTCATTCACAACTATGTTTTGACATATGGTGGTACTATAATTTCTTTGGCGGTATATGAAACAAACAATTGTTGTTAGTTCTTCTAATCATGCTAAGATATTAGCAATCTATGAGGCTAGTCGTGAATGTGTGTCGCTAAGGTCTATAATTCTTCACAAACGAAAAGATTGTGGTTTATACTCGGAAAAAGAAGCTTCAATAGTCTTATATGAAAATAATACAGCTTGCATTGCACAACTTAAAGAAGGATAAATTAAGGGTGATATAATAAAACATATATCACCAAAAATTTTCTTCACTCATGATCTACAAAAGAATGGAAATATAAATGTTCAATAGATTCATTCAAGTGAGAATTTAACAAATCTTTTTACTAAGGCACTCCCAATCGCTACATTTGAAAAGTTAATTCTCAATATTGGATTGTGTTGTTTCAAAGATCTTAAGTGATGCTTATATGAGGCGGAGTAATTTGCACTACATTTGTTTTAAGTTATGACATTGTGTATCAAAGGATTACATATTTTTTCCTTCACTAGGTTTTTGTCTGACAAAGGATTTTCCTAGTAAGGTTTTAAATTAAGCATATCCTTTATACAATAAAAATCTAAGGGAGAGTGTTATGAATGTAATAGAAATAATAGAATGCAATAGAAATCTCTCTATTCTCATATCTATCTTTTATCTGTTATTCTTGTTTTATAATAGTTTTCAACTTTTCATTTTTACATAGTTTTGATGAAAAATGATTTTCTTTACTATTTTCTAATATTCACATTTTTTTCATTTTTCAAAATCATTTTAAAATATTTATTAAATAAATTTTCTTTTGTGTTTTGCATTTTCTGAAAATGAAAATCATATTTGTTTTCTAAAAGCAAATTATAAAATTGTTGATTTGTCCGATGGGTATTAATTCAATTGCAACTTGAATGAAGTTAACTATTCAATATTAAAATTGTTTCACGATTACCGATTGTTATTCAATATTATAATTAATTGTTTAATAGTTAACAATGAAGTTAAATTGACATCAATTTAAGATTGATGACAATACCATGATAAATAATAGTATTCATTTACTAATTTTGATATGACGTATTTATGTGTTTAAATTTCATTTTACTTGCAATTTAAACTATTTTTTATTATACTTGTCAGTATATATTTCATATGTTATTGTTATTAATTAATTTCAAAAAAAATTTCATTATATATTATGTGTTATTTTTAAGCTTAAATTTATAGTCTAAATATGTAGCTTCTAACGCATTAGTATGTTATAGAATTTCTAATTATAATTATTATTTTTATAGTTAACAACTAATGTTACTTTGCATTGGTATAATTATGATATTTAGTTTATATAATTATATAATTTTTAGGTTTTTCAAATAAAGAATCATGTATGATATGAAACATGATAAAACTTTAAATTATTTACAAGTTAGAATTCTAGGCTATCTATATAAGATTATTTAGGACCGAACAAGAAAATTTATTCCTATGGTAGTGTTTGTACAATATTTGGTTCATAGTTTAACAGAATCCTCAATTTTATTTAATTTATGATTAATTTTAATTTTAAAATGTAAAAGTAAATATTTTATATTTAAAACAGTAAAATAACTTATAAGTATTAAAAATTTTAATTTTTAAAAGTACTATATAAAATTTATTAAATTTTTTATTTACTTGAAAAATTAAAAAATTGTATATTTTAGAAATAATTATTAAAAATTTTAAAACTTTACCAAATAATATTCAAATGCTTTAAATAAAAGCCCATTTTATAAAAAAATCGATAAATCATAAACTCAAATGTAGTATGAAAAATCAAGATTTGAACCAAATGAAATTATCATATAGTTCAAAAATTTTAAAATACCCGATTGAATAAAATTAGTCTCATCCCTCAAATTAATTCATTTTTAGTGGCTTTGGCTTTAATGTATAAAGTATCCATACCATAAAGGTACATTTGAGTCAAGTAATCTCACATTCTTTGAGGTAACGTTAGATTTTGGAATAACATTTCTCTATTTGGATTTTAAAGATTATTTTAAGCATGTAATTTTACATTCCTAATAGCGCCTAGTGTCACGGGTCAAAGTGCAAGGCCTGTGACCATGGCACAAGATGCGCCCCATGGAGGTCTGTCGATAAGATGGGGATCATTTAGCCCACGAGAATTGGCCCTATTTATGGAACTGATGGATAAGCCTGTCAGGTTGAAGCCTGGTTGGCCCGATAACGAAGATATCGCAACTTAGGCAACTATGGTAACTAATCTTAAAGATAGAGGGAATCATATCTTGTAAAATTAGATAGGATTTGATATGGCAATATCTTGTAAATCCCTTAAATTATGGGATATGGTTAATCTCGTCCGTCGATGTAATTGTATCTTGACCGTCGGCTTTGGGGGAGCTTTAGTATAAATAGAGAGCCTCCCCCTCACTTGTAAATCATCCATTGTATTTGAGAATTCTTAAGAGTAATAGAATTCTGAGAGCATTTATTCAAACATCTTGTGTGCGATCTTTTCTGTGGCTTTCTGTTGTTCTTTGTAAGCTTCTTTTGGCATAAGTTTGCTTCCGCTATTCGAGTTTGTGCCTTGGAAGAGTTCTGAAAGAATCCTCATTCGAGAAAAGGCTGACTTAGACGAGTTTGGATGAGCAAATCGCCTAAGGCCGCACGGATTGCGAGACAAAAGGTCTAGCCCCGTGACAGTAGACTCAAGGATATAGGTTAATATAAGGATACTCTCAATAGCATCTCTTTCTTAGGGAATCTTACATTATCTTGGTATGTGAATTTTTTTTTACAATTTTACTCTAATTTTTAATGACTTTGACTCATTTTATTTAAATTAAAATGATATGGTCGAAAACAGAAATGAAGAACAATGGCAGAAATGACAAGAGAAATTAGGGAAGAGAATAGGGAAAGAGAAATTTGTGCAACAACTGATTCCTTTTTCATACTAACTCAGCCCCCTTACACCCAAGTATATAGGAAGGAAAATGAAAATGAAAATGAATTTACTCTTTAAAAGTTAGATAAAATAAATGGTAAAACTAACAGTACGTAATTTTTAAAACGCTTCGTTTAACTAAACCTATGTTGCGCACCATTTCATTAAAATTAGCTTCAAAATGACCTATTTCCCTTTGTTCCATTTCGATCCATAACAAGTACCTCCTGCTCGAAAGAATCCTTGACCACAAGAATCAATATGAAGGAAAGCATCATTGAGCTGTTGAAATGCTTCCCAAGTGGCATCCTCTGGAAAAGAATTAGCCCATTGCATTAGCACTTCGATGATAGTAGCATTACCTCGTTTCACTGTCCTCCTATCTAAAATCCTAATAGGTTCCTTAGCCCAAGTTCCATGAACATTGACTATTAGTAAATTAGCTTGGACAGGTGCTGCTCTTACATGTTTTTAAGCTGAAAAACATAGAAGGTGTGGTGTACATAAGAACCTTGGGGTAGTTGAAGTCTGTAAGTCGCCTTCTCAACTCTACCTTCCACCCTAAAAGGACCAAAGAACTTAGGGCTAGTTTCTAGTTCAAAAATCTTCTCATCGAGTGCTATCGTAATGGCTGAAGCTTCAAGTAGACAAGATCCCCTACATCAAACTGTCTTTTTATCCTGTGCTTATTTTGTTTGTTGTTTCATTCTGTCTTGAGCCCTTTTTCAAGTGAAATTATAATAGTTTCCTCATGGCCTCATGTTGTTGTAGACTTCTATCCACAATGGCTACTAGGGATGCCTCGGCCAAATATGGTGTAACATCCCGAATTAGGGCCTACTCAGAATAATGGTTTTGAGACCACAAATCCAAAGTAGAAATTATTATTTTATGATTATTATGAGGTCTATGATATGATTGCATGCTTGTGTGAAAATTTCATGAAGAAATTTTATTGATAAAGTGTCCAATTTGACATTTAGGACTAAATTGAAAAAGTTGCAAAATGTGAGTTCTAGAAGCTTTAAGCATGAAATTGTCATGGATTATTAATTAGAGGTCTTTAAATAGTAATTTTCTCAATTTCTATAATTATGGACAAAGATGGACATGAATAGGAAAATTTTGAAAGAAAGGCTTTAAGGGTATTTTTGTCATTTAGTTAATAAAAGAATAAAAAAGGAAAATAAAGCCAAAATTTGTCCACCTTCTCCAACCCTTAGTCGAAATTCTCAAGCTCTCCATAGCTAGGGTTCTTCATCTTTCAAGCTTGATTGTAAGTACATCCTAGCCCTATTTTTAATGTTATTTACATTTTTGAAGTCCTCATAACCCGATTTACCTATTTCTACTATTATTTTGAAGTAGGGTTCATGTTTGAAATTTGACCCATGTATGACATGCATGTGTTTTGGTGTTTAATGGAGGAATATTAATGTTTGATTTGTGATAAACATCTTTTACCAAGTGATTTCTAGTGAAAATGGCTAAAAAGGACTTATTTGTAAAGTTTGTAAAATGGATAGTAAGATGTATGATTTAATGAGAAATGTGGGCTTCTATGAGTATGTTATAAGTTTGGCTAGGCTTGGATAACAAAGAAAATGAACACATTTCATTTTAAGAGCGTAGGGACTAATTTGTAAATATGTAAAAGTTTAGGGGCAAAATTATAAGTTCTCATAAATATGTTTTTGGACTGATTTGAATAATGTGATGATTAAATGAGCTAAATTTACTATTATAGATCATGAAAAAAGGGGTCCGGACCTAGACCGAGGAAAGAACAAGATTTTGGACTTAATCGAATTAATTGTCCATATTTTGTACCAAGGTAAGTTCATGTGTAAATAATGCAATGACATATCATGTTTGAATGTTTTATTTACATATGAACCTCTATGTTTAATTATTATGACGAGTGTATGAACGACTTTATTGTCTATGAGCATAACATTGTGAACTACTTCGACGAATATGCGTTATCGAGAAAATCCCGTTTTAACCTTAGGAATAATGTAAGATACAATGTGACATGTCACTAGGAGCTATGTGATTATGATCTCATGAAATTATGTGTATATGTGATTATGTGAATCCGGGTGCTAGTCTTATACGTTCTACCGGTGGCTGGGTAGTCCGGCATGTGTTGCGGGTACCTGTCAGCTTGTGTGAGTAGCCCGAGTAGTTATGTCCTGACTGTAAGCTTGTGTGAGTAGGCCCGTGATTAGCTCGAGAGTGAACAATGTGTGATTGTGATATGAGGTAGCATGTGTGTAACACCCCAAACCTGACTTGGACGTTATGACCAAATTTGGTGGTGTCACATGAGAGTGTTTTTGAAAACGCATTGATCTTAAAATCGTTCCAATTATTATCTTTTACTTAGTTCAGGAAAACGTGGACTAATTGATTTTCTTTAAAACATTTCTTTTACGCGGAAGCTTTTGATAAAGTTTGTCTTTGGAAAACCATTCGTATTTAAGACTACCATCATTTTTATTAAAATCGGGTTTAGACTAAAATCTCATAAACAGTTTTAAAAATATCCAAATAAAGTCCAACAGTCCATAAAGTCCCCATATTGCATCAAAACAACCCAAAAAAATAATCAAGAAATAAATACCGAAACTGAGTTTAAAACAGTCTAAGTATGTGTGGCCACCGTCGAGTCCTCTGCTACACTGAACTGTCAAGTCTGGGGATTACCTGTACAGATTAAACAGAAAGGGTGAGTTTTCGCAAACTCAATGTGTAATCCCCACGGAAATCAAACGTACAGAATACACACTAGGTGTCATAAATAAATAGTCTGGGGTCGGTGCCCTTTACATAATCAGTTAGGGCCTTATCCCATTAGATATTGAATCAGATACAACTTAGGGCCTTAGCCCATATTAGATACAGTATGCAGACAGAATATCAGAATCCTACCCACTAGCCTCTACACACCATCTCTGTCCAACCCTACACACCATGTAAGGATATAATCGACCCACCCATCCCTACACACCATGCTGTGCCGACATACGACACATAACAGATAATTGCAACTGAGCTGCCAGATAACAGGCTTAAAAGCCTTTAGAATACTTCCTCCATATAAAATCATCCCAACCCCGATGCAATGCAAGATACCAAAATGACATGCTAATATACAATTTATCAGATTATACATTCAGTTCAGATATCGCAGTTTATGCTCGATACAGAAACCAGACAGTCAGAATACTCAATGAGGGGTCTAAGTAGCGCTTACCAACCCTACGGTAGGTCCACAGTCGACTTGGGTGACCCGTGCAACCTTACAGATCATTTCAAAAAAATGGGCTCACACACCCATGTGGCCTGCCCGTGTAGATCACACAGCCTGGCCCAGAATCCCACACACCCGTGTGGGCCCACACGCTCGTGTAGCCCACACAGCCCAAAAGGTCGAGCCTATGTGTCACACACGGCCTCACCGGCTATTATACGACCGTGTCAAATGCCCGTGTCTTGCGCGCATGGCCTGGCTCCTCGATCACACGTTGGTGTACTGCCACACAGCCTACCACATGGGCGACCACTCACCCGTGTGGCATTGACAGATTCATTTTTCGGCTTTCCTCGTTTCTCGTTTTCTATGTCTTCGAGTACACACCTGGTATTGATTTGAAACTAAAATGACCACGAGCACTCCAGAACATTCAGTCGCACAATCGGGGTTTCACCCACTTTGCACGTCAATTAGAGATTTCCAGCCCTTTGATTATCTCCAAACGCAAAGAGAAAACAGAGGTAATGGATTGTGAAACCTTAGCAGTAAGAAGGGGACGATTTCATGTAGGAAAAAGAAGAACAAAATCGGCAGCAAGGGGGATTTGGAGAGAGCAAAAACAGCAACAAAGCTTGAGAAAGAAATTAGTTTTGGCAAAAATTCTGATCACTTCCCCTAAACTCACCTCAAAACTCTCACCACTAACCTACTACTCAGATTTTCAGTAAAACTCAAACTCTAGCCGAAATTTGTAGCAAACACAAGAGCTCCAACTTCAATTCACTCTACCTAACCACCAGACCAGTAGGCCCATTCTGCCAGAATTTTACGCACAATCAAATATAAGCCTATTAAACAAGAGTGAGGCTTTATTCATAAAAATACCAAAAATTTACCCAAGTTGTGGGGTGAACTTGGTTCCTCTCACACATACCCAAAACACTTAGCCACTGAAGCAGATACATACTTGTCTGAATTATTTACAAAAAAAATTTATCAAACTTTGAGGCGTTACAACTCTACCCCCTACCAAAAAATTTTGGCTTCAAAATTTTATCTGATCAGAAAAAGTGAGGAGCTGCTGATGCATCGAGTCCTTCGGCTCCCAAGTGGCCTCCTCAGTGCTATGATTCCACCATAGCACCTTCACAAAGGGGATGGACTTTCTTCGCAGAATCCTAACGTCATTATCTAGAACCTGGACTGGCTCCTCCTCAAACGTTAGATCTGGCCTAACCTCAATCTCCTCCACAGGAACAATGTGCGATGGATCAGAGCGGTAGAGTCTCAACATCGAGACACCAAAAACATCATGAATGCAATCTAACTTTGGAGGTAGCTCCAACTGATATGCGACTGGTCCCACTTGTCTCAAAATTTAATATGGCCCAATAAACTAAGGGCTCAGCTTGCCCTTGCGACCGAACCTCAGAATCCTCTTCCATGGTGAGACCTTAAAGAAAATGAAGTCTCCCACAAAAAACTCTATCTCTCAATGCTTCAGATATACATAGGACTTCTACCTGCCAGAAGCAGCTTCTAGTTGATCTCGAATAAAATGGACCTTGTCCTCAATTTCGGAAACCAATTTCGGACCCAGAATACATCGTTCACCTAACTTAGTCCAGTATAAGGGAGTGCGACACTTCCATACAGTACCTCGTAAGGTGCCATCTGTTTACTATACTGGTAGCTGTTATTGTAAGCGAACTTTGCTAATGGCAAGTACTCCTCCCAACTGCCTCGAAAATCGATAACACAGTTCCTTAACATGTCCTTCAGTATTTGAATCACCCTTTCCGACTGACCATCTATTTGAGGATGAAAAGCAGTACTGAAGTCTAACCTTGAACCCAGAGCCTCATGACGCTTCTTCTAGAATTGAGACGTGAAGTGAGGATTCATATCAGAGACGATCAAGATAGGAACCCGATGTAGCCTCACTATTTCAGAGACATAGAGTTTAGCCAATTTTTATAGAGAGAAGTCTGTCCTAACCGGGATGAAGTGAGCAGACTTGGCCAATTGATCCACGATGACCCAGACAAAATCCTTCTTAGTGGGTGTTAGAGGCAACCCACTAACGAAGTCCATCATTACTCGCTCCAATTTCCATAACGATATCTTTACCAGCTGCATCAAACCCAAAGGTAATTGATGCTCAGCCTTAACCTGCTGACAAGTCAAACAGCGAGCAACGAAGTCAGTAACTTCTTGCTTCAACCCTGGCCACCAGTACAAATCTCGTAGATCTCAGTACATTTTATTCCCGCCGGGATGCATAACATAAGGGCTACTATACGCCTCACTCAGAATCAACAATCTCAAATCCTCATTATTCGGTATACAAATCTGACAGCAGAAACAAAATACCCCATTCTTATTAATCCCAAAATCTATAGTAACACCACTTTCATCCTGACGGAAACGCAATTCAAGAGACTTGTCCCCAAACTATTTATCTGATTTGATCAATCCATGTTGGTTTCACTTAAAGTTCTGCCAATAGACTCCCATCGTCGAAAAGGCTAAGTCGAGCGAACATCGCCCTCAGATCAGTCATAACCCTACGGCTTAACCCATCGGCCACAACATTGGCCTTCTCAAGATGATACTAGATGGTGCAGTCATAATCCTTAAGCAATTCAACCCATCTACGCTACCTAGGGTTTAACTCCTTTTGAGTGAGGAGATATTTGAGGCTTTTGTGATCAGTGTAGATAGTACACTTTTCAACGTATAGATAGTGCCTCCAGATTTTCAGAGCGAAGACTACTGCCGCCAACTCCAAATTGTACGTCGAATAATTAGCCTAATGAGCCTTGAGCTGATGAGACACATAAGCAACCACCTTTCCGTCTTGCATCAGTACGCAACCCAAACCCACATGTGATGCATCACTGTATACCATGAAGTCTTTACCGAGCTCAAGCTGTATCAAAATAGGAGCCTGAGTTAAAACGGTCTTAAGCTTTTCAAAGCTCTCTTGCTGTGCATCAGTCCAAGCGAAAGTAATTCCTTACGCAGAAGCTTAGTCAACAGAATTGTGATCAAGGAAAACCCTTTGACGAAACATTGATAGTATCCTGCCAGCCTCAGAAAGTTACGAATCTCAGACACATTCTTCGACTGTTTCCAATCCAACACCGCCTCAATCTTACGAGGATCGACTCGTATCCCCTCAGCAGAAACTACATGTCCCAGAAATGTCACTTCTCGAAGCTAGAATTCACACTTGCTGAACTTTGCATACAACTATTTCTCACGAAGAATATGTAGAACCACTCTGAGATGCTCATCGTGATCATCCTCTATCTTAGAATATACCAAGATGTCGATGAACACCACTACGAACTGATCCAGGTAAGGCTAAAATACTCGCTTCATCAAATCCATAAATTTCGTTGGTGCATTAGTCAGACCAAAGGGCATAACTAGGAACTCATAATGTCCATATCGAGTCCTAAATGTCGTCTTATGCACGTCAGCCTCCTTTACTCTCAACTGATGATATCTCGATCATAGATCGATCTTAGAAAACATAGAAGCTCCTCTGAACTTGTAACACCCCCTTACCCGAGACTGTAGCCAGATTCGAGCACGAGGTGTTAACAGACTTAAATTATCACTTAAACAATTTCAAACAATTTATTTCACCTTTCGTAATAAACTGCCCATCTGCGTCACAATCGCTAAAAAAGTCATATCTCAAGTTAAAAAACTCGAAATTAAAATTCGTAAATTTTACCTAAAACTAGACTCATATATCTATTTAATAATTTTTTTCCATAATTTTTGGTTGAGCCAATAAGTACAGTTTATTAGTTAAAGTTTCCCCTATTTCAGTGTTCGACTGCTCTAACCTCTGCTCACTACGAATCACTTTTCTCTCTGTACAGAATTTAGATGACTATGTTGTTTGTTTCTCTTAAAATTAGACTCAATAAGGAATCTATACATATAAAATATGACTCCTAATTATTTTTTTAAAATTTTTAGTGAATATCTAAAGTCAGAATAGGGGATTTAGAAATTGCTCTGACTCTGTTCCACTAAAACTCAAATTTCTCATAAAATACAACTCATTTACCTATTTTTTTTCTTCCATAAGAAAATAGACTCAATAATTTTCAATTTCATATTTTATTCTTCATCTAATTCTATCTCAACTATTTTTAGTAATTTTTCAAACTCACATTATTGCTGTTGTATGATACTATTTTATAGCAAATTTCACCTTTTTATGAATTTCCATGGATTAGATAGCACATTAAGTATACATAACACCAAATATGATCTTGATTAGCCATTCCAATGGCTAATCATTACCAAAAATTTCCTTACCACCCAATAGCCATATCATAAGATCATATACCCAAAATGATTATAATGCTATACATGTCATACTTAAAATATACAAGCCACTATACCAAAATGGTCTACAGATAGTGTAAGCGAGTCTCCAACCGTTCCCAATTTCCGAACTGGCTTGTCAAAACTACAAAGAATGGAAATGAGGGAGTAAGCATAAATGCTTAGTAAGTTCACATGTAAATAGCAAGTAACATAATCATGCAATCCAACATAAAACATCATTTGTATAAATATCACCCAAGACATTCATGTTACATTTGCATTTACTATCTTACCACGATTTCATCATACCAAGTTCTCAACCGAGGGTTTAAGCGCATACCTGTCCAAATTTTCTCATTCACCATACTTACCAATATGTTACCTTCGTCTTAAGTATTCTCCTTATTCACTTAAGATTCATCCGTTGAACACATCAGAATATAATTTGGATACACGGATTGCATACACATAAGTGCCATACCCGCAACTAGACAAACTTAATTGCCTGTGGAAATTATGTAGCCAAGCTACCATGTAACCCGCCCATAAGTGAAATTGGACTCAAATCAACGAGCTCGGGCGTTCGCATCCATAAGTGAACTTGGACTCAACTCAACGAGTTCGAATTCCTAGTTACATCTCACGAACTCGGACTCAACTCAACGAGCTCGGAACTCAAATATCCTAGTGACATGTCACTTGTATCCTAATCTATTCCTAAGGTTCAAACGGGATTTTCCTCGATCACACATCTTTGTCGTCTTCCACGGAATGTCGGAATCGATACTTGATAGCATTTCATATTTATCAAGTAATTCACATAATTTTGCATATTACTCAACAATAACCACAAAGCATAATATTTCATAATAATAATCATCATATCATATAAATAACATTAAATTACTTAAAATGACAATTATGTTACCAACATTTACACCTGAACTTACCTCGGTACAAAATGTTAGAAATCGAACCTATTCCTTGTAAACTTTATTTTTCCCTCGATCACGACTCGAATCTTGTTTCTCTTGATCTAAAATAACAAATTTAGATTATTTAATACTCACATGTATTAAAACAGTCCTTGACTCAAACTCTGACAAAATTACATTTTTGCCCCTAAACTTTTCCATATTTACACTTTTGTCCCAAGGCTCATAAATTAAATTTCATAATATTTTCTTATGTTTTATGACATGCTAATCATTTTTCCCTTCTATGGTAACATCAAATTCTCACTCTAACATGTACTTATGAACATTAGGTATTTTTACCGATTATGTCGTTTTACTCGTTTTCACGTAAAATCGCTTAGCAAAGGTTGTTTAACATAATTTCAAGCTTCACATTCTACCATAAAACATCAAAATAAACACTTTCACCTATGGGTATTTTTCCAAATATAAACCCTAGGTTAAATTATTGCTAGAATAAGCTTAATCAAGTTACTGGGACTCCAAAAACATAAAGAACATTAAAAACGGGGCTAAAATAGACTTACAATCGAGCTTGGAAGCTTGAAAAACCCTAGCTATGTCTTTCTCATGAGAAATTCAGGCAAGGGGTTCAAGATGGATAAAAATTGGCTTTTAATTTTGTTTTTAATTCATTTTAATAACTAAATGACCAAAATACCCTTAATTAAAAACTATGGTGTTTTATCTTCCTTTAGGTATTTTTGTCCAAACTAGTATAATGGTATAATTACTGTCCAAGGACCTCCACTTTAAAAACCCATTACTCACAAGTTCTTAGTACCTTTGTGAACTAGAACACACATTTTACAACTTTTGTAATTTAGTCTTAAATATCAAATTGGACCCTCTATCGCTAAAATTTTTAAACAAAATTTTTACACAATCATGAAATCATGCCATAGAACTTAAAATGATAATAAAATAATTATTTCTATCTCGAATTTGTGGTCCCAAAACTACTATTCCGATTAGACCCTAATTCGGGATATTACAGAACTGGTCAAATAAATCATCTATTCTCAGAAGTGGGTACTTATTCTTGATTGTTAACTTGTTCAACTGAAGGTAGTCGATACACATCCTCATTGTCCCATCTTTCTTTTTCACGAATAGAACCGGTGCTCCCTATAAAGACACACTGGGCGAATGAACCCGCGATCTAACAGCTCTTGAATCTGAGCCTTAAGTTCCGTCAGCTCTTTCAGTGCCATTCGGTAGGGTGCGATAGACACCGGAGCTGTACCAGGGATCAACTCAATCCCCAACTCCACCTCTCGGCTCGGAGGCAAACTCGGTAGTTCATCAGGAAACAATCTGGAAAGTCTCTCACGTTTCTAATGTCATTAACCGAAAAGTCCCCAGAATCAGAAATACTAATGTAGGCCAAGAATGCCTCACATCCTTTTCTCACTAACTTTTTCGCCACCAGCACAGAAATCACATTGGTTAAATAGTCTCGTCGCTCCCCAATCACAACTACCTCATATCCTCCTTAGTCCTCAAGACAACCCTTTTTATCACACAATCCAGGCTCACCCGGTGTTTAACCAGCCAGTCCATCCCCAGAATTAGATTAAACTCTCCAAATGGAAGCTCCATTAGATCAGCCAGAAATACTGTCCCTTAGACCTCTAGCGAAACATCTCTATACAATCTACTAACTCGTATGGATTGCCTCAAATGACTTAACACCGTTACCTTACTATCAGTACTCTCGACTGGAATCCCCAAAGTTTCAGACACAGTACTAACTACATATGAATGGGTAGATCCTATGTCTATCAATACAAGAAAAGGTACATCAAATATTAAAAACATACTTATAATGATGTCTGGAGCATCTCTATCCTCATGACGACAAATAGCATAGACCAAAGCAGCCTGCCTCGCTTCAGTCGGTCCCGCACATCTGCCCGGTACCCTCTGTCCTCGGCCCATAACGTTATCACCCCTGACCTGACCCCGGCACCTAAGTAGCTGCTGAATTACCCTCGATGGCTGTGCAGTCCTAGTAACCGGAGCTTGCATCTGATTAGTTCTTAATGGACAATCTCTAACACGATGCCCGGTGGACCCACATCTCAGACATGCCCTAGTAGTCCTCCAACACTCACTCGGATGGCGTCTACCACAATGTCCACAAAGTACCACCCCAGTACGTGCTGCAGGAGGCACAACTCTTACTGGCCCATCAGATTTGGCCTTTTTTTTAGGCCTCATTCAAGCACTCGATGGTTCCAAATTCCTCATACTTTTCCCCTGTCTTGATTTTGGCACTCAATGCGCTTTACCTCTATGGTGATCTTCGCCTTCTCCACTAGAGCAGAAAAATCACGCTCCTTCTGTAGAGCTATCAGAACTCGCAAACTGTCCCTGAGACCATCCTCAAACCAGATACAGCGCTCATACTCGGTTGCCATCATGTCTCACGCATAACGATTTAACCTCAGGAACTCGGCCTTATACTCGGCTACTGATCGATCTCCCTGAGTGAGATTAAGAAACTCACGTATCCTAGCATTAATGTAGCTACCTTCCACATACTTACTCTAGAACGCAGTCTTAAAATAGTGTCAAGTCAATCAGTCGGGCTGAGTGCCTTCCTTAACTATCAGCCACCACTGATATACTTCGTTGCGAAGCAGATAAACAGTCTCCTTAAGCTTTTGCTCAGCAGTACAATCCAAGTCATCCATAATTCTTTCCGTGGCCTCCATCCAATACTCAGCCACGTTCGGGGCGACTCCAGCGACACCTCTGAATAACTCAGCCCCGTTGGACTAGAGTCGTTCCGTAACTGACCCTCGGCCTCCAGATCCATTGTTGGGCCCAGCGACCCTCTCTAAAATTTGTAGCATGGCTTAAGACAGTACGTTGTCCCCAACCGCACGATCTCGTGACCCAATCTCTGTCACAAGTGATACCGGTGTCTTACTAGTATCTAAGTTAGGCAAATTCCCAGATGATGAGGATCCCACTTGAGCCCCTCTATGGCCTCTACCACGGCCTATAGTACCTCGTTCATGAGTACCACGTACGCTCATCGTCTAATCGAATTTATCTGTATTACAAATTTTATGGATCAGTTACAGTTTCAGTATTTATTAACAGATGTTTTATGTAAAACAGTATCAGAAGTTCAGAGTTTGTTTTCGTAAGTCGCAGTCTCACTACAGGTTTCAATATACACTAGCTAAAGTTCAGTATGGTTTACTACCTATAGTAGTTTCAGATTATACTATCTACAGTATTGTGAAATAAACAATACAAATTTCAGAAAACTTACAGGATCGGCGCCGAGACTCACTCGATGTACCACATTCTCAATCAAAAATATTTCAACCCGTTGAAAATCATTTCTTTAAAACCAAGTTTAAAACCCAATCCACAGTCGAGTTTTACAACCTAACTCTGATACCACTAAATGTAACACTCTAAACCCGACCTAGATGTTATGGCTGAATCTAGTGGAATCACATGAAAGTGTTTTTAAAAACGTATTGATCTTAAAACCATTCCAATTATTATCTTTTACTTAGTTCAGGAAAACATGAACTAATTGATTTGCTTTAAATTTTTTTTACGCGGAAGCTTTTGATAAAGTTCGTCTTTGAAAAACCGTTCGTATTTAAGACTACCATCATTTTGATTAAAACCAGGTTTAGACTAAAATCTTATAAATAGTTTTAAAAAAATCCAAAAAAAGTCCAACAGTCTATAAAGTCCCTATATTGTATAAAAACAAACTAAAAAAATAATTAAGAAATAAATACCGAAACTGAGTTTAAAATAGTCTATGTATGTGTGGCCACTGTCGAGTCCTCTGCTACACCAAACTATCAAGTCTGGGGATTACCTGTATAAATTAAATAGAAATGGTGAGTTTTCGCAAACTCAGTGTGTAATCCCCACAGAAATCACACGTACAGAATACACACCAGGTGTCATAAATAAACAGTCTGGGGCCGAAGCCCTTTACAGAATCAGTTAGGGCCTTAGCTTATTAGATATAGAATCAGATACAACTTAGGGCCTTAGCCCATGTTAGATACAGTATGCAGACAGAATATCAGAATTCTACACACCAGCCTTTACACACTATTTCCGTCTCACCTTACACACCATGTGAGGATATAATCGACCCACCTATCCTTACACACCATGTTGTACTGACATGCGGCACATAATCAGATAATTACAGCTGAGCTGCTAGATAACAGGCTTAAAAGCCTTTCAGAATACTTCCTCCATATAACATTATCCCAACCCCGCAACATACAAAAATGATATGCTAATATGCAATTTGTCAAATCATACATTCAGTTCAAGATATCGCAGTTCATGCTTGATATAGAAATCAGACAGTCAGAATACTCAATGAGGGATCTAAGTAGTGCTTATTAACCCTACGATAGGTCCACAGTCGACTTGGGCGACCCATGCAAACTTACAGATCATTTCAAAAAAATAGGCTCACACGCCCATGTAGCCTGCCTGTTTGGGTCCACATGGCCTAAATTAGCCTTGGACGTGTGGATCACATGGCTTAGCCCAGAATTCTGTGTGGGCCCACACGGCCCAAAAGGTTCAGTCATGTGTCGCACACAGCCTCATTGACCATTACACGGCCATGTCAAACTCCAGTGTCTTGCGCGCACGGCCTAGCTCATCTATCACATGCCTGTGTACTGCCATACGGCCTACCATACGGGGGACCACACGCCCATATGGCGTCGACAGATTCATTTTTTGGCTTTCGCTATTTCTCGTTTTCTGTGTTTTCGGGTACACACATGGTATTGATTTGAAACTAAAACGACCACGAGTACTCCAAAACATTCAGTCGTACAATCGGGGTTTCACCCACTTCGCAAGTCAATCAGAGATCTTCAGCCCTTTGATTATCTCTTAACGCAAAGAGAAAATAGATGTAATAGATTGCAAAACCTTAGCAGTAAGAAGGGGACGATTTCATATAGGAAAAAGAAAAACAAAATCGGCAGTAAGGGGGATTTTAGGAGAGTAAAAACGGTAGCAAAGCTTGAGAAAGAAATCAGTTTTGGCAAAAATTCTGATCACTTCCCCTAAACTCTTCTCAAAACTCTCACCACTAGCCCACTACTCAGATTTTCAGTAAAACTTAAACTCTAGCTGAAATTTGTAGTAAAGAAATAAAACCTTTGCTTACACCTTGATTCAAGCACAGGACCTCCAACTTAAAGTCACTCCACCTAACCACCAGACCAGCAGGCCCATTCTACCAGAATTTCACGCACAATCAAATATAAAACTATTAAACAAGAGTGAGGCTTTATTAATAAAAATACCAAAAAATTACCCAAGTTGTGGGTTGAACTTGAGACCTCACACATACCCAAACACTTAACCACTGAAGCAGATACACACTTGTGTAAATTATTTACAGAAACAATTTATCAAATTTTGGGGCATTACAATGTGGCTACTTTTGAAGCACAATGTGCAAGTATTCCATGTATCCAATTGTATTCCAAGTGTTCAATGGGTAAACCTATGAGTTATTCGATAAATAAGTCAACGATGAGGGAATATGACAATGTGTTACGAGTTGGTACAAGTATGTACGAAAAACTCATATAAATGACCTCTATATGTGATGAACTTTTGGGAAGATTGAAAATGTATAAGTTATGTCTAGAAATTTAAGTTATGCCTATGAATCTATGATGATACATATGTAAATTATGTTATGTCAATGGTATTTATATATACATATATATGATTGTGTTGCTATTTATTTACAGGTGAACTTACTAAGCTTTATGTTTACTCTCCTCTCTTTTCCATTTTCTTATAGTATCACCAAGCTAACTCGGGGATCGAAGGACGTCAGAGACTCAATCACACTATCAACTAGACATTCGAGTATAGTTAGTCTCAACATTTTGAGTATGGCATGTATAGAGACTTGGTCTTTTTGTTGTATGTTGTATTGGTCTAGCCAAATGTGTTGGTTTATGGTAATATTTAATTTATTTTGTATATGGTCATGTTATATGGTTCATATTGATTATTTGGGTTGTAACCCTAATTAATTGTGCATTCATGC
Organism: Gossypium arboreum; assembly: GCF_025698485.1. NCBI lineage: Eukaryota > Viridiplantae > Streptophyta > Magnoliopsida > Malvales > Malvaceae > Gossypium > Gossypium arboreum. The sequence goes on along the minus strand of NC_069075.1, from coordinate 114,125,765 downwards.
AATGTGTTATGCTTGATGTGGTTGCTTGTGGATGAAATGTGTGATGAATGGCATATATGCTAAATGAATGAATCGTGGCTAACAAGTATGACCAAAAATATGGTATAATTGAGTAAATTGGAAGTAGGTTTACCATGATGAATAAATATGAAATTGGTATGGAATGCTATATGAAAGCATGATGGTTTGAATAGGTGATATGTTGACATTACAAAGTCATGAATTAATCAAGTTTATGAGTATTTGAGTGACTAAATATACTATGTTGCATGCCATCAAAAATGTATGAGTGAATAAGCATTTAAGAGTGACAAATGGCTTGGAAAATAGCCTCAAAGTTGTCCACATAGGTAGACACACGAGCGTATGTCTAGGCTGTGCGTGACGCACAGTCTACCCCATGGGCGTGTGATTCGACCGTGTGTCCCCTGCACCCTAATTAATGCAAAACAAAATGCCCAATAGTAAACACACAGGAAGAGACACGGATGTGTCTCTGCTGTGTGAAAGGCACAACCTTAGTACATGGGCGTGTGCCCAGGCCTTGTGAAGTCTGCACCTAATTTTGGAATTTAATTCACCACATGGTCTGAGCACACGGGTGTGTGACTTGGTCGTGTGACCCTATTTGTGTTGATGACGTCATGAACAGAGAGTTACACGGGCTAAGGACACGAGTGTGTCTTAAGTTACACGGGCGTGTGTGACCACGCGATCTACCCACACGAGCGTGTGACCCTGTTTCATGAAAATTTTTTTAAGTTTTTCTAAAGTTCTCGGATTAGTCCTGAACTACTCCCAATGTATGTTTTGGCTCCCGTAGACCCATATAAGAGACAATTTGCATGTGTATGAATGGTTTTAAATTAAACGAATTTTTATGGTTGGTTGTGTATGTTTGCTTGTATTTAAGTCTGGTAATGCCTCGTATCCTGTCCCAATGTCAGACATGGGTAAGGGGTGTTACATATGGCATGTGATGAGGGAGAGCTTGGTCATACAATACCTCATAAGAGGTGACTCAGATAGCTGAGTGGAAAGTGGAGTTGTACTACCACTTAGCCAATAGAAGCTAACTTTTCCAGTCTTGTGGCCTTTCCCTAGACATACATCTCAAATATCCTTCAACGCATTTATTGAAGACTTTAGTTTGTCCATTTGTCTCTAAATGATAGGTAGTGGGCAAGTAAAGCATGATAAATTTTCTTATTATACAATTTTGTGTGAGTACTTAAATTATTATACATATTGATTAGTAGGAGGAGTATAGTACCAAACCTTCTAAAAAGATCCTATCAGAAAATGCTAATAAAAACCTTATCCCTATCTAATATGATTGAATCTGGAACATCACGTCATTTATAGACATTATCCATGAATTTCTGAGCTACAGCAACAGCAATAAAAAGGTGTCCTAAAAATAACCATACTTAGTAAGGCGATCAACCACCATAAAAAAAACACTCTTACCTTTTGAACAAAGGAGTCCTTCTATGAAGTCCATAGAAATGGATGACCAAGCCCTCTCTAGTATGGGTAGAGGCTGTAACAGTCTTGGGGAAACAACATTTTCTGATTTGCATCTTTGATATGTGATACATTCTCTCACCCATCTCTAAACATCATTGGTTAAAGCTTTCCAATATAAAAGACTAGTCAACCTACTTTTCGTTGCATGTGCCCCTAGATGACCACCCATAGCACTAGCATGAAAATGTTGAAACAATTCTTGCTTGAGGCTAGCCATATTTCCCACCACAATCTTCCCTTTTCTTCCAAGAAACCTACCATCCTAAAAATATTTTGGATGCTTGGTGCCTTGTTGCTAGAGTTTTGAACACAACTTCTAAACTTTAGTGTCGAATAGGTAAGATGCTTGCAAGAAGACTAGAGCTGGTAGTGCTTTCAGTAATCTACAAGCATTTCCCTTCTTTTAAAGACTGCTTCATTAACAAGACATTTGTTGCCACATTGCTTGACCCCTTTCTGTAAATCACCTCATAGTCATACCTCGAGCATTTTACTGAAAATGAGTGACAGCCATCTGATCAACTAGAAACCTCAAACTTTAGTGACTAGCTCTGATTTTAAAATGCCTTCCCATTAGGTACGAGTGTCATTTTCTCACAGCTAATATCACAACCATCATTTCCTTCTCGTATATGGATAAGGCTTGGTGCTTTATCCCTAACCCTTTGCTAAAATAAGCCACAGGTTTTCCTTGTAGCTGAAACACTACACCTACCCCATAATCCAAGGCATCAGTATCCACACAGAATTCTAGTTTAAAATTAGGAAGAACCAAGGCTAGTGTTAAACATAGAGCTTTTTTCAGCTACTCAAAACCAATAGTGGCTTGATCACACCATCTTCAAGCATCCTTCTTAAGTAAACTAGTTAAGGCTCTAGCAATTATACCATAGTGTTTAATGAACCTCTTATAGTATCCCAAGAGTCCTTAAATCCCCTCAAATCCTTGATGGAAGTAGGAAGGGGCCAGTTTGCTATACAATCCACCTTGGTTTTATCCATTAAAATAGTTCCCTTGGAGATGACATGCCCCAAGTACTCCACTTGATCAATACCAAATGAGCATTTACTCTTCATGACAAAGAGTTGATGTTGTCTCAACAGCCTGAAAACCTCTCTGAAATAGGTCAAATATTCCAACCAAATGGTGGAATAAACCAATATGTCATAAAAAAAAAACTAAAATTTTATTCATCAATAATGGTTTGAAAATAGTGTTCATCAACCATTAAAAGGTAGAAGTGGTATTGGTGAGCCAAAGGGCATTACCAAAAACTCATAATGGCCCTCATGAATTTTGAAAGTTATCTTTGGAATGTTAGCTTCATGCATTCTAACCTAGTGATAACCAAATCTCAAATCTAATTTAGAAAACACCTTGGCCTATCCCAACTCATCTAGCAGCTTTTCAATAATGGGAATTGGGAATCGATCATTGATTGTCAATTGATTAAGGTGTCTATAGTCTACACAAAGTCTCCAGGTGCTATCTTTTTTCTTCACCATGACCACAGGAGAAGCAAAGGGATTAGGATTATCTCTGATTATTCTAGCTTGAAGCATTTCTTTATCAAGTCTTTCTAACTCAGACTTCTAGATCATAGGGTACCTGTAAGGTTTGACTTTAACAACTGCTCCTTCATCCTTAAGAGGTATCCTGTAATCTTGGGGCCTTGGAGGAGGCAAACTCGAGATAACTTGAAGGATATCCTGAAATTCCTTAAGGAGCAATTGTAGTTCTTCAGGCAAGGTCTGAGCAAAGACTGTTGATAAGGTCACTTATTCAATACTAGTCATAAATAATACACAATGGTCTAATTCTCAACCAACCATTGAAAAATTTTTGCTTACTACATTTGTCTTAGCACTTCAATACTGCTTGGTAGATGCCCTTAATAGTACAAATGACCTATTTAGAAGAAAACTATATGGTCATGGAATTAAAATTCCAGTTTATAGACCCTAGGAAAAGTAGTCATTCTATTCCTAGAACCAAATCACACCCTTTCATGGGTAAAATCATAAAATTAACAATAAAACTGGCTCTTTGGACCTCCCATTCTACTCTTTTACAAGTGCCACTAGTAAACAGTTGTCTTCCATCAGCTATAGTAACTCTCATTTGTTGTTGGTGCCAAACAGGTAAGGCCAACCTAGATACCAACCTAAAGTCTAGGAAGCTATGTGTACTTCTTGACTCTACCAAGAAAAAAACCTTGGCTGACCCTATTTTTGCCTCAATCCTCATGGTATAGGGACCCTAAGACCCTTTGATTACATGCAAGGACAGTACAGGTCTCTGTGTTTGATCTCCTTATCTAGGAAGATCTTCCAACTGCTCTGAGCATTCTTGAAAATCCTCTATATCCTCCTCACAATGTGACTCTAGCAACATTTGATATAATTGGATTGTAACACATTTGTGGCTAATATGGTACTTGGCTCTACACCATATGCAAAGGTCTTTTTACTTCCTTTTAGCCATGAATGTAGGACTTACTCCTTTTGTGGACCCTTTAGATGACACAGAGCTCCTTGATGATGGATGAGTTGAGGAACCAGATTAAGCAAAGACATATGGTCGAGTAGAAATAGAAAAAGCCAAGGGTAAGTTGAACCTAGGCAAGGAATTAGCTTCAGTTAAAAATCCATTCCTAGGAGATACTCCTAAAATACTCTCCACTTGTTGAGCAATGTGGAACCCTTTCACTAATGTTTAAGGTCTAAAGAGTTGTAAGTACTAAATTATTTCTATTTTCATATTACTAACAAATATTCTAAGGGTATATGATTTAGGTAATTGTAACTGGTTCAAAAGGCTTACAAATTGGTTGTGATATTACTCCACTGAACCTTATTGTTTCAAGGTCACCAATTCAGTTATCAACTCCTTGAAGATGCTTAATCCAAAACACTCTCTCAAACTATGAGCATAATAAGTCCAATCCAACAAGTTAAAACCTCTATGTTTTTAGGTAAGAAGGAATGCCAATCTAAGGCTCAACTTTCTAGGTGAAGTACCACTGTACATACCTTGTCATACTCAAGCACTCCTTCAATTGCAAAGTACTGCTCCAACTTTAACAACCAGCCCCTAAAGTTAGCTGCATCAAAACGAAGGTATCTAACATGTAGGAACACTCTTAGAGGAACCCCAAACTAGGTAGGTTCAAAATTATAGGTCTCAAAGGAGGTTGAGGGACTTATAGAGTATTCTTGGATAGAAATCCTAGAAGTGGCACTCCCAAAACCCCTTTCCCCTTGGCTTGAGCAGTTGCTATTGTATTCAAAGCAGTGGAATTGCCCAAATGCTTCTCAAACAAAGAGTGCATCTCCATAAGAAATTCCTCCTTAAAACCTTGCAATCAAGCCTCTAGCTTAGTATCCAACTTGGAACCCAACTGGGAGAGTTCAACCCAGACTTTCACCATTTATTGTTGAAGAACGCCCACATCCTTCTGTAGTCTCGTGGTCACACTGGCCATAGCAAATCGTTGAGCTTCGATACCTTGATACAGTTGAAAATAGAAAAGAAAAGAAAAGAAGAACAATCGCAGAAACGGTAGGAGAAACTAGGGAAGAGAATAGAGAAAGATAAATTTGTGCAACAACTAATTCCTTTTTCATATCTGACTCAACTCCCTTACACCCCAATATATAGGAAGGAAAATGAAAATGAATTTACTGCTTAAAAGTTAGTTAAAATGAATGGTAAAACTAATAGTACGTAATTTTTTAAAACACTCCGTTTAACTAAACCCATGCTGTGCATTGTTTCCCCTTGTTCCATTTTGACCCATAACATAAAACAAATAATAATAATAATAATAACTAATGAATAAAAATTATTTTTAATATATTTTTAAAATTTTCTATATTATTAGTTGATGGAAATTAACAATATGTGTAAAATGTCGCTTTTATAATATTTTTATCATTTGTTCAAAATTTTTCTTTAAACCATAACAAATAATATGTTTTAGTAAGAATTTTTTTTCTTCTTCTTTCTTTTTCCTATCACTTTAATCAAAAGAGAAACCCCAAATATTTATTGTTTCTCTCCAATTTTAAATTTAAAAATGTGATATGAAATTAATTTACAAGGGCAATGCATTCATTTATTAGTATGGTAAAAACACTATGTTAGAAATTGTAGGTTGCAAATTTAATTTTTTGATGAGCACTTATTCAATTTTGGAAAGTGATAATTATAATTTAATAAATACATTTAGAAAGTGATAAATTATCATTCAATGGATACATTTTTATGGGACATATTTTTTCTAAGAAGTATGTTCAATACAAAGGGTTGTGATTCTTCAAAATAGTATCTTTTGAGTGCATATAAATAGATGGTCTATGGTGCTCACTAATCACAATTACAATCAATCCTATTTTCAGAAACTAGAGTAAGAGTAAGGGAATTCCTCAATTTTGCTAATAAAAGGAAATTCAAAACTTCGTTGTATCCCGGGGGTACCTTTGTCTTAACCCTCTAGCAACTTTATGTGGGGATAGTTCTCTTTGGAAAGCATCATCCGCGCTTCAAAGTATACTGTTTATTTCCATATAAGTCACCGGTTCTATCATCTCCACTCAAGTTATCCAACATACTATAAGCTTTAATTTTTGTGCAGTTAATAATAAATTTTTTTTAGTGATAATTAAATAAAATGTGGTTTTAAATAATTTTAATACTATTAATTAAATAATAAAATTTTACATTGCAACCAAATAAATTAAACAAAATAATTTTTCATTCTAATAATCCTATTATTAGATATAATTTTACATTACATCCTCCAAAACTGAACACTTAGCATAAAAGTGAAGTGAAAAAGAGCATCTAGGAGTCAAAAAATGGATGAAAACAGGTAAGACTATCTTTTATGACTTATTCTTAATTAAATTCCTTTTGTCGCTTATTGATTATGAATGCATAGCTTTCTGTAAGCTGGATCGCCTAATTCCTGTCATCTTCTTAGCCCACGCCGAGGACGACATCCATAAGTCATTACTTTTCTTCTAACACACCCTTTTCCTTTTTTGGCTCAATTACTCTAAATTCAATAAAATTTGGCATCATCCTCACTCAACACAGTTGTAGAGAACGAAGTGGATCATGCTCTACCATCATTTTTTTATTTATTAATATAATGACATGGAGTTTTTTCTTCTAAGGATATAGCAGGGTAAGCACTAAGTGGGGCCCGGCCTCTTTGATTAAATGAAATAATACTAATTTTAGTCCTTTTAATTATAAAATATTCAGTTCATACCCTTTTAAAACAAAATTTTATCTGGATCAATTCATAGGCACTTACCCTTGTACATATGTATATAAAAGAATCAAATTCACGGCTACAACTGTAAAGTTCACTAAGTAAAACCCTTTTGTAGATATGCAGAAAGGCAGGCCATACTCCTCCAACTTTTGACTTGTCTTGGCTTTTCATACCACAATAATAATATATGTTGAAAATCGATTATCCATACCCTAATTTTGGGTTTAGATTCAACTCATAAAAAGAAGAATCTATAATCAATCCAAGGGGAATACTACAAAATCCGAAAGACCTTTTAGCCAAAATCTTAATTTCCTTTTTGAAAGAGTTCCATTGTTTTATGATTTTAAGTGTAAGGGAAGCATCTTTGATTAATGTGTCAAATGGTAAATTTATAATTTTATAAAATAAATCAAATTACAAATCCTTGAGATATGCTCTATTTAGATTTAATTGGTGGGTTTAAACTTTTTTAAATAATATTTAAATATTTATTTGAGTTTATTTCATGTTTAGACTTCGTAAGTAAAATGGATTTGGGTTTAAGTATTTTAAATATAATCATTCCATTGAAATTGTAATCTCGAATATAAGAATAAAAAGATAATTTATTTTTGTCATCCTGGAGAAATCTAGCGTGAGGATATTATTCTTTTCTTCATAAAGTAAACCAATTTACATGTCAAAAACCATCCCATGCACGTGTCCATAGAGAATCAACATTGATGCTACATATTCCAAAAAAAATCATCTCGAAAACTATTTTGACAAGACACAATATTGTCAGGGTTTCGAATATGTTTTTTTACCCCCACAAAAATCAAGATTAGCTTTTTCTACAACTACTTGATTTGTTTAATTAAAATATAGTATAAAATCCTTCAAACCCTACTTGATTGTTATTATTTTTCTTCACTTTGATTAACCACATTTAAATTGCTTTACAGCATTGAAGGACAACCCTAAAACACTAAATGGGTGAATGTGCCTTTTATGCACCATTCCCCTAAATCCTTTCATCATATAATCTTATAATGGTTAAATTCAAGATAATTATAAAGTCATTTTTTTAATTATATAGTTATTAAGTGAGTGTTTTTTTTATTTAAAAAATGTTATAGCAATAAATTTAACAACACAATTTAACAATGTTAACAATTGAATCTGAATTTTAAAATTTGAAAAATAGAGAGACCAAATTCATGAAATAGAAGTACATGGGCTGAATTCCTAATTTTTTATAAGTATAGGGACTTAAAAACATATTTTAACCTATTAAAAAATAAGAGTTAATTGCACCTTATTTATATCTCTAAATTCTAGTCAAAATTCTTGACTCAATTCTTCAAAGTATCAATTCCATCAACCTAAAGTCAGCTACAATTTTAGATGCCAACTCGAATCTAATCTATAACATATTTAAAGCACATGTATAGCTAATATATGAACAATTTGGATCTAACGTATTAAAAAAAAAGGCAATATCAATAAAATTTAGGAGGCATATTTTTTTAAACACGTTAAATCCAAGGAGTCCATGCGATAAGTACAATATTGTGTTTAAAATTTGATCTTAAATATGTTTCAAGTTAAATCTAAGCTAACATTTAACATCTAAGGTTAGATTAAACTAATGAAAGGATTTGATCAATATGATATTAAATGCTTTGGGGACTCAATTAAAATGTTTTAAATATATTTCGAGTCAAATCTGAGCTAACATTCAATGCCCAAAGTTACAAATAGGTTGATGAAAGGGCCAAGCTGATATGAAAGTAAATACTTTGAGGACTCAATTAAAATATTTGAAATTTGGGGACTAATTTAAAATCAAGACCATAATTTAAGAGTGTCTAATGCAATTGTCCCTAAAAATAAATTGCCGAAATTAATCTCTTTGTGTTTTTTTTATATATTTCCTAAACCACTTATTAACCCTCCCAATCTTTAACAAAATTAAACTGGAAAAACATTACACGAAGCAAATCTTCAACCTTCAGGAAGCTATGATGACAACTAAAGCTAATGTGGAGCTAATCTCTTCGGTCTTTTGTAATACTATGACTATTAACTTTTTTCACCTATGAATTTAATTGTTTTTTTAATACATTCATAATTGAACAAACCACTATCACCTTACACTGATTGCTACCCATGACATGAGTTTTTGAAATCAACACTAGTGTGCTAAGTTAAGAGCCGGGTCATATGAACTTAATTGTTAAGTAGTAGGTGTAGGCTGTAAGTAGAGGGTAAAAATGAGCATGTATTAAAGAGTTGTAAAATCCGCAGGAAAAAGGAAGGTAGAATCCGTCCATGCATGACACGATTCCCAAAGAACGTATAGGATGCTCTGCATGGGATTTAAACGAGGAAAACCTTCACCCATTGGTTGCTCCATCTTACAAGAAATCATCATCTTATAATTGAACTCTAAAGCTGCTCTGGGTCCCCTCCCATTTTAGCTTTTTAATTTCTCTGCTTTTCATAAAAAAAAAAGTAAAAGGGAAAGGGAAGAAAGAAAACAAAGTAGTTTTGAATTGCATCCACTTTCAAACAATCCCCCACAGGTAAGGTTAAACTCAAACAACAAGAAAACCTAATGGTTAAGAAAACCTATGTCTTTTATTAAGGGTTTGGTTTTCTAACAGTTTATAGTTAACTAAATGGTAATATTTTTATTTTTATTTTCGACTTCAATATAATTTTTTTAGCTTTAAGTAAGGATTTGAGCTTGAACCTTTTAAATGAAAAATATAAAGAACTGAGATTTCTATTTAGGAGTCCAGTCTGAGTTTACTCTAAATTTAGTCAAAGTCTAAAATAAATATCCGAAATCAAAAGAGGGCAAAAAGAAAAGGTATAGTAATATTGATATTGAGTCTTGTTTCAAAAAGAGAATCAGATACCTAACTAATTCCCAAGTTTATCATTTGTTTTTTCACATCTTATGCTTTGATTTGCTTGTGTTCTTGAAAAGGATTTGACCCCTTTATTTTTTGGGTGCAAGTTGAAGTCAAATTATCTGGAACTGAAACATCAATCCCACTTGAGTTTGTTTATTTTTCTTTGGATATGACATGAAATTGAACGGTCTATATTGGTTGGCTAAAAGGCACGTTGACAATGACATGGACCAAAATTTGGTCTAGAAGCAAATAATGGGCTTAGTTTTCTACACTAATTTATTGCCATACTCTTTAAAAAAAAATTAAGGTATTTTTCATAATTATTCCTTCCATTTTCACTATTCCTACTTAAGTTTGATCATGTCCATGCTTTCAATTTTAGGAGCCTGCTACTCAAATCAATTTTCAACTTCATCGCCTTTATCTTTCTTTCCAGGAATAATGACAATGATCAAAACTTTTTTTCAATTTAGAATTTCTTTCTTTTATTTTAGGAAAACTAAAAATTAATCCCTTTAATTTATTTTCTCACAATCCCATCATTTTATTTTACAAAAATGCATTCTAAGCTTCTTTATTTAAAAAAAAATTATTTTAGCTCTCTATTTATTTTTTGTTTTTCTTAGCCCTTAAAATAGTATTCTTTTTATTAAATTACCTCAAAATGAATGAAAAACCTAATTTTTTTTAACTTTGTTAACGTTGCATGCAAGCGGATGGCACGCCGAGTTTAATTACTTCTTTAAAATTTAAAAATAAAAAATAAAACTAATTTTTAAAAATCGTTAAAGTTTATTAAAACTTATAAATATATATTTTTAAATTTTTAAATTTTAATTAAATGCTAACGTGTTATCTATGTGGAATCCACGTGTATGCTTTGTCAGCAAAGTTAATAAATGTTAAATTTTCTATCTATTTTTGGGCAATTTAACAAAAATGCAAGTTAAAAGACTAAAAGAAACAAAAATTAAATGAAAGACTAAAATAACTTTTTATAAAGTTAGAGGAAAAAATCTTTATACCTTACAAAAATTGACAATATAGTCTAGTTGTTGGTAACTATATTAACTTAAACCACTTTTTAATAATTTGTTGCAGATAAATTGGTAGAGTGCCATTTTGTGCTCATTTCATATATATGAATGGTTCAACTATCAAATTCCAAATCAACAATTTAACTTTAAAATTTCAGTGTTATCCACTTAAACTAAATTTTAAAATTTGTATTTATAAAATATAAAGATTAAATTTTAATAAATTAAAATATAGAGATTAATTTTTAAATTTTGTAAAATAAAAGGATAAAATTTATAATTAGAAATTTTTTCCTTTACATTGATAATCCAACATTGATTGTCAAGCAAATACAAATGGAGATGACTCAACAATTAATAGATGATATATTTGATATATATATATATATATATATATATATATATATATGAAATTAACAACAAATTACAATTGCCTACTAAATTACTATTATTATTGATTAGTCCTTTTAAAAATTCTTTGTCCAGGTGCAAGGATAGCCATAGGATCAAAATTGGCCTTCCTCTTCTCAAATCTCGTCCATTGATTCCCAAAATGTCGTTTCCAATCCTCTTTGGCACGGTAGTGAGGGAGGTATAGCTTGAAATCCAATCCCTCTTTGATGCACCATTTCACTATCTCACGGTTCTCCGCTACCTTCTTCTCCACCGACGGTCCCTTCGGAACAAACCGGAGCAACGCCACGATGTAAAAGATCTCCCCTTCTGGCAACGCCACCGATGTCCGACTATCCCATCTGAAAAAAAAAAAAAAAAAGAGAAAACCAAACCCATTCATGCATTAGAAAACAAAGATATAAAAAGAACCAATGAATGACTCTCCATATATGCTCATTTTTTATGTCCATTTTAAAACATAGATTTTAGCTAAAACAAAAAAAGACATGGGTGCCTTTCTTAGGTCACAATCTTATCCTATATATAAATTTGAGGAAAAACAAAATAATTCCCATTCCCCCCACCCCCCCATCATTTAAAGAAAAATTTCCTTTTTTTGGGAAAGTTTTGAGAGGCCATAACGAAATTTAGTTAGGCAAAATGCAAGGCCAAGGTCACGGAAGGGGTAATTTCGTCGGAGAAAAAAAGAAAATGGTGGAACACAGACAAATAATGGGTGTCATTGTAAAGCTTGGTTGGGCGAATAAATTTTTGTTTGTCTGTTTCTGAAATGGCGAAGACTGATGGGCCGGAATCGAAAGTTACCTCACTTGGAAAATCTCACTTTCCATAAAAAGAGTTACGCTTAATGACCGATATGTCCTCCCCAACATTATTATTAATAGTAGTCTGAATTTTAGCACACAATTTTCAGACGTGAAAAAGAAAATAAGTTTTTCGTATTCAAAATTCTTTTAATCCTATGTGAGTGGGACCCACCACAAATCTTTGTCTTTTATACTTTACTTGTATATATACGTTTAACCAAAACACCCAACATGACGTACACTGTAATCACAAATCCTCATCGACTACGGTTATGATCCACTACGGTTGAGCTCACAGTACGAACCCACTCGTGGGCCCCGTGTTGTTGACTAAAAAAAAAAACAAATCCCAGCCGCCTGATTCAGTTTGTTTAAGCAAAAGAATCCTCCGAGCAGATGGAAAAACCCTGCCAGGTGATCTTAGGTTTGATTCATTGTTGTTGATAAAAAAAGTTAATTGTTTCAGTCCTGCACAATTTAAGAATTTAATCCTTATATTTTAATATAATATAATTTTATCATTAATTAATTTAAATAATTAATATCATTATTATTTTAGTTAAAATATTAACTTGAATTTTCCTTCTCGACTCATCATGTTGATATAATTTCCTTTTTGGTATTCGAAGGATTTTTTTTTAAATGTCAATAATTTTAATCAAATAATTATTAGGACTAAAATCATGTTATGTAGAATTAAAATATAAGGACTAAAATTTAAATTTAAGCATAGTAGAAAGACAAAACTATAATTAAACCTAAAAAAACAAAAGTGAAATTTGGTCCTCACGGTCCCACCTTATGACACATTTCGAGATTCCAAGTTTTGTGATGAAACCTCGTCATCTCTCACGTGACAGACATGCAGGTTTTTTGACATATAATGAAAGGTGGGCTCCACAATAATAAATAATTGGGAAAGGGGGAGGGCAATACTCACTTGCTTCGCAAAAGAGGGTAGATTAACATGGGCCCACCGATTCCATTTTTCACCATCTTTTTAAACACTGTCTGATCGAAATCAACGATGTCTGATTTGGACACGAAGAGGTTGAGCCAAGGGTGAGGATTGTCCCAAACGCCGTTGGCTTTCGCGTCTTGCTCCGCTCGTTTCACACGCAATAAGAATCCCATGTAGCTGACGTCCACCTGGGATATCAACCCATCCACGAATCCTAGCCCTCCAACAAGTCTGCTTACAGCCTGCAAAGTGGCAGTCAAGGACAATCACGTCATTTTGCAGAATGAAAAATTATTGCCATTCGTGAATTGCAGATTCCAGAAGATGATGGGGTTATTTTTGTCCCTTTGTGGAACTGTGTGGGTGAGGAGGAGGGGGACCAAAAACGTCAGCCAAAATCTCAAAAATCAGCCAGCTAGCCGTAACGTTACTAATTTAGCCCTGACAAATTCCTGATTTCACGAAAGTGACCCGAACCAGGAAAATCCGAGAGAAGGAACACCAGAGTGCCATTCTCGTAATTAAACACCAACAGAATGGGTACTTTCAAAAAATTAATCTTCTTGTCAGAAAATCCAATGAAAGATACATTAAACTGTATGGTCAGTTTCATCTACACAACTACATACAATAATTCTCACATTATTTAGTACCCTCACTTAATTTTAAAAATTTGTGAAAAACTACAATTATAAATATTTTTTAATTCCTTTTTTCTAAATGATGGAGGAGGAGAATAAGCCCCGTCCTCCGTCGCTGAAGGTTGTACACGTGGAAGACACCTCTGAGTTTTCTTTGACTTTATTTTTTCACTGTCCGGCGGGGACACGATTGATGATAGGACCTCACTTAATTTTTGTTTGTGGTCAACAGATTTATTAGGCCCCACCAAGCTATAGCGCAGGTCAACACTCAGTCATTAAAAACACAACATTATGCTTATTTTGACTTATTATCATTCACTCATCCACGGTTACCAATCAAGGTTCTATGTTATTATCTTAATATGCGGCGCAGGTGATTATTGACTGTTAAGTCAAAAGTTAAAAAAAAAAAAGAAAAAGAAAAGTTACCATATCCACAGTTGAAGGCTGGTCACTGTTGCGGTAATGAAAAGCCAGTTCAAGGCAGTAGAGGACTGGGCCGGCGGTTTGAGGGAGGTGAGCCGGGTTGAACTCTTGGTCCGGGTTCAACTGTACGGAGGGCCAGCCATTGACTGGATCGTCGTTGTTGCAGAATACGAACCCTTCCACGTAATCGAACGACTCGTCTTCTTTCTGACTCACCAGAAACTCAGCATCCCGAGTGAATTCCTCAAACTCGGCGTACACCACCCTTATCCATCTTACCTAATCACACAAATAACAATAATAATAATAAAACCTCCTTAAAAAGACCGAAATTACGTGACGTTAACGTGCCAATCATGCACTATTACATTTGTTTTTGGTAAAACATGGTTAAATAAATGTTTTCATCCCTTTACTATACTTAAATTAGGGTTTTACTCCTTGTGCTTTACCTTAACATTATTAGATCCTCTACTTTCATAATGTAATTACTTAACAGTAATGGTGACCTCGAAAAATCAGGTTTAGCATTTTAATCAAAGTAGTTAATGGTGTTAACATGTCAAACTAAACAATAATATTATAAAAAAAATTAGATGACCAAATTATAAAAATTGCAAGTATAGGATTAAATTTCAATTTAAACATATTAAAGGGATCAAAACCGAAAGTTGACCTAAAACTATACTCACCATGTCCGGAGCTAGCTGAAGCTTAACCCTTGCTCGGGTAATAATACCGAACTGACCGAGTCCACCGAGGGCTCCGAAAAAGAGTTCCGGGTTTTGGGTTTCGGAGCAAACCGTTATATCTCCTTTTCCCGTTACGACTTCCAGTTCCGTTACGTTCGACGTTTGGGGACCATAACGGAAGGCTTGTCCACTAACGCCAGCGTTAGACAAGGTTCCACCAACGGTCAAGCTCAAGTAATCGGTCCACGACCTGGGAGCCAACCCGAATCTCGAAACGCACCGTCTCAAGACGTCTTCCCATAATGCCCCGCCGGAGACGTCGATGCAAGGGGAGCCATTGACGGTCAAGAGCTTGAAATGGTTTTCCCCAGTGGAACGCATGTCTATCACGTAACCACCGTCGGCCATCGCCTGACCGTTGATTGAGTGGCCGTTACCCCTAGCCGCAACCGTCAGGTGGGGAGTCCCGGCGGCGGCCTTAACGACCCGAGATATATCCTCGGCTCCCGATGGTCTAATTAGATACAAGGGCTTAACCGAATAAAGCCCGCCGAAATCTTTACTGGCTATGCCGGAAACGTCGCCGTTTTCGATGCTGCCTTGTAAGTTGAGAGAGTTGAATATGGTGGAAACGTCGTCGTCCAGCTTCGACTCGGCGTCGCTGTCGTGTACTATTCGACCCAAGCAAGCTATCATCTTTGTTGCAAATAGGAATTTCGCCAAAAGAAGAAATAAATAAATAATAATAAATTTACAAGTGCTATGAAACTAAGATGTTTCTGGGCATAGTTTGGGGACGAGGAGAGGGGGAAAGAGGGGTTTAAATAAGGCTCGAAATTGGGGGTCTAAAAAAAATGGGTTAGTATTTAATTCAATTTAATTAATTGAAGAGGAAAATTTTGTGATGTCAAGTTTGAATAATAAGTTTGGAGTTTGGAGCAAGTGTAATTGCTTTAATACTTTTACATTCTTTTTTGGTTTTTTCAACAAGCATTTTGATTAATAATTTGCATTTGTGGATGAAAACAAGTGAAAGAGAAAAGAAATATATATATATATATATATATAATAAGGCAGAAGAATATGCAATTAGCTTGTTGTTATTTGCATTTTTCTAAAAGAATAAATAAAATTGTTAATTAAAAAAATTATCTCAACCTTAAAAATTTGTGTGGCATTAAAATTAGGATTCAAACCCTACGATCTATCCCTATCCATCCCTAATGTAGAGAAAAAAAACGTGAATTTTTAATTTAAAGATTGACTTGAGTTGAGACATCTTCGGATGGATTAACAAATAATAGCTTTGTAGTGTTTTTAGTGGGTAGAATATGGTGGGAAGGGTTATATATAAACTATAATTAAAAAAAGAAGCAGATTAAATATATAATGTAACATAGATATTTATGTAATGTAGTTTGACCATGTAATTTCTTAAAATAAATTATTTATTATGTAATTCATTTTTTATCTATCACTTCCTTAATAAAAAGAACAAAAATACCTATATATTATAAATAGATTTTTTTTAATTTTTACCCACGAGTGGTGTAAATTTTAATTTGCTTGTTAATTAATTTGAAATCAAAAACAAAACTTCAAATATTGCTTCTATAAAAGTTACTAAAATATTCTCTGCTGTTTTTTTAATTAAGGCAGTTGTGAGTTTTTTTTTTTTGCTAAAAAAAGTCAACTGTGACTTAATTTATATTAATTACTCAGTTTTTATAATTGTTATCGTAATTAATGAGAAGGTATTGAATCATCGATATCCTCTTTGGTCATCTAGATGTTGTTTTACATTTTTCACGTTTCTGAAATATAAAAATTAAAGAAATTCTTCAAATGCAAGAACAACACCTGAAAAGATAAAAGCATTCTAATTTTTTTTTAAATAAAGTTTATTTTTTTAAACACTTAATTGGCTACTTGAATTATCAAAATACATGAAAAAGACTAAGGGTAGATCTAGAGGGACTGGCAAGGTCTCGACCCCCCTTAAAATGAAAAATTTTTCATTTAGATCATTTATAATTTATAAAATTTTAAATTAATAATGATAAAATTGCACTTCCCCAAATGATAACAATTTAATTTAATCCTCTAAAATTATAAAATATATAACTATTAAAATGGAAAATTTACATTTTACTATCATAAAAATATATAATTTATTTCCGACCACCCTAAAAAGAATTTCGACTTAGCCCCCCCAAGTCGTATTTTTGGGTCCGCCACTAAAAAGGTCTTTTATTTATTAACTTTAACGGTTGACCGTTAAAGTTATAGAAAAATTATAAAATATTTTTTTAGTACGATAATTTTATAAGTTTTTTTATGAATTTTATATTTCTTTACATTTTTTTACAATTTTCTTATGACTTTATTAAATTTTATAATTTTTCTATATATATTATATATTTTTACAATGTTTATAAAATTTTCTGATTTTTATAATTTTTATGATTTTTATAATTTTAATAAATTTTTAATATTTTTATTAAAATTTAATCATTTTATATTTTTATTGATTTTTACTTTTTTATCAATTTTTATCACATGTTATGCCGTGGTTATGAGATGTGGTGGCTTTAATTGAAAAATTAAGGACGGTAACCGTTAAAGTTAATGGTTAAAGAGCCTTTTTCAGTGGCAGATCTAGAAATATGACTTAGGGGGTAGGGGTGAAGTTAGTAATTTTTTAGGGGCGGAATTAAATTATATATTTTTATAATAGTAAAATACAATTTCACCATTTTAATAGCTTATATCCTAATAGTTTTAGAGGATTAAATTAAAATTTTATCATTTTGGGGGTAAAATGTAATTTTATCATTACTAATTTAAAATTTTATAAATTACAAAGGGCTTAAAAGAAAAAATTTCATTTTAATGGGAGCTGGGGCCCCTTCCAGTCCCTTCTAAATCTGCCATTAGCGTTTTTCATGTATTTTGACAATTTAAGTACCCAATTGAGTGAAAAATAGACTTAATTGCATTTTTCTAAAAAAATTGAAAGTTTTTTTTTAAATTCAAGTATCAAATTAAATGAAAAGAAAATGACTTAATTACTTTTTGAAAGAATTTAAGGGAATTTTATACTCTTAAACTTAAAATATTAAATATATTAGTATAAAACTGTTGAGAGAAGGGAAGTCAACCTGTTAATGATTTAGTGTGGTGGCAAAATTAAAATTAATCCTAAAAAGAAAAAGGGATAATTGATGATAAAAATCTAATGTAACTCTTTAAATTGTTGCAAATTATCATGACACAAGAGGTGTTTGTTATAAAGAAGAAAATATTAACATTCAAATTGCTGTAATAATGTTGCAGTTATTTCACATATTAGATTTAAAAGTTGACACATTCTTTTAGGTTTAGTAGAAAAAATTAAAAAGTGAGATGTATGGTCATATTTAAACCTTGCTTGAACCATGTATAAATGTAATTGTCGAAACCATTTTTAATTTTAAAACGTGGATCGACTTTAAAAACATGGATGGAGTCGCCACCAATTCTTTTTGAGGTGTAATTGGGCCACCTTATAAAGTATTTTGGTCTACGAATGTTAAGAAAATAGGTTCGGGAATCAATTACGTACGAGGAAGGATTAGCACCCTCGTAACGCCCAAAATCGGTACCAAATCGATTAATAATGTCCTTATTGTTGAAAATTTTAAGAGATTTTAAAATATAATTCTTTTAGAAAATATTTGAACGGTTCGTTTTGGGATATTAAGGCTTATTTGTTTCAAAAGGACAAAATGTCACACCCAGCACGTTATGATGCAACATTTTAACCCTCAAGACCTAAATAGTCCCTCAATTTTTCGAAACCTGAGACTAGAAGGATATTTAGACATTTGGATGACCGAAAAAAACCACAACCCAGCACGTTAGGGCACGACTCTTTCGGACTTCCAAACGCGAAACATTGCCTTGTTTTATAAGACTTTTGAAAACGATCTAAAGTCAATTAAAATGTATTTATTTAATTTATTTTGAAAAACAAAAACTAAGAACTGGCTTAAGTGAGTTTAAATTTGAGTCGTTATACCATACAAGGAAACAGGTATGCCATTGTGAAATATATAACAATAATCTAATGCAACAATATAATACGACTAAATCATAACAGATCGGAAGATATGCATATAAAGTAAAAGGCATAATTTAAATTGAATATATATGCAAAATAACATAAAAAATATTTTGAAGACCGAGGTATACTTTGAAATGGGATTTAAAAGAAACAAATGTATGAATAAAATATAATATATATATATATATATATATATATAAAAAGAATATGGATAGCAAGCAATATGAAATCAATAATAATATATGGTGAGGAGTAATAAATAATAATAATTTAGTATAAAATAACTGATAAAAAATGGTGTATATAAAAAATAATATGATAAGTCCATTAAAGAATATATTTGAAGGAAAAAAACTTTTAGAGAAAAGAATGTATATATATAGAAGTTATAAGTGACAAAAAAATGGTAGTAAATAGTAAAAATAATGAAGAAAATAAGAAGTATAATAAACTATATTTAAAATTATGAGCCTAAAAAACTAAATAGTATAAAAATGCTTATTAGTAAAAAAATATAACAAATAATATAATAAATATGATGAAAATTTATACATAAAATAATTAACTTTGTTAAAAAATACCTATAATAAGTATATAACATAAAATGATATAATAATGTAAAACATAACTCAAACAAATTAAATTAACAGAGAAAAAAATAATAAAAATAAGGCTCAAATTAATTAAGTCAACGGTAAAATGACAAAAGAGCAAGGAAAAAAAAGGTTAAATTGCAGTGAAACAGGAGTTTCGGGGCGAACTTTAGAAAACAAAAGCCACATGGGCTAAAATGAACGTACGGGCTAAGAGGGAGGACCAGGAAAGCAAATTTCCTCATACTTCAAAGCGCAGTGTTTTGGTATAGGACGAAATGCGATAAAATCCGAGTTTTTGGGCCAAATCGTAATTAGCCAAAGTTCAAAAGGGTCCGAATTAAAAGCTAGAGTAACAGGGAGGGATCAATTGTAAAATAACCCTCCCCAAAAAATCAAGGCACCAAACGGTGCTACTTTATAAACTTATAAAGCAAAAACTTGCAAGAGAGTTACATCTAGCATCTTTAAATTTTAAAAAAGAAACCCTCCCTTTTTGCCTTGCTAAAGATTTAACCAAGTTTAGCACCGTATCCGAGGGTCATCGGCGCCATGGACCTCTGCCTCTATCGGCGCTTCACGGAGCAAAATCGGGTAAGCCTTCTTTTTTTGGTTTTATTCAAAATCGATTTATCAAAATATGAAAGAACAAAAAGAAATAAAAAGGGAAGGAAAAAAAGTCTGGTAAAAGAATGAAAAGTAACCTCTTAAACCTTGAATCTCACTTTGATTGCTATTGCTTGTTCTCTTTGTATCCAGGGAAAAAAATCCGTTTCCAAATATATTGTTTATCTTAAGCTTTATAGCCTTGTTTTACAATTGTTTTTGCTGCAAGCAAGGCGACATGGGAGCTATGGGTGCGAGGGAATCTGGGGCACGAGGCGTGTTGGACGTGAGTGTCGACATGGTGCGCAAGATCCGGCTGCTAGGAACTGCTTGCGGCTGCTACTCCTCAGGCTAGGATTTCCCATTTTTGCTTTTTTGGTTTTGGGCTTGTTTAGTGGGTTTGTGTTTGTATTGGGCTAGGTTTTGTTTTAGTGGTTAATTTGTTTAGGCCTAGGTTTGGGTTTGTTTAAAAATTTGGTTCTACAGCTGCCCCTCTTTGCTCATTGTCGTGTAATGAGAATAGAGCAAAGATTTTAGGAGGACTAAATTTGCTTGGGCTGGCTGAGTCTTGTCTTTTTTGCCACAGCCCACCGCACTTTATTGCTTCAAAAATGCTCATTTGCTGTTTCATATAAATGAGATTTGCTGAAATTTGATCTGCTCCGCTCTTGCTCGGCGAAGATAAGATCCGCTGTATCTGACCTGCTCCACTCTTGTTCAGTAGAGATAAGATCTGATATATTTAGCCTGCTTCACTCCTACTCAGTGAAGATAAGTCTGATGATTGGAATCTGCTCCATCGCTAGTACAGGGAGATAAGATTCACCAAAATTCGATCTACTCTGCTCCTGCTCAGCGAAGATAAGATCTGCTGTACTTAGCCTGCTTCACTCCTACTCAGTGAAGATAAGGCTGATGATTAGAATCTGCTCCATTGCCGATACATAGAGATAAGATTCACCAAAATTCGATCTGCTCTGCTCCTGCTCAGCGAAGATAAGATCTGCTATACTTAGCCTGCTTCACTCCTACTCAGTGAAGATAAGGTTGATGATTAGAATCTACTCTATTGCCGATACATGGAGATAAGACTCGCTAAAATTTGATCTGCTTCACTCCTGTTCAGTGAAGAAAAGATCGGGTATGTTTAGCCTGCTCTACTCCTGTTCAGTGAAGATAAGGCTGGTGGCTGAAATCTGCTCCACTCCTGCTCAGTGAAGATAAGACTCGCCAAAATTTGATCTGCTTCACTCCTGCTCAATGAAGATAAGATCGGGTATGTTTAGCCCGCTTCACTCCTACTCAGTGAAGATAAGGCTGATGATATCTGTCTTTTTAATCAATCCTGCTACATTGTCCACTAGGGGATCCTATCTGTAGAAGAGTGATTTTATGCTTATGCTAGATGTTTAGGATGCCATGATTAATCAAATGCTCCTAACTAGATGTATTATGGATATTTAAATGCATAAATGCAAAATGTCATGAGAATGATCATTTTAATTTTTAGGCTGTTATCGCTTGCTGTTTGCTATGGTAACATCCCTGATGTATGCCTTCTCATCCAGCTTAATAAAAGAGGGCTTGAGGATACTGTAAGTACCTTTTCCTTCACATGTTTCTAGCTCTTTAAGCCTGGTGAGTTTTAAATAATTATCCTGTTTCAGGATCTTGTATTGTTTAGAAATCTTTCAGAGTAAAACGTAAAACCTTTTTTGAGAACATTGTTAGTTCATTAATCATTATTTCAATATAAAACGCTTGAAAAAGATCATAAGGGTAAATGGAACTGAAATTTATTCGAGTCCTAGTTCACGAAAGATGTACTAAAGAAAGAAAGCATTGATTATTTGAAATACAAAAATGGATAAAAAGAACAAATAGGTGCCCCAGATTCCGCAGTTTGAGCTTCTCTGAACGAACTACTCGAAGACCATTCTACACTTGACATGTGCTCAAGGGATCTATAGCATTTTGTTGATGCCCCAAGATGTAGCCCATCCCTTCTTTGTCGATTCTAGTGTAACGAAACTGCTACTTGCCCCAGTCTGGATCAATTTTTGAATTGCCCTTTGTGGGTTTTCAATTCAAAACCCCTTTGGTCTCAATACGCCCTTTTACAGGTTTTCACCTTAGCCTCTCCCTTTTTTTTTTTGGCGCCCTTTACGGGTTTTCACCTCAACTGCTCCAAGTAAAGTATCTTTTGACAGAATCTGAATTTATAGGGTTAGGCAAGCTCTTTCCATCCATCTCTGCTAGTATCAATGCCCCTCTAGAGAAAACCTTTTTTACCACATAGGGTCCTTCCCAATTTGGCATCCATTTCCCCCTGAAATCTTTTTGCATAGGGAGAATCTTTTTCAATACTAAGTCCCCTTCATGGAACACCCTAGGGCGAACTTTTTTATTGTAGGCTCGCATCATTCTCCTCTGGTACATTTGACCATGACGAATAGCCTTCAGCCTTTTCTCTTCAATCAAGTTTAGTTGATCGTAACGAGATTGGATCCATTCTGCTTCGTCTAACTTCAACCCTGATAAAACTCAGAGAGAAGGGATTTCGACCTCAATAGATAAAACTGCCTCTATCCCATAAACCAATGAGAAAGGTGTTGCCCCGGTAGAAGTTCTGATAGATGTTCGATAAGCATAAAGGGCAAATGGGAGCTTTTCATGCCGATCTTTGTAGGTCTCCGCCATTTTCCCTACAATCTTCTTGATATTCTTATTAGCTGCTTCAACCGCCCCATTCATTTTTGGGTGGTATGGTGACGAGTTGTGATGTTTAATGTTGAACTGACCGTAGACTTCTGCTATTGTGCTATTGTTCAGATTCAATGCGTTGTCAGATATGATTTTTTCTGGTATACCATAACGACATACGATCTCCTTCTTCAGGAACTTGCTGACTGCCGACTTTGTGACATTGGCGTACGAAGCAGCCTCCACCCATTTGGTAAAGTAGTCAATAACCACAAAAATGAATCGATGTCCGTTGGAAGCCTTTGGCGAAATCGCCCCAATGACGTCCATACCCCACATTGAGAATGGCCATGGGGAAGTCATAACATGGAGGGGTGAAGGAGGCACATGGATCTTTTATCCATAAATTTGACACTTATGGCACTTCTTAGCGTAATTGATGCAATCTCCTTCCATTGTGGACCAGTAATATCCGAATCTCATGATTTTTCGAGCCATTGTAAAACCATTGGCATGTGTCCCACAGATGCCATCATGGACTTCCTCTAGAATTTTTTTTGCCTCAACAGCGTCAACACATCTTAGCAACACCTGATCCTTTCTTTTATTATATAGGACCTCACCGTCCAAGACATAGTCACTGGCTAACCTCCTCAATGTTCTTTTATCATTTTTGGTTGCTTGATCTGGGTATGCACGGCTCTTCACATATTGTAAGATATCATGATACCAAGGATGATCATCTCTCTCTTCCTCTTCATCGACATTATAGCAGTGAGCCGGAGCCTCACAGATACTCATTTGAATTGGCTTTATATCCTCCTGTTCATTTACTTTGATTATGGAAGCCAGTGTAGCCAAGGCGTCAGCCATCTGATTCTCGTCTCGTGGGAGGTAATAAAAGGTAATATCATCAAACTCTTCAATTAACTCTAGGATTAACTTTCGGTAACTGATCAATTTGGGATCTCTCGTTTCCCACTCGCCTTTAAGCTGATAAATTACCAATGCAGAATCTCCATACACTTCTAATACTTTGATTTCACGGTCTATAGCTGCCCGAATTCCCATGATACATGCCTCGTATTCTGCCATGTTGTTTGTGCAGTCAAAATCCAGCTTGCAAGTGAATGGATAATGGTCTCCATTTGGGGATATCAGTACTGCCCCAACTCCATTTCCAACGGCATTTGATGCTCCGTCAAAATTTAATTTCCAAGAATGATCTTCAGACATGTCTCCTTCAGCGATTGCTACATACATCAGATCTTCATTGGGAAAACTGAAATTCAAAGGTTCATAGTCCTCCAGAGCTCTACTGGCTAGGAAGTCTGCTATTGCACTCCCCTTCACAGCTTTTTGGTTTACATAGACTATATCAAATTCGGAGAGCAGAATCTGCCATCGGGCCATCTTTCCATTTAAAGTGGTTGATTCCATCATATATTTGAGAGGGTCTAGCTTTGAGATTAGCCAAGTTGTATGGTACAATATGTATTGTCTCAACCTTTGTGTTGTCCAAACCAAAGCACAGCATAGCTTCTCAATTGGCGGATACCTCATTTCACACTCAGTGAATTTTTTACTGAGGTAGTATATCGCTCTTTCTTTTCTCCCAGTCTCATCGTGTTAGCCGAGCACACACCCCATTGAATTTTCAAATACTGTTAAGTACAGTATCAATGGTCTACCACGGCTTGGTGGTGCTAGCACTGGGGGACTGGACAAATATTGTTTAACCTTTTCAAAAGTTTTTTTGGCATTCATCATCCTATACCCCAGGATTATGCTTTTTAAGAAGACGGAATATAGGGTCACACTTCTCAGTCAGCTGTGAAATAAACCGTGCGATACAGTTTAGTCTCCCTAGGAAACCTCAGACTTCTTTCTGAGTTTGTGGCGGTGGCAGCTCCTGAATAGCCTTGACTTTATCAGGGTCGACTTCTATTCCCTTCTCACTGACTACGAAGCCGAGTAACTTTTCGAACCTAGCTCCGAAGGTGCATTTTGGCGGATTGAGCTTTAATTGGAATTTTCTCAACCTCAGGAACAATTTTCTCAACACTCGCACATGCTCCTCTTCAGTTCGGGATTTTGCAATCATGTCGTCAACGTAGACCTCAATTTCCTTGTGCATGATGTCATGAAACAAGGTTACCATGGCTCTTTGGTATGTGACTCTTGCATTTTTCAACCCGAAGGGCATCACCTTGTAGCAAAATGTTCCCCATAAAGTTATGAATGTGGTTTTTTCCATATCCTCAAGATGCATCTTAATCTGATTGTACGCAGAGAACCCATCCATAAAGGAGAACAATGAATAGCCTGCCGTATTATCCATTAGAGTGTCTATGTGAGGCAATGAAAAGTTATCCTTTGGGCTGGCTTTGTTTAAATCTCTGTAATCTACACACATCCGTACTTTCCCATATTTCTTAGGGACAGGGACAACATTGGCCACCCATTCTGAATAATTGACCACCTGTAGGAATCCAGCATTAAACTGCTTCTTGACTTTTTCCTTTACTTTTATTGCTACATCGGGTCTCATCCTCCGGAGCTTCTGCAGAACTGGCTTACACTCCTTTTTTATAGGGACACGGTGTACTGTGATATCGGTACTTAAACCAGACATATCCTGATATGACCATGCAAAGACGTCCTTGAATTCTTGCAACAGCTCAATAAGGTTCTGCCTTGTTTTCTCGTTAATGCAAGTGCCAATTTTAACTTCCCTTCCCTTTTCCAGGGCCACAATCTCAGTAGTCTCTTTGTGTGGCAGGATCTGCTCCTCTTCTCGCTCCACCATCCTTAACAAATTGGGAGATAAACCACAATCCTCGTCCTCTTCAAAATCCTGAAGTCCCTCAAAGCACATGTCTTGCTCGAAAAGAAATTTCGGGCTCGTATCAGCATTACTCATGACGTTGACATCTGGGGGCCTATTATGAGTATAATAGAATACCCAAAGAAAACAAGATGAATAATTCCTTTGTATGTTATGATTGTGTATGAAATAAAAAGGAAGAAAAAATAATTGCTCGAACTGATATATGAAAATGCATTTTTTATTGAAAATAATAATGTTTGAACATGAGCCTATTTCACAAAAGATTCTTATTGTCCCTAGGCTAGAAGACAACAAGTGGGTTTTGAATATTACCCTGTGTTAGCTCTAAAGATTACAAGAATTTCTTCCACAGTCTAGTTATTCAAAACACTCCCAGGCTCATACGGGTAAATGCCCGATAAATTCCTTTCCATTGCTTCCTCTTAAAACGTGGCGTTGATGTTCCAAATTCCTATCACATCCTCGACCATTCCTTCTTTTATCCTCTCCGGTGTAGAATGAATAAACCTTCCAGATACAAATGTTTGGAAAATGTGGGGGAAGTTCATCGGTTCCCACCTGACTTCTGTCTCATTCAATCTTACTCTCCGCTGTTCCTGTTTCCTTTCAAACTCTTTCTTCACTTGGCTTGCATCTAGCCTGAATCCCAAACCGAAGCGATCCCATTTGCCAACCAAGACTGGCATTCTAACTTGTCCACGGAGGTGCCTCCCGAGTCCTTTGCTAGGTAATGCCCCTTTCCCAACTGTCAGTTGCAGGCTCATTTTTGTAGCCCCTAACATCTTAGGTATTGGAATCCTGCTTCCTTCAGCTATAAACATTGCATTTACAAACTTTAATGATCGAAATGAACATTCAACCGCTTCGTTGTCATTCTCTACGTAGGGTGCATCACTGGTAACTGACGCAATAATATCCTCCTTCGCATTTATTATTATTAGCCGACCCTCAGTAACCATCTTTAGCTTCTGGTGCAGCGAGGATGGCACTGCCTTAGCTGAGTGAATCCAAGGTCTTCCTAATAGACAGTTATAGGAAGGCTTAATATCCATCACGAGGAAATCTACCTCGTACGCGTTTGGGTCAATCTGAAGAGGTACCTCTATCCTTCCCATTACTTTTCTTTCTGTGCCATCAAATGCTCTTACTATGTTCTGATACGTCTTCATATGGGAATTGTCTATAGGTAAACGGTTTAACGTAGCCCAAGGCAACACATTTAATGCGAACCCATTATTAACTAGTACTCCGGGTAACGTATACCCCTTGCAACATGTAGTGATATGCAGAGCCTTAGTAGACCCCCTACCCCCTGATGGTATCTCATTATCGCTGAAGGAGATGAAATTGTCAGCACTTATGTTACCGACAAGACGATCCAGTTTGTTAATCGAAATGTCATCCGCAACATAGGTTTCGTTCAACACTTTCATCAATGCGTTGCGGTGGACTTCCAAATTTAACAGCAGAGCCAATATCGATATGCGATCCGGCTGTTGGTGTAGTTGTTCCACAACACTATACTCGCTGTGTCTTAGGAACTTCAAGAACTCTTTGGCTTCATTTTCCATTACTGGCTCATTAACCAGTGGTTCTGATATCTCTACTTCTTGCTTGAGCATGACGGGTTTCCTTTTTACTGGTTCGGCTTTTGTGTTTAGCGTGTTAATCGAACCCTCCTTCTCTGTAACTGCTATACTACAATTATAATTCCAAGACACTCTATGACTATCTTTATAAGGGGAAACTGTTGGCTTCTGGATTATAACTCTTGGTGTAACTCTTACTTCTACTTCACTAACTCTGGGCTTCGAAATAATTATCACTGGACGGTTGGCTCTGCAGCCTTCTTCACTCGACTCTCCTCCTAGAGAGCATACATCCTCCTCTTCGACAGACTTGAGGAACTCCAATTTCTTATTATCTATTAGACCCTGTACTAGGGCCCTGAACTCAATACAATTCTAGATCTCGTGATCTTTCTCATGATGGAACTCACAGTATTTCCATGTATCTTGGATTTTGTCCCTCAACCCCTGCGGGACTAAACCTCTCTTCTGCATTTCCTTCCAAACTAGCTTCAATGGGGTTCTCACCTCCGTGATATTCAGCTTGACTTTCCTCCCCATATTCTCAATTATCGCGTTTACCCTTTTATCAGTATGTTTGGGCAACGGATTTCCCGTACCAGGTGTATCATCAAATTTTACAACACCTGCTTTGATAAGCCTTTCTACACACCTTTTGAACGAGGTACAGTTTTCTATCGAGTACCCCGTAATCCCCACGTGGTATTCGTACTGAGTATTTGCATCATACCATTTAGGGTATGGGGGTTGTAACGGTTCTAAGTGGAAAGGGGCCACTACGTGTGCATCAAATAACTTTTTGTAGAGCTCCCTATACATCACTGGTATGGGAGTGAACTGGAACCTCTCTGTATTCTGCCTTGTATTAGGCTCTCGCCTTGGTGCGGCCTGTTAGCCTGTGACTATCATTCTCGATTGGTTAACCGTGACAGGTTTTGAATACCTTGAGCTCACATTACCTACCTCATTTTCTCTTTTCTTTGGGGCTGACCTTCTTGTGCTTTCTCCCGTTTCTATCTTCCCACATCTTATCACATTTTCTATCATTTCGCCTGACATAATTATGTCTGCGAAACTTTTAGTTGCGCTTCCCAGCATATGATTGATGAAAGGTGCCTTCAATGTATTGACAAACAGCATGGTCGTTTCTTTTTCCAGCAGTGGTGGTTGAACTTGTGTGGCAACTTCCCTCACCTCTGGGCGTACTTCCTAAAACATTCACCCGGTTTCTTCTCCATGTTTTGTAACGTGATCCTGTTAGGTGCGATATCCGTTACATGGCCATATTGCTTCATGAAGGTCTGAGCTAAGTCTTTCCATGATTTGATTTGGGTACAACTTAACTGATTGTACCATTTCGCCGCAGCCCCAATCAAACTATCTTAAAAAAAGTGAATCAACAGCTGATCATTGTTGACATACCCCATCATTCTCCGGTAGAACATTGTAATGTGAGCCTCCGGGCAGCTGGTTCCATTATACCTTTCAAATTCTGGCATTTTGAATTTCGGAGGGAGTACTAAGTCCGGTACCAAACTCAATTCCTTAGCATCAACCCCGCAATAATAATCTGTACCTTCTAATGCCTTGAACCTCTCTTCTAACCACTTGCAATGGTCTTCGAACTGTTTTGGGAGCTCAGCCCTTACTTTTTCCTTTTCTTCAACATCGTCGAGGTCGGGGATAGTTGGTTTTGCCAAATTATCACCCGGATTAGAACTTGAGCCTGTTGGGAGATTCCCTAGTGCTGAAGTACCAGATTGATACTGATGGCTAATATTAACAGACACCTTGGGTGGTTGGGCACTTGCTGGGGCAAATCCAGGAGAATATGTGGAGTCTTCATTGTCGTCCCCGCTATCACCCATAGGGCCTTTTCCCTTGTCAGATCCCCCCTTCAACAGCTGTGTTAGCTGGCTCATCATGTTGTTCTGTGACTCAGCATGTTTTTCTGGGACTCTAGCATTTGATCCTTCATCTCCTGCTGGATCCTAGCCAGCTGTTCTTGCATCTGAGCTTGCAGTTGCTCCTGTATTTGTTCTAATTTCTCTAACCTCTTATCCATATCCCTTGTTTTCCTCCGTGTATAGTAGTGATGTTCTAGGGTAACTAGATAAATTATCACTAATTAATAGGGTTCTTTTGTGTAACTTAATGCATATGATGCGATGTGATGTAAATGTATAAAATGAATGCAAAACTAAGAAGGCGTCAATTCTGATTCAATTTCTTTTAAAAGAACTTTATTGGAAAACAGAAAACTTTACATAAAACAGGTTATATATACGGCCTAGCCCTTATGCCCAAAGTTTTAACTTTCTCGAGAAGCCCAACTAGCTCTCGACCTTGATCTGACTCTAATTCATACTTTACACTTAACACGTCAGCTTGAACTGCTAGAGTTTGCAAATGCTCCGCTACCTCTCGAATTTGAGCCACGGCCTCACCCATGATGCGATCTCTGTCCCTAACCTGGTTCTGAGATCTATGTAGCAGCTCTTTCCAATGCTCATTATCTGACTCAAGAAGTTGAATTTGAAGTTCACGGTTCTGAAGTTCGGTCTCAAGTTCTTCTATCTTCCCTCTCAAATCCTCAATCCTGTTTAAGCTTGCCTTCAGCTCTACTGCAGAGTTGCGACTACGGGATTGATGAAGCGCCATCTCTAACTACTCTACTCGAGCTCTTAACATTTGTTTTTCATTCTGGCTTTTAACCAAACTCTTTTTTAAAATGCTCTCTCGTGCACAAGTATCATGAAATCTTTTTTCCCATTGTTCGGCTTTAGACCTTTCCTCTTGGACCTCTTATCGCTATTGCTCTGACGTCTTTCCCAGTCCAGCATTTCTCATTGACTTATGTAGCTGCCGGTAATCGGTCTTCAAAGCGTCCAAATCCTCCTCAGCTTTTCTTTTCCCCTTTCGCAGTTTCTCAGCCTCGAGTTTCTGAACGTCGATATCTAACCTTAGATGCATCTTCTCTTCCTCCAACTGTTCTATCTTCTTTCCTAACTCTGAATTTCTCCTTTTGAAGTCTTGTTTTATAATTTCCAGCTCGGAAGGAATTACTCGTAAGTGTTCTTCCATCGATTGGACGCCTTCTAGACTTGGCCTTGGAATATTATCATTGATCCTCTTACTCAACCACCTACTGTACTCAGGAGTCATCATTGGGCATCTAGTCAACTTCTTCATTCGGTGTGTCTGTTTCTAGACATCGGCGATTTCTCAAACTCTCTTCTTATAATTATCCCCTTTACACAAAAATTCACTATGAACTAACCCATGTGTCGTAGGTACAAACTGCTCTAACTCATACTGCCTTAACACCAATAAAGGGGCATACCCAACAACTCCCCAAACTCCAAGCAGAGGTACCCAGTCAAAATTTCCTCACTGGTAGATGACTTCATCGGGAACCATCCAAGGGGCCTTCCATTCCATATTTTTTTCTTGGAGATTTTGGAGAATTGTCATCCACCTTTCTTCTGATATGTCGTCCCTCATGGGCGTAGCTGCTATCTCCTTCAAAAGGGAATAATTTCAAAAAAAAACTCGATTCGGCCTTCTGTGAACTTTCCAGAAATGGCCATGGAACCAAACCAATAATAATTGCGTGCATCCCACGAATCTTCCCTCACCTGCCCTTCGACACGCATTTAAAGATCTGAATGTCTCTGCTAGAATTGATGGTACCGGTGTAGCCCGTTTGGCAAGCTGATCAAATAAATCAGTGACTGCTTCGTCGATATGTCGTAACGCTTTGGGAAAGATCACTAACCCATAAATACTCAAGGCGAAAACGTCAACCTTCTTATTTGCATCTGGATGTGCCAGGATCAAGTCTCTCAAGTTCACCCAAGGAATGCATTTCCCCTCACCTTTTTGTTAAATCCGGGCTGTAACCCACTGCTCACTCATCCTAGTGACATTCATTAGCTTCTTTACAAAACTTGGTACATTGGGGACCTTAACATACACTCTGTCCGTTTGAAACCTTGGACAACGTAACAGGGCTGAATACTCCTCCACGGTTGGCACCAAGTCTACTTTCCCGAAGGTGAAACAACTATATGCGGGGTTTCAAAACTGAGTCATAGCTCGAAACAAGTACTTGTCTACCTTAATGTCGAGCAGGTAAGGCAGATCACCATAGTTGTAGTAGAACAATTTCTTGGTCTCATCATTCCAGCGGGCCCATATATTCCTCAATTCTTGGAGTTCATTCTGTGTCACACTAATACGGGTGAAGTCCCATAATTCCGACGCGTACCCCTTGGCCAGGCTATCCCCTTTCTTGAGCTGAGCATTCT
This sequence comes from Gossypium arboreum, assembly GCF_025698485.1. Lineage (NCBI taxonomy): Eukaryota > Viridiplantae > Streptophyta > Magnoliopsida > Malvales > Malvaceae > Gossypium > Gossypium arboreum. Next base: position 114,094,301 of record NC_069075.1, on the reverse strand, counting down.
CTGACCATGCACGGACAACCGCATTATCCCCCACTTTATCAAGAAGTCCGCTCTCCATGACAAGCTCTCTAACTTAGTAATCGAATAGGTATTGGCACCTTCCTAAATATGAAATGACATGCAATCATGGCAAAAATAAAACACAACAAGTTAGTATCAAATAATAAAAATCAAAGCAAGTAAGAAATAATCAAAAACCTATTTGGGTAATCACTAGAATTTGGCATAGCTCTACTTAGGGTAGGTCCCTAAGGGTTACTATATGCGGTTCAGTTCTAAGGAAATGGTACCTGAACCAGCAGATTCCTTGATCTTCACCCATTATAGGCTCATATGGATCGAGTTTAGTTCAGGGGGATACATTTCCCTATGGCCATGCGGAGGTGAAAACCTCACGAAACCATAGGTATGGATGTATCCCGGAAGCGATCCACTAGCCCATGCAGAGGTGAAAACCTCACGAAGGCATAGCTTTTCACTCCCACTTAAGGTGCGACCACAACAGATAGCTTTTCACTCCCACTTAAGGTGCGACCACAACAGACATGCAGTATGATGCAGGAATAACATAAGAGAAAATAAAAATGATACTAACAAATGTGACGGAAGAAAACATAATTTCAAAACACAATTTCCATTTTCGAAAAAAGGACAGAAATTAATCAATTTTACGGCTTGACTCTCTTTAAGTCCCCAGTGGAGTCGCCAAGCTGTCGAAACCATTTTTAATTTTAAAACGTGTTTAAACCTTGCTTGAACCGTGTATAAATGTAACTGTCGAAACCATTTTTAATTTTAAAACGTGGATTGACTTTAAAAAACATGGATGGAGTCGCCACCAATTCTTTTTGAGGTGTAATTGGGCCACCTTATAAAGCATTTTGGTCTACGAATGTTAAGAAAACAGGTTCGGGAATCAATTACGTACGAGGAAGGATTAGCACCCTCGTAACGCCCAAAATCGGCACGAAATCGATTAATAATGTCCTTATTGTTGAAAATTTTAAGAGATTTTAAAATATAATTCTTTAGAAAATATTTGAACGGTTCGTTTTGGGATATTAAGGCTTATTTGTTTCAAAAGGACAAAATGTCACACACAGCACGTTAGGATGCAACATTTTAACCCTCAAGACCCAAATAGTCCCTTAATTTTCCGAAACCTGAGACTAGAAGGATATTTAGACATTTGGATGACCGAAAAAAACCACAACCCAGCACATTAGGGCACGACTCTTTCGGACTTCCAAACGCGAAACATTGCCTTGTTTTATAAGACTTTTGAAAACGATCTAAAGTCAATTAAAAATGTATTTATTTAATTTATTTTTGAAAAAACAAAAAAACTAAGAACTGGCTTAAGTGAGTTTAAATTTGAGTCGTTATACCATATAAGGAAACATGTATGCCATTGTGAAACATATAACAATAATCTAATGCAACAATATAATACGACTAAATCATAACAGATCGGAAGATATGCATATAAAGTGAAAGACATAATTTAAATTGAATATATACATAAAATAACATAAGAAAATATTTTGAAGACCGAGGTATACTTTGAAATGGGATTTAAAAGAAACAAATGTATGAATAAAATATAATATATATATTTATATATATATAAAAGAATATGGACAGAAAGCAATATGAAATCAATAATAATATATAGTGAGGAGTAATAAATAATAATAATTTAGTATAAAATAACCGATAAAAAAATGGTGTATATAAAAAGCAATATGATAAGTCCATTAAAGAATATATTTGAAGGAAAAAAAACTTTTAGGGAAAAGAATGTATATATATATAAGTTATAAGTGACAAAAAATGGTAGTAAATAGTAAAAATAATGAAGAAAATAAGAAGTATAATAAACTATATTTAAAATTATGAGCCTAAAAAAACTAAATAGTATAAAAATGATTATTAGTAAAAAAATATAACAAATAATATAATACATATGATGAAAATTTATACATAAAATAATTAACTTTGCTAAAAAACCTATAATAAGCATATAACATAAAATGATATAATAATGTAAAACATAACTCAAACAAATTAAATTAACAGAGAAAAAAAATGAAAATAAGGCTCAAATTAATTAAGTCATCGGTAAAATGACAAAAGAGCAAGGAAAAAAAGGTTAAATTGCAGTGAAACAGGAGTTTCGGGGCGAACTTTAGAAAACAAAAGCCACATGGGCTAAAATGAACGTACGGGCTAAGAGGGAGGACCAGGAAAGCAAATTTCCTCATACTTCAAAGCGCAGTGTTTTGGTATAGGACGAAAATGGGATAAAATCCAAGTTTTTGGGCCAAATCGTAATTAGCCAAAGTTTAAAAGGGTCCGAATTAAAAGCTAGAGTAACAGGGAGGGATCAATTGCAAAATAACCCTCCCTAAAAAATCAAGGCATCAAACGGTGTTACTTTATAAACTTATAAAGCAAAAACTTGCAAGAGAGTTACATCTAGCATCTTTAAATTTTAAAAAAGAAACCCCCCCTTTTTGCCTTGCTAAAGATTTAACCAAGTTTAACACCGTATCTGAGGGTCATCGGCGCCATGCACCTCTGCCTCTATCGGCGCTTCACGGAGCAAAATCGGGTAAGCCTTCTTCTTTTGGTTTTATTCAAAATCGATTTATCAAAATATGAAAGAACAAAAAGAAATAAAAAGGGAAGGAAAAAAAAGTCTGGTAAAAGAATGAAAAGTAACCTCTTAAACCTTGAATCTCACTTTGATTGCTATTGCTTGTTCTCTTTGTATCCAGGGAAAAAAAACCGTTTCCAAATATATTGTTTATCTTAGGCTTTATAGCCTTGTTTTACAATTGTTTTTGCTGCAGGCAAGGCTGACGTGGGAGCCGTGGGTGCGAGGGAGTCGGGGGCACAAGGCGTGTTGGACGTAAGTGTCGACGTGGTGCGCAAGATTCGGCTGCTGGGAACTGCTTGCGGTTGCTACTCCTCAGGTTAGGATTTCCCATTTTTGCTTTATTGGTTTTGGGCTTGTTTAGTGGGTTTGTGTTTGTATTGGGCTAGGTTTTGTTTTAGTGGTTAATTTGTTTAGGCTTAGGTTTGGGTTTGTTTAAAAATTTGGTCCTACAATAACCTTATAATTCATATTTATATTTTATTAATTATTTAATATTTCAACAGAAGTCAACGATTTTTAATATATTTGTGGCAAACAATATATTAATTAATTAAGGTTGAAGCTCTAAATTTCAACACAAGCATGGGTTAGAGTTAGAAGTCAATGAGTTTTATATAGTTGTAGAAAGAAACATGATTTAATTAAAATGAGTGCAACATTTGAACTAATACTAAAAGAGTACATTGTGCACTGATAGGAATAAGTGAAAGCAAGCAACAAGATTCATGACACCCACTGCTGCATTAAAAATTAATTTTATTTTAGTCAAATATTATTTTTTGTTATTGAAATTCAACGCCATTGTTTAAGGAGTGGTTTCTTGAAGCATGAGATAATTCTTAAGTTTAATGTTGGAAATGTATTTGGTGTTATTTACAATAAAAGTTGTATCTCTTGATTCTATTAAGAGCTCGAGTGCGATGTTAGAAGTAAGATGAATTTGATGAACTAATTATTAAAAATTATTAATGTCTAAATTTAAATTTATCTTAAAAGGTGTTGTTTAAATTTATTCTATTATAGATTTAAATATATATTTGCTTTTTGTCCATGTATTGTAATGAATAAATTCTAGTCGTATTTGTTATTCGAACTTTACCCTCTTATTATAATTTATCGACAAAATTGAGAGAAGAAATATTTAAAATCTTAGCTCAAATATTTTTCAGAATTGTATGTAAAAGATAAAAATACTCTATTTGTTATTTGTTGTTTTATAGTTTTGGTAATTTGTTTTATACAAATTCAAGGAGGATTTGAAACTGGATTGAAAGTCAAAGTTTTAGATAATTAATGGAGAATGGCTGTGGTGGGAGAGAGTCAAATGAAATTAAGTTTTATTTATTGAAATTCAACGGAGGGGGTTCGTGAAGCATGCGATAATTTTTAAGTTTATTTATTTATTTATTTCTGGATTAATTTAATTATATTGGGTTTAGGGTTTGGGGAAGTCATATTTTCTCCATTTTTTAATTGAAAGCCCGCTACAAAATCTCTTTGAATCTATCTTCTCTATATTTTATTTCAAGCCGGCTATAAATATAAACAATAGTATTTAAGTAACCCATAAGCGTAACCGAAGAGTTTCTTGACCATTCCATATATGTTTTTATATTTTTGAGATTTTTTAAGTTTAGGCTAATTTTAAATTTCAAAATTTGAGAATTATCCCTTTTCTTATTTTATGAAAATAAGAAACTAAACCCAACTTGAATAACTGATTTTTATAAATTTGTAGAATATAAATTGTTAAATTATTGGTTTTATTAATTCTTTCTATATAAATGATCGAATTGCTTAATTCTAAATTAGTGGTTTAATAATTAAGTTTACCAAATTTATATAATTAGACTAGCTTCTCAATTTTTATTTAGTACCAAAATTAAAGTAAAGTGATTAATTTTTTTTTAAAGTAGAAGGATAAAATTTTGAAATAAACTCTTTTACTTTATCGAGAGTTGATATCACAATTAACCTTCCAACTTTCATCCAATGTGTAGTATAAACCTATAAAAAAAAATCTAATTTAGTAAATACATGTATCAATCTACCCATGTAAGTAATGGGTTTTCTCTTTTATGATGATAGAAACAACCAAAGTTCATCAACTTGCAATATTTGTATGGTCATTATATATCTTATAAAATATAAATAAATAAAAAGGGGGAAGATATATGAGAATCCGAGGGATGGATGCTACTATCTCTACTCCTTGAAAGCACAAAACAAATATCCCAAAATTCCTTTTATGTTGAAAGCTTTTTTGCAACTTCAAAAACCATCTAAGTAATTTTTCTTTAAAGCTTAAAATATGAACTTTGCTTGCATTTTAGTTAATTAATTAGTGAAAAGAAGGTTTCTTTTGGGCGTGAAGTTTCTTTTAACATATACTAATGACTCATATTTTTATTTCCTTCAAAATTAAGATAAAGGAAATCTTGGTTCCCAGTTCCCGTTAAAATTTTTTTTTGATGATTCGTTCGTCAATTCATGATGACAATATTTTGCTTTCAAGTGGTAGGCAACTAGTTTGCTTTGTTCTAGTCGTTTGAAATTGTTGAAATGAGATAGGAGTAGATATAAAAATCCAAACTCAAAAAATCACTTAAATAAATAATAAATTTACATTTCGTCACAATATATAAAATTATATTATTAATTAACTTCATTTTTCTCTTAATATTTTGGATGGTGGTGCTTTGGACCATTGCATAAAATGGGAAATGCCTCACTTCAAATTAATTCATTCCATATACGTAAAGTTGTCCAAGTTGAGGTTGCAATTTCTTAGATCACTCTTGTCTTGTCGATGAATTTTAACTTCCAATGCACTAATAATGTAATTTTTTAGAAATTGTATATGATATGATATTATATGGTCCATTAATAATAATAATAATAATTATAATAATAATAATAATAATAATAAAAGAGATAAAAAGGCTCTTTTTGCATTTTTGCAATCAATTTTGACAATCTAAATTCAAATTGTAATATGAACACATTGATTTGCCTAATCTATTTTGTTGGGGTTAATGTTTTGAATGGATTAAATAATTTCCAATTAATGTACTTGCATTCCAACAAGCCTGTTTATTGTGTTTTTCCCCTTGCTTTTCCACATTGTTTATTAAGTACTTGTTCAAAGGCGGCACATTTTTTATTTGCTTAAATCATGCTTTGTATTGGACCAAAATTCCTTCATTTTAATATTTGTGGAGTTGCTCAAACAAATTGTGGTGGTGACCCCGGGGGGGGGGGGGTATAAATTACATTAAGAATTTGACTTACCTCTTCATATCATCAGATTATTACAAGAAAGATTGAGGCATTATGTCATGCAAGTTGATTGGAAACCGTAGAAAATCTGTCCTAAATGAATTTTATTTTAAGAAATTCAGTTATTTAATCTTTATTTGGTGGATTAATTGCAACATCTTTAATATAGGATTTATATTCTAAATTAAAGTCTGAACTTCAAAATAGTCTAATTTAATTATCAAAGTATCAGTATTATATTAACTTCATTCGTCAATCGAGTCATCAACTTGAACGTTAATTGTTAGCTTAGATCAATGTGAAGCTATTTAATATACATATATGCACCTACTACACGAATAACGTAAATATGACTTATTAAAAAAGACAGTTACATTAGAAGTTTTTAACATTCATGTTTTAAAACATTTTAATTGATATAATTTTGATACTTTAAATTCTTAAATCAAATTTAAAAAATATAATTTAAAGACATTCAATTTGGTGATGGTAGATTATTTAGGTGCATGTTTTTGGAACATTTCATTTGTTTCAACTTTCAAAGATATTGTGCTGTGCGTAATCAGATATTCTGATGCAAAAATCGTTTTGAAAACGAGATGATTTTTTTTCCATTGTTATCTAAAAGAAAAACAGCAACTTCAAGAGTTTATTTTTTTTTAAAATCTTAATATAATAAGAAAATGATTGTGGGATTGGATGGTTATTCACCAGATTTGATCATAGATTTCGTGGGAGATCAATCTTGTTTGTTAAGGTTGAAAACAGCCGCAAAGGATATTGTAGTCGAATATTGGAGCTCAGAATCTTATGCCATCACTTGCTTTTTTTGGTTTTTCTTAATGACAACAAATACAAATAGCCATTAACGGAGAGACATTAATAAACATATTAATTTATATAATTCTTGTGTTTAATTTAGTTTATTTTTGAATTAATTCCTGCTTAATTGGTGTTTTTATGATTTAATCTTGTCAGGGATGCAATTGGTTAAAAACGAGTAAAAAGGGACCAAATTAAAAGACAAATCGTTGAGTTGAGGCCAAATAAAAAAGATGGGGAAAGCCAAGGATTTAACATAAATTTTGACTTTGTAAAAAGCTAAAAATAGAAGATATTATTTTGTTTTATTTAGTTTTATTATTTATTTTTATTTTATTTTATTAATTTAGAATTAGGCTATTTTTAGTAAACCCCATGTATATAACTAGGGACTTTTAGTTCTTAGAAAAATCATCCTTTAATTTGTATTCCTACTTCTACTTGAAATAGAGTTGCTCTCTCTCTTGTATTTCCTTTTTCAATTTGGAGTTGGAATATCATTTTTTTTCTCTTCAATTTGACGTTTTATTTTGTAGCATTGTCTCCAATTTTTGTTTCTTTTCCATAATTGGGCCAATTGCTCTACAAGTCCTTTCCATTCATTTCTTCACCATAATCCCCAAATTTCTCTCCAAGCTCATAAAGCATGAACAATTTCATGCTTAACTAAATTCTATCTTAGCTTTAGGCCGGTGTTCTTTCCGGTCGAGAATTGTGAGATTCGTACTTGCACCTAAAATCCTTCCAATCGGTATTAATCTTTTTCCTAAGTATCGAGATTGACAACTCATCCCTTAAGGATAATTCGATTTCAAATACAAAAAGAGCTCGTTGGGTTGGAGTCATGTTTTCTGACAGTTGGAGAAACGAATCGGCCGTGCTGTATTTGGATCTCCGAGAACAAATCGAGGAAGAGGTGATCGGGTTTAAATGACCCACGCGGTTGAGGCCGTTAATTCGAGTTGGGTTGTTCAGAACGCAAGGCTACAGAAGTCTTGAATCGGGAACACGTGTATCTCGGTTAGACTATCGGTAAAGGTTGGTTTGCAGGACGTTCTGGGACCAGCTACGAGAGGAAGAATTGGTGGTTAGGATGTTCTTAATCACTATAACCAGCTTATCGTTTGAAGGAGAAGATCAATTTTCGAGGATCGATTCTTAACATGGAATTTATCGAGTCTAAGGCTAAGGCTCATTACATTTGATTGCAAATTCGAATTTATTTTCTGATTTATTTAATTATTTATCTTAGCTGTTTTAATTATTTAATTTCTAATCAATTTCAAAATCCCCCACTTTACTTATTTATTTGCTTATTTTTCAGCTAGTACGTTTTGAGTCGTGGGCACGACTCTAGCCACGACCCTTGACATGACATTCTGTTCATAAGCCAAACTCGAAAGTTGATTAGAGTACCAATCCCTGTGGACTCGACCCTACTACCACTCTGACTACTATTTAGAGTATTTAGTAGGAATTATTTTTGGTGGATTCGACGCCCATCAAATTTTGGCGCCGTTTTCGGGGATTGAAGATATTTTCTAACTTTTATTTGTCTACCTTATGACCAGATCAAATCGGGAAATCTAGAGTTTGAGCCAGAAATTGAGAAATTGGCCCGACAACTACGAAGAGAAGCCATACGACGTGGTAAATGGCCAAGTCCCGGATTTGAAACTATATCTTACACTGAAGAATTTTTTGACAAACCAGACGAGATGGTTGAACAAACTATACGCCAGCTCACAGCGGCACCGGATGAATAACAACCCTTATGTATAACCTATCCGGCAGGAGGAACGCCGCCGTTTGAGCTAAAGTCTGGTTTGATCCACCTATTGCCCACTTTTCGTGGACTACAAAATGAAAATCCGCACACCCACCTTAAGGAGTTCTATATGGTGTGCACAAGCATGAAGCCTCAGGGAGTAACAGAAGACCAAATCAAACTTCGTGCTTTTCCGTTCCCATTAGCTGACTCTGCTAGGGAGTGGCTATTTTATTTGCCTCCGGGATCTGTCAACACATGGTCTGACATGTCTCGTTTGTTTCTTGACAGGTTCTTCTCTGTAGCCCGGGTGGCCGATCTAAGGAGGGACATCGTAGGAATCCGTCAGAAGGACACTGAATCGCTCTACGATTACTGGGAGCGATACAAAAAGTTGTGTGCGAGCTGCCCACAACATAGACTGACTGAGTAGTCACTCTTGCAGTATTTTTATGAAGGTTTACTGCCGATGGAAATGAAAATGATAGATGCTGCAAGTAGAGGGGCACTAGTCAACATGACGCCTCAAAAAGCGAGATAGTTGATTTCAACCATGGCTGCCAACTCTCAATAGTTCCGACCGATTACAGAACCCACGAGACAGGTTCATGGGTTAAGTTCTTTGTCTCTAGAAGATAAGATTGATAAGATGACTAATGTTGTTCAAACTTTTTTTTCCGATAAAACAGACCCAGCTCGGTTATGTGAAATTTGCGCCAAGCTAGACCACCCAACGGACTCATGCCCGATTTTACAGGAGGATTCGACAGAACAAGTGAATGCTGTTGGGAACTTTCCAGGACCGCCTCAAAGACGGTATGACCCCTACTCGAACTCATATAATGTGGGGTGGAAAGATTACCTGAATCTCAGTTATGGAATGAATCCGCGATTCAATTAGCCATTTCAACAGAGGCCGCTGCAGAATCAACAGATACCACCCCCAAAGTCATCTTTGGAAGCCATAGTGGAAAGGTTAGCCAACAGTATTGAGAAATTCCAACAAAAAATTGACATGCATTTGCAGGAATTGGACAAGAAAGTGAGCAAAATCACGTTCACGGTTAGTCGTTTGGAGTCCCAAGGTAAGTTGCCATCCCAGGCTGAGCCAAATACTTGACACAATGCAAGCGCTATGACGCTAAGGAGTGGGAAGGTTTTGGAACCAATACCTGACACAAATCGTGGCCACGACACTAGTCGCGCCCACGACACTAGTCAAGATAGGGAGAAACTTGACGCATAGGCTCCAGTAAAGTCAGTAGCACAAAACTCATTTGCAGTTCACCTCCGTTTCCCGGAAGACTTGTTCAGTGCAGGAAGGAGCGAGACAAGAAGGATATCCTCGACACCTTTTGAAAGGTGGAAATCAACATACCTCTTTTCAATGCAATTAAGTAGATCCCACGATACGCAAAATTCCTAAAAGAATTATGCACAAGTAAAAGGAAACTTTTGGGAAATGAAAAGGCAAGTGTCGGAGAAAATGTCTCCGCCGTTCTGCAACAGAAAATACCGTCCAAATGTAAAGACCAATGTATGTTTTTCATATCCTGTAAAATAGGTAGTGTTGGTATTAAAAAAGCAATGTGTGATTTAGGCGCATCAATTAATGTTATGCCTTTGTTAATTTATAAACTACTTAACGCGGGTCCTTTAAAGGAAACAGGTCTGATAATCCAGCTTACAGATAGATATGTGGTACATCCGGAGGGAGTATTAGAGGATGTTCTTGACAAGGTAAACGAGCTAATATTTCCTGCAAACTTCTACATTATCGACATGGAGGATGACAATTCGGCTAATGCATCAGACATACTTCTCGGAAGGCCATTTTTGAGTACCGCACAAATGAAGATTAACGTAAGAAGTGGGATACTCACTGTGGAGTTCGATGGGGAAGTAGTGAAATTCAATGTCTATGAGGCCATGAACTGTCTTAGCATGATTTCTAATGTTTCTAGCGTTGATATTATTGATCTTTTAATCGAATTACATTTGGAATATCATGACGAGGATGAATTACGAACTGTCCTTTGCAAGAGTTTAGACTTTTACACCATTAAGGAACTGGAGGAGTGGATAACAATTGAAGATTCTGTTTACGAAACAGTAGCTCATAAGGAGCCATCGCAACTACTGAAAGCTTTAGGTAAAACTTTTGAGTTATCTCCCTCACAAACTAAGCTTGTACCGTCTGTATTGCAGGCTCTGGAGTTAGAACTCAAACCACTACCAGGCCATTTGAAGTATGCTTTTCTCGGTGAAGGAAATACACTACCAGTAATAATCTTGAGTAAACTCTCGAGGGTAGAAGAGGAAAACTTGGTGCGAATTCTTAGGAACTATAAAGAGGTAATTGGATGGACGATATTCGACATCAAGGGATTGAGTCCCTCGACTTGCATGCACAAAATCCAGGTTGTCGATAATGCTATTCCTAAAAGGGAGGCTCAAAGGCGTCTCAACCCGCCTATGATAGAAGCAGTGAGAAAAGAGGTCCAAAAGCTATTTGATGCCGGGATGATCTGTAATAGCCCAAAATTGGGTCTAGTTGGAACAGAGGTTTCGAGAAGATAGAAATAATTATTTTATGATTATTTTTAGGTCTATGATATGATTGCATGATTGTGTAAAAATTTCGTGAAGAAATTCTATGCATAAAGTGCTCAATTTGAAGTTAGGGACTAAATTGAATAAGTTGCAAAACTTGCATTCTAGAAGTTTCTAGTATGAAATTGCTTTGAAAAATTAATTATGAGGTTTTAAATAGAAATTTTACCAATTTCTAAGTGATGGACAAAAATTGGACATAGATGGAATTTTTGAAAGTTTGTAAGGAAGGGCATTTTGGTCATTTGGTAATTAAAAGAAATAAAAAGGGAAAATAAAGCCAAAATTGACTCATCTTTCTCATGGAGGCCGAAATTAGCATAGAGGAAGCCATGACTAGGGTTTTCAAGATTTCCAAGCTTAATAGTAAGTTCGTTATAACCCCGTTTTTTAAGTTCTTTACGTTTTTAGAATCCCGGTAATTTGATTAAGCTTATTCTAGCAATAATTTAAGCTAGGGTTCATATTTGGAAAAATACCCATAGTTGAAATGTGTTTATTTTGCTGTTTTATAATAGAATATAAGGTTTTAAATTATGTTGGATAACTTGTGCTACTCGGTTTTGAGTGAAAACGAGCAAAAGGGCTTAATCGGTAAAAATACCTAATAGTCATAAGTATATGTTAGAGTGAGAATTTGATGTTGCCATAGAAGGGAAAAGTGACCAGCATACCATAAAACATAAGAGTAAGGGATGAAGTTTAATTTCGAGCCTAGGAGCAAAAGTGTAAATATGCAAAAGTTTAGGGGCAAAATTGTAATTTTTCCAAAGTTTGAGTTAAGGACTGTTTTGAATAGTACATTAACTAAATAAGTAAAATATGATGTTTTAGATCCCGAAAAACGAGATTTGAACCTAGAATGAGAGAAAAATCGAAAATTGGGAAAGTTGGTAAAATGGCCGTTTTAGTATCGAGGTAAGTTCATATGTATAATAAGCATTAATTTATGCATGTTTCAATGTAAAATTGATATATTTATTATGATTTTCGAGGTGTTGAAAGTATGTAAGTTGGTATGATAATAATACAAGATAATAATCTTTGTAATTTATATTTGAAAGTTAAATTTAGTGAATTAATTGAATTATATTAAATTAAATGATTATGGTGCCAAGTTTATGAATTGATTTAAAATATGTCTATGGTACATGAAGTGCATTGAATTATCATACATAAATGTTGTCATAACCATTTTTTGGAAAAAAAACGGGTATCGACTTGGATTTTGATAATGAAAATGAATAGAGGAGTAGCCACCGATCCTTTTTGACGAGGTGTGATCGGGTCACCTCGTAAAAGTGGTTGTTTTTAATAAATATTTTGATTTATTTAAATAATAATTTTGGTCTCATAAATCAAGGAAATAGGGTTTGAGTCGATTCACATACGAGGAAGGATTAGCGCCTCGATACGCCCAAAATTGGTACCTAGTTGATTAATTAGTGTCTTAGTGTTGAAGATTGAAAACTTGAAAGACCTTTGAAATACGATCCCTCTTTGTAAAGAAAATGCTTAAATATTAAAGACCTTCTTATTTCAAAATATGAAATGTCCCATCTAGTGAGTTAGGACACAACATCTTGAATTTTCGATAGCGAGCTTGCCTTTTATAAAATCTGTGTATTTTATTAAAAGGGTATTCGATTATTTAGAGTAAACGAGAGAAATCGAAACCCAGTAAGTTAGGGCACGTTTTCTCGAATTCTCAAACACCGAATATTGCCTTTATTTCAAAACAAATTCTTATTTCGAGATGACAAAATGTCATACTCGGTAAGTTAGGGCACAACACTTCGCATCTTTGAGAATAAGCATTTTTCAAAACTCGTATAGTGATTTAAAAAGAATATATTCTGTTATTTAGGTTAAATGAGAAAAGTCGAAACCCAGTAAGTTAGGGTACAATTATCTCGAATTACCTAATACGAGATATTACTTTTATGAAAGAATCGTTTTTAACATATTAAGTAAAAACGTGATTTATAGTAAAATATAAAGAAAATTAGGTATTAATATGTATAATAACATAATGATAGGTGTGATGGTGTCAAAAAAACAATAACGTGAGCGAGTTATAAATGATGAATAAATAGAAATGTTAGTAACATGTAAATATAAACAAATGCATGAGGAAAATAAAACGATTGAATACATGAGTAAATAAATGAAAATGAATAAAACATGGCAAAAATAAAAATGGCGATGATAACGTAGACAATAATAATAGTGATAACATAAATAATAATAATATAAAACGATGCTGAGATATATACATGGATGCATTGAGATATACACGTAATAATAGAAATAAAATATATACGTAGTATTAAAAAGGAAAATATACATAATATACATATATATATATATATATATATAAATATATATATATATATGAGATATAAAATGTATATACATGGTAAAACATAATATGATATTTGCAATATATAAAACTATAATAAAATGATATACGATATAATATTAATTTACATAGGCATAATATGAAGTATAATATATAAATATATATTAAAAGTATGTATATATGACACAAATGTATTAACAAAACAATAATATCAAAACTAATAATAACAATAATATATAAATGTATACGTATATAAATGAAAGATATATAATAAATATTAATAATATAGAGGTAAAATAGATATAACAAAATGTACATAATAGAATATTTGAATATGTATACATAAAACATATATTAGGAACAATAATAATATATAAAACAACTATAAGAATATATATAATATGTATATATATAGTATTAATTTAAAAGGGCTAAATAATAATAAAATATGCTAAAAATAATAATACAAGAATGGTACAATAGAATAATGAATAATATTAAAATAAAAATAATATAGAAAGTGTATTAAATAGGAGAAAGGGACTAAATTTGAAACAAATATTAAGTTTTAAATGATTTAAAAACTAATAAAGAGGAGGGACTAATTTGAAAGCGCAAATAACATACGAGGTCCAAAGGGCAATTTACCCGAGCCCTTGAAACGGTGTCGTCAAGGAGGACCAACGTGCAAAATGCGATAAACCTCGGGGCTAATTTAAAAGAATTGAAAACTTGATTGCAAAACATATAAAAAGCGGAAGGACCGGCATGCAATTAGCCCCTAAGAGCAAAAACACGCGGATCCCAGGGTAAGACGGGTCCGGTCTTCCGGTCGCGCCTAAACGGCGCCGTTTCTGGGTTTTAAAAGGGCCGGGCAAAACGGTGCGTTTTGCCGGCCTATATAAACTAATTATTTTTTTTTAATTTCATTTCCCTTTTCCCTTTTTTAAAAAGGTCTTCTAATCCTCTCTTTTCTCTCTGCAGTACCACAGGTCCCACCAACGATTCGTTCTCATTCAGTGGCGCCTTCCGCCACGGTCGTCGCCGCCACCGCTTTCAAAAAGGTGTATTGTTTTATTTTATTTTTAATTTTCCTCTTTATTTTAATAATATATATATGGACAACCATGTAATCAGGAAATAAAGTAAAAGAGGAAAGAAAGAAACCGATTCAAAACTTAGAAAATTTAAACACCTTTCGATCTTTTGATTTTGATTTCTTCCTTGGGCTTTGTTTTATTTCTTGTGATTTGTTGATGTTTTCTAATCTCTGTTTTGGTAGTGAGTCTTCTTTTTTTGATATAGGTGGTTGAAATCTAAGAGATTTTATTGTAAAAATCTGCTAACCTCCTTTACAAAATCATCTATTCGGCTTTTATAAAGCCTTTACAATCTCTCTGCTTTCTACACTATTCTCACATTTAATGGTTGCAGGTGCAGAGGCGGTGGAGCAGAGGCCACTTGCTGACGACGTGACTGGGGGCAGTGGGATAGGTGATTTAGGCTAGGGTTTATTTTTTTTTAATTTTGGTTTTGATTTTGGGCTGATGTTAGGCATTGGGCCTGTTTGGGGTTTAGGTAGGTTTAATGTTTTAGGTAAATTGGGTTAGGGGTTTTGGGTAAATTGGGTTAGGGGTTTTGGGCCCAAAATTGGGCTTGTACAGCTGCCCCTTTTTGCTTGTTGTCATGTAACGAGAACAGGGCAAAGACTTAAGAAAGACCATTTTGCCCGATCTCGCCATGTCTGGACTTGTTTAGCGCTCCTGTTCTCCAGGTATCTTCAATGTGCTCCATTGCAACTTCAGATAAGATCTGTTTGTTTAGCTTCACTCCGTTCCACTGTATCTTCAGGGAATTAAGATTTGCTATCTTCAGTCTGCTCCGCTACAACTTTAGAAAGATAAGACCTGTGACTTTAACTAACTCTACTGAAACTTCAAGGAGATCTGTTGTGGCTTGGGTTACCTCCACTGCTGCTTCAGGGAGAAGACATTTGATTTTCAACCTGGTACCCTACTGGTTAGGGGTTTAAGGCTTGTCATCATCGATCTGTGAATTCAACCTGTTACCCTACTACTTAGGGTTTAAGGTCTGTAAGTTTGGCTTGCTACCCTACTGCTTAGGGGGTTGAGCCCATCATCTTTGATCTGTTTCCCTACTGCTTAGGGGGTTAAGATCTGTAAATTCAACCTGTTTCACTGTAACTTTAGGGGGACAAAATCTGTAATTTTTAGCCTATTACCCTACTGCTTAGGGGTTAAGGTCTGCAAATTCGGCTTGTTACCCTACTGCTTAGGGGGTTAAAGCCCTTTGAATTCAACCTGTTACCCTACTGCTTAGGGGTTTAAGGTCTGTACATTTAGTTTGTTCCATTGTGACTTCAAGGAGATGAGACTTGTAACTTCAGCCTGCTTCGCTGAGACTTCAGGAAGACAGGATTCGCTGGATTTGATCTGTTCCACTGCAACTTCAGGGAGACGAGATTTGTAATTTTCAGCCTATTACCCTACTACTTAGGGGGTTAAGGCCTGCAAATTTGGCTTGTTACCCTACTGCTTAGGGGGTTAAAGCTCATCAACTTCGATCTGTTTTCCTACTGCTTAGGGGGTTAAGATCTGCGAATTCAACCTGTTACCCTACTGCTTAGGGGGTTAAGGTCTGGTGAATTCACTGATTCTAGGAACATGACCTGTAGAATTAGTTCCATGTATTTATGCTTATGCCAAAAAATTAGGATGCTATGATCAAAATGAATCAAATGCTCCTAATTAGATGCATTATGAATGATCTATAAATGTATGGGTGCAACATGTTGTGAGCGTGAATCCTTTTTAATGTTTAGATTGCCATTTCTCTTTGTTCATCAAATTTCTTTCACTAAAATGGTACCCTGTCTTCTTGTTCAGCTCAAATTTTGAACAGAAAACCCGAAGAGGTAGTCCCAGTTTAAACTCTTTCTTCTCATATGCTCTCAATCTTTGAGTTTGGTTAGTTCTAAATAATAGTCCTGTTTTAGGTTCCTATACTATTTAGAAACCTTCATAGCAATACGCAGAACCCTTTTTGCTAAAATGGCTTTAGTCCATTAATCATCATTTCAATACAAAATGCTTGAAAAAGATTATAACAATGACAGGACTGAAATTTGTCAAAAACAAAATTTGAAGGGAATAGATTAACCATGGGAAACAAATATTGCTCGAATACAAAATGAGTAGAAAGAGAATAGATGCCCCGGATATCGCAGCGTGAGCTTCTTTGTACTAACTTCTTGGGGACTCTCTTTTTGCACAATATGTATTTAGGGGATCTAGAGTACCCTTGTAGATGCCTCAAGATGTAACATCTCCCCTCCTTGTTAATTTAGGTGTCGTGAGACCATTGCATGCCCTACTTTCGATCAAAATTTGAATCTCCCTTTATGGGTTTTCAATTCAAAAAATCCCTTTGGTCTCAAGGTGCTCTTTGCGAGTTTTCACCCTGGCCTCTCCTTCTTCTTTCTTTCTTTTTTTTTAGGCGAAGTATTTCTTAACCGAATCTGAATTCACAAGATTGGGTAAAGTCTTGCCATCCATTTCGGCCAATATCAATGCTCCGCCAGAAAAGGCTTTCTTCACCACATAAGGTCCTTCCCAATTTGGCATCAATTTTCCTCTAAAGTCCTTTTGTATGGGCAGGATCTTTTTCAATACTAGGTCTCCCTCGTGGAATTCTCTAGGACGAACCTTTTTGTTGTAAGCTCGTATCATTCGATTTTGGTACATCTGACCATGGCGAATAGCCCTTAGCCTCTTTTCTTCAATCAAATTCAACTGATCGTATCGAGACTGGATCCATTCTGCTTCATCCAACTTTACCTCTGACAAAACTCTGAGGGAAGGAATCTCGACCTCGATAGGTAAAACTGCCTCCATTCCATAAACTAATGAGAAAGGCGTTGCCCCGGTAGAAGTTCTGACAGACGTTCGATAAGCATAGAGGGCGAATGGTAGCTTTTCATGCTAGTCTTTATAAGTCTTAGTCATTTTCCCCACAATCTTCTTGATGTTCTTATTGGTTGCTTCGACTGTACCATTCATCTTCGGGCGATACGGTGACGAGTTGTGGTGTCTGATCTTGAACTGACTGTAGACATCCGTTATCGTGCTATTGTTCAAATTCAATGCGTTGTCAGAATTGATCCTTTCCGGCATTCCATATCGACAGATGATTTCCTTTTTCAGGAACTTGCTAACTGCTGATTTAGTGACATTGGCATATGAAGCGGCCTCTACCCATTTGGTGAAATAATCGATGACAACAAAGATGAATCGGTGCCCATTTGAAGCTTTTGGTGAAATTGGCCCAATCACATCCATGCCCCACATCGAGAAAGGCCATTGCGAAGTCATGACATGCAGAGGTGAGGGAGGTACATTAATCTTGTCTCCATAGATTTGGCACTTATGACATCTTTTGGCGTTGTTAATACAGTCTCCTTCCATGATGGACCAATAATAATCGAACCTCATAATTTGCCTGGCCATTGTAAAACCATTAGCGTGTGTCCCACAGACGCCCTCATGGACTTCTTCTAAGATTTTCTTAGCCTCAATAGCATCTACACATCTCAACAGTACCTGATCCTTCCTTCTTTTGTATAGGATCTCCCCGTCTAAGACATAGTCATGGGCCAGTCTTCTCAACGTTCTTTTGTCATTCTCAGTACCTTGATCGGGGTACTCACGATTCTTCACATATCGCAGGATATCGTGGTACCAAGGGTGATCATCATTTTCTTCTTCTTCTTCGAGGTTGTAACAATGAGCCGGGGCCTCGTAAATGCTCATTTGGATTGGTTTTACATCCTCTGGTTGGTTCACATTGATCATAGAAGCTAAAGTTGCTAGGGTGTCAGCCATCTGATTTTCTTCTCGTGGGAGGTAGCAGAAGACAATATCATCAAACTCTTTAATTAACTCAAGGATCAACCTCCGGTAATTGATCAATTTGGGGTCTCTTGTCTCCCATTCACCTTTGAGTTGATAAATCACTAGGGCAGAATCTCCATGTACCTTTAACACTTTAATTTTACATTCTATGGCTGCACGTATTCCCATGATACATGCTTCGTATTCTGCCATATTGTTCGTGCAGTCAAAATCTAATTTACTCATGAAGGGATAATGATCTCCGTTCGGGGACACCAGAACTGCCCCGATTCCGTTACCCACAGCATTTGATGCCCCGTCAAAGTTTAGCTTCCAAGGATGACCTTCTTGAGGGTCTTCTTAAGTGGTTGCTATGCACATTAGATCTTCATTTAGGAAGTCCAAGTTCAGAGGCTCGTAGTCCTCTAGGGCTCTACTGGCTAGGAAATCTGCTATCGCACTCTCTTTTGCGGCCTTTTGGTTCACATAGATTATATCGAACTCAGAAAGTAGAATTTGCTATCGGGCCATTCTCCCATTCAAAGCGGTCGACTCATCAAGTATTTCAGAGGTTCCATTTTAGAGATCATCCAAGTTGTATGGTACAACATGTATTGTCTCAGTCTTCGGGTTGTCCAGATTAAGGCACAGCACAACTTTTCAATGAACGAGTATCTCGTCTCACACTCAGTAAACTTTTTACTGAGGTAATATATCGCTCTTTCTTTCCTTCCCGATTCATCGTGTTGGCCAACCACGCATCCCATAGAATTTTCAAATACCGTCAAATACAGTATCAGTGGCTTATCTGGACTAGGTGGTGTCAACACGGGGCATTAGAAAAATATTGCTTAACTTTGTCGAAAGTCTTCTGGCATTCCTCGTCCCAACCACCAGGATTGTGTTTCTTAAGGAGACAAAATATGGGGTCACATTTCTTGGTTAGTTATGAAATAAACCGAGCGATGTAATTTAGTCTTCCTAGGAATCCCCAAACTTTCTTCTGAGTACGTGGTGGAGGTAACTCTTGTATGGCTTTGACTTTATCTGGGTCAATCTCAATCCCTTTTTCACTGACCACGAATCTTAGCAGCTTTTCGACACGGCTCAAGAAGGTACATTTTATGGATTGAGTTTCAACTGGAATTTCCTCAACCTTAAAAATAATTTCCTCAAGACTTGCACATGCTCTTCTTCAGTCCGAGATTTGGCGATCATGTCGTCGACGTAGACTTCAATTTCTTTATGCATCATATCCTGGAATAGGGTTACCATGGCTCTCTGATATATTGCTCCTGCATTTTTCAATCCAAACGGCATCACCTTATAGCAAAAGGTTCCCTACATGGTCACGAATGTGGTTTTATTCATGTCTTCAGGATGCATCTTGATCTGATTGTATCCCGAGAAACCATCCATGAAGGAGAAGAGTGAGTAACCTGCCGTGTTATCCACTAAGGTGTTAATATAAGGCAACGGGAAATTATCCTTCGGGCTAGCTTTGTTTAAGTCTCTGTAGTCTACACACATCCGTACTTTTCCATCTTTTTTAGGGACAGGGACGATGTTGGCTACCCATTCCGAGTACTTAACTACTTGTAAGAAACCAGCATCAAATTGCTTATTGACCTCTTCTTTTATTTTCAACAAAACATCAGGCCGCATCCTTTGAAGCTTTTGCTGAACTGGCTTGCATTCTTTTTTGATGGGGAGCCTGTGTACCACAATGTCAGTACTTAGCCCAGGCATATCTTGAGATGACCATGCAAAGACATCCTTGAACCCTTGGAGTAACTCAATAAGGTCCCGCTTTGTCTCTGTGGCAATGCAAGCTCCGATCTTTACTTCTTTCTTTTCTAGTTCATCTCCCAAGTTCACGACTTCTACAGTCTCTTTGTGGGGTAGAATCTGTTTCTCCTCGTGTTCTACCATCTTTAACAAATCAGAGGATAAGTTACAGTCTCCGTCATCCTCAAAGTCTTGAGATCCCTCTAGACACATATCTCGCTCAAAAAGAGACTCTGAATTAGTAGCAACGTCACTCACATCGTTGATATCTGGAGACCTGTTGTAGGTGCGAAGGAAGATACAAAGAACAAGAGAATCTAAGAACAATGATATGTATGGTATGATCATGAATGAAAGAATAAAAGAATATTTTCACGGAATAGGTCAAAAGGATGCATTTCATTGAAATAACGCTTTTGAACATAAGCCTATTTCACAAAAGGATACTTATTGCTCCTAGGCCTAGAGCAATAAATGTGTTTTGGACATTACTCTGATTTAGTTCTAAAGACTACAGGAATCTCTTCTGTAGTCCAATTATTCAAAACACTTCCTGGCTCATAGGGGCGAATGCCCAACAAATTCTCTACCCCAGTTCCTTCTTCATATGTGGCGTTGGTGTCCAAACTCTCCATCATTCTTTCCACGATTTCCTTTCCCGACATCTTCCGCTCAGAGTGAATGACCCCTCCAGACACAAAAGTCTTCGATATATGGGGGAAGATCATTGGTTCCCATTCGATTTCTCCCTCGCTCAATCACGCTCTCCTTCTTTCTTGCTTCTTTTCAAGTTCCTTCTTTTTTTGTTTCATGTCCGGCTTAAACCCTAACCCAAAACGGTCTTGTTTGTCCTTCATCATTGGTATATTAATCCTTCCCTGGAGGTATCTCCCGAGTTCTCTTCCGGGTAGAGCCCCTTGTCCAATAGTTAACCGTAGTCCAATTTTTGTAGTCTCAGATAACCTGGGTATTGGAATCTTATTTCCTTCGGTGATGAACGTCGCGTTCACAAACTCCAAAGATCGAAAAGAACACTCGATTGCTTCATCATTTGCCTCCAGATATGGGGTGTCACTGGTTATTGTCGCGATGATGTCCTCTTCAGCATTGATCGTTACTAACCAACCTTCAGTCACGAATTTTAACTTTTGGTGCAGTGATGAAGGGACTGCCCCTGCCGAGTGTATCCATGGCCTCCCGAATAGGCAATTATACGAAGGCTTAATGTCCATGACTAGGAAATCTACCTCGTATGTGCTCGGCCCGATTAAGAGGGGTACTTCAATTCTCCCCATTACCTTCCTTTCGGTGCCATCAAATGCTCTCACTATATTTTGGCATGTCTTCATATGGGAACTATCTACTGGCAACCTACTCAGCGTAGATAGGGGTAGGACATTCAGTGCAGACCCATTGTCAATCAATACCCCCGGTAATGTGTACCCTTTACAGCGAGTTGTGATGTGCAAAGCTTTAGTCGATCCTCGGCCCCCTGGTGGTACGTCATCGTCATTGAAGAATATGAAATTGTCGACACTTATATTGTTGACTAAGTGGTCCAATTTGTTTACAGAGATATCATTAGCAACATAAGTTTCATTCAGCACCTTCATCAACGCGCTGCGATGGGTTTCGGAGCTTAAGAGTAAGGCCAGTACCGATATACGAGCTGGCTGTTTGTGCAACTATTCTACGACACTATATTCGCTGTGCTTTAGAAATTTTAAGAATTCCTTGGCTTCTTTTTCAGTCACTGATTTATTAACAGTTGCTTCAGGCCCCACCGGCTTCTCTTTCTTTTGCTCGATTGCTAATGATTTTTCTTTAACCTGCTCGACTTTTGTATTTGGGGTATAACGCCTTCCACTGCGCGTATGAAAACCTTCGTCTTGAACTTCCACTGATGCATTAATCGGGGTCTCCTCTCCCGGGAATGTCACATTGCAGCTATAGTTCCACAGTACCCTTTTGCTATCCTTGTAAGGGAAAGCAATGGGCTTCTGGATTACGACCTTTGGAGTAATTTGTGCCCCGGCTTCATTCATTCTCGGACGTGATATGATAACCACTAGGTGGTTGACCTTGTAAGCATCCTTCATCGACCCCTCTTCGGAGGCACACACATCTGTTTCTTCTGGGCTCCCTACATATTCGAAGAATCCCAGCTCCTTATTATCCATCAATCCTTGTAACAAAGCCCTGAATTCCCTGCACTTTTGAATCTCATGATCCCCCTGATCATGGAACTCGCAATAATTCTCTACTTCTTGAGGTCTGACCCTTGAATTCTGTGCTATCAACCCTCTTTCCACCATTTTCTTCCATACTTCTTTCAACGGGGTATTCACTTCTGCCATATTCATCTTAATTTCTTTCCCCGAACTCTCGATTATCGCATTTATTCCCTTATCCCCATGGTTAGGTAATGGATTCTCTGCACTGAATGTATCGTCAAATTTCACTATCCCCATGTTGATGAGTCTTTCAACCAATTTCTTGAAAGTGGTGCAGTTTTCTATTGAGTGTCCTGTGGCTCCTGCATGGTATTCGCATTGGGCATTTGCGTCATACCATTTGGGATATGGAGGTTGCATTGGCTTTAGATAAAAGGGAGACACGACGTGTGCATCAAATAAACTCTGGTATAACTCCTTGTATGTCATTGGAATGGGCGTAAATTGAAGTTTCTCCCAATTTTGTTTTGTGTTGGGCTCCTGTTTGGGTGGGCCTTGCTGTCCAGTAGTTGTTGACCTTGGTTGGCTTACGGTGATCGATTTCGAATATGAGCTCACATTATTCACCTCGTGCTCTTTCTTTCTCGGCGCTAACCTCTTAGCGTTTTCCCAGCCTCTATTTTCCCACATCTTATGGCATTTTCTATCATTTCTCCAGACATTACTATGTCCGAAAAACTCTTGGTTGTGCTACCCAGCATGTGGTTAATAAAAGGTGCCTTCAGGGTATTGATAAAGAGTATAGTGGTTTCCTTTTCCAACAGAGGGGGTTGGACTTGTGTGGCCACCTCTCTCCATCGCTGGGCGTACTGCCTAAAGCTCTCATTATGCTTTTTCTCCATATTCTGTAACGTGATTCTATCAGGGGCTATGTCTGCCACATGACCGTACTATTTCATGAAGGCTTGTGCTAAATCTTTCCATGAACTGATCTGGGCGCGACTCAGTTGGTTGTACCATCTAGAAGTGGCCCCAACCAGACTTTCTTGGAAGCAGTGGATTAATAGTTGGTCATTATTGACATGGCCTGCCATTCGTCTGCAGAACATAGTGATGTGAGCTTCGAGACAGCTAGTCCCGTTGTATTTCTCAAATTTCAGTGTTTTGAACTTGGGAGGGAGTACCAGTTCCGGAACCAAACTTAATTCCTTAGTGTCGATTCCACCATGATAGTGGTGTTTTCCATTTCTTTAAATTTTTCTTCCAACCATCTACACCTTTCTTCAAGCTCTCTCGGGAGTTCTACCCTTGTCTTTTCTGCTTCTATTACTTCATCGAGATTGAGGACCACAGGGTTGGTCGAGTTATCCCCCGGATTAGAGCCCGAACCGGCCTGATAATTCATCGATGCCGAAACACCGGCCTGAAATGGTTGGGGCCTAATTGTGACCGATGGCCTTCTTGGGTACATTTCAGGTTGTGTCTGAACGTCCACTGGGGCAAAACCCGGAGGGTTGGTAGGATCTTCATTATCTTCTCTCGCATTGATCAAGGGCTTTTCCCTTATTCTAATCCGCCAGCCAATAGACGAGTTAATTGGTCCATCATGCTTTTCTGGGACTCCAACATATGGTCCCTCATATCTTGCTGGATTTTGGCAAGCTGTTCTTGCATACGTGCTTGTAATTGATCCTGCATCTCTTTTTGCATTTGTTCCAATCTCTCTAACCTTTGATCCATTACTCTTGTTTTTCCTCTTGTATCGTAACGATGTTCCAGGGTAACTGCCATGATTTTTTTTTGTGAGTTTTAGTGAGTGTGATGCAATGCTGATGCATGAATGCAATGAATGCAATGAATGCAAAAAAGCGTTGATTCCAAGTCGATTTCATTAAAGTAACTTTCTAGAAAACAAGTTTCTTTACATAAAATAGATTACATATAAGGCTTAGCCCTGATACTTAAGGCCTTGACCTGTCTAAGAAGCCAAGCTAGCTCTCAGCCTCAGTCCGATTCTGACTCGTATTTTAAACTCAGCACATCGGCTTGTACTGCTAATGTTTGCAAGTGATCAGCCACTTCTCGCACTTGAGTCAAAGCTTCGCCCATGACGTAGTCCCTGCTCCTGACTTGGTCTTGAGATTGATGAAGATGCTCCTTCCATCGCTCGTTATTTACTTCAAGGAGTTCAATCTGAAGTTCACGATTTTGCAGTGCTGTTTTGAGTTCTTCTATATTCTCTTTTAATTCTTCAATTCTTCTCTGACTATCTTTCAACTCGATTACAGAGTTACGCGAGCTATATTGATACAATGACTTCTCTAACTCTGATACCCGGATTTTTAACCCTTCTTTCTCATTCTGGCTTTCTACCAAACTTCTTTTCAGAGCGCCTTCTCGAGCTTGAGCATCGCGAAATTTTTCTTCCCACTGGTTGGCTTTGCTTTGTTCTTCTTTAACTTCATGTCGCCACTATTCGAATGTTTTTCCTAACCCAGTGATTCTCATTGATCTGCGCAGCTTCTTATAGTCCGTCTTCAAACTGTCCAAGTCCTCTTCAGCCTTGTTTTTCCCTTTTCTGAGTTTTTCAGCTTCTAGTTTCTGGACATCGACATCTAACCCTAACTGCATCTTTTCTTCTTCCAACTGCTCGATCCTTTTTTCTAGCTCCAGACTCTTTTTCTCGAAATCTTGCCTGATGATTTCTAGCTCAGATGGGATTACTTTCAAGTGTTCTTCTATCCATTGAGGATTCCCTTGATCTGATGTAGGGATGTTGTCGTTAATCCTCTGATTCCACCATCGATCGTACTCAGGAGTAGTCATGGGGTTGGCAGCAAACTTCTTCATTCTATGAGTCTGGTTCCAGGCATTTGATATCTCGCGAACTTTCTTTTTATAATTATTTCCTGTGAACACGAACTCGCACTGGGCTAACCCGTATGTTGGTGGTGTAAACTGTCTGGATCTGTACTGTCTTAATGCAAGCAGAAGAGCATATCCGACGGCTCCCCATACTCCTAACAAGAGAATCCAATCGAAATCTCCGCAACGGTATAATATTTCATCAGGAACCATCCACGGGGCTCTCCATTCAACATCTTCTTCTTGTAAATTTTGGAGAACCGTCATCCAATTGTCTTCTGTAACATCATCTCGCCTCGGTGTAGCCATTAATTCTTTCAGCGGAGAGTAATTTTTAGAGACAATACGATACGAGACCTTTTCCACTTTCCAGAAATGGCTGTGGAACCAGGATAGCAAGAGCTGTGCACATCCAATAAATCTCCCTTCACCCGTTCTTCTACAAGCATTTAATGATCTGAAAGTTTCAGCCAAGATTACGGGTACAGGTGTAGTTCCTTTACCAAGCCTGTCAAAAAGGTCGGAAACAGCCTCGTCTACATGTCTCAAAGCTTTGGGGAAAATGACCAGTCCATAAATGCTCAAGGCGAAGACATCTACCCTTTTCTTCACTTCGTGGTGCGCTAAGATTAGATCCCTCAGGTTCCTCCAAGGAATGCATTTACAATCTCCTTTTTGTTTGATCCGGGTTGTCACCCACTGTTCGCTCATCCCTGTGATGTTCATCGACTTTTTGAAAATCTTTGGGGCGTTAGCAGTCTGGAATAAATTCATCAACTTTGAATCTTTGGGCAATGGAGTAAGGTTGTGTATTCTTCTATAGTAGGTACCAAATCTACTTTCCCGAAAGTGAAACAACTGTAAGCAGAATTCCAATATTGGGCAAGGGCTCGAAACAGGTGTTCATCTACCTTGACATCGAGCAGATAAGGTAAATCACCGTAATGACAATAGAATAGCTGTTTGACCTCGTCATCCCACTGACCCCAAATTTCTTTCATCTCTTAGAGATTATTCTGAGTTACGCTGATTCGAGTAAAATTCCATAACTCTGACACATGCCCCTCGGTAAGTCTGTCACCTTTCTCTTGTTGTGTTGTCTTAGCCCATATCCGGGCAGCTGCGTTGTCTTCTACTTTATCAAAAAACCCCTTTTCCATAATAAGCTATCTATTTAGGAATCGAATGCGAATCAACACCTTTTATAATGAAAATGCCATGCAAATATAATCAAAGTAAAACAAAGCAAGTCAGTAATTTATACACAGTTCAAAGCAAACAAAGAATAATAAATATAGCACTTGCTTAGGTGACTACTAGGGTTTCAGAGTGGCTCTACCTAGGGCGGGTTCTTAAGGCTCGCTACATGGGGTTTGGTTCTAGAGTAAGGGTACCTGAACCAGCAGATTCCTCGATCTTCACCCATTATAGGCTCATACAGACCGAGTTCAGTTTAGGGGAATATATTTCCCTATGGCTGCACGGAGATGAAAATCTCACGAAGACATAGGTACGGATGTATCCCGAAAGTGATCCACTATCCTGCATGGAGGTGAAAACCTCACGAAGGAGTAGTTTCTCTCTCTCACTTAAAGGGGTGTGACCACAGCGGTCGTGCAATGCAATATGCAAGACTATTCAAAGACTCAAATCAACGCAGCAGGTATTATATCATAAACCACAAAAAATAGCTGATGAAATGCAATGAAACGATCGTATTTCAAAACCGAATTTTCAATTTTCGATAAAAAGACAAAAGTTAATCAACTTGCGGCTTGACTCTCTTATTAAGTTTTGGGGCCGATTTAAAAAACTAATAAAGAGGAGGGACTAATTTGAAAGCGCAAATAACATACGAGGTCCAAAAGGGCAATTTACCCGAGCCCTTGAAACGGTGTCGCTGAAGGGAGGACCAACGTGCAAAATGCGATAAACCTCGGGGCTAATTTAAAAGAATTGAAAACTTGATTGCAAAACATATAAAAAGCGGAAGGACCGGGCATGCAATTAGCCCCTAAGAGCAAAAACACGCGGATCCCAGGGTAAGACGGGTCCGGTCTTCCGGTCGCGCCTAAACGACGCCGTTTCTGGGTTTTAAAAGGGCCGGGCAAAACGGCGCGTTTTGCCGGCCTATATAAACTAATTTTTTTTTTAAATTTCATTTCCCTTCTCCCTTTTTTAAAAAGGTCTTCTAATCCTCTCTTTTCTCTCTGCAGGTACCCTGGGTCCGGCTAGCATTCGTCACCGTCCGTCGCGCCTTCCGCTGCCGGTGCCGTCGCCGGCCACCGCTTTCAAAAAGGTGTATTGTTTTATTTTATTTTTTATTTTCCTCTTTATTTTAATAATATATATATGCACAACCATGTAATCAGGAAATAAAGTAAAAGAGGAAAGAAAGAAACCGATTCAAAACTTAGAAAATTTAAACACCTTTCGATCTTCTGATTTTGATTTCTTCCTTGGGCTTTGTTTTATTTCTTGCGATTTGTTGATGTTTTCTAATCTCTGTTTTGGTATTGAGTCTTCTTTTTTTGATATAGGTGGTTGAAATCTAAGAGATTTTATTGTAAAAATCTGCTAACGTCCTTTACAAAATCATCCATTCGGCTTTTATAAAGCCTTTACAATCTCTATGCTTTCTACACTATTCTCACATTTAATGGTTGCAGGTGCAGAGGCGGTGGAGCAGAGGCCACTAGTTGATAAAGTTTGCAAGAGCTGTCCTTTAATGATTCGGGGTTACTATTTTCCGGCTGAGTTAATGATTTTACCTTTTGATGAGTTCAATGTAATTCTTGGAATGGATTGGTTTACTCTACATCTATCGTAGTGAATCGTAGACGAAAGATTATTGAATTGAAATGTCAAAATAATGAGATTCTTTGGATTGAACCAGATGAGTCGGTGAGTTGCCTATTGTGATTTCATCGATGTCGGATCAGATGTATGTAAGAAAAGGTTGTGAAGCTTATCTTGTATATGTGCTGAATACGAAAGTGTCCGAATTAAAAATCGATTCGGTATCGGTAGTTTGTGAATACCTGGATGTGTTCCCAGAAGAATTGCCTGGATTACCACCGATCAGAGAGGTTGAGTTTACTATTGATTTGGTACCGGGGAATTCACCGATATCGATAGCTTCGTAGAGGATGGATCTGACTGAATTGAAAGAATTGAAATCTTAGTTGCAAGAGTTGACAGATAAAGGTTTTGTGAGACCAAGTTTTTCGCCCTAGGGTGCACCGGTGTTATTTGTCAAGAAGAAAGACGGATCCATGAGACTTTGTATAGATTATCATCAGCTTAACAAGATTACGATAAAGAACAAGTATCCTTTACCAAGAAATGATGATTTTGTTTGATCAGTTGAAAGGGGCAACAGTGTTCTCGAAGATAGACTTGAGATCAGGCTATTATCAGTTGAGAGTTAAAGAGTCAGATGTGCCGAGGACCGCGTTCAGAATAAGGTACGGGCATTATGAATTTCTTGTTATGCCTTTTGGATTAACTAATGCTTTTGCAGTTTTTATGGACTTGATGAATCGAATTTCTCGACCGCATTTAGATAAATTTTTGGTTGTTTTTATTGATGACATTTTGATTTATTCCGGAGATGAGTCTGAGCATTTTGAACGTTTAAGAATCGTATTACAGACTTTGAGAGATAAGAAATTATTTGCTAAATTTAGTAAAAGTGAGTTTTGGCTCCGAGAAGTCGAATTTCTAGGACAGATTGTTTCGGCAGAAGGTATATAGGTTGATCCGAGTAAGATTATGATGGTTGTTGATTGGAAACCACCGAGAAATGTATCCGAATTCAGAAGCTTTCTGGTTTTGGTTGGATATTATCGATGTTTTGTTAAGGGATTTTCGATGATTGCTACATCTATGACCAGATTGTTACGAAAAGATGTGAAATTTGAGTGGTTTGAAAAATGTCAACAGAGTTTTGAACAGTTGAAAGCGTTGTTACTTGAGGCACCGGTGTTAGTGCAACCTGAGTTGGAAAAGAGGTTGTGATTTTCAATGACGTATCATTGAACGGTCTTGGCTGTGTGTTGATGCACGAGGGTAAATGTCACGCCCCACACCCGAGCCCTATACCGGGATGGGATACGAGGCGTTACCACATTTTATCACATGCATACAATCATATCGATGTCATTAAGACTCGATCAAATTTAAAACTTTTTTTTTAAATTTGTTTAAACTCCTTATTATAGGCCTACAAGGCCCCAAACATCCATTTGAAACCATTCGGGACCAACCCGGGTCCTTTAACTAACTTTAGAAAAATAACTCTTGAAACAGGGCACATGCCCATGTGGAAGGGCAACACGCCCGTGTGGTCATTATAACATGGCCGTGCTAATGGCCCGTGTGACACACACGGCCTAAGTACCTAGGGACATGCCCATTTCCCATGCCCGTGTGAATTAAATTCTAAATTTGAACCTACAGGGGTTTTCATATGGCCTAACACACGCCCTTGTCTATGGCCCGTGTCTAAAAATCTTGACATTCTATTTCTGACGTTAGCATCCCATTTAGGGCACACGGCTTAGGCACACGCTTGTGGCCAGAGGCCGTGTCCTCCACACGGATGAGACACACGGCCGTGTCTCTGCCTGTGTGATTACTACCATGCATACTGACTTGTAAATTTTACATGTATGGGGCAGACGGCCGGATAACATGCCCATAGGACTGACTGTGTGTCACACATGGCCTAGACACATGCCCATGTGCCTACCTATGTGGACAATAGAAGGCTATCTACCAAGCTTTTGCCACCTTGAAACACAATCTAGCACCCACCGACATATGAAAATCTAACTTAATACGATTTCTCAACCAAACAACCATAGCTAAGGCCTACATACATTTCATAAATTCAACCATGCCAACAATTTCACATTCATGAAAGACTAGCTTGCCTAAGTCATTCCACACCAATTTTGTTTTCCAGCATTATTGACTTATTGCCATATCACACTTTTATTCTCTGATTATGACCACTTCGTTTGGTCATAAGACATTCATCAAGCATATATACTATAACACTAACCATTCATATCAAACAAATATATAATCACATGACCACATCGCAAGGCATCAATACATAGCTTGGATAAATAGGCTTACATGCCATCACCCATATAAGCCACGTCTCATGGGTAAACATAACGAATCAATTTAAGCCAACATCTTGACTAAATCAGAAGAATACACATCGTAATAACTAAGTCGCTATACATGCCACTCATTCAAATACACCTAAGGTTTCTCAATACCA
The DNA here is from genome assembly GCF_025698485.1 of Gossypium arboreum. NCBI lineage: Eukaryota > Viridiplantae > Streptophyta > Magnoliopsida > Malvales > Malvaceae > Gossypium > Gossypium arboreum. The sequence continues at coordinate 114,063,762 of NC_069075.1, read as the reverse complement.
CAACGATAATAGCTTGATAGTGTGGTGTTGCCTCTGATGATCTCCAACCCCGAGCCGACCTGACAACACTAAAGAAATAAAAAGGAGGGAGTAAACTTTACGCTTAGTAAGTTCATATGAAAATAATAAGCAATATGCCAACATGCTTCTCAAGGTAATACAACTATAATTACACATTTACTTATTTTCTAGTCATGCTCTTTTTCTCGAGTCATAGTTACTAATTTATTTATATCTGGAGCTATGAAACTCCAAATTAAGATCCGCTAATTTTCCCTGAAACTAGACTAACATATCTTCTTACCATAAAATTTTTAGAATTTTTAGTCTAGCCAATAAGTACAATTTATTCTTTAAAGTTACCCCTTTTCACTGTCTAACAGTTCCGACCCCTCTTCACTAAAAAATAATTATCTCATAATACGGGACTCGGATGATGTTCTCGTCTATTTATCATGAAATAGATTACGGGACTCAGATGATGTTCCCTTCTATTTATTATGAAAATAGACTCATTAAGATTTAATTTCATATTTTATTCAGCCTCAAATTCGATTTCCACAATTTTTGGTGAATTTTCAAAGTTGGACTATAGTTAATGTCCAAAACATTTTCAGTACTAAAATGATGAAAACTAAGTTCATCACACCTTCATTTCTTTTAAATTAGAATTCTGTGCATTTATAAACATATATCTTAGTCTACAAAATTAACACAACATCATTTCACAATACTCATGGACTTACCATTCGTGGATTCCATATTCAATTGAGTTTTTGTACATACCTGTACTCATTCGTAACATAACTCAAGTTCGTTCTCACCAATGACATACCTCATTGGGACCATCATCAAATCCTTCCTTGAATTACCCATTGAACACTAGGAACACTAATGGATACACGGAAACTTGCACATAGTGCCATAGAGGCAGCTAGAACCAACTTTTAGCTCGTAACATATGTAGCTAAAGCTACCACATATTTTGTAATGCCCGCATTTGAGCTACTCACGGGTCTGTACACAAAGTCAGCACCCGGAACCTAAAGCATTAACATGACATGCTCACTTAGTGAGCTACTCATGGGCCTAATCACATAGTCAGCACCCGGACCAACATTATATATATCACTTATATCATGAACTCAGACATAACTCATGAGTCTGAATATAATTCCTCATGATATATCCGGTGTATCCTATACTATTCCCGAGGTCAAACGGGGTTTCTTGTCTAACTCAATGTCATCACACTTGCTCATAATGTCATTTATTCTTCCATCATATATTTCATACTTTCATGATAGTAATAAAACATTTAAATGTACATATTATCCAAGCATTAAAATATGCGACAACATCACATTATTTGCTTATGTACTTACTTGTCGAATCTTCATCAAGAATATCCGTATAATCAATCATACAATTTATATAATAATAACAATAAATCATTTAATATTCCATTATAACATTGCATTATTATTATCACACGAACTTACCTCGAATGAAAATTTCGGGCAATTATTCCATTTTAGTCTATAACCTCGTACTTTCCGATTTAAGCTCGAATCTCGATTTTCTTGATCTATAATGATAAAATCCACTATTTTTATCATCATATTAACCAATACATTTCATAATTTATACTTTGGCAAAATGACCATTTTGCCCCTAGACTTTTACGAATTTACAATTTTACCCCTAGGCTCGTAAATCTATTTTTATTGAATTTCCTCACTACCCAAGCCTAGCCGAATTCTTTTTATACTAGGATCATCCCACAATTCTCATTATTACTCATACTTATCACTCATTTTGCCATCTTTACAAAATGGTCCATTTTAGGTGTTTTTATGAAAATCTTTTCACAAAAGTTGTTTATTACACAACCATGACTCATTTTATTCCATAAAATTAAGCAAAAAACATAAATATTCACATGGAAAAACTCTAGACTTTCAACCATTTTGCAAAATAATCCCCCCATTAGCTAGCTCATGCTACAAGGGTCTCAAAAACACAAAAAATCAACAAAAAAGACCATCAAAATGACTTACTAGTAAGGGTTGCAAGTGGCTGAAAATTTCAAGCTTCCATGGAGGTTTCTCCTTCAATATTTTGCTAGCGAAAGGAAACAGAGAAGATAAATGACCACTTTTATTTATTTATTAGTATTTACTTTTGTCATCAAATACCAAACCATTACCAACTTTGACTATTTTGTCAAATCTTGTCCCCTATGGCCGGCCACCACTAATTTAGAGGCCTATTTGCACATTAAGGAGCCCCAATGATGGTTCTCTAGCTATTTAATACATTTGGCTAGCAAAATAGGACTTTTGCACTTTATGCAATTTAGTCCTTTTTCATAAGTAAGCTCACAATTGTTAAAATTAATTAACCAAAATTTTCATTCACTTATATAATCATGCTATGACACATAAGATAATATTAAAAATAATTTCTCCAGCCTCAGAATAGTGGTTCTGAAACCACTGTCCTGACTAGACCCAAAATCAGGCTGTTACAGTAAAGAGATAGCTTATGCCCCGAGACAGTTGAAACTGCACGAGAAGAATTATTTGACACACGACTTGGAATTGGGTACTATTCTATTTTCTCTAAAAATTTGGAGACATTATTTATTTGGTGAGAAGTGTTGCATTTTTACTGATCACAAGAGTTTAAAGTATTTGATGACTCAGAAAGATTTGAATTTGTGACAATAAAGATGGCTCGAGCTATTGAAAGATTATGAGTTAGTGATCGAGTATCACCCAGGGAAAGCGAATGTAGTCACAGACGCCTTAAGTAGAAAGATTTTGTTTGCTTTGTGAGCAATGAAGAATACGAGGTTTACTTTATTTGGTGATGGATCGATTCTGGCCGAGTTGAAAGGTAGACTGGTATTTCTTCAGCAAATTTTCGAAGCTTAGAAAGGTGATAATGAGTTGCAAGATAAAAGAGTTCAGTGCTAATCGAATAATGATTCAAAATATCAGATTGGATCTAATGATTGTTTGAGGTTTTGAGGTAAGATTTTTGTACTGAGAGATACTGAGCTGATTTAGAAAATTTTTCATGAGGCACATAATGGTTGTCTATCTATTCATCTTGGGAGTACCAAGATGTATAATGATTTGAAGGAATTGTATTGGTGGTTAGGCATGAAACAAGACATTTCAGCGAGATGTTTGATTTGTCAAAAAGTGAAAGCCGAACATCAAGTGCCTTTGAGTTTACTTCAACCTATGACTATACTCGAGTGGAAATAGGATAGAGTTACGATGAATTTTGTAACGGAGTTACCTCTAACTCCGAAGAAGAAATGTCCTGTATGGGTCGCTGTTGATAGATTGATGAAATCGACTCATTTTATTCGGGTACGTACTAATTTTCACTTGATAAACTAGCTGAATTGTACATTGCTGAGATTGTTAGATTACACAAGGTGCCTACTTCTATTATTTCGGATAGAGATTCGAGGTTTACATCGTGATTGTAGAAGAAATTATAAGAAGCGTTGGGTACAAAGTTGAATTTTAGTACTGTGTTTCATTCACAAACCGACCGTCAATTTGAGAGAGTGATTCAAATTCTCGAAGATATGCTTTGCTGTTGTGTTTAGAGTTTGAAGGTAGTTGGGAGAAATATCTACCGTTGGTCGATTTTGCTTATAACAATAGTTTTCAACACTAGTATTAAGATGGCACCGTATGAAGCATTGTATGGTTGCAAGTGTTGAACTCCATTATACTGGACAGAGCTTAGTGAGAAACAGATTCACGGGGTTGATTTGGTCAGAGAAACCGAAGAGAAAGTGAATATAATTCATTATTGTTTGAAACCAGCTTCGGATCAACAGAAATAATACACAAATTTGAAATGGAAGTATATCGAATTTCAGGTTGGTGATAAAGTGTTTCTAAAATTGTTACCGTGGAAGAAAATTCTTAAATTTGGTTGCAAAGGCAAGTTGAGTCCGCGTTGCATTGGGCCGTATGAGATTATTGAAAGAATAGGGCCAGTGGCATATCAACTAGCTTTGCCATCGGAGTTGGAAAGAATTCACAATGTGTTTCATGTGTCAATGTTGCGACGATACCGATCAGATCCTTCGCATGTGATTTCTCCAACAGAGATTGAGATTCGACCCGATTTGACTTATGGTGAAGAACCGATGAAAGTGTTAGCTCGAGAGGTTAAACAGTTGAGGAATAAAAACATAGATCTAGTGAAAGTTTTATGGCAACGACACAAGGTTGAAGAGGCTACATGGGAACCCGAGGAAGCTATGAGAACATAGTACCCTAACCTCTTTTCTGGTAAGATTTTTGAGGACAAAAATCCCTAAAGGGGGAGAGTTGTAATAGGCCCATTTTTGGGTCAAATCTGAATAGTGGTTTTGGGACCTTAAATCTGAAGTAGAAGTATTTATTTTATTATTTCTTTAAGGTCTACAGCATGATAGAGTAATTGTGTGAAAATTTCGTTAAGAAATTTTATCGGTTGAGTACTCAATTTGACTAGAAGGACTGAATTGCAATAGGTGCAAAATTTGAGTTCTATAGGCTAAAGGTAGTAAATTGCTATGAAATTCTAAATTAGAGGTCCTTAAATGGTAATTAGACCATTATACCTGGATGGACAAAAATGGACATGGAGTAGGTAAAATTTCAAAGTTTAAGTCAGGGGTAAATAGGTAGTTTGGTAAATAAAGCAAAAAAAATTAAATAAAAGATGTCATCTTCTTCAATTTAGTCCCTTATAGCCAAAATTTAGAAGAGGAGAAATAGCTAGGGTTTGGCCAAGTCTTCAAGCTCAATTGTAAGTCCGTTCTTGTCCCGTTTTTAATGATTTTTACATTTTTGAGATCGTTGTAACTTGATTTAGCTATTTCAAGGACTAATTTGACAGAAAATCAAAGTCTAAAATTTTACCCATGTTGGATGTGCATGTATTTTGATGTTTAAAGGTAGAAAATGCATGTTTGTTGTTTGTTAAATGACTTTTGCAAAGTGATTTTCGATAAGAACGTCAAATAGGGACTTATTTGTAAAAGTCTATGAAATGTGTAGAAAAGTGTGAATAAATGAAAAATGTGGGCTGTTATGAGTACAAATAATATTTGGATAGGCTTGGTTTGTGAAGACATTGAAAGAAATTAATTTTACGAACCTAGGGACTAAATTGTTAAATGTTAAAAAGTTAGGGCAAGAATATAAATTTTTCCATAATGTGTTTTTGGGCTGAATTCAATAATGTGATGACTAAATAAGTTAAATGTGGTATTATAGATCAAGAAAAATGAAGTTCGAGTCTAGATCGAGGGAAAAATAAAGTATTTGACGAATAGGTCCTTTTGGCCGTTTTTGTAACCGAGGTAAGTTCGTATGTTAAATAAACTTTACTTTAAATGTGTTTAAATGCTTTAATTTATGTATGAATTGTGTAATCGACCGTACGAACACATTTGAAAACAATTTGGCAAGCGAGAAATCCCAATCGAACCTTAGGAATAGATCAGGATACAAGTGACATGTCACTAGGGTTTTACGTTACGTGATCCGAGTGCTGGTCCTGTACGTCCTACTGGTGGCTGAGTATACCGGCATATGTTGCAATTACTTGACAGCTTGTGTGAGCAGCACTGAGTAGCTATGAATTATGCCTTGAACTTGTGCATGTGTAGGAGTAAATGAGGGTGACAAATGGCTTGGTAAATATCCTTTATTTTGTCCAAATAGGTAGACACACGGGCGTGTGTCTAGGTTGTGTGTGACATTCGGTTTGCTCCATGGCATGTGTTTCAGCCGTGTGTCCCCTGTACCTTAATTTTGAGAAACAGAATGCTAAGAATTGAGCACACGAGCAGAGACACGGGCGTGTGTCTCAGCCGTGTAAGGGCACATGGCCTCAAGCACGGGCGTGTGTCTTGATCGTATGAAGTCTGCACCTATTTTATGAAAATTTAATTAACCACACGGCTTAACACACGGGTGTGTGACTTGGTTGTGTGACCTTAATTTGTTTATGCTTTGCAAAACAGAGAATTACACAGGTTGGGGACACGGACGTGTATGACCACATGGCCTGTCCATACGAACGTGTCCCAAGCCACACTGGCATGTGGCCCCTATTCATAGCAAAAATTTTCTAAGTTTTGTAAAACTTTCGCAAATGTTTGGTTTAGTCCCGAACCACTTTCAAAGCATGTTTTGGGTTTTTTAGGTTCATATTAGGGACATTATGATTGAATGCAAATGGTTTTAATTTGGTCGGAAATTTATGACTTGGAATTGCATGTTTGCTTGTAATGTGAGTCCGGTAATGCCTCGTATCCTATTATGGTGTTGAATTTCGTGTAAGGGGTGTTACAAAGATGCCCTTGCTTAAGACGTGTAGTTTTCAACATGTCAGCAGTAAACTCCTCATAAGGGTGTTCAATAAGCTTGTCAATCCTCACAACATACGATTTTTCATCCTTTTGTACTGACCATGTTGACATGGGCCAAGCTCCTCACGCCCTTTCTCAAGTTTCTCGATAATGTTTGTATCATTAATGCTCCAAGCGTTCTTAATAATATCTTTTTCTTTCTTCTCTTTTTCTCGGTACATATCAAATTTAAAGAAAATTCTCGGGTCTTTAAACTCCTCTCTAGGCTTTCGACCCATATTATCCATGAAAATAGCATCGTGATCGGAGTTTGCTTGTCTCACCACGTTTTTCACAAGGAAAGGGAGGTTATCATTAGCATTAGTAGAGATTAAGATCTATCCAAGCTCTCTTTTACCATGTTATTATCATCACGATTATTAACCTACATGAACCAGCCCTTGTCGGTTTTGATGTCAACAAGTCCTCCATTACATCTCTAAACTCATCCATGGTTACCGTGGATTTCCTACATCCCCTATTTTTCAGCTTCATTGATGATGGCATTAAAGTCGCCACCCACAATCCAATCCTCCCTGACCTAGCTTCCCATTATTCTAAGGATATCCCAAGATCGACTTCTTAAATTCAGATATGCATGACTATAGAACCTCGTAAACCTATGCTATTCTGACTCTTCATTCGTACAAGTGAATCAATATAGTGACTGGATAGTTTTGCATAGACACATCAACACCCTCTTTCCACAGCATCACCAAACCTTCACGATGGCCTTCCAAACTCACAACCTAGCAAACAGACATCCTATAAAGATTACGAACACGTGTGAAGTAGTTAAAATGCATTTTTATTTCACATAAAAACCAACATCAAGGTTATTTGCAGCGAGTTGTTTGAGTTCTCAAACTGTTGCAAGGTTCCCAAGCCCACGACAGTTCCAGCATAAAAACTTCATTATTCTTGATGGGGCTGGTCACCAGCCATCGCCTTGCAAGGTGAAAGATTATCAACTAATTTCCTTCAAACCAATCTGGTAGGAATCTCCTCGTTGTTCTCCCCATTACTCCTTTTTGTTCTTTTTCTTTTACACTTCATCCTGCCCCTTCCATCACGTGCTGGTTTTGTTGGACGCTTCTCCATGGGAGAGTAAGATTCTGAATCCTTTTCCCCAACTCTGACTTTTTCTTTTCCCTTTAGCATTGTAATATCATTTTCATCCCCATTCCTAGCTTTGTTACTGTTATTCTCTTCACTTAACTTTATCTTTTTTTCTAAGACTTCGATCCTGTTTTGCTAGTTTCCTCTATTTTGGGTTGACCCCCTAGATGAGCTCTAAGCCAGCTCCCATATTGAAAGCTGAGGTTGCTCATCTCAAGGTGTTCTTCTTTTCTAGTACATCCTTACATAGTGTGTCCAATGAGACCACATATATATTAGAAGGTGGGTAGCCTTTCATACTTGATGGCGTAAACAGTCTCAATTCCCTCACTTCCAACCAAATGAACAACCCTTCAAAGGGGTCTTAAAACATCTATTGTGACCTTAATTCTTATGTAGCCAGTCCAACGCCCATCTCTATCCCTCCAATCAATTGGCACAACCTCCTCTATCGCCTTTCCCACATCGATCGCAACCTATCTGTCCATTTGCCCAAAGGGAATGTTGTAAATCCTAACCCAAAATTGCGTAATATTGAACACATAGTCATCCAACTCTTGACCCCTCACAAACTGTTGCATTACAAATAGGCATTGATCAAAAAGCCATGGGGTCAAGTTTAGAATTCTTGTTCTATCATTGATATTACCAAATTTCACAAGTATCGCTCTTTCATTGAAAGCCACAAAGCTGACTTCTTCCCTGGTAAACTAGAAGAATTTTAAAACATGATACATGGCTTCTTTGTTAATTTTTCCCCAGACATAATCTTTCCAACAGTTCACGTCTCGTAACCCTGTATGTTTGCTAAATTCTTATTTGTGCTGATCACCCGTTTTGATTCTTTTTCAGAGAAATTTAGCCTTTCCAATAGATCACTGATATCCTCAGCCATTCTTGAAGCTAGAGAATTGAGTAACAAGAACAAGCACTTCTCCCAAAAGCTAGGTAGACCTAGGACCCTCAATAAGATCTAAAATTAAAAGAAACTACAAAGATCACAAAGAAAGAGAATAGCAAAACTCCAAAAAGAAACCAACAAGAAAAAAAAAAAGATAAAATGAGAACTGATCCATGAAAATCACAAGTCAATATGAAAATCTGATAATCAAAAAGGGATATCGTCCCATAAAACAAGAGGAAGTCGAGCAAGAGAACCTGCGATGTGATCCATAAAACAACCCCAAGAAGAAGAAAGCAAATCAACTCTTAAAGAAATGAGAGTTAAAGCGAAACAAATAGAAAAACCGTTTATCCAACCAAGAGAAACAGAAAAAAAATAAAAATAAAAGAAGACTACCAAAAATCCATTAAAATAAAAATTACGTACAAAATAGAAAAAAAAAGATATAAGCATAAGAATATATAATAAGAAAACTCAACGTAATAAATGTGTATTAAAGAAATACTAGAAGACTTTTGCATGTGATAAAGAAATCGTAAGAAAAGTCAATGCACCTGGCTAAGAAAGCATGTAGAAAATACGAAACCATGCAAGAAAACATAAAAACATGAAAGAAAAGAAAACATGTACAGAGAAAAATGACAAAGATCACCGATCAAGAAGACTACCGTTCCCTATTTCACCCTCAACACAAGGTGGACGCTGGAACACCTTCCACGTGAAAAGCACCGTACGAGTCTTAAAAAGCTCTCCTGTGAAGAACCTTGAAAGCTCCAGCAAACAAGGACGCACAAACACCGCACTCACAGTCCAATTATTCAAATAAAAGAACAAAGACGGACAACAAAAAAGAAAAAAAAATGAATCAAGAAAGAAAATCGCACAAATCTTGGAGCAAAATCCCTACGCGTGTGTGCTGCTACTAGTCAGGGGCAAAATGGGTTTTCAGTTAAGAATTTTGGGGTTAGACCTACATGCTTTGAAAAATTACTAAAGTACCTCTCTTTTAATTTATAATTAATTTTTAATATTTTAGAGTAAACTATACTCATGGTTACTTTAAAATAGGGTTTCCTTTATTTTGGTCATGTTATATATATTTTTCTCAATTTAGTCACTCTAAGATAATTGTTCGAATGAGTCATTACTGTTAAAAATTTCATTAATCCACTAATGGATTACTAACGTGACACACTAGCCACTGAAATGTGACTTTTCTTTTGACTTTTGACTAAAGTTAGGAACCTCTCTACAATTAGCCAAAAGCACTTTATTTTTATTTTATTTTTTTTCTTTCTCTTCTCTAGCTTTTTTTTTTTTGGTTCTTTGAAATGATATCAACATATTTTCACGTGAGTACCTCCATAATAGGACCAACTTTCACCACCATGGCCTTATGAATTAGTTTAACTAGAATCCATTCATTTTTATGTCAGATTTGGAGTCCAAGAACCTCATCATCTTGCTAAAGTAATGTTACTATATCTAAGTTAGAGTGGAGGCTAATACCAAGAACAATATTAGGCCTTGAGTATGGTGGATAAATGTTCATTCGTGTAACTTGTTTTGTCTTGTCATGAAACCTTCTTAGGTTGCCTCTAGCCATGTCCATAAATAGTGACATATTGGCACCTAACTCATTAGGTACCTTTTGAGCTTCTTCTGAGTAACTTTCTACAACATCCTTCCAAAATAGGAGAAAAAGTATGCCATAGTAGAAGCCAATTAAGGCTCAAACTACACTAAAATTTATAAAGAACACAAAGAAAAAAGTGCATACCTGAAACATGATATGGTATCTAGCCAGTACTTTAGGTTACTAACCTTAGGAGAGAATGTAACCAAGAATACCATGTCGCCCCAATCTAGTTTTTGATCCTCTGAGATGACATACACTTGCCGTATCCTTGGAGATTGTTCCTGGCCTACGTGTGCTTGTTGTTCTCTTCTAGTGGTAGTTCAAATAAAGCTTTAATAGTTGCCTTCATCTTAAGCAAGACTTGTTCAGCCACCTCATGGTTTATTATTTGTCAAAAAAAAAAAAAAATAGACATTTCATTACAAAAACAAGATTAAACAAAGATAAAAATATTTCGATTAATTACCTGGAAAAATCCCCAATCCTTGCAAGCAAGGTTTAGCTTTCTTCTTTCATATTCATCTTCTTTAGCTAACAAGGAAAATTTGATAATTGTAATGTGAAATGAATATGATGCCATATGAGGAACTAATGGCTTGTCTTTGTGTGCTTGTATGTATTTTTCAGGAACTGATAGAGGATCATTTCTCACCATCTACTAGATGTTTCGTACTGGCAGGGATATTCCCTAATCATTTCACTTATCTTCTTCGAAACCCATTTTTGGATAAAATTATTATCCACCATGCTCAAGGCTTGATCTTGTTCTTGGTATTAGCATTCACTTTGACTCAAATATAGTAAGAATACTTTGGCAAGATGATAAGGTTCTTGGAATTCAAATCTGACATAAAGATGAATGGATCCCAATTTAGCCAATTCATAATGCTATCGTGGTTAATGTTGGTGATGTTATGAAGGTGCTCACAATTCGAATATGTTGATGTCATTTTAGAAAACAAAAAAAGAAAAATAAGCGAGAGAAGGGAAAGAACAAATAAATAAAATTGCGTTTGGGGTTAATTGTAGAGAGGTCCCAATCTTTAGTCAAAAGATTTCACGTGTTAGTGGCTAATGTTCCACGACAACAATTCGCTAGTGGATTAACAAAATTTTTAATGGTAGTGACTAATTCGAACAATTATCTTAATTAGAGTGAGGCTATTGGTATAGGTTAGTTGACAAGACGGCATCTATTAGCGACATACTTCCCGAGGCCTAGGTTAATATGGGCCTGAACACTCTATATTAGTGTAGGTTGGGCGAGGCTTGGAAACAATAGACGCTCTGTTGTATGTCGCTGTCACCCGAAAAACAGAGGACACGCGCCATACTTGACACGACACTAGCTCCATACCTCAAACATATGGTTTGAGAGTCGAATGAGGCTTAGAAGCTTTTTTCAATTTTCCCATACCATTGCGAGTGGTGAAGCAGAGCAGAGAGGTGACCTTTAGCCCGGAGGGGGTATTTTTCTATCCTACTATTCCCTCTGTTAACTACCATACTAGATAGTAGCTCTTTTGCACTAATATAGAGAAACCTCTTAAAGACTTAACCACGAAATCATATTATACCCATGTCTTAGCCTTTATAGCGCCCTTAACTCAAGGGCGATAAAAAACCAATGAACTCAATGACCAAAATAAGCCACTAAACCCATGACCTAGCACTCGACAAAAGAACACGAAATCAAGACATTTATTGGCCAATTGTCGAGGATTCTCGACAACTTGGATCACAGAATCCTCGATTGGTCAGATGTACCATTACCCCTTCATACCTCCCTAGGGAAGGCTTATTATAAGGAATGTTGGCTTACCTCACACACACTCTCTCTTGACCACACTCTCCTACACTTTTTTGGATTTCGGGGAGTGTAAGGATATGAGAGAGCATGCAAAAAGAGAGAGAGTGTGTAAAACGGGGGCTACGCCCACCTAAAATACTCAAAGAAATAGCTTAAGATGACGGATGAAACAACTAGGGTACGTTGTAGCATGGAACGCCCTAGCCATGTTATGCTACTCGTCTACTCTTTAACTTCACGATTTAAGCAAGCACAGGGCAGTGAAAAGAGCGCGTGAGACCCACCTTACTATATTGAGAAAAAAATTTTAAAGTGACCAAAATAGGACAAACCCTAGTTTAAGTAACCATAGATGTTGTTTACCCTATATTTTAATTAATTTTTTACAAGATTTTATAACATGTATTTTATTTAATCTTGTAAATTTTAATATAAGATAAAAATTATGTAACATTTCACAAAAATTTGGATAGAGCTTGGGAAATTTTTTTGGAGCTGAGTTCAAGATTTAAAATTCTAGATAAAATCGGGTTTACGGTGAGGTCTGGGTGGAAGGCAAAAACTTCAAGTCAAAATTGGAGTGGGTAAAAAAACTACCCTGTTTTGCTTCGTTGCCATCTCTGTTAGCCATACCAATATGCTTTTTTTCTTTTCTGTAGGAATAGGAAGGTGAGGCCTAATACATTATGTCATTAAATAATACAAAACTGAGTATAAGTAACCTATTAGTCCTACTCGAATGAAACTTTCAACCCTAATTAGGAAAATAGCAAATTGCTACGAATCAAAGTTCTTAGTAAAGTTATTCTTGACAATAACATCAACAACTTTTTTTGATTCTCAGTAAATATGTTGCACCTGCATATCCCACTATCATCGAAATAATGTTTATTAAGTCTAACGAAAGTGATTCCACTTCCTTCGTCGAAGTTTTGTGTGATCATTTTTACTATTGTCTCACTATTGCATTCCACTAGAGTTTTTTTTTTTGTGGCACTTGCTCCAAGAAATACACAAACCACCATATAGGTCCCAATGCCTCGCATGTAGAGCAGATGTGATACCAATGTTCTGTACAAACCCAACAAGCCAATCTCCTTTACTATCTCTGAGAAAGCCTCTTGTCATAACCTTTCTAATCTATGGGTAAACTGTGGCATCATGTTTAACTTGACCATTCTCTAGGAGGAGGGTTCTTGTCACACCCCGAAATGTTAAGTTAAGGTTGGGGTGGTAATTTTGGAGATCAATTTGAAAAGCTAACACATTGAGTGGGCTCTTGTAGAAATAAGAGAGATTGGACATGTACACTTGGCTTTTGAGTTTGGAACCAAAGTAGGAAATGCGTGCGTAGTATATCAAGGAGAGATGTTATTCTCCAGTGTAATTTCTATTGGAGGCATTTGGAAAACGCAGTGAAAAATAAGTTTAAGGGAAAAACCAATGTTTTATTTTATTTTTCCAAAATCAAGAACTTGGTTATGATATCTAAAGTAGCAAACACTTAATCAAAATTATAACTTTTCTATTCATCTAGGATGAATGCTTAGACCAAGTAGTCTTCTCCACTATCTTCAAGCTCATGTCTGTCAAGTGTGGGCTCGCTTCGAATCAGAAAGTTTTTCACAAAATTACTAATTGGGTAATTTTGTAATTTCTCTAAACTTTTAGGTCAAGTTGTACATAAGAAAAATATCTCTAGAAATCTTCTGAAATAATTTTCTTTAGAGAATTTTCTCTCTATAGCTTTCTCTTGAATTCAAGTGTGTGAAAAATAATGAACCATGACTCTTTTATATAGGAGAGTTTAGAGAGTTTAATTATGATTAAACTTAATAACTTTAAGACTAAATTAATATAATACTTATTAAGATAAATATTAGATTAAATTTATTATTAAATCATTAAATTAAAAAATATTTATCTACAAGATAAATATTAAATTATTTTAATATTAAGATAATCATTTTAATAATAAATATATAAAATACTATCAAAATAAATATTAAATTAAATTTAATATTAAAACTATTCATATAATATTTTTTTTGGAATAGTTAATTTGAAATCAAATTATCCTGTAGAGTCTAGTAGGAGTGTGATTCCTCTACTGCTCAACCACTGAAGAATCATCGGTCGGCCATTAGAATGCCGCTATCGTTACCGCCGGCATCGTTGTGCCCAGTGGTGCCATTGCAGGTGCAACACCCTCATGACACCTTGATTCGATTCGGTTCGGGCTTAGTGATGGCTCGACCACTCCGACTGTAACACCCCTAACCTGTATCCATCACCGAAACAGGGTTACAGAGTATTTGTGAAACATTCAGAACATTTACAAATAATTCACGTTAATTAATTTTCATTTACTGAAATTATTCACAATGTCCCTAAAATGGACCCTCGAGGCCCAAATCGAGTATTTGAATCTAGTCAGGACTTAATCGGGAACTCTAAGAATTTTTTGCAAAATTTTGTAAAATTTTCCTAGGTGCTGAGCTCACAGGTCCATGTGGTCTAGGGACACACCCGTTTGACCCTAAGACACGCTCGTGTAGCAGGCCATGTTCAACCCCATGTAACTCTTTGACTTGTGCCACACGGCCAGCCACACGCCCATGTGAGTAGGCTGCGTGATCAATTTAATTATCAAAAATTAGGTGCAGGGTTCACACGGCCAAGACACACGTCCGTGTTCTAGGCCGTGTAGCACATACGGCTGAGACACATGCCCTTGTCTCTTCTCGTGTGCTCAGTTCTGTGCATTCTGTTTCTCGAGTTTAAGATGCAGAGGACACACGGCCTAACTATGCACCCTTGTACCAAGCCGTGGGTTACACACGGTCTAGACCCATGCCCATGTGGACAAAATAAAACCATTTCTAGCTTCATGTTTCACTCAAAAGTTTTCCAATATCCTGCACCAAAACTTACATCCAAATGTCAACCAATCCAAGCATTATATCAAGACCAATTCAAGCAAATTTTAACATTTAAATATGGTATAACATAACATACAGATATGTTTATAATATTACCTTGGTTTAACCTATGCATTAACATCATTTGACCACATACACTTAACATAACGCATGTGTGTTTATCATAATAAACTACTTTATAATACCAAAATAAACCATTACTAGCCATTTCAGTGGCTAGGTTCCAAACATCATTTTCAAGCCACTAATGGCTAAGGATCCTATACAAGCCATTATATCAAAATGATTTTTACTATATATACCCAAAATAAGCTAGTGGATAATGTGATGATGCTCCCACTAATCTCCAACCTTCGTGAGCTTCCGAGCACTATAAAACAGGGAAAATAAGACTAAATAAGCATTATATGCTTTGTAAGTTCGTATAATAGGAATTAAAACTTACCAAATTACATTTATTAACACTAAGCATTCATTAACATGCTTTTTCATCAATTTGGAAAATGCACCTATACACATACACTCAATCAAACAAGTTATATAAATGTTCACATAGCATCAAGTAAGCATAGATGAGCTCATCATAGTATATTCTTTCAAGACATCATTCATTTCATTTTATAATTCTCACATCATGTCAAGTATTTTATCCGTTGAATCATTGAAATTCTGATGGATATTCAAACAGTACACTCAAGGTGTACAATTGAACAACCTGCACATTCATATTCAGGAGTACCTATTAGGGCACTTAATTAGAAAGCACACTCTCGAGCCTCATAACATATAACAGGATTACCAGTCCAGGCTAAATCCTTTTAGTAATATATGCTCAGAAGAGCTCATTTAGGATTACCATTCCAGGCTAAATCTTAATTGTAACATATGCTCAAGAGGGATTGTATCAGGATTACCAGTCTAGGTTAAATCCCGTCAGCAACAATGCAGGACCTCATTCAGTAACGAAATTTAGTTTATCCATCGAAATCCAATATTTAAATGGAATTTAACCTTTTTCAACAATCTCAAGCATGTATCATTTATTATGTTATAACATTCAAATTAACTCACATAAATATAAAACACATTCCGTATAACATAACATTCAATTTAACATATTTACAAGCTCAATTAAGTTACAAGAACTTACCTCGACACTTGTTCGCGTATATAAATCTACTAATCCGAAACTTTCTCTTTTCCTCGATCTAGCTTTGAATTTGTGATATCCAGATCTATATAAATGAATTTATTCATCAATTTATCACATTTCACATTCAAGTGGCTGAATTTTGCCCCCAACTTTTCCATAAATTCTAATTTCGTTCCTAGGCTCAGAAAATGAAATATATGCAATTTACTCCCTATTCCAAGCCTAACCAAAATTTCACTATAAAATTTACAACACATACATTCTATACAATTTAGAATTTTTCTTCAATTTTTACAACTTTACATTTTAGTCCCTAAATCATGTTTTCATCAAAAATCACTTTGTAAAAGTTGTTTATCTATCAACAACCTTTCATTTTCTACCATAAATTTCCAATTTTCAGCATATTCATCCATGAAATAATTTCCATACTTTGATAACTTTTTGAATTTATCCCTCAAATAGATAGATTAAGCTATCCCAGTTTCAAAAATATCAAAATTAATAAAAACGGGACAAGAAAACTTGCCCAATTAGGCCAAGAAGGTTTCTTCTCTCTCTACTAGGGTTTCCATGTATTTTGGGGATAAAGATGACATAAAATAAGGTGATATTTCTTTTATCATAGTTTAATTAATTAAATTAATTCAGTTTCCAATTTAGTCCTTGCCCCTTTTCTAAATTTCCATGTGTGAGTCACCAAAAAAAATATCTATGTATTTTTCTGTAATGGCCTAATTACCATATAAGGACCTCAAGTTTTGAATTTCATAGCTATTTAATCCTTTTAGCTTCTAGAATTCAACTTTTCCATTTTATGCGATTTGGTCCTTTCCGTATTTAAACACATAATCAGTAAAATTTTCTTATCAAAATTTTCACATGACATTTCTAGCATAATACAGACCATGTAATAAAATTAAAATAAATTTTATTTTCGGCTTGAATTTGTGGTCTCGAAACCATTGTTCCGATTTCACTGACATTGGGCTGATATACCGATTCAACCACCGATTGGACCGTTGACAGGTTCCACATACCAGACCTAGTTCAACTAGGCTTTGGGTCTCAATTTAGGGTTTTCGGGCCTAATTTTTGATCTCAGATCCAATTTTCAAGTTCAATTACCCATTCGGTCAATTGTCTGACTTGAAAATTAATTTCTAAAAATATCATATTGATTTGAATTAATTTGATTAATTTAATTTTACTTGATCAAAATTAATTTTCTCAAAAACCACTAAGAATTTCCAACTTATATTTTCAAAAAAATTCTTTAATCAAATTCTCTAGTTGAATAATCCTCACGACCACCAAATTTAATTCCACATAAAATAAATTGAATCAATTAAATTATTCCCAAAGTCGTAGAATTTTCTTCTAATTCAAATGCAGTCTAATTGACCTTTTTTTGAGCTAGCGGAGGGACCAATCAGACATATACAATTAAGCTCCATTAATTGCGATTATGTCCAGAAACATCGTTACGATAATTTACAATTTACGTAATCATAGAGTCAGTCCACAAGAAGTAGTATGATTGAAAACTCCTTATTTTATACTATTTACGAAAACAATTCATCCAACTACTTTGTCCAATGACCTCATCATGTGTGTTTTACCCTTATATATATCCTTGATTCCTTTGCGTTAAATCCATTCACTTAATATAATCCTATTTTATCTTATTGTCACAATTATGTATTCTTAATGATTAATATGTACATTATCAACAAATGATTATGATAAATTGCTCGTTCGAGAACAAGCAACCCGTGGCTACGTTCCATATTTATCAATTCACACAATGGCAATGAGAGGATATCATTAACTCTTTAATTGAACTATGAATTCCATTGTTGTTAGTAAAACCATGCCATACACAATTCATGTACCCAAAAAACTAGCTCTGGGCTCGATCATCTTTAGAGCATAAGCCTCTACTTATATCAAAGCACATGAGTTACATACGCATGGTCAGTGGATAACTTAGGATTTAGGTAAATCATACCATGAACATCATAAGTGAATTAATTAAAAAATGAATTTAGAATTAATTCAACTTGGGTTCAGTCCAATAAATTATTCTTCCAATGAATACATATGTGTCTCTACCCATGGAGTCAACTGCTCCGATAGCCAGGACTAGCCATATCCCTAATTAGAATTATAGATGACAAAATAACCCTTCTAAGTATTAGAATCAAATTCTCACTTTGATTCTTTTACAGGATTACAGACTCGTTTAGATTGTCTACTAAAGTAAGTTGTCTTTCTCTCAATGTAAACGTTCTTATAGTGCCACTTATCATCAATTTGAACTTAGACAATCAATTATCTAATATTTGCTTGTCACAATTTTTCCATGTGTGTAAAACATGAAAGATAGAGACAAAAAAGATGTAACAGTGAAATGTGGAATTAAGTTTATTTATTTATTCATCATTCAAATACATAGAAAATTGTTACATGTTTACAACAATATGAGCTCATTTCCCAACAATTCCTTTATTTTATTTGTTTTTCCTTCATCTTCTTCTTAGGTCTGGTTGAAGGAAAGAAAGAGTAAGAATGATCTTCATGGAGAAAAGAAGCTAAATTTTGAGCATAAGTAATGGACAATTTATCAAATTGGTAAGCTCCTTAACTTTTCTCTATCACAAAGTTGAGTAAAGGAAAGAAAGTTAAGGATTTCAACTATCCATCGATTTTGGTGTATATTGCATAAAGTTGTGGATTATCATTTTAATGGCCTTTACATGTACACAATTTATATTTTTTTTATAATGAAAAATTTTCCTTAAAGATTTTGAATTAGTTGTTATGTTTCGTAAGCTAGAGGTTCGGGTAGCTAAGTAGAAGTTTTTGACGCCAAATTCAAGGTGAATTCCTGAACCCAAGCTTTGATTGGATCTTTACGTTTTGGTATTGTTGTTAGGTTTGTAAATTCTATCCTAAGATGATGTGTTACTCCATATTTGAATATTGATGTATGGTGAGGCTTGTTGCGCTGATGTGAAAATTGTGTGAAATGTTTGGTGTAATGTGCGTCGTGCATGAACAATAGTGTTGGTAGGATGTTTGTATATGAAATGTGTTTGTATGAATTATGAAAATTTGTGCAAGGTTGTTTGGTGGATGAAAGACAAAGAAATGTCACACTATGCATATTTGGCTTTGCAGAGGATCAAGCAGATAGTACGGGGAACAAATATGAATGGTTTTCAGCTTTGTAGCAGTTTCAATGGATTGTACGGAGATTTATATGCAAATGAATATAATAACCCAATGTGGGTTGTTCGTTTGTATGAGACTCTACGGAGTCTAAGGCTTTAAGCCTCATATGTGAAATGGAAGTCCACAGCCATGACATAAGAAAGTTATGAAAGATTTGGTAGTTCGTCAAGACTATCTTATATGTAGAAGTCTATTAAGGCTATCGTGTAAGTAGAATTTTGCAACAGAGGAATCTCCTTGATGAGTTCTCCAAGAAAGAGTTCGTTATGTTGTAATATATCCTTATGTGCTAGCTATCAGAATTCTGCAATGGAGGAATCCAGTTGCATGAGTCCACTAAGAAAGAGTTTGTTATCTTGTAATCTATTATAATGTGTGAGCTATCTATTTATGTGAATTCGAAAAAAAAAAAAGGAAAGATATGACAATCTAACATGGTTATTTCATATATAGAGATTCACTTTTAAGAAACTGCCATGATTATTTGTTTATGATTAGCCAAACTTGTTAATTTGATGAGCTTATTTTCTTATTAATTTGAACTGGTGGTATTCCTTAAGAGTCCACTGGCATGTTTCATAAAGCACGAATTTGTAAACTTGGGTCTAAAACGAGAATCCATGAGGATTGTAGTACGAATCTGAGTCCATTAGAACAAACCATTAGCTATAATTCGTGATTGAAAGTATTCGTGAAGATCTACCTTATTTGAATTATCTATATTTATCTAAGACAAAAGGTAATATGAGAATCATCTAAGGGTTTTCTTTCATAAGTCCATGAGTAAGAATACGCAAAGATTTTCTCTCAAGGAAGTAGCTCCATATAAGACCGTTAAGGAAACTAATGAGGATAGAGTTCACAGGAATAATCTGCTAAGAGGTCAAATGTTTAATTGCATTCTAATATTACATCTGTGAAGTCTTATCAATGGCAGATGTTTATGTGCAAGGCTTTGTATAGTCTATTACGAAATCTTCTATTTCAAAGTCATTCATAATAGACAAAAGACAGTCAAATAAGATGAATTGTTCTCCAGATTGTGCAAGTAATCGAAAAATGGTGTCATTGAGGATGATGTACCCAGTACAAGTGAGCCAGATTGGGTGAAGTACATACCAGACTAAGGAGATTGGTGAACCGTCTTAGTACAAATAGTCAGACGTTAATTCTAAATCAATATGTACAAGCTTGTTAGTTTTCTTGAAATTCAAGATATGGATAATCACTAAGTTCATTTGAACTTATGTTTGTGACATCATGTATTGCAGATAATAAGAGAAATTCGATAATTTTTGGAGGGACTAGATCAAAATTCGTTGTGGCCAGACTGAGGTGCTTCCTTATCTTAATATGTATATAGTGGGTGACCTAAAGTCAAAGCCTCAGGGTCAGAGTCTTATTTTTAATTAGTTTTAATAAATATATTATTGTCAAACTAAGTAAATATTTTATAAGTTTAAGCTACTTTGTAAAATATTTGGTAGCTTAAATTAAGATTAATAATCGAAATAAATACTTGTAGCATAGTCAATTTGATAATTGTATATTTGATAATAACTGTATTAAGTCAGAATGGCAGAATATGCTTTATAATTGTGTTATTTAATTTTTGATTATGAAGTCTAGTATCTTGTAGTCCAGATCCGAAAATCAGATTAGGAATAAGGTGTTACAGTTCTAGCTAAAAAGATGTAAGATTCTAACCTTTCTCGTATGTTTTCTTTGGAAACCTTGAGTAAGAGTACATGCCTAGCAAATAGTTTAGTGGTAAACGTCACTAGACCAATAGTTGGAACCTTTAAAAATATCATTATTACATTGTTTCCTAAGGTTCCAACATTTCTCTCCAAAGAAATAGCTCTAGTCTACATCATCAACATAAAGGTTATGCTCAATTTTTAGGTTTGCAATAACCCATTCTTGTAAGTGTCATAATAAGAAATTAAACCACTTATCTTTGGGGCATAATCATACTAAAAAATACTATTGCAATCATGAAAGAGATCCAATGTCACTCTATTATTCATACGACACAAGAAACAAGAAGGGTAGGTAACAATACCATATCTAAATCTTCTTACATTTGTAAGAGGGGCATCCCTTGCAGCTAGCCAAATTAATTGTTAATAGTTTTGTGGGCTTAAAAAGCACAAAATTCTTTCCCATTTAATGCCTTTCAATTTTTATTTTCTTTTTATAAGGCATGAGTAACCAAAATAAGTGGAGAAAGCTCTCTTCAGATACAAGCTCTAGATACATCTATCTTCCAACTCTTTTATAAGCTAGGTGATGATTTGGAATGTTCATCATAGTAACATGATTAACAAGCTCAAAGATAACTCCGTAGTCCTACAAACCGTCCTATCTAACCATATTCACATTAAGCACATTAAGGTTCACAACATTTATATTATGACAATAGTTCACAAGAGGGCCACGATCAGGTGTTCAAGTATTAAGCCAAAATTAAATCATTTTAACATTACCCAAGTTCCACATATACCCTTCCTTAATTCTCCCTAAGTTTTAGATAACGAAAGCCAATATGAGAGCATTTGTGTCATTTAATGTCTTCTAGATAACCCATATTCATTTTATACTTTGTTTTTTTTTGAAGAAGTTAGGTTTATAATGCTCCCCCATTTTATGTTAGCCCAAGCCACCATGGTTTAAAGGTTGACAATAATATTTTCATCCAACCATCTTCCTTGTGACATTGGTGTAGCCTCAAATAAATTTCCTAGCAATTCTTTCAATCTCAACGCGAACAGATTTGGAGATCAAGGTGGATTGCATATAATTGTTAGGCATAGTTAACAATACAAATTTAGCCACATAATTACTAATGTTATAGGGGAAAAACTTGGGTCTTATCTTCTCTAATCTTGTGTTTCAAAGATTTGCAAACAAGATCTATCACTTTTCTTTGAAAACAAGCTCGTCCTAAATCAACATCGTAAAATAAAAACAAGATTATCATCTAAGAAGAGGTGGGAAATTGAGGGTTAATCTTTGTAGATCTTAATATGTTTCTATCTCTTATCAAATTCTTGAAGAAAGAATTGGTCTAATCTTTCTATAGTAAAAACAACTATGTAAGGAAAGAGAGGGATCCCTTTGTTAAATTTCACGTGAATGTATGAACTCTTCTGTTAGAATGCATTCTATAAAACTTGCATAGATGAAGAAAAAAAATAAAGTGCATAATAATACAAATAATACGATCAAGGAGTAAGGAGTCCTTCAAAGTATCTTGAATAAATCTCCAGTTAGTTCTATTGTAAGCCTTTTCCAAGTCATTTACCATCACCAATCCCTTTTTCTTTTTTGAGGTTTTTATGGGGTGGATAACTTCCCAGGAAAAAAATCAGATTGTCAGTAATGTGTCTGTGCCACAAAGCTGATCTGATAAGGGGTAACAAGTTTAGGCATTATACACTTAGAATAATTCACAATTACCTTAGTGATGATTTTGCAATGGAGAGTGCATAAAATAATAGAGAAAAATCAAGTAATTGTTTTTGAGCTTCTTACATTTGGACTAAGGACAAGTAAAGTTTGATTAAAACTTGCTTCGAGATTTTGACCCTAGAAGGCCTTGCTAACTACATCATTGACTTAAGACCGATGATGTGCCAGTGAGTATGAGAGCCATCAATACTAGGTGCTTTAAGGGGAGGCATATCAAATAAGGCCTATTTAATTTCCACATATGAAATCACATGATCAAGAATATGCGAATCTGTTGGAAAAAAATCTGGTTTGAAAATGATTTTCTTGCATGGCGAAAAATTTAAATTTTAAAAACCAACCAGGTTTGTAATATTGATAGCAATGAACCTCAGTCCGAAATCGTACTTGTGTTTTTGGATAAGTGGATCTTTGATGTTTTCAGACTTTCACCCAAATGATCTTCTCCACTATTCTCGTACCATGAACTGTTTTGAGTGTGGGCTCAAACCAATTGAATCAAAACATAGAACTAGAAAAAGTTTTATTTTCTTTTAGGGTGAAAACATAAATTTTCTCTTTTCAAATAGAAACCAACAGAATTGTTCTTCTCAAAAAATATATTTAACATTTGAGAATAAATTCTCTCTATTTTTCGACAGAGTAGCAATATCTTTAAAGTTAAGTAAATAACTCTACTAGTGCCATTTGTTTATAGGAAGAGAAGGTAGAAGCCTTGTCGAATTGTAGAGGTTTATTGCAAATAGAAAAACAACTTCCTAATCCAACTAGGAGAGGGAGAGGGGCTAATAGCTTGTTCTTCCCCTCATATGTATTGTAATGGGAATTTGAGCCTCTTATTGTATTAGGCCCAATTATATGTGCTTTTTAGACTTTTAACCCAACATTTTATAATTTAATCCAACCCAATACATATTTTTCTATTTTCCAAAATAAACTTTGATTTTCCAATTAAATAATTTTATCATCCCAATTTTACCCTTGATAAAATTTTGACGATTTTACCCCTGATCAAATTTCGAGAAAATATGTTTAAGATTTCACAACTCAACATGTTCACTATGACAGGATGGTTTATTTTTATTTTTAGGCTTCAAAACAACTCAAAAATATAAACTCATTCTTTTGATTATTTTGAAGTAATTCATATAGAATCGCAAATGAATCATTTCCATTTTCATTCTGTTCATTTTTGATTCAACATGCAATGCATTTCTGGTTTCAACGAGCTAGTGGAGGGACCGATTGGACATATGTAATTAAGGCTTAAATGATTTATAATTTAGTTTTAGCTTTCACCTATTATTAATAAACTCATTTAGTCAAGAAGTCATTCCACTATAGTATCATGACTGAGCTCTCCCTAATGACATACCATTATGAAAGCATCTATTCAATGTTTATCAAATGACCTTGTCATAAGCGTGTTACCCGAATAAGTTACCCTTCATCTTTTTGGGATAATATCCGTTCTCTCAATATGATCCTATTTCATCACATGGTAACCATTACATCTTCCTTCATGAAAAGTCAACCATTATCAAATAGTGATCATGTCATCCATCCCAAATAAGAATGATCCGTTGCCACATTTACTTTTCACCAACCATGTAATGCCTATGAGAGCATATCATTTATCCATGTCTCAAGCTATGAATTCCACTATTGTGAATGACACTACATACTGCAGAAGTTGTACATCCAATGCACCAACTTCGGGTTTCTTATCTATTTGAACTCTGGCTTTTACTTACATTAAAGTGTATGAGTTGCGCATACCTAGTTCGCCATCCACTCAGGATTTAGGTTGTAACACCGAAAACCCAGCCCAGACGTTATGGCCGAATCCGACGTGCCACATTGAAGTTAAGAATCGACGTTTCACTTCAGTGTTTTAATAAACCGTCTTTTATTAAGGCTTAACCAAGTGAATGGAAGCTATGCACCAGATAGGTATCCAAAAACAGAGGAGGTGAGCCATGAAGGCTACTTAAGTACCAAGCTCTTCGATTGGATCCAATCCTAGACATGCCCACAACCATTTCCACACTTTGATAACCGAGTTGAAATTCATTTGAGTAGATATCTCTGATAAACCGATTAATCGTGTCGTTACGTTATTTTGAAAACAAGTATCATGTTGAAAATGCGCCCTAAGTCTAGCCCATTTGAAGTATTATCAGAAATATTTAGAGTTATTAAAAATAAAATAATCCCAAAAAGAAATTAAAGTTAAAATGGCCTTATTACAATCCCCCAAAAAATAAATAAATAGTAATTAAGATAAACTAAAGAAAACCAGTTACTTATTTTAAAGTCCAAAAGCAATCACCATGGCCACTCTGATACCACTAAATGTAGCACCCCAAACCCGGCCTAGACGTTATGACCGGATCCGACATGCCACATCGAAGCGTTCAAAACATTTTATATTGTTGATCCAGAAAAACTTACTTAGTGTTTTAAAAGATAATTTCATTATAGGTTAAAGTGAATGGAAGTCATGCACCGTAGGAAACCGTAAAAGGTAGGAGTCCATCTGATTTGCTAAGTACCAGCTCCTTCGGATCCAATCCTAGACATGCATACCGTCATTGCCACACCTTAACGTCATGGATATTTCTAAGAAACCGATTTGATTAAGTCATTTTTAGGAAAAGTGATTAATTTTGGAAAATACTTTCATCGCGGAAGCTTTGCTTGTTATCATGTTATTTTGAAATCAATTGTTGTTTTTGAAAACGCGCCCTAAAGCTATCCAATTTCAACAGTTAAAATAAGTAATACCTATCTTAGTAATACATATTAAAACCATCAAAATAATTAAGCGGCCTTATTACATTTAAAACCCAAAACTTCAAACGTAAACAAAAGGATGTCCAGTTCACGGAAGAAAATCAAACTTTCGAATCGGGTGGCCACTCAAATTCCCTCACGACTCCAAGCCCACTATGGTTGGGGATTTCTGCTGGATGAAAATAAAAGGGTGAGTTTGGGGAAACTTAGTGTGTAAGGAAAACCCATTCAAAACCCAAGTCAGCTCAAGCCTATTGGTCCTAAGCCCATTTAGGTAACAGTGGTCTTGGACCGAGCCCTTTTCAGATTACAATAAACCGGGTCTTAGCCCTTATTCAGATAATAAGATGGCCCATAGGCCCATTCCAAAATACATGCAACATCAATAACATATGCAAGCCCATTTGGGAGACTACTCAACTCACCAACCACTACACTCCACCCGCATCAGCCCTACACTCCATGTGGGAATAGCTGAACCCACCCAACCCAACACTCCACAGCTGCGCCTTGCTGCTCGCTTATCAAGAATTGAGGCAAAGCCTCCAAGACGTGGACAAGCCACTTTCAAGACTTCCTCCGTCAATATCCCAATCCCATGCATCGATAATAACAACATGGCATGCAAGAAATAACAACATCAAACATGCATTTAGGTCAATTTGACCCTATGGGTATTTCGGTAATTTATCTACTAGGGTAAAGCGTAAATTTTCCACTTTTAAATGTATTTCATAATTTATCTATTTTAGGGTTTTTCATGCATATTTCTACTTTTCATGTACTAACAGAATCACGCATCGAGGGTTCTTACTGAATTGGGCCTGTTGGCCTATCATTCCAATTTTGGCCCATTAAGCCCAAAAATATCGAGGCACGTAAATCATGCACTTTGCGGTCCAAATTTTGCAGCTTACCAAAAACATTAATCGATTTACCTCACGAGCATTCGTACACTCAAGAATCTACAAAATACCGATTTTCGATTTTCGCTTTTCAACTTTTTCCGATCCGGACTAAGAAAGAGGGTGTTAGTTACACACTGCTTGCGACGATATCTTGACGAGATCCACACACTAACCGCCTACAATTGGATTACTAACACATTAATCTAACTATTCAAATACAAACTACGATTAACCCCTTACAATATTCGCCAACCACACCTACAGATCATAGTAAGCTTATAAGAAATCAATAAGCAACTCATTAACAAATTTTTGTCAATGTTTACCACATAATCATAATCTCACTGCAAGCTGTCTTCCTGAGCAATAGTCACTAAATTATTTATAACTGGAGCTACGAAACTCCAAATCATGTGCCGTTAATTTTCCCTGAAAATAGACTCATATATATTCTATCAATAAAATTTTCAGAATTTTTGGTATGGCCAATCAATACCAGATTTTTCTTAAAGTTTCCCATGTTTCACTGTTTGACTAATCTGACCACTCTTCATTACGAATCAATTTTCTCATTGTACAGAATTCAAAATATGTTCTCGTTTATTCTATTTGAAATTAGACTCATTGAGATTTAATTACATAATTTATGCAGCTTCTAACTCATCTCCCATAATTTATGGTGATTTTTCAAAGTCACGTTACTGCTGTTGTCCCAAGCAGATTTATTACCAAATCACTCTTTCACACCTAACTTGCATGCTTGTTACTTAAACATGTATATCACCAATTCAATCATCACATATCTATGATTTTACTTAAGTATAATCTCCATTTCATCATTTTAAAGCACAACATGTTAGCCGATTTTTCCCCTTAGCATCTAAGGCACATGCATGCTCATTTGTTTGGCTCAACTTCACCTATCTTCCATTTTTTATCAAAAGAACATGAAACAACAACCATTTCCTTCATTTTAATTCATGACTAAATGCTCACAACACAACTAAAAACCAAAATATGCTTCAAGAGTTAAGGCGTAATCAAGAAGAACTCATGAACATCAAGATAGAAGCAAACTACCATGAACTTACCTTCAATTTTCTTCCCCAAGTGACCGAACATTCAAGAGCTTTCTCCTCTCCTTTCTCTTCTCTAACTTTAGGCTATGATGAACAAAGATGGAAAAAACTTTGTTCTTTTCACCCCTTTTTTTTAATAAAATTTCATATTTCATCCATTTAATTCTTTAATACAAAAGACATGAAATTCCCATCATGGAACATTTACCTAAACCATTATCATGAAACATTTACCTAACCCATTATAATGGAATATTTACCTAATCCATTATCATGGAACATTTACCTAACCCATTATCAATTTGTACCATGAATTATGGATATCAAGTGCTCATATTGTCTACAACAACATGATGGCTGGCCACTTCATGTAAAATGGGAGGTTTGTCATGCAAATCCTCCTATTTTGCACTCCTATTTATTTGGCCACTTCAATTTAGCCTATAGCATTTTCAAACATTTTCACATAGGTCTTATTTCATAATTTTACCCCCTTTTTCTTATGGAACAAAAAAAATTAACTAAAATTGCCGGGTTCTATCTTAAGCTTGGGCCTTCTAGAGGCACACTAACATAATTAAACCTATGCCAACATTCACAGAATTCCTGAAAATTGGGGCGTTACAATTCTACCCTCCTTAAAGAAATTTCATCCTCGAAAACTAACTAGTTGAGGGTTTTGTTGATGCATAGTCTCTTCTGATTCCCAAGTAGCTTCTTCCCTACCATGATTACGCCAAAGCACTTTCACTAACGGGACAGATTTCCTTCTGAGAACCTTAACATCTCGAGCCAATATTTGCAGAGGCTCCTCCTCAAAGGTCAAATCAGTCTGAACTTCAATTTCTGCAACTGGCAAGACATGAGCAGGGTCAGCACGATAACGCCTTAACATGGAGACGTGAAAAACATCGTGAATCCTGTCTAACTCCAGAGGAAATTCCAACCGATAAGCCATCGGGCCTACTCGCTTCAAAACCCGATAAGGCCCAATGAACCGCGGACTCAACTTGCCCTTCTTCTCGAACCTTAATATCTTCTTCCAAGGAGAAACCTTTAAGAAGACCATATCACCCATCGAGTACTCAATCTCCTTACGCTTCAAATCAGATACGACTTTTCCTATCGATGCTTCTTTTTATCGGTCCCTAATTATTTTGACCTTATCCTCGATGATCGCCTACCAACTCGGTCCAAGAACTTGTCGCTCTCCTAGTTCGGTCCAATAACTAGGTGTACGACACCTTCATCCATACTGAGGTTTCATACGGTGCCATTCGAATACTACCCGTAACTGTTATTGTACGCAAATTCGCCAACGGCAAGTAATCCTCCCAACTACCTCGAAAGTCAATCACGCATCCCTCAACATGTCCTCCGAATCTGAATAACCCTTTCCGATTGACCATCGATGCGGGATGGAAAGTCAGACTAAAATTCAATCGTGTCCCCAACACCTCATGCAACCTTTGCCAAAACCGAGATGTAAATCTGGGATCCCGATCAGAAATAATTGAAACTGGGACTCCATGAAGTCGCACAATCTCCGCTACATACAACTTGGCTAACTTTTGAAGTGAAAAGTCAGTACGAACAGGTGTGAAATGGGCCGATTTGGTCAACCTATCCACAATCACCCAAACCGAGTCTTTCTTTAATGGTGTCAAGGGCAGCCCACTCACAAAGTCCATGGTTACCCTCTCCCACTTCCAAAGTGGTATCTTCACTGACTGTAACAGTCCAGAGGGTAATTGATGCTCAGCTTTCACTTGCTAACATGTCAGACATTTCCCTACAAACTCTGTTACTCCTCGTTTAAGTCCAGGCCACCAGTATAATTCTCGTAAGTCGTGATACAACTTGTTCCCTCCAGGGTGCATGGCACAAAGTCCTCCAAGAGCTTCCTTCAATATTGTCTGCCTCAAATCAGAGTCCTTCAGAACACAAATTCTTCCTCGGAAACACAGAACTCCTTCGCCATTTAACCCAAACTCAGAAGTTTCCCCTTCTTTAACTTGTTGAAAACGAGCGACCAAAGACTCATCGTTCAACTGCTTTTCCTTAATCTGATCCACCCAGGTTGGCCTTACTTGCAACTCAGCCAACAGACTTCTATCATCATATGAGACTCGACGAGCAAACATTGCTCTCGGATCGACATCTGCTTCTCGACTTAGAGCATCGGCTACCACATTAGCCTTGCTCGGTGATACTCGATCGAATAGTCATAATCCTTAAACAACTCGATCCATATCCTTTGCCTGAGGTTCATCTCCTTCTGAGTCAAAAAATACTTAAGACCCTTGTGGTCTGTGTATATAATACACCTCTCCCGCACAAGTAATGTCTCCAAATCTTAAGTGCAAATATCACGCCACCAACTCCAAATCATGAGTAGGATAGTTCCTTCGTGAGGCTTAAGTCGTCGTGATGCATATGCAACCACCTTACCCTCCTGCATTAACACGCAGCCCAAACCCACGTGTGATGCGCCATCAGACACAAGAAAATCCTTCCTGCACTCTCGCTTAATTAACACAGTGCTTCAATGTAACTTTCTTCAACTTCTCAAAAGCTTCCTGTTGCTTCTAGTCCATAAAACGGTACTCCTTTCCTTATGAGTTTTGTCAAAGGTGCCGCCATCATAAAAAACCTTCCACAAACCTTCCAGAGTATCCTGCCATCCTAGGAAACTCCGTATTTCGACAATCGACCTAGGCGGCTTCCATTCCAAAATCGCTTCAATTTTCCGAGGGTCCACCTTAATCCCTTCACCGAGACGCATGTCCTAAGAAGGTTACCTCCTCAACCAAAGTTCGACTTCTTGAACTTCACAAAGAGTTCCTTCTCCTTAACACTTGCAACACTATACGGAGATGCTCATCATGTTTCGCTTCAGTTTCAGAATATACCAGGATATCGTTAATAAAGACGACTACGAACTGATAAAAAAAAATGGTTGGAACACACGATTCATCAGATCCATAAATGCTGCAGGAGCGTTTGTCAGTCCAAATGGCATAACCAGAAACTCGTAATGACCATACCGAGTCCTGAATGCCGTCTTATGGATATCACCCTCCTTAACCCTTAATTGATGATATCCAGATCGGAGGTTGATCTTAGAAAATAAAGAAGCCCTTCTAAGTTGGTCAAATAGATCGTCAATCCTTGGCAGTGGATACTTATTCTTAATTGTTAGTTTGTTCAACTGGCGATAATCAGTGCACATCCGCATTGTACCATCCTTCTTCTTCACGAATAGCACCGGTGCTCCCCGTGGAGACAAGCTTGGCCTAATGAAGCCCCTATCCAAAAACTCTTGAATTTGAGCCTTTAACTCCACTAACTCCTTCGGTGCCATCCTATACGGTGTGATGGACACGGGCACCGTTCCAGGCAACAAATCTATTCCAAACTCAACTTCTCGGTTCGGAGGCAATCTTGGAAGCTCCTCCGGAAAAACATCTTGGAACTTCTTTACGGTCCTAACCTTATCCACCGTCACCCTCCTCTTCCGATGACTTACAAATGCCAAAAGGCCTCACAACCTTCCGAATCCACTTTTCGCTCTTAAAGTCGACACCACATTGGACAAATAATCCTTCGCTCACTTATCACCATAACCTCCTCATCCTTTGTGGTCCTTAACACCATTCATTTAGCAGCACAATCCGTGGTCGCCTTATGCTTAACAAGCCACCCATTCCCAAAATGAGATCAAACTCTTGAACGGTAACTCCATCAGATCTCCAGGGAAAATCCTACCTTGAGTTTCTAAGGGTACATCCCTATACAGTTTGTCTACCTTAACTGAGTGACCCAAAGGACTTAGTACAGATACCCCACTCACAATCTCCTCAGTGCAGTCCAAGTTGTCCATAATCCGTTCTGTGGCCTCCAACCAATATTCCACCACATTCGGGGCTATACTAGACACGCCCCTAAAGATCGCTGCTCCGTTAGCCTGAAATCGTTCAGAAATAGATCCCCGAACTCCATTGCCCGTACTTGCCCCGATAACCCTTTCCAGAACTCGAAGCATTGCCTATGACAAGGCATCATCCTCGGCACCGCGGTCATGAGACTCTACCTCTGTTGTCGGTGGTACCGGTGCATCCACCGCCGGCATATGTCTCGAAGACGAAAATCTCGCTCGAGCACTTCCTCGGCTTCGTCCACGGCCTTTTGTACTCATATCGTATTATCTTGATTACGAATTTTTATGCATCAATTAATATTCCAGTGTTTATTACAGATGTTTTATAAATCGAATGAGAGTTCGAGTTTGTTTTCGCAGAATCAAGTCTAGCTACGCTTCGATCTCTTATCAGATTTTCCTATGGTTTCGATATCATCCTATCTAGAGTATCCTAATAGGGTTTCAGTACAGACAGATAATTCAGGAAAATATTTAGAAAATTTCAGAGTAATACTTACAGACTTGAGCCGGAGATTCGGAATGCCACCTTCTAAAGATCTAAATTTTGAAAATCAAGTTTTTCGTATTCTTTATAAAATTTTTGCTTTCGAAAATCTTTGTTTTTGTAAACCCATTCCACAGCCGAGTTGTTGCAACCTAGGCTCTGATACCACTAAATGTAGCACCCCAAACCCGGTTCAGACGTTATGGCCGGATCCGACATGCCACATCGAAGCATTCAAAACATTTTATATTATTGATCCAGAAAAACTTACTTAGTGTTTTAAAAGATAATTTCATTATAGGTTAAAGTGAATGGAAGTCATGCACCGGTAGGAAACCAAAAAGGTGGGAGTCCATCTGATCCGCTAAGTACCAAGCTCCTTCGGATCCAATCCTAGACATGCATACCGCCATTGCCACAC
This sequence comes from Gossypium arboreum, assembly GCF_025698485.1. NCBI lineage: Eukaryota > Viridiplantae > Streptophyta > Magnoliopsida > Malvales > Malvaceae > Gossypium > Gossypium arboreum. The sequence continues at coordinate 114,031,414 of NC_069075.1, read as the reverse complement.
CTTAACGTCATGGATATTTCTAGGAAACCGATTTGATTAAGTCATTTTAGGAAAATTGATTAATTTTGAAAATACTTTCATTGTAAAGCTTTGCTTGTTGTCGTGTTATTTTGAAATCAATTGTTGTTTTTGAAAATGCGCCTAAAGCTATCCAATTTCAACAGCTTAAAATAAGTAATACCTATCTTAGTAATACATATTAAAACCATCAAAAATAATTAAGCGGCCTTATTACATTTAAAACCCAAAACGTCAAACGTAAATAAAAGGATGTCTAGTTCACCAGAAGAAAATCAAACTTTCAGAGCGGGTGGCCACTCCGAATTCCCTCACAGCTCCAAGCCCACTATGGGTGGGGATTTCCTGCGTGGATGAAAATTAAAGGGGTGAGTTTGGGGAAACTTAGTGTGTAAGGAAAACCCATTCAAAGCCCAAGTCACTCAAGCCTATTGGGCCTAGGCCCATTCAGTAACAATGGTAATCGGACCGAGCCCTTTTCAGACATAATAAACGGGCCTTAGCCCTTATTCAGATAATGTAATGGCCCATAGGCCCATTCCAAAATACATGCAACATCAATAACATATGCAAGCCCATTTGGGAGACTACTCAACCCACCAACCACTACACACCACCGCATTCACCCTACACACTCCATGTGGGAATAGCTCAACCCACCCAAATTTAACACTCCACAGCTTGCACCTTTGTTGCTCGCTTATCAAAGAATTGAGGCAAAGCCTCCAAGACGTGGACAAGCCACTTTCAAGACTTCCTCATCAATATCCCAATCCCATGCATCGATAATAACAACATGGCATGCAAGAAATAACAACAAATAAACATGCATTTAGGTTAATTTAACCCTATGGGTATTTTGGTAATTTATCTACTAGGGGTAAACGTAAATTTTCCACTTTTAAATGTATTTCAGAATTTATCTATTTTAGGGTTTTTCATGCATATTCCTACTTTTCACGTACTAACAGAATCACGTACCGAGGGTTCTTACCGAATTGGGCCCGTTGGCCCATCATTCCAATTTTGGCCCATTAAGCCCAAAAATATCGAGGGCACAGAAATCATGCACTTTGCAGTCCAAATTTTGCAGCTTACCAAAAACATTAATCAATTTACCTCACGAGCATTCGCACACTCGCAAATCTACAAAATACCGATTTTCGGCATTTCGGCTTTCCGACTTTTGCCGATCCAGACTAAGAAAGAGGGTGTTAGTTACACACTGCTTTGCATTTATATGTTGATTTAGATCCACACACTAACGCCTACAATTGGATTACTAACACATTAATCTAACTATTCAAATACGAACTACGTATTAACCCATTACAATATTTGGCCAACCACACCTACAGATCATAGTAAGCTTATAAGAAATCAAAAGCAACTCATTAACAAATTTTTGTCAATGTTTACCACATAATCATAATCTCACTGCAAGCTGTCTTCCTGAGCAATAGTCACTAAATTATTTATAACTGGAGCTACGAAACTCCAAATCAAGTGCCGTTAATTTTCCCTGAATATAGACTCATATATATTCTATCCATAAAATTTTAAGAATTTTTGGTATGGCCAATCAATACCAGATTTTTCTTAAAGTTTCCCATGTTTCACTGTTTGACTAATCTGACTACTCTTCATTACGAATCAATTTTCTCATTGTACAGAATTCAAAATATGTTCTCGTTTATTCTATTTGAAATTAGACTCATTGAGATTTAATTACATAATTTATGCAGCTTCTAACTCATCTCCCACAATTTATGGTGATTTTTCAAAGTCACGTTACTGCTGCTGTCCCAAGCAGATTTATTACCAAATCACTCTTTCACACCTAACTTGCATGCTTGTTATTTAAACATGTATATCACCAATTCAGTCATCACATATCTATGATTTTACTTAAGTATAATCTCCATTTCATCATTTTAAAGCACAACATGTTAGCCGATTTTTCCCCTTAGCATCTAAGGCACATGCATGCTCATTTGTTTGGCTCAACTTCACCTATCTTCCATTTTTTATCAAAAGAACGTGAAACAACAACCATTTCCTTCATTTTAATTCATGACTAAATGCTCAAAACACAACTAAAAACCAAAATATGCTTCAAGAGTTAAGGTAGAATCAAGAAGAACTCATGAACATCAAGATAGAAGCAAACTACCATGAACTTACCTTCAATTTTCTTCCCCAAGTGACCGAACATTCAAGAGCTTTCTCCTCTCCTTTCTCTTCTCTAACTTTAGGCTATGATGAACAAAGATGGACAAAACTTTGTTCTTTTCACCCCTTTTTTTTAATAAAATTTCATATTTCATCCATTTAATTCTTTAATACAAAAGACATGAAATTCCCATCATGGAACATTTACCTAAACCATTATCATGGAACATTTACCTAACCCATTATCATGGAATATTTACCTAATCCATTATCATGGAACATTTACCTAACCCATTATCAATTTGTACCATGAATTATGGATATCAAGTGCTCATATTGTCTACAACAACATGATGGCTGGCCACTTCATGTAAAAAGGGAGGTTTGTCATGCAAATCCTCCTATTTCGCACTCCTATTTATTTGGCCACTTCAATTTAGCCTATAGCATTTTCAAACATTTTCACATAGGTCCTATTTCATAATTTCACCCCCTTTTTCTTATGGAACAAAAAAAATTAACTAAAATTGTCGGGTTCTATCTTAAGCTTGGGCCTTCTAGAGGCCCACTAACATAATTAAACCTATGCCAACATTCACAAAATTCTCGAAAATTGGGGCGTTACACGATTGAAGCTTAGCAGATGAAGGAATTGACCAACAAACAGTGAAGGAAAAAGAAGGTTGCTGGTCAATAAGAAATCGGCACCAGCAAATTTCACAGGTTTCGGCTTTTGTGACTTTTCGGCAAAAGTGAAGATAAGGAAAGAAGTAGTAGATGAACGGAAGGGAATAGTGGACTGGTTTCGGAAAAAGAAAAGGAAGGAAAGATGGATGGAAGGGTGGTAGTTTCGACTAGAGAAGAAGAGAAGAGAGAAAAAAAAGAATAATCTTATGGTTTACAGAAGAAAACGACACAATTAAGCTCCTAAATGCCAAAATACTAACCTAATATTCCTCTACCGAAATCCCCTCTCTAATCCCCATTATTCGGCCAACTCTAAGCCTCCTTTCCAATCCTTAAAATCTCTCCCCTTATCACTCCTTAATCCATGCGTTTGACTGATTTAAACACTCTCCAATAGAGTTCCATTCAGCTTTAAACTTCTGCATGCACAAGGCATAAAAATAACATCACATTTGCCATCTTACACGCCACTTTTTTAGCTCCTTAGTGGCGTCACTTAGCCACTTTTCCAAGGGCTCCTTTGTGATACATTTTACCCACAACTTTTAATAAAGCCATCTACCCAAAGCCCCTAACTCCTTAAGTCCAAAGTTCAAAAATTCTTCCGAGTTTTGGTCATCACATGGGCTTTCCATAAGCCCATTTGCTTATTCCAACTATGCATTTTCACTACCAAATACCAAATTTTAAAAACTTTACCAAATTCTCGGAAATTATGAAAAACCCAAAAATCAGGATGTTACATAGGTATTCTACCATCTTTAAAGAAATTTCAGCCTCAAAATTTACCTGATCCAAACAGTTTAGGATATTGTTGACGCATTGCCTCATTGGACTCCCAAGTAGCTTCTTCTTTGCCATGGTTTCTCCAAAGTACCTTCACTAGTGGGACTGACTTCCTTTTCAGCACCTTGACGTCGTGATCAAGTATCTGAATAGGTTCCTCTTCGAAGGTCAAATCTGATTGTACTTCAATTTCTGCAACTAGCACGATATTAGTTGGGTTAGAATGATATCGCCTTAGCATGGACACATGAAAGACATCGTGAATATGATCCAACTCCGGAGGTAACTCCAACTGATAAGCCACCGGCCATATCCGCTTAAGGATTTGATAAGGCCCAATGAACCTTGGACTCAACTTGGCCTTCTTACCAAACCTCAATATCTTCTTCCAAGGTGATACCTTCAAAAAGACCATGTCCCCTATAGCATATTCAATATCCTTACGCTTCAGATCAACATAAGACTTTTGTCGATCCGCTGCCTCCTTTAACCGATTCCTGATCACCTTAACCTTGTCTTCAGTATCTGCTACCAACTCTGGACCAAGTACTTGCCTTTCCCCCAACACTGCCCAACAAGTAGGTGAACAACACCTTCGTCCATACCGTGCCTCGTAAGGAGCCATCTGAATACTTGCTTGGTAACTGTTGTTATACGTGAACTCCGCCAATGGCAAGTAATCCTCCCAACTGCCCCTAAATTTGATAACACAACCCCTCAACATATCTTCTAGAATCTGAATGACCCTCTCTAACTGCCCATCCTACTGAGGGTGAAAAGTCGTACTAAAATCCAATCGCGTTCCCAACGCCTCGTGCAACTTCTGCCAAAGCCAAGATGTAAACCTTGGATCTCGATCAGAAATTATTGATACTGGTACTCCATGCAATCGTACTATCTCTGCCACATACAACTTGGCCAACTTCTGAAGTGGATAATCGATTTGGGCAGGTATGAAATGGGCAGATTTCGTCAACCTATCCACAATCACCTAAACTGAATCCTTCTTGGAAGGTGTCAATGGCAACCCACTTAAAAAATCTATAGTTACCCTTTCCCACTTCCAAAGTGGTATCTTTACTGGCTGTAACAATCCTGAAGGCAGTTGATGCTCAGTCTTTACTTGTTGACAAGTCAAACATTTTCCCACAAATTCAGTCACTTCTCGCATAAGCCCAGGCCACCAATATAGCTCTCGCAAGTCTCGAAACAACTTACTCCCTCCTGTATGCATTACACAAGGTCTACTATGTGCCTTCCTTAAAATCATCAATCTCAAGTCAGAGTCCTTCGGCATACAAATTCTTCCTCGAAAACAAAAAAGCCCATCATTATTTACTCCAAAGTCTGGATTCTCCCCCTTCTCAACTTGCTGAAATCGAGAAACCAATGACTCATCCACCAACTGCTGCTTCTTAATCTACTCCACCCAAGTGGGTCTCACTTGTAATTCTGCCAATAAGCTTCCATCGTCATACAAACTTAAACGAGCAAACATTACCTTCAATTCCGCCACAGTCCTTCGACTTAACGCATCAGCCACGACATTTGCCTTACCTAGATGGTACTCAATCGAATAGTCATAGTCCTTTAACAACTCTATCCACCTTCGTTGTCTAAGATTCAGCTCCTTTTGAGTCATCAAGTACCTAAGACTCTTATGATCCGTATAGATAATGCATCTCTCCCCATACAAGTAGTGCCTCCATATCTTAAGCGCAAAAATCACCGCCGCCAACTCGAAGTCATGAGTAGGATAGTTTACCTCATGAGGCTTAAGCTGTGACATCCCTAAAGTGACCCTAGTCGGAAAGCGGTTTCGGGACCACTAAACCGAGTCATAAAAATAATTAATTGTTATATTCTATGCTTACTATGTGTGTGCATACATATGTGGAAGTTTCATTCTCTAATTTTTACCAATTTTATGAGAAATTATTAAATAGGGATCAATGTGAAACATGGTGAAATATGATAGGCTAATTTTAAATGGCTTATTAGTGCATGTTAACACAAAGGTGGAGTTGCATGTCAAATAACCCATTTCCTAAGGTTAGTGGCCGGCCATGACATGATGATGGGCAAAGAAAACATGTCCTAGACATGTTGGCCTAGTGCATTATGGAAGGAAAATAAAGAAATGAAAAAAAAGGAAAATGATGATAGCAAAAAAAAGTGTGTGGATGTCTCCCCCCCCCCATTTTGCCGTGAAGTGAACATAGAAAAACAAAAAAAAAGTGTTCATCTTTGAACATGCTTGGCCAAATTGAAGAAGAAAGCAAGAGAAGGTTTGGTCACCCTTGAGCTTGAATTAAGCCCAAGAGCTTAGAGGATCGAAGTTGGACAAGGGGAAAGAAAAAGTAATTGAATAGCCGTTGAAGACATTCGACAACATCCGAGGTAAGTCATTAAGCATATATTTGGTATTGATTTAAATGATCATAATATCTATGCAATTGTGTTTAATGAGATGATATATAAATGAAAATGTATGTGTATGGAATGATGACATTGTTAAAGGTATAAAGGTAGTAAAATGCGTAGAGCGTTTGGTCTCGGCACTAAGTGTGCGGGCAATAAATGGGCATGGTGACAAGATTGGCACTAAGTGTGCAAGCTTGAAAAGTATGTCACTAAGTGTGCAAGCTTGAAAAGTATGGCACTAAGTGTGCGAATTTAAATTATACTGCACTATATGTGCGAGCTTAAATCACATGGCACTAAGTGTGCGTGATCGATTATTAAGCACTACGTGTGCGAATTTAATATATATATATATGTTCGATCGGTTACTCATATGGAGGTGTGACCTTATCGAGTTGATCATGGACAGCGGAAAGGGTAAGTACCTTGAGCTCACGGCGAATAGGCGCTATGTTCATGCTCGGGGTTGAGTTGGTAAGTTTTAAATCTATGTGATGATTTAAATTGCATTCCGTAAATAAGGTATCGTGGAATAGATGAAAGTTCATTTGATTGCATGATTGTTGCGAAATGAGATGATGTATGGAAATGCCTCAATTATCCTATTAAATAGAATATGAAATGTGAATGTATGACTTGGTATGAGATCGAACCGATAGGCCTAAGGAATCCATGGTATAGCGGTATGGATGGAGTACTTAGCCTCGCTTTCATTGTTTCGTTTAGTGATAATTTGGTTAAAGGATGGTTGTGAAATGCTTATGACTTCTTGAGTTATATACTCACTCGGTGTTTTCTTGTCACCCATTTTAGGTCTCTTGGACTCGTCTCTTTTTGTGTGCTCGGAACCGTCATCAAGTCATCACACCGCAAGCAATCTTTGGTATTGTCTTCTTAGTCGATCTAGGAGAACATTTGGCATGTATAGGCTATTTTGTTTTGTTGAAATTTGGGTTGTAAACTTTAGCCATGCGAAAATGGCCCATATGGTTGGTTGGATTTGGTTCCAAAACACTTATTCATGAGTCTTAAAAATCTTAATTTTGATAAGGTGGCCATAATTTGTGTCATGTATGATGGATGATTAAGGCCAAGGAAAGATTCATGAAATTGGCATAGTCTACTGCAGTAACTGTTGCGGACAGCAGCAGTGAGATGAGATTGAAAAATCACTAAAAATAGTAGAAGTAGAATTAAATAGTGAGTAAATTATGAAATTTAACCTTGATGAATCTATTTTTATATGGACGAAACGAAACGACCATATGAGCAGTATACTGAGAAATATTAAAGTTCTCGTGAGACAGGGCCAGAACGGTTTCTGGGTCCCCTGTTGCGACTTTGAAAATTTACCATAAATTATCCAGAAAGAATTAGGAGTCATGCCTTATATGTACAGATTCCATTTTGAGTCTAGTTTCATTAGAAACAAATGGCACCGGTATTAAAGCCCTGTACAGAGAGATATTCAAGTTGTAACGCGCGAAGGTCAGAGCAGTCGATCCCTGTAACATGGGTGACTTTAACTAATAAAATGTACCAATTGGCCCGACCAAAAATTCTAGAAATAAATCCATGGATGGATATATGAGTCTAAATTCGGGAAAAATTTGCGGAACTGGTTTTCGAGTTCTGGAACTCGAGATATGATTTTTAAGGTAACAGTGACGCAGTCAGCCAGCTTGTCTGGAAACGTTAAAATGGTCTGTGTGACAAGTGAATTTAGTCTGTGAACCCCTCGTGTCCGACTCCGGCGACGATATCGGGTACGGGGTGTTACATTTTATTGGTATCAGAGCTATGGTTTAGTCGGTTCTAGGACTACCATAGCGCGTGTGAGTTTAGCTATACATGCCAAATTGTTAGTGCTTAATAATGTGATGACTTCGGACGGTTGAAATTTTGTTTTGGTTAGCAAATGGAACCCGGGGTAGAGAGACCCTTAGCGGATGACGTTGAAAGTGTAGCGGCTGCTCCTGCGCAAGGGACACCGCCTGTTGAGCCTCAGTCATCTGCGGATAATCAAGGTGAAGGGGCGAAACAAGCCTTCTTCACCATGATGAATGAGTGGGTCGCGTAATATGCCCGAACCAATCCGGCTGTCCAACCATTCCCGAATTTAAATACCCCACCCCAAGAGCCCGTAATGCCATCAGTTACTGATCCTGTGAGGCTGAGTAAACCACCTGTGGACTTGATTAGGAAGTGCGGGGCCGAGGAGTTCAAGGCCATAGTTACTGACGATGCCAAAAGGGCCGAGTTCTGGCTTGATAATACCATTCGGGTGTTTGATGAACTGTCATGCACACCCAAAGAATGTCTTAAGTGTGCTATACCCTTGTTGCGAGACTCAGCCTATTATTGGTGGAGGACCTTGATTTCCATAGTCCCAAAGGAACAAGTTACTTGGGATTTCTTTCAATCAGAGTTTCGAAAGAAATATATTAGTCAACGGTTCATCGATCAAAAGCGCAAGGAATTCTTGGAACGCAAGAAAGGCCGTATGATAGTATCTGAATACGAACATGAGTTCGTAAGACTTAGTCGGTATGCTCGGGAGTGTGTGGCTGATGAGGTTGCTATGTGCAAAAGATTTGAAGAAGGATTGAATGAAGATTTAAAGCTGCTGGTGGGTATTTTGGAGATAAAGGAATTTGTAACACTAGTTGAACGAGCACGTAAGACGGAAGAACTTGGAAAGGAGAAGAAGAAGGTGAATTTGAAGCTAAAGACCGTCAGAAGAGATCGACGGTAAAGCTCCATTTTCGGCTGTAAAAAAGTTCAGGGAGGACACAAATAAGTCAAGGACGACTGCGGGAGTTTCCATTAGAGTACGACCATCGATGGACTCACGAGCTACTTCGGTTGCTAGTGTGGGCAATAATCGTCAAGAAAAGCCCGAATGCCCCTAATGTGGAAGACGACACATGGGTGAATGTTAGGGTAAGTCTGCTAACAGGCCTGTTACGGATGTGGTTCGAACGACTACTTCATTAGAGATTGCACGGAGCCAGATGAGAAAAATAAGATGCAAGGTGCAAGACCTAGTGGAACGACGGCTAGAGGTAGACCCCCGAGAATTTCAGGAGTTAGGGGTGGTAATCAGAAAGGGGCCTCTGATACAGTGGTTCGATCCGAGACTCGTGCTCCTGCTAGAGCATATGCCATCCGCGCGTGAGAGGAGGCATCCTCCCCTGACGTTATGTAACACCCCTAACTCGTGACCGTCGCCGGTGTCGGACACGAGGGGTTAACGGCCAAATCCTCTCAAGGTACCAACCAATTTGACATTTCCAGTCAGGCTGGAAAACTGCGTCACCGTCGGCTTAAAAATCATATCTCGAGTTTCAAAACTCGGAAACTGGTTTTGTAAATTTTTCCTGAATCTAGACTCACATACCCATCCATGGATTTATTTCTAGAATTTTTGGTCGGGCCAATTGGTACAGTTTATTAGTTAAAGTCACCCATGTTACAGGGATCAACTGCTCTGACCTTCGCGCGTTACAACTTGAATATCTCTCTGTACAGGGCTTGAATGCTGGTGCCGTTTGTTTCTAATGAAACTAGACTCAAAATGGAATCTGTAAATATAAGTCATGACTCCTAATTCTTTCTGGATAATTTATGGTAAATTTTCAAAGTCGCGACAGGGGACCCAGAAACCGTTCTGGCCCTGTCTCACGAGAACTTTAATATTTCTCAGTATACTGCTCATATGGTCATTTCGTTTCGTCCATATAAAAATAGATTCATCAAGGTTCAATTTCATAATTTACTCACTATTTAATTCTACTTCTACTATTTTTAGTGATTTTTCAATCTCATCTCACTGCTGCTGTCCGCAACAGTTACTGCAGCAGACTATGCCAATTTCATGAATCTTTCCTTGGCCTTAATCATCCATCATACATGACACAAATTATGGCCACCTTATCAAAATCAGAGTTTCTAAGACTCGTGGCTATAGGTTCTAGCATCCCACTCGACGACCCCATAGGCCATTTTCATATGGCTTAAAGTTTACAACCCACAATTCGACAAAATATAACAGCCTAGACATGCCAAATGTTCTTCAACAACGAAAACAATACCACAAGATTTCAGCCGGTGTGATGACTTCAACGACGGTCCCGATCACGCAAACAATAAGAGTCCGAGAGACCTAAAATGGGTGACAAGAAAACACCGAGTGAGTTTACAACTCGAGAAGTCATAAGCATTCATCAATCCACCGATAAAGTTACTACAACATGTACAACAAACGAGGCTAGGTACTCATCCATATCGAATCTATACCATAATACCTCGGACCTTTCGGTCCAATCTCGTACCAAGTCATACATCCACATTTCATATTCTACACAACAAGATAATCGAAGCATTTTACACATTAACTCATTTTCCAGCACAACCATACAATTTCAATCATCACATAGATTTAAGGCTTACCAAATTCAATCCCCAAGCATGAACGAATTCTCTATTCGTCATGAGCTCGAGGTACTTACCCGATCCGCTGTCCATACTCAATTCAATGGAGACACACCTCCATATATATAGCGTCACGCACACACAAAGCTTACTACTCGATTTCGCACACTTAGTGCCACGCAAATTTAAGCCCGCACACATAGTGCCATACCCTTCGAGCTCGCACACCCAAAGGTCCGTATTTTTCCAGCATGCACACTTAGTGTCATATATTTCCAGCACGCACACTTAGTGCCATATATTTCCAGCACGCACACTTAGTGCCATATATTTCCAGCACGCACACTTAGTGCCAATCTCGTCACCATACACACGTATTGCCCGACACATAGTGCCGAAAGCAAACTTTCTACACATTCCACTATTTCTTTTACATTCAACAATTATCCTCATTCCATACACATACAATTTCATTTATACATATATAGCATTCCATTAAACACAATTGCATAGATTTTCCAATCATTTAAGCAATATCAAACATATGTGCTTAATGACTTACCTTGTTTGGGGTAGAACGGTTCCAAATCGGCTACTCGTTTGCTTTCTCCTTTCCTTTGTCCAATCTAGTTCCCTTTGCTCTTGAGCTAAATCAAACAATTTACCTCTCCATCAAACACAAACATACGGCATTCACATGCATTATTATGGTTATTGCCGAATACTTAACACAACTAAGCTGAAAATTTACTCAATCTCATCTTAATTTATTGCTACTTATTTATCAAAGTTTCCAATACAAGGTATTTAACACCTATGCCCATTTATACCCCATATGGCGAATGCTTCATTCCTTACCCAATTAACCATCCAACAATTTTTTCAGCCTCATTACCACCCTTTTCATGTCTAATTGTTTAAATACTCTCAAGCTCATTCACAAGTACTATTATACTTCTCATTAAGAATTAATCATTTTGCAACATAAATTCTATAGCATGGCCGAATACTCATGCACACACACACATAACAACAAGAACTCAATGGCACAAAATTTCCTTTTGTTAAACATTCAACTCACTCATCTCCATGCTTTCATCACAACAACATTAAAACACTCACCAAGGAAGACAACATGCATGGCCGAATGTTCTAGTCACCTCAAAATCACAATTTCTAACATGGGTCACCTTATTTATGGCTTAGAAACCACATGGTTGCTCTCTTTTCTCCCTTAGAATCGGCCAAGAAGAATCAAGAACAAGGACTTGTTTCTTTCACCCATTTCTAATTATTCCTTACATCATAAAGGCAACAACCATCTCCTTAAACATCCTCCATGGCCGAACACTTGTATTACTACCACCTTCAAATTTTTTTTGACATGAGCAAGTAAAGGACTTAGTAACTAGCTTCATACATGCAAAGATTTCAAAGACTAACATGGATTCCATACCTTAGTTCAAGCTCAAGTGACCGAATGCTAAGTCTTCCTTTTCTTCTTGAAGGATCGGCTAAGCTAGGAGGAAGATGAACCAAACTTCTCTTTTTTTTTCTTTGCTCAATACACGGCAATGGGGAGGGGCAACCACACATACCCTTTTTTTTTTCTTCCTACTAACACCAATATAATAACCATTCTAACATCATCCATTAGCAAGACATGTTGGGAACATGTTTCCCTTGCCCATAATTTGTCATGGCCGGCCATCCACCTTAGGAAATGGGATAATTGACATGCAACTCCATTTATTTCACTTCATGCATTATTAGGCCACTTCAACATTTGCCTATCTCATTTCTAAGTTTTCTCACACAAGTCCTTTCTAGTGAAATTCACCTTTATAACACTAAATCAATCATCATAAAATGTCATACATGAGCACACATATTATAGGCATCAAAATAAATTTTAATTATTTTTATGCCTCGGTTTTGTGGTTCCAAACCACATTCGACTAGGGTCAATTTTGGGTTGTCACAACTCTCCCCACTTAAGAAATTTTCGTCCCGAAAATCTTACCGTAAATAGGTTTGGATATCGCTCTTTCATAGAGTTCTCGGTCTCCCAAGTAGCTTCTTCTATCCCTTGCTTGAGCCATAACACTTTCACTAGCGGAACTCGCTTGTTTCGCAACTCTTTCACTTCTCGTGATAGAATACGAATCGGTTCTTCCTCATAACTCATATTAGCTTGAATTTCAATTTCGATGGACTAATCACGTGCGATGGATCGGATCTATAGCGTCGAAGCATTGAAACGTGAAAGACATCGTGAACCTTTTCGAGTTCGGGGCAAAATCAAGCGATATGCCACCGGACCGACTTCGCCGGATATCTCATATGGCCCAACGAACCTCGGGCTCAACTTGCCCTTACGGCGAATCTGAGTATCTTTTTCCAAGGCGATACCTTGAGAAACACTTTATCACCCACGATACTCGATATCCTTACGCTTGATCCGCGCACGACTTCGACGATCGGAGGCTATCTTGAGACTTTCACGGATTACTTTCACTTTTTGTTCAAGATCTCTAATCAAATCCACCCGAAAATCTTGCTTTCACCAAGCTCGGTCCAAAACAATGGTGTACGGCATTTACGGTAGTACAAAGCCTCGTAGGTGCCATCTTAATACTTGATTGAAAGTTGTTGTTGTGTTTAATTCCATCAACGGTAAATATCTTTCCCATGAACCACTAAACTCAAGGATGCAACATCTCAACATATCCTCCAGATTTGAATTATCCGTTCGGATTGACCATCGGTTTGGGGATGAAAAGTGCTAAAATGCGACTTGGTACCCAAAGCCTCTTGCAACTTCTTCCAAAATCGCGAGGTAAATCTCGGATCTCTATCCGACACGATGGAAATAGGCACCCGTGTAGTCTCACAACTGAGAACGTACAATTCGGCTAGTTTGTCCATTGAAAATCCGTGCGTCGGGGACAAAGTGAGCCGACTTAGTCAATCTATCTACAACGACCCAAATCGCATCCTTCTTACTTGTCGACAATGGCGGTCCGGATCACGAAGTCCATTGTGACTCGATCCTATTTCCACTCGGGTATCGTGATCGGTGAAGTAATCCCGATGGCACTTGATGTTCCGCTTTCACTTGTTGACATATTAAACATTTCAAACAAAATCGAGATGTCTCGTTTCATACCATGCCACCAAAACCGACGTTTCAAATCGTTGTACATCTTCGTACTCCCCGGGTGGATTGCCATTCGGCTACAATGGGCTTCATTTAGAATTATCGAAATAAGTTCCGAATTCTTTGGAACACACAGACGACTTCTGAACCTCAAACAATCGTCATCATCAATTTGAAACTCTGATTCCTTGTTCAGAACACACTCAGCCCGTTTTGCAAGCAACTCCTCATCAACTTTCTGAGCTTCCCGAATTTAATAAGCCAACAATGGTTTGTCCTTTAATTCGGCTACTAACACATTGTCGGGTAGGATAGACAAGTGTACATTCATCGCTCATAAAGCAAACAAGTGATTTCGACTTAAGGCATCCGCAACCACATTAGCCTTTCCCGGTGATAATCAATGACGAGTTCATAATCTTTTAACAACTCGAGCCATCGTCTTTGTCGCAGATTTAAGTCTCTCTGAGTCATCAAATATTTGAGACTTTTGTGATCCGAATACACATGGCACTTCTCACCAAATAAGTAATGTCGCCATATCTTTAAGCCGAATATGATGGCAGCCAATTCGAGATCATGGGTTGGATAATTTTTCTCATGTGACTTTAATTGTCTCGACGCATAGGCCACAACTCGACCTTCTTGCATCAATACGCAACCTAACCCAAGTAGGGAGGCATCACTATAGATGACAAACTCTTTGCCGATTCGGGCGTACTAGAACCGGAGCTTTAAGTCAAATGGGTTTTCAATTGGTGAAACTTTTCCGACACTTTTCCGTCCATTCAAATTTGACATCTTTACAAGCGGTTTTGTCATGGGTGTGGCTATCACCGAGAATCCTTTTACAAACCGTCGGTAGTAACTAGCAAGCCCCAAAAAGCTCCTAACTTCGATAACATTCCTTGGAGGTTTCCAATTGACTATGGTCAAATTTTGTTCGGGTCCACCACGACACCCAATCACGGACACCACGTGCCCCAAAAGCTAACCTCTTTCAACCAAAATTCACATTTACTTGAACTTTATGTATAATCGCTTATCTCGTAAGATTTGCAACACTAGCCTTAGGTGTTCAAGATGTTCGGTTTCATCTCTCGAATAGACCAAAATGTCATCGATAAATACAACTACGAACCGATCCAAGTATGGCCTGAAAATTCTATTCATTAAATCCATAAACACCGCGAGGGCATTAGTGAGCCCAAACGGCATCACCAAGAATTCGTAGTGACCGTACCTTGTTCTAAAAGCGGTTTTGGTATGTCCGATTCTCGGACCCTCAACCGATAGTATCCCGACCTCAAATCTATCTTTGAAAACACCGAGGCTCCCTTTAATTGATCAAACAAATCGTCAATTCGTGGCAACGGATATTTATTCTTTATCGTCACTTTATTGAGTTGACGGTAGTCGATGCACAACCTCATGCTTCCGTCCTTCTTTTTCACAAACAATCTTGAGTGCGCCTACGGAGAAAAACTCGGTCGAGCGAAACCTCTATCCGTCAATTCTTGCAATTGAACCTTCAATTCCTTTAACTCCGTTAATGCCATACGATACGGAGCTATTGAGATCGGCGTAGTGCCCGGCACAACTTCGATGCCGAATTCCACTTCTCGAACCGGTGGCAATCCCGGTAACTCCTCCGGAAAAACATCTGAATACTCACAAACCACTGATACCGATTCGAGTTTCTTTTCCGTCTCTTTACTTTCCAACACATACGCAAGGTATGTTTCACACCCCTTTTTCACATATCTCCGGCGGTCATAGAAGATATTATCGCCGGCACTCCTTTTAAATCAAGAGACTCGACTCGGACTACCTCATTATTTGCACTCCTCAAATCAATGGTTTTCCTTTTGCGATCCACCATTGCATCATGTACTGTCACCAATCCATACCAAGAATAACATCGAATTCATCAAATGGTAGAAGCATCGATCGGTAGGAAAACAGATTCTCGAATTATTAGGGGCATCTCTTGCACACTTTATCAACGAATGCGTATTGACCCAAAGGGTTTGACACTCGAATTACGAACTCAATGAGACTCAACGGTAGAGTCTTCTTGGATGCTAAAGTTTCACATACATATGAATGAGTAGAGCCGGGTCAATCAATGCAATCACACTAGTATCAAAGAGAGTAAAAGTACCGGTGATAACGTCGGGGAGGATGCCTCCTCTCGTGCGGATGGCATATGCTCTAGCAGAGCTCGGGTCTCGGATCGAACAGCCGTGTCGGTGGCTCCCTCGATTACCACCCCTACCTCCTGAAACCCTCGGGGTCTACCTCTAGTCGTCGCCCCACTAGATCTCGCACCTTGCATCTTATTCTTCTCATCTAGCTCGTGCAATCCCTAATGAAGTGGTCCTTGAACCACATCCGTAAAAGCCAGTTAATAGACTTACCCCAACATTCACCTAGGTGTTGTCTTCCACATTGGGGACATTCAGGTCTCTCTTGACGATTATTGCCCACACTAGCTACCGATGTAGCTCGGAGTCCGTCAATGGTCTGCTCTAATGGAAATTCCCGATCGCCCTCGACTTCTTGGTGTCCTCCACGAACCTCTTTACAATCGAGAACGGAGCTTTACTTGTTGATCTTTTACGGTAATCTCTTACTTCAAATTCAGCCTTCTTCTTCTCCTTCCCAAGTTCTTCCGCCTTGCGTGCTCGTTTGACTAGTGTCACGAACTCCTTTATCTCCAAAATTCCCACTAGTAACTTTAACTCTTCATTCAATCCTTCTTCAAATCTTTTGCACATAGCAACCTCATCAGCCACACACTCCGAGCATACCGACTAAGTCTTACGAACTCATGTTCAGATTCGAGATATGGTCACACGGCCTTGCTTGAGTTCCAGAACTCCTTACGCTCGATCGATGAACCGTTGACTAATATATTTCTTCCGAAATTCGTTTGAAAGAAATCCCAAGTAACTTGTTCCTTTGGGACTATGGAAATCAAGGTCCTCCACCAATAGTAGGTGAGTCTCTTAACAAGGATATAGCACACTTAAGACATTCATCGGTGTGCATGACAGTTCATCAAACACTCTAATGGTGTTATCAAGCGAACTTCGGCCCTTTCGGCATCGTCAAGAACTATGGCCTTAAACTCCTCGGCCCCACGCTTCCTAATCAAGTCCACGGTGGTTTACTCACCTCACGGGATCGATGGCGATGGCATTACGGGCTCTTGGGGTGGATTATTTAAATTCGGAATGGTTGGACAGCCGGATTGGTTCGGGCATATTGCGCGACCCACTCATTCATCATGGTGAAGAAGGCTTGTTTCGCCCTTCATTTTGATTATTCGCGGATGACCGAGGCTCAACAGCGGTGTCCCTTGCGCAGAGCAGCCGCTACACTTTCAACGTCATCCGCCAAGGGTCTCTCTATCCCGGGTTCCATCGCTAATCAAAACAAAAATTTCAACCGTCGAAGTCATCACATTATTAAGCACTAACAATTTGGCATGTATAGCTAGACTTACACGCCTATGGTAGTCCTAGAACCGACTAAACCATAGCTCGATACCAATAAAATTGTAACACCCTAACTTCGTGACCGTCGCCGATTAGGGACACGAGGGTTAACGCCAAATCCTCTCAAGGTACCAACCAATTTGACATTTCGGTCAGTGGAAAACTGCGTCACCATCGGCTTAAAATCATATCTCAAGTTTCAAAACTCGGAAACTGGTTTTGTAAATTTTTCCTGAATTTAGACTCACATACCCATCTATGGATTTATTTCTAGAATTTTTGGTCGGGCCAATTGGTACAGTTTATTAGTTAAAGTCACCCATGTTACAGGGATCGACTGCTCTGACCTTCGCGCATTACAACTTGAATATCTCTCTGTACAGGGCTTTAATACTAGTGCCGTTTGTTTCTAATGAAACTAGACTCAAAATGGAATCTGTACATATAAGGCATGACTCCTAATTCTTTCTGGATAATTTATGGTAAATTTTCAAAGTCGCGACAGGGGACCCAGAAACCGTTCTGCCCTGTCTCACGAGAACTTTAATATTTCTCGATATCTTGCTCATATGGTCGTTTCGTTTCGTCCATATATTCATCAAGGTTCAATTTCATAATTTACTCACTATTTAATTCTACTTATACTATTTTTAGTGATTTTTCAATCTTATCTCACTTCTGCTGTCCGCAATTCTTCGCAGATACTATGCCAATTTCATGAATCTTTCCTTGGCCTTAATCATCCATCATACATGACACAAATTATGGCCACCTTATCAAAATTAAGATTTTAAGACTCATGAATAAGTGTTTTGGAACCAAATCCAACCAACCATATGGGCCATTTTCGCATGGCTAAAGTTTACAACCCAAATTTCAACAAAACAAAATAGCCTATACATGCCAAATGTTCTCCTAGATCGACTAAGAAGACAGTACCAAAGATTGCTTGCCGGTGTGATGACTTCGATGACGGTTCCGAGCACACAAAAAGAGACGAGTCCAAGAGACCTAAAATGGGTGACAAGAAAACACCGAGTGAGTTTACAACTCAGTAAGTCATAAGCATTCATCAATCCACTGATAAAGTTACTACAACATGTACAACAAACGAGGCTAGGTACTCATCCATATCGAATCTATACCATAATACCTCGGACCTTTCAGTCCAATCTCGTACCAAGTCATACATCCACATTTCATATTCTACACAACAAGATAATCGAAGCATTTTTACACATTAACTCATTTTCCAGCACAACCATACAATTTCAATCATCACATAGATTTAAGGCTTACCAAATTCAATCCCCAAGCATGAACGAATTCTCTATTCGTCATGAGCTCGAGGTACTTACCCGATCCGCTGTCCATACTCAATTCAATGGAGACACACCTCCATATATATAGCGTCGCACACACGGTGCTTACTACTCGATTTCGCACACTTAGTGCCACGCAAATTTAAGCCCGCACACATAGTGCCATACCCTTCGAGCTCGCACACCCAAAGGTCAGTATTTTTCCAGCACGCACACTTAGTGTCATATATTTCCAGCACGCACACTTAGTGCCATATATTTCCAGCACGCACACTTAGTGCCATATATTTCCAGCACGCACACTTAGTGCCAATCTCGTCACCATACACACGTATTGCCGACACATAGTGCCGAAAGCAAACTTTCTACACATTCCACTATTTCTTTTACATTCAACAATTATCCTCATTCCATACACATACAATTTCATTTATACATATATAGCATTCCATTAAACACAATTGCATAGATTTTCCAATCATTTAAGCAATATCAAACATATGTGCTTAATGACTTACCTTGTTTGGGGTAGAACGGTTCCAAATCGGCTACTCGTTTGCTTTCTCCTTTCCTTTGTCCAATCTAGTTCCCTTTGCTCTTGAGCTAAATCAAACAATTTACCTCTCCATCAAACACAAACATACGGCATTCACATGCATTATTATGGTTATTGCCGAATACTTAACACAACTAAGCTGAAAATTTACTCAATCTCATCTTAATTTATTGCTACTTATTTATCAAAGTTTCCAATACAAGGTATTTAACACCTATGCCCATTTATACCCCATATGGCGAATGCTTCATTCCTTACCCAATTAACCATCCAACAATTTTTTCAGCCTCATTACCACCCTTTTCATGTCTAATTGTTTAAATACTCTCAAGCTCATTCACAAGTACTATTATACTTCTCATTAAGAATTAATCATTTTGCAACATAAATTCTATAGCATGGCCGAATACTCATGCACACACGCACATAACAACAAGAACTCAATGGCACAAAATTTCCTTTTGTTAAACATTCGAACTCACTCATCTCCATGCTTTCATCACAACAACATTAAAACACTCACCAAGGAAGACAACATGCATGGCCGAATGTTCTAGTCACCTCAAAATCACAATTTCTAACATGGGTCACCTTATTTATGGCTTAGAAACCACATGGTTGCTCTCTTTTCTCCCTTAGAATCGGCCAAGAAGAATCAAGAACAAGGACTTGTTTCTTTCACCCATTTCTAATTATTCCTTACATCATAAAGGCAACAACCATCTCCCTTAAACATCCTCCATGGCGAACACTTGTATTACTACCACCTTCAAATTTTTTTGACATGAGCAAGTAAAGGACTTAGTAACTAGCTTCATACATGCAAAGATTTCAAAGACTAACATGGATTCCATACCTTAGTTCAAGCTCAAGTGACCGAATGCTAAGTCTTCCTTTTCTTCTTGAAGGATCGGCTAAGCTAGGAGGAAGATGAACCAAACTTCTCTTTTTTTTTTCTTTGCTCAATACACGGCAATGGGGAGGGGCAACCACACATACCCTTTTTTTTTTCTTCCTACTAACACCAATATAATAACCATTCTAACATCATCCATTAGCAAGACATGTTGGGAACATGTTTCCCCTTGCCCATAATTTGTCATGGCCGGCCATCCACCTTAGGAAATGGGATAATTGACATGCAACTCCATTTATTTCACTTCATGCATTATTAGGCCACTTCAACATTTGCCTATCTCATTTCTAAGTTTTCTCACACAAGTCCTTTCTAGTGAAATTCACCTTTATAAAACTAAATCAATCATTATAAAATGTCATACATGAGCACACACATATTATAGGCATCAAAATAAATTTTTAATTATATTTATGCCTCGGTTTTGTGGTTCCGAAACCACATTCCGACTAGGGTCAATTTTGGGCTGTCACACGTTATCACTGGTACTTTCACTCTATTTGATACTAGTGTGATTGTATTGATTGACCCTGGCTCTACTCATTCATACGTATGTGAAACCTTAGCATCCAGTAAGACTCTACCTGTTGAGTCTACTGAGTTCGTAATTCGAGTGTCAAACCCTTTGGGTCGATACGTACTCATTGATAAAGTGTGCAAGAGATGCCCCCTAATAATTCGCGAATCCTGCTTTTCCTACCGATCGATGCTTCTACCATTTGACGAATTTGATGTCATTCTTGGTATGGATTGGCTGACCGTACATGAGGCAGTGGTGAACTGCAAAAAGAAAACCATTGATTTGAAGAGTGCAAATAATGAGATAGTCCGAGTTGAGTCTACCTATTTAAAGGGAGCGTCAGTGATAATATCTTCAATGACCGCCCAGAAACATGTGAAAAAGGGGTGTGAAACATACCTTGCGTATGTGCTTGATAGCAAAGAGACGGAAAGGAAACTTGAATCGGTACCGATGGTGCGTGAGTATTCGAGATGTTTTCACGAGGAGTTACCGGATTGCCACCGGTTCGAGAAGTGGAATTTGGCATCGAAGTTGTACCTGGTACTACGCCGATCTCAATAGCCCCGTATCGTATGGCATTAACGGAATGAAAGGAATTGAAGGTTCAATTGCAAGAATTGACGGATAGAGGTTTCACACGACCGAGTTTTTCTCCATGGGGCGCACCAGTATTGTTTGTGAAGAAGAAGGATGGAACTATGAGATTGTGCATCAACTATTGTCAGTTGAATAAAGTGACGATAAAGAACAAATATCCGTTGCCACGAATTGATGATTTGTTTGATCAATTAAAGGGAGCCTCAGTGTTTTCAAAGATAGATTTGAGGTCGGGCTACTATCAGTTGAGGGTCCGAGAATCGGACATACCCAAAACTACTTTTAGAACGAGGTACGGTCACTACGAATTCTTAGTGATGCCGTTTGGGCTCACTAATGCCCCTGCGGTATTTATGGATGTAATGAATAGAATTTTTAGGCCATACTTGGATCGGTTCGTAGTTGTATTTATCGATGACATTTTGGTCTATTCGAGAGATGAAACTGAACATTCTGAACACCTGAGGCTAGTGTTGCAAATCTTACGAGATAAGCAGTTATACGTAAAGTTTAGTAAATGTGAATTTTGGTTGAGAGAGGTTAGCTTTTTGGGGCACGTGGTGTCGCATGATCGGTGTCGAGTGGACCCGAACCAAATTTCAACCATAGTTGATTGGAAACCACCAAGGAATATTACCGAAGTTAGGAGCTTTTTGGGGCTTGTCGGATACTATTGACGGTTTGTAAAGGGCTTTTCGATGATAGCTGTACTGATGATGAAACTACTCCAAAAGATGTTAAGTTCGTGGTGGAATCTTTGTCAAGAAAGTTTCGATCGACTAAAAACCTGTCTAACCGAGGCCCCAGTACTAGTACAGCCGGAGTCCGGTAAAAAGTTTGTCATATACGGTGACGCATCCTTGCTTGGGTTAGGTTGTGTATTGATGCAAGAAGGTCGAGTTGTGGCTTACGCGTCGAGACAACTAAAGCCACATGAGAGAAACTATCTGACCCATGACCTTGAACTAGCAGCCATAGTGTTCGCCTTGAAAACATGGCGACATTACTTGTTTGGAGAAAGGTGTCATATTTATTCGGACCACAAAAGTCTTAAATATTTGATGACTCGAAGAGATCTAAATCTACAACAAAGACGTTGGCTTGAGTTGTTGAAAGATTATGAACTTGTCATTGATTATCACCAGGGAAAGGCCAACGTGGTGGTTGATGCTTTAAGTCGTAAAGCACTGTTTGCTTTGAGAGCGATGGATGCTCACCTATCCGTTTCACCCGATGAGGTGCTAGTAGTTGAATTAGAGGCCAAACTGTCATTGATTCATCAAATATTTGAATCTCAGAAGGTCGACGCTGAATTGGTCGCTAAACGAAATGAATGTGTTTCGAATGAGGAATCGGAATTTCAGATTGATGACAATGATTGCTTGACATTCAAGGGTCGATTATGTATTCCAAGGAATTCGGAACTTGTTTCGATGATTTTGAACGAGGCTCACAAGAGTCGAATGTCACCCACCCGGTAGTACTAAAATGTACAATAACTCAAACGTCAATTTTGGTGGCCCGTTATGAAGCGGGACATTTCAGAATTTGTTTCAAAGTGTTTGATATGTCAACAAGTGAAAGCAGAACATCAAGTGCCATCGGGATTACTTCAACCAATCATGATACCCGAATGGAAATGGGATCGAGTAACCATGGACTTTGTGTCTGGGTTACCATTGACTCAGAATAAGAAAGACTCGGTTTGGGTCATTGTTTATAGACTGACCAAGTCTGCTCATTTTATCCCTGTCCGCACGGATTTTTCACTCGATAAATTGGCAGAATTATACATCTCCCAAATTGTTCGATTGCATGGGGTGCCTATTTCTATCGTGGTCGGATAGAGACCCAAGATTTACATCGCGATTTTGGAAGAAATTGCAAGAGGCTTTGGGTACCAAGCGCATTTTAGCACTTTTCACCCCAAACCAATGGTCAATCCGAACGGATAATTCAAATACTCGAGGATATGTTGAGATGTTGCACCCTTGAGTTTAGTGGTTCATGGGAGCGGTATTTACCTTTGGTTGAATTCGCACAACAATAGCTTTCAATCAAGTATTAAGATGGCGCCTTACGAGGCTTTATACGGTTGTAAATGCCGCACCCATTATTCGGATGAACTTAGTGAAAGTAAAATCTTGAGGTTGATTTGATTAAGGATGCCGAGCGAAAGTTCGAGTAATTCGTGAAAGTTTGAAAGTCGCCGGGATCGCCAAAAGTCGCATGCGGTTTGAAAAGAAAAGACATTGAATATCGGGTTGGGGACAATGTATTTCTCAAAGTTTCACCGGAAGAAGGTGCTTAGATTTGGTCGTAAGGGCAAATTGGGTCCGAGGTTCATCGGGCCGTATGAAGTATCCGAACGAGTCGGACCGATGATACCGATTAATCCTCGCCTCGAGCTCGAAAAGATTCACAACGTTTTCCATGTCTCGATGCTTGACGATATAGATCCGACCCGTCGCACGTAATCACTCCATCCGAGATTGAGATTCACCTAATTTGAGTTATGAAGAAGAGCCGTTCGCATTCGATGCGTGAAGTAAAAGAGTTGCGAAATAAGAAAATCCCATTAGTGAAGGTGTTGTGGCATAAACACGAATTGAAGAAGCCACTTGGGAACCCGAGAACTCTATGAAAGAGCGATACCCAAACCTATTTATCGGTAAGATTTTCGGGACGAAAATTTCTTAAGTAGGGAGAGTTGTGACATCCCTAAAGTGACCCTAGTCGGAAGCGGTTTGGGACCACTAAACCGAGTCATAAAATAATTAATTGTTATATTCTATGCTTACTATGTGTGTGCATGCATATGTGGAAGTTTCATTCTCTAATTTTACCAATTTTATGAGAAATTATTAAATAGGGATCAATGTGAAACATGGTGAAATATGATAGGCTAATTTTAAATGGCTTATTAGTGCATGTTAACACAAAGGTGGAGTTGCATGTCAAATAACCCATTTCCTAAGGTTAGTGGCCGGCCATGACATGATGATGGGCAAAGAAAACATGTCCTAGACATGTTGGCCTAGTGCATTATGGAAGGAAAATAAAGAAATGAAAAAAAAAAAAGGAAAATGATGATAGCAAAAAGAAAAGTGTGTGGATGTCTCCCCCCCCCATTTTGCCGTGAAGTGAACATAGAAAAACAAAAAAAAAGTGTTCATCTTTGAACATGCTTGGCCAAATTGAAGAAGAAAGCAAGAGAAGGTTTGGTCACCCTTGAGCTTGAATTAAGCCCAAGATCTTAGAGGATCGAAGTTGGACAAGGGGAAAGAAAAAGTAATTGAATAGCCGTTGAAGACATTCGACAACATCCGAGGTAAGTCATTAAGCATATATTTGGTATTGATTGAAATGATCATAATATCTATGCAATTGTGTTTAATGAGATGATATATAAATGAAAATGTATGTGTATGGAATGATGACATTGTTAAAGGTATAAAGGTAGTAAAATGCGTAGAGCGTTTGGTCTCGGCACTAAGTGTGCGGGCAATAAATGGGCATGGTGACAAGATTGGCACTAAGTGTGCAAGCTTGAAAAGTATGGCACTAAGTGTGCAAGCTTGAAAAGTATGGCACTAAGTGTGTGAATTTAAATTATACGGCACTATGTGTGCGAGCTTAAATCACATGGCACTAAGTGTGCGTGATCGATTATTAAGCACTACGTGTGCGAATTTAATATATATATATGTTCGATCGGTTACTCATATGGAGGGTGTGACCTTATCGAGTTGATCATGGACAGCGGAAAGGGTAAGTACCTTGAGCTCACGGCGAATAGGCGCTATGTTCATGCTCGGGGTTGAGTTGGTAAGTTTTAAATCTATGTGATGATTTAAATTGCATTCCGTAAATAAGGTATCGTGGAATAGATGAAAGTTCATTTGATTGCATGATTGTTGCGGAAATGAGATGATGTATGGAAATGCCTCAATTATCCTATTAAATAGAATATGAAATGTGAATGTATGACTTGGTATGAGATCGAACCGATAGGCCTAAGGAATCCATGGTATAGCGGTATGGATGGAGTACTTAGCCTCGTTTTCATTGTTTCGTTTAGTGATAATTTGGTTAAAGGATGGTTGTGAAATGCTTATGACTTACTGAGTTATATACTCACTCGGTGTTTTCTTGTCACCCATTTTAGGTCTCTTGGACTCGTCTCTTTTTGTGTGCTCGGAACCGTCATCGAAGTCATCACACCGGCAAGCAATCTTTGGTACTGTCTTCTTAGTCGATCTAGGAGAACATTTGGCATGTATAGGCTATTTTGTTTTGTTGAAATTTGGGTTGTAAACTTTAGCCATGCGAAAATGGCCCATATGGTTGGTTGGATTTGGTTCCAAAACACTTATTCATGAGTCTTAAAAATCTTAATTTTGATAAGGTGGCCATAATTTGTGTCATGTATGATGGATGATTAAGGCCAAGGAAAGATTCATGAAATTGGCATAGTCTACTGCAGTAACTGTTGCGGACAGCAGCAGTGAGATGAGATTGAAAAATCACTAAAAATAGTAGAAGTAGAATTAAATAGTGAGTAAATTATGAAATTGAACCTTGATGAATCTATTTTTATATGGATGAAACGAAACGACCATATGAGCAGTATACTGAGAAATATTAAAGTTCTCGTGAGACAGGGCCAGAACGGTTTCTGGGTCCCCTGTTGCGACTTTGAAAATTTACCATAAATTATCCAGAAAGAATTAGGAGTCATGCCTTATATGTACAGATTCCATTTTGAGTCTAGTTTTATTAGAAACAAACGGCACCAGTATTAAAGCCTTGTACAGAGAGATATTCAAGTCGTAACGCGCGAAGGTCAGAGCAGTCGATCCCTGTAACATGGGTGACTTTAACTAATAAACTGTACCAATTGGCCCGACCAAAAATTCTAGAAATAAATCCATGGATGCATATATGAGTCTAAATTCGGGGAAAATTTGCAGAACTGATTTTCAAGTTCTGGAACTCGAGATATGATTTTTAAGGTAACAGTGACGCAGTCAGCCAGCTTGTCTGGAAACGTTAAAATGGTCTGTGTGACAAGTGAATTTAGTCTGTGAACCCCTCGTGTCCGACTCCGGCGACGATATCGGGTACGGGGTGTTACATAAGCTATCGTGAACCATAAGCGACCACTTTACTCTCTTGCATCAACAGACAGCCCAAACCTACATGTGACGCGTCACTGTACACAGAGAAATCCTTACTAGACTCTGGCTGAATCAACACTGGTGCCTCAGTCAGGACCTTCCTTAACTTCTCAAAGGCCTCTTGGTGCTTACTTGTCCAAACAAATGGTGCTCCCTTCCTTATAAGTTTCGTTAACGGCATTGCCAACACTGAAAATCCTTCCACAAACCTCCAATAATAACTTGCCAACCCCAGAAAACTCTGAATTTCTGTTACTGACCTCGGTGGCTTCCACTCCAGAATCGCCTTGATCTTTCGAGGGTCTACCTTGATCCCCTCAGCAGACACAACATGCCCCAAGAAAGTTACTTCCTTCAGCCAAAACTCACTTACTAAACTTTGCATAAAGTTGCTTTTCCCTTAGCACTTGTAGCACAATACGAAGATGTTCATCATGCTTCTCTTCCGTTTCCGAGTACACTAAGATATCATCGGTAAAAATGACTACGAACTGATCCAAGTATGGCTGAAACACTCGATTCATTAAATTCGTGAATGCTGCCGGTGCATTAGTCAAACCAAAGGGCATTAGCAGAAACTCGTAATGACCATATCGAGTTCTGAATGTCGTCTTATGAATATCCACTCCTTTGACTCTCAACTAATGGTATCCTGACCGAAGGTCAATCTTAGTAAATACCGAAGCTCCTTTCAGTTGGTCGAACAGATCATCGATTCTGGGCAAAGGATACTTGTTCTTGATCGTCAGCTTGTTCAACTGCCGATAATCAATACACATCCGCATGGTCCCATCTTTCTTCTTTACGAACAGCACTGGTGCGCCCCACAGAGAAATACTTGGTCGTATAAACCCTCTATCCAACAGTTCCTGAATCTAAGTTTTCAGTTCCACCAACTCCTTCGGTGCCATCCTAAAAGGCGCAATGGACACTGGAGCTGTTCCAGGTAACAAGTCGATTCCAAACTCGACTTCTCTGTTCGGAGGTAATCCAGGAAGTTCCTCTGGAAATACATCTTGAAACTCCTTGATGGTCCTAACTGACTCCACAGTTATCCCCCCAGGTTCAGCTTGACTCACAAATGCTAAAAACGCCTTACAACCTTTCCAGGTCAAGTTCTCAGCCCTTAAAGCCGAGACAACATTGGGCAGATAGTTCTTTCGCTTCCCTATGACCATTATCTCCTCATCCTTGGCAGTTCTTAGAACCATTCTCTTAGCAGCACAATCCAACGTCGCCCTATGCTTAGTTAGCCAGTCCATTCCTAAAATAAGATCAAAATCCCCAAATGGCAGCTCCATCAAATCTCCTACAAATATCCTATCTTGTGTCTCTAAGAGCACATCCCTAAAGAGTTTATCTACCTTAATCGAGTGTCTTAAAGGGCTTATCACTGATACCTTACTCACAGTCTCCTCAGGAAGCACACTCAAAGCCCCAGATACATCACAAGTAACATACGAGTGAGTGGAACCCACATCAATCAAAGCAGTGTAAGGCGAGCTATGAATGAAGAATGTACCGGTTATAACATCAGGAGCGTCACCCATCTCACGACACCGTGCAGCATAAACTAACGCCGGCTGTCAAGCTTCAACATGACCAGCACCCCTGCCAGGTGCCCCACGTCCACGTCCATTACCATTACCACCCCTACCTTGCCCACAGCCTCTCTGTAGTGGTGGTCCTCCCCGTGGCTGTTGGACCCCTCTTTGTTCCGCAGCTTGATCCCGAGCCGCCCTCCGAGGATACTCTCTGAACTTATGTTCCTTTGACCCACATCGAAAGTATGCCCCAGTTCGTTTCCAGCACTCCCCCATATGCACTCTGCCACAGTCCTTGCAAGCCTGCGGTCTAAAAGTGTTCACCGGAACTGCTCAAACCGGTTCCTCCATTCTAGCTCTTTTAGCATTCCTATTTGCAACACCTGGGGGTCCAGAATCCCCCCTAATCTGGGTCGATTCTTCTCACGATTCTACCTTTCTGTCCATTTTACTTCCTCAGCTATCTTAGCCTTCTCTACCAACGCAGCAAAATTACGCTCCCTTTGTGGAGCTATCAGCACCCTAAGCTCATCGTGGAGGCCATCCTTGAATCGAACACTGCGCTCATATTCGGTCGTGACTATCCCGCTAGCATATAGACTCAGCCTCAAAAATTCTGCCTCATATTCTGCAACAGTCTTATTTCCCTGCGCCAGATTCAAAAATTTCTTTCGACGGGCATCCACATAACTAGCTCCAACATACCTCCAATTAAAAGCAGTCTTGAATAGCTCCGAGGTTACTCGTTCGATCGGGGGTGCTCTCCCTTATGGTGATCCACCACCGGTATGCCTCATCTCGTAGCAACGACACAGCGCCCTTTAGCTTTTGCTCCACAGAGCAATCTAGGTCGTCCATAATCCGCTCTGTTGCCTCTAGCCAATATTCAGCCACATTTGGGGCTACTCCAGATACGCCCCTAAAAACCTCTGCTCCATTTGCCCGGAGTCGCTCAGTGCTAGCTCCAGCAACCCGTTCTAAAACCCTTAACATTACTTGTGACAAAGCATCATCCCCTGCAGCCCGATCATATGACCCAGTCTCAGTCACCTGTGCACGAATGCCTCCTCAGCTGGGCTATGCCCTGAGGATGAAGATTCAGCTTGCACCCTTCCACGACCACGTCCGCGGCCTCATCCACGAGTTCCTCTTGTACTCATATCGAATTATCTGATTACAAATTTTATGACATTAGTTTAATATTCCAATTGTTTATTACGAGATGTCTTATGGAAATATAGCAGTTTAAGGATTGTTTTCGCAACGTCGTAACCTAGCTACAGTCTCATTCCTACCGTTTTACAGTTCTACCCTATCTAAAGCATCATAGTAGGGTCTCAATTCTATCCATAGCATCATACCAATTTCACATAACAAAAAAAATAAAGAGTATACTTACAGACTTGGTGCCGGGGATTCAGTGTGCCACTTCTTTCTTCAAACCATTTAAAACAAAAACCTTGTATTTGGTCACAGAAAATAGAAATTTCCTAAAAATTGATTTAAAATACCTTTGTTTTGAAATTATTAATTTAAAACCCGTTTAGAAACCCACAGCCGAGTTGTTGCAACTTGGCCCTGATACCACTAAATGTAACACCCCAAACTCAGCCCAGACGTTATGGCCGAATCTGACGTGCCACATTAAAGTTAAGAATCCACGTTTCGCTTTAGTGTTTTAATAAACCGTCTTTTGTTAAGGCTTAACCAAATGAATGGAAGCTGTGCACCAGGTAGGTATCCAAAAACAGAGGAGGTGAGCCATGAAGGCTGCTTAAGTACCAAGCTCTACGATTGGATCCAATCCTGGACATGCCCACAACTATTGCCACACTTTGATAACCGAGTTGAAATTCATTTGAGTAGATATCTATGATAAACCGATTAATCGTGTCGTTACGTTATTTTGAAAACGAGTATCATTTTGAAAACGCGCCCTAAGTCTAGCCCATTTGAAGTATTATCAGAAATATTTAGAGTTATTAAATATAAAATAATCCCAGAAAGAAAATAAAGTTAAAATGGCCTTATTACAATCTCCAAAAAAATAAATAAATAGTAATTAAGGAAAACTAAAGAAAACCAGTTACTTATTTTAAAGTCCAAAAGTAATCACCATAGCCACTCTGAATTCCCTCAGGCTCCAAGTTCCCACATCAAGGCTCACCTACAAGGTTAAGGAAGGGGGGTGAGTTTGGAAACTCAGTGTGCAACAAACCCCTTTCATATCCCAAACCAATATCAGCATACTGGGCCTAAGCCCAAATTCAGTCTCAGCATATTCTAGGTCAAAGCCTTTTCATTATTCATATCACTGGGCCGAAGCCTTTACTGTAAACGGTATGGCCCATAGGCCTATTTCAAAACCATATGCAATGTTAATGAAAATATGCAAGCCCATTTGGGGAGACTACTCAACCCACCATCCGCTACGCTCCACAGCACCAACCAGGCTCTCCATGTGGGAATAACTCAACCCACCCAACCAAACTCTCCATCGGCAAGATAGTGCTTTATCATATAACCGGAGGCGTAGCCCTTTTAATAATCGGGCAAAGCCCTTTTGATGGCCGGGGCAAAGCCCTTTTCGGTAAACTAGGGCAAAGCCCTTTTGCACTTCCTCCATTCATAACAAAACCCAACCCATGCATATATGAACATATCATGGCATATCAGGTGAATATCATGGCATATCATGTACAAAACAGTATCACATGCATCTTAATTATAACATATCCCTAGGGGTATAATGGTCATTTTCACCTAGGGGCAAAATGGTCATTTTCACATTATAAGGGTAATTTCATTATTTTATCAATTATTAGGGTTTTCCATGCTCATTACCAATTATCAACAATTTCATGTGTTTAACAGCGACTCTAGCCCATTTTTAGCAAAACCGAGTTATTGGGCCAAAAACCCCTAATGGGCCCTACATAGCCGACCTAGTCATCTAGGCCCATTTAGCCTATATTCCATAATGGTATTAACTATCTTAATGTGCAATTTATCAGGATTCCATTGTCTACCAACTTACCCAAATGGGCCCGAAAGCCCATTGGGCTCGATTTCAGCCCCTCGAGGCCCAACTTACCGTGATGCAAAAAATCGTGCCCTTACCTGTTCCAATGATCGCGATCATCAAACTTAGCGTATCTACTAACCTATGAGCCATCGCATGCTCATAAGTCCTCGAAATGCCAGAATTTCGGCATTTCGACTTTTCAGCATATATCGATTTTAAGCTACGGAAGAGGGTTCGTTACACACCTCTTTTGTGACGTTCGCCAATAAAGTCTCCCACGGCAACCTACAATTATTTACCACCATTCTTAGTCTATGCAACATGCTAATCAAACCCAAATCTTACCTTACCAAAATCGGCCAAAGAATCCCTAACAACCATAAGTCACTTACCTTCACCGAGTCCGTTGCTCGATCCAAGTTTTCCAAATCGATACCCCAAGCCTTGCTGCTCCTCCAAAGTATCTACCCCACTATACAAACCATAAAAATCAAATGAAAAAGCCCAATAAGGCCTATATCTCAAGTCGACAACCTCCCTAAACTATAGGTGTTTCGGCTTTTGTCAACAGTTATACTACTGAATTGATTGGAGTATGAACACTTACCACAGTCTTCCTTTTTGAACCGATTGAAGCTTAGCAGATGAAGGAATTGACCACCAAACAGTGAAGGAAAAAGAAGGTTGCTGGTCAACAAGAAATCGGCACCACCAAGTTTCACAGGTTTCGGCTTTTGTGACTTCTCGGCAAAAGTGAAGATAAGGAAAGAAGGTGTAGATGAACAGAAGGGAATAGTGGACTGGTTTCGGAAAAAGAAAAGAAAGGAAAGATGGATGGAAGGGTGGTAGTTTCAACTAGAGAAGAAGAGAAGAGAGAAAAAAAAAAGAATAATCCTATGGTTTACAGAAGAAAATGACACAACTAAGCTCCTAAATGCCGAAATCTCCTCTCTAATCCCCATTATTTGGCCAACTCTAAGCCTCCCTTCCAATCCCTAAAATCTCTCCCCTTATCACTCTTTAATCCATGCGTTTGACTGATTTAAACACTCTCCAACAGAGTTCCATTCGGCTTTAAACTTTTGTATGCACAAGGCATAAAAATAAGATCACATTTGCCATCATAGAGAATCGAACCCAGGTTTCCCCTAACCACTTACACGCCACCTTTTTAGCTCCTTAGTGGCGTCACTTAGCCACTTTGCTAGGGGCTCCTTTGTGATACATTTTACCCACAACTTTTAATAAAGCCATCTACCCAAAGCCCCTAACTCTTTAAGTCTAAACTTAAAAAATTCTTCCAAGTTTTGGTCATCACATAGGACTTCCATAAGCCTATTTACTTATTCCAACTATGAATTTTCACTACCAAATACCAAATTTTAAAAACTTTACCAAATTCTTAGAAATTACGAAAAACCCAAAAATCAGGATGTTACATAGGTATTCTACACTATGAATGTTACAAGTGAATAAATCCATAAATGAATTAAGGATCTATTCTACTTGGGTCATATTCGATATACTATCAGTCCAGTTAGTTACATCTATCTCCTTTTTGGTGTAGCATCAACTGTCCCCATCAATCTTATGTGCCTCAATTCTATTGTTTCACCGTCTTGCTATAGATCTCTTATGGAAATATTTTGTATTTCTATCTCCTTCCATAATCCACTAACATTTGAATTTCTACATCCAAAGCATTTCTTTCTAGTTAAGAATCTCTTCCAACTCAGCCTAGAGCTCTGTATCAAGCTTTAAAATATTATTTGTCTTATGGGTTTTCAAAAGCTTTTTAAACACCTCTAATTCTAGCTAAGATATGTTTCTTACAATGAAAAATGCTTTCAAAGACCTTAGGACTTATTTTTTTAACGTTTCAATGGCATTTTCTAGGTCTTGGACATACGTTGTTCAAGGAAACAACTCATCTTAATAAAATCTTTGAAATAGTTATGATTCATCCACCTAGAAAAAAAATTGAACTGCTTGCCTGACTTTTCTATCCTACTAAGCCATGTAAGGATTAATAAATATTTGTTATTTGTTAATCTTTTCCAAATGAAGAATCCTTGTTCTTGGATGTTGTGAATGCCTATTAGTATTGCAAATAGCTCTGTCTGTCTCTCATAAAACCCCTTTCTATTCCAGGTAAACTAAGTGCCTTTGTAACTAAGGTTGTTCATGATTTCTTCTTGCAAAAATTCCTGAAGTTGCTACAACCATAATTAGAGCCAATGGAACTTCTTTTCTTTTCATCAACAACAAGGATGGCAGTAAAATCTCTTACTGCAATCCAAGGCTCTTCAATACTTGGCAGAATCATTCTCAGTCCTGAATAAGGAGATATTTTTTCACTTTTTTACAGGCTTCCTTAAATAGTAATAAAGAAAAACTCTTTTTTCCATTACTTAAAGAGATCTATATGTGGATGAATTGAGTATAGTTGATCAACAACTACACCAAAATATTAACATTTCATAAAATATTAACTTTATTGCTGTTAATCTTAGTTTTAAGAAGGATGACCGAATCTAATGTGTGCTCATGGTAATATTTTTTTTACTTATTCTTTCAATTCTAGGATAATCACATATTTCAATATTCCAAACTCAAACTTTAAAACCCATAAAATTAAAAAGAATAAGATAAAAAAAACCCACATATTGTAACTAAGCATCAAGTTAGATGTCTTTATTTCAGCATTCCAATCTAAGGATTAAATGTTAATATTAGTGACTATAGAGGCTTCACAGACCTCACTCACCCTTTTAGCGCACATAAACTCCACAACATCTTCTACTATAACTCTTTTTCCTTCGTCCACCAATTTAGAAGCTATCTTCTCCATAGTATCTTCAAATAGAATTTTTACAACCATATTAAGTCAAGATTTAGTACTATTTCCTTTAACTTCCCATCTAGTTTTACGCCACTTAATCACATGCTTAACTTAGCCATTTAAAGCTACTACATCGTGAAGATTAGTAGAAATCTAATTTAAAGACCCAAACCTACATTCGTCATGTTTAATGGCTTGCTATGGTCATCCAAAACCACCATTGAATGGTGGGATGCATTAAGGGAACTCATAAATTTAATATGCTTGATGATCACCTTCCATGTTGCTTAACTGCTTTAGGTATGCCAATGTTGACTCTTTTAATGTTGGCCCCATTTAACTTCTTCCCGAGAAGAATTCCTTTACCCTTTTCTTTTTTTTTTCTTTCTATTATTACCTGAAATAGTTGTTAACTTTATTGTTTGTATTTATATTTCTTTATTTCTTTACCAAATATTTCTCTAAAATTAGCCTCTAAATTTTCTTGTAAATAAGCCAAATTACCATATATTGAGCTATTTGGCATATTCTTTAGCACCATATCTAGGTGCCACTTCTATTCATAGTTTATTTGTTCTTCAAAAGTTGAAGGAAACCTTCTCTCAAGTGACCATACAACCCACATTCGAAACAAATATTTGGAAGGGATTCATAATCCATTATTTAGACTTATTTGTTGATTCATAATTTTAAGACAACGATTAACTAAGATCAACACTAACTATCATTATATCAAACTTATGATGGAATACACTATTTGTTTGGTAATTTATTTTAACCACTTTCCCAATTATTATATATTCTTTTGATACTCTTCTTAAACTACTTATAACCCCTTAAAGTGGAGGATATTATGTTCTTAAGCGCGTTTGAACCCATGTCCTCCAAGTTGTTACAATAGCAACAATATCAATCGAGCTAAGACTTAGTCAACAACAAGTATAAATTTAATTTAATTTTAAAACAAATAGTTAAAACTTTAATCCACAGTAAGGTTGAATTACAAAAGATGCAGGCTTGTTGTATTTTAAAGTTGAGTGAAAGAAAAAAATGAGCAATTTTGAATTTTTTGGAATTAAAAATACTAAAATTTGGAAGCTTTTCACAAATTCTTTTATCGAATGGAAACAAATTGAAATAAAAATCATAAAATAGACAATCATGGGACTATTAATTACTGGTAGACTTCATGCAAAAGGTCAAGAACCACATTTGGTGGTTAAGCCCAGCAATGGAAACCTAAAAAAAGATCAACGTAAAAGTTTGCCAATCAATCGAATAGTCAATTTCCCTCTCTGTAAACAAGAATAATCTCAATTTTCCAATTCCTTTGAAGAAAATCATGCATAACTCATAACATCGAGTTGCCATGTAGAGTGTAAGCAAAGTTGTTCAACTATTTTACAACCTCTAAGAAATCAAGTTCAAGAATTATGCATCTCTCTCCAAATTTCCAAGCTTGATCAAGGCCTTAGAAGACTGCCCGTAGCTTCATCTCATAGATATGACATATACCAATGTTGTGGCCAAAACCCCATAGTCATATGCCTTTAAAATTCCTAATAACTCCACCAGTAGAAGCCATTAACTTATCAGATTTACAAGTAACATCAACATTTAGCTTCAAAATAGAAGATGAAGGAGGTGACCACAAAATATGCCTCCATGCTTGCATAATACTACTATTTAAAGAGACATGATTCAAATCAAAAGTATGAACCATGACATTTTTAAAGAAAATACATTGATTTAATAAACTATCATTAAGACCAATTTTATGATTAAAAATCCTTGTGTTGTGCCTTTTCCATAAGCTCTAGCAACTAACAGAAAACAAAACATGCCAATCAATAGAAGATTGAGCAAAATAATCTACCTTGGTGAGATTAACAACAATTTAATCTTTAATGCTAAGGCCAAAAAACTCAGACCATTTTTCAACCATGATGAGGTTTCACCAGAAAGAGACAAACATAAAACAACTCCAAAAACAAATGATCAATATCTTTAAAATCAACATTGCAAAGAGAGCATAGAAGACCAACAGAAATATTGTCACATCCGAAAATGTTAAAGGTTGGTATAACAAAAATTTCGAGTAGTTAATTAGAAAAAACATTCTATTTAAGTAGGTTTTAGTATAAATATGAGAATCTTGCCTACTGATTGGAAAATAGTCAGAATTCAAGTTTAGTTTTGTTACGTTTGAACCAAGAGTTTTTTTTTAGTGGGAAACATTATGATTAAGGATATTAAGAGTACTAATCGACTTGGAGCTAAGGGAAACGATAGTGGAAAGGTTATACATGGGAGGATTATTTTATTATAGTATTTATTTTCTTTCTTCCATCTTCTTCTCTGGTTTGTTTTGCAAGAGAGAAAAGTTATGAAGCAATCTGCATGGAGAGAAAAGCTTTTCTGTATCTTTTTATTAAATAAAAGGGAAGGAAAATTGAAGATTCCAGTTTAATTTATTGAGCTTGTACTGAGATATTTAAGGTTGTAGCTAACCTTTAAAATCTCTCCGCATGCAAATGAATGATGATTTACATATGAATGCCTTCATTTTGATCTTTATATGGTTGTTATGTTTAGCTGACCGAGGAGGAGGCTCAGGTGATAAGAAAAGGCTAAGCATGTATAATCGATACCAGCTTCCAAGTATTTTGCTGGTGAGTTCTTGAACTCAATTTCTTACTGGTTATTTTATTTGTTTTAGTATTGTGTTGTTTGGGTATGTTTGACTCTGCCTTCTACTGATGCTGGGGAATTGTTCTATGGTGGGATTTTTGTTATATTGTTGATGCATATTTGGCTGTAAGTATAACTTGGATATTTTGATGAGCTGTTGATAGTAAAGTCCTGTCGAAGATGACATTGTGGAATGGTTAGTTAGGTGATAGGTATCATATAATTTACCTTTATTTATTAAATGGCATGGTTTCTTGAATGCTTTTCATATGTCAATCATGTAAATAAATGATATGCGGACAATGAAGGTGTAACAC
Source organism: Gossypium arboreum (assembly GCF_025698485.1). Taxonomy (NCBI): domain Eukaryota; kingdom Viridiplantae; phylum Streptophyta; class Magnoliopsida; order Malvales; family Malvaceae; genus Gossypium; species Gossypium arboreum. The sequence continues at coordinate 113,994,717 of NC_069075.1, read as the reverse complement.
CCCTAACCAGTATCTGTCATCGGAATAGGGTTACAGAGTATTACCGAAGATTACATAACAATTATATATAATTCATATAAATTACTGTTCATTTCTGAAACTAGTCATATTGCCCCTTGACATGGACCCTCGAGGCCCAATATAAACATTTAAATCGAGTCGGGACTAAATCAGAAAGTCAAAGAATTTTTTACAAAATTTCAAAAATTTTCCTAGATGTAGGGCACACACGCCCGTGTGGTCAAGGGACACGCCCGTGCTGTAGGCCGTGCCCAACCCCGTGTAACTCTCTGATTGTGCCACACGGCCTGCCACACATCCGTGTGCTAAGCCGTGTGGTAAATTTAAATTTTCACAATTTAGGTGCAAATCACATTGGCTGAGACACAAGCCTGTGTCTCTGCCCGTGTGCCCAATTCTAAGCATTTCGTTTCCCAAATTTTAAGATGCAGAGGACATGCGGTCACAAAGAGCTGCGGTAGTGTGCAACACATGCAGAATCACTACCTAACAGGATGCTCGCAGGAACTATATAATAGAATGCTCGAGTGGGCTTTTATCAGGATTGCTCGTCCGAGGTAAATCCTGTCCGCAACATAAATAGGACTATATTCATTACAGGAAATCACGTATCCATCGACTTTCAATTATTCAAACAGGATTTTACATTTTTCAAGCATTATCAGACATGTGATTATTCCTACATTTATAATATTCATATAATTCAAATAAACACATTCCTCATTTATTTCAAGCATAAAAGTAACATTTTTATCATTTATCATTTATCGGGTAATATCATTTATTGCAGCCATAATCATTTATTGGGCCTTGTCGGATATGTTTCCAATGTCATAGATACATATATTATTTATACAAAACACATACACCATATTTAATTCAAGCATATAAATGTACACAATATAGTTACACGAACTTACCTCGATAAATGTTCGTGTACGTAAAATCTACTAATTCGACATTTTTCTCTCTACTACGTTCTAACTCTGGATTTAGTTTATCCAAATCTATACGAGTAAATTTAACATCACTTTAATACAATTTAAACTCAATTAAGTCCAATTTACATCTTAGGAAAAATTAGCATTTTGCCCTTAAACTTTTAATTAATGACGATTTCGTCTCTAGGCTCGAAAAATGAAATTCATGCAATTTAATCCTTATTCGAAGCCTAGCCAATTTTTACATGTAACATTTACAGCCTATGTATTTCATAAAATTCAAATTTTTTCCATGAATTTTACAACTTTTCAATTTAGTCCTAACTCATGTTTTCATCAAAATTCACTTTGTAAAAGTTGTTTATCTATCAACAACCTTTCACATTATACCATAAATTTTAAAATTTCAGCATATTCATCCATGAAAAATATTCCATACTTTGATAACTTTACAACTTAACCACCAAAATAGATAGATTTAGGTATCCTGATCTCGAAAATATAAAAATTACTAAAAACGGGACAAGATTACTTACCCAATTAAGCCAAGAAAGCTTTCTTTCTCTTTCCTAGGGTTTCCATGTTTTTTGGGGAAGAAGATGACATAAAATGTTGATATTTTGTTAATTAATTAATTTATCACCTTTTATTTTTCATCTTTCCAGTTTCATCCTTTCCTTTAATTTATTTTCCATGGGTGAATTATCATCCTTAACAACTAAGAATTTTTAATGGTCAAATTACCATATAAGGACCTCCAATTTAGAGTTCTATAGCTATTTAATCCCTTTAGCTATTAGAACTCAACTTTTGTACTTTGTGCAATTTGGTCATTTATCAAATTAAACATGTAATCTATAAAATTTCTTTACAAAATTTTCATACAATATTATTATCATACTTTAGATCATAAAATAGTATTAAAATAATTTTTTATTTTTGGACTCGGATCTGTGGTCCCGAAACTATTGTTTCGACTTTATAAAAATGGGATGTTACAGAAGGGATGTATGGCGGATGGAAGATGAAGATATGTCATGTTGTGCACTCTGTGCCACAGGTGATTTGGCTTTGCGGATTGCATGGAGAACACATATGCATGATAGTTGGTTTTGCTGAATGGTTAGTTAGGTGATACATATGGTATGATTTGCCTTTTTTTTATTATATAGTATGGTTAGTTGAATGCTTATCATATGCCAATCATGTAAATAAATGATATGCAGAGAATAGAGGGATGTATGGAGGATGAAAGATGAAGATATATCATGTTGTGCACTTTTTGAGACTTGTTATTTAGCTTTGTAAAGGTTGGGTGGATAGTTTGGAGAATGCATACACATGATTGTTTGCAGAGGTTCAGGTGGATTGTAAGGAGAAATTATATACATTATATTTGGTTTTGTAGAGGTTCGATTAGATTGTATGGAGATATATATGCACATGTATATGATAACCTTACATGGGTTCTTCTAAGTATTAGACTATGCAGAGTTTAAGGCTTAATGTAACACCCCGAACCCGAGACCGTCGCTGGAGTCGAACACGAGGTGTTAACAGACTTCAAACCACTTATTGAGAATTTTCGGACAAAGTCGCCAATCTGTACTAGTTGCTTCAAAATCATAACTTGAGTTTTACAACTCGAAAATCAGTTTCGTAATTTTTCCTGAAACTAGACTCATATGTCCATCCATATTTTTTCTATAATTTTGGTCAAGCCAATTAGTACAGTTTATTAGTTAAAGTCTCCCAAGTTACGGGTCGACTACACCGACCTTCGTGCATTACAACTGGAATAACTCCCGTGTAGGGATTCAATATGATGCCGTTTGTTTCTATAGAAACTAGACTCAAATAGGAATTTATACATATGTGGTATGACTCCTAATTATCTCTGGTTAATTTATAATGAATTTTCAAATTGAACAGGAAACCAAACCGTTACGCCCCTGTCTCACGAAATCTTGGATATCTCTTAAAATACAGCTCATATGGTCGTTTCGTTTCATCCATATGAAAATAGACCCATCAAGCTTCGAGTACGTAATTTTTTTAGCTATTAATTTCACTTCTACTATTTTTAGTGATTTTTCGATCTCATATCACTTCTGCCGTAGTCAATGCGATTCTTTATGAGACTATGCCAATTTCATGAATCCTTCCTTAGCCTTACTAATCATCCATCATACTTGACACAAATTATGGCCACCTTATCAAAATTAAGGTTTCTAAGACTCGTGGCTATAGATTCTAGCATCCCACTCAAGCGACCACATAGGCCATTTTCACATGGCTTAAAGTTTACAACCCAAAATTTAACAAAACAAAATAGCCCATACATGCCAAATGTTCTCCTAGGTTGACTAAGAAGACAATACCAAAAATTGCTCTTGGTGTGATGACTTCGTTGTGATTCTGAACACCCAAAAGGAGACGAGTCCAAGAAACCTAAAATGGGTGACAAGAAAACACCGAGTGAGTTTATAACTCGATGAAGTCATAAGCATTCCACAACCATCCATTAATACAATTATCATAAAATGAAATAATGAAACAAGGCCAAGTGTTCCAGCCATACCGAACTATACCATAGTTCCTTAGATCTTCGGATCAATCTCATACCAAGTCATACATTTACATTTCATATACTGTTCAATAGGATATTTGAAGCAATTTCCATACATCATTTCATTTCCGCAACAATCATGCAATCAAATGAACTTTCATCTATTCCACGATACCTTATTTACGGAATGCAATTGAAATCATCACATAGATTTAAATCTTACCAACTCCACCCGAGCATGAACATAGCATCTATTAGCCATGAACTCAAGGTACTTACTCTTTCCACTGTCCATACTCATCTCGATAAAGTCACACCTCCATATAAATATTCAATCGGAGATATGTGTAGAGTTCGCACACATAGTGCTTAATACTCAATCACGCACACTTAGTGCCATGTGATTCAAGCCCACACATAGTGCCATATAGTCCAAACTCGCACACTTAGTGCCATACATTACAAGCTCGCACACTCGATGCCAATCTCAAATCACCGAACACATCTATTTCTCGCACACTTAGTGTCAAGCAAACTTCCTACACATTTCACTATCTCCTTTACGTTCAACAATATCATCTTTTGATACACATACATTTGTACATATTTCATCTCATTAAACACAATTGCATAGATATTACAATCATTTAAGCAATATCAAATATATGCTTAATGACTTACCTTGTATTGGGTAAAATGGTTCCAACTCGGCTACTCGATGACCTTCGTCTTTCCCTTGCTTGATTCTCCTTCTTTAACTCCTTGAGCTTAATCAATAAATCAACTAGTTTAACCCTCTTGCTAAACATTCATAATTCAATTACACATGCATATGTATGTTTGTATATTCGGCAACCATCCTCACTTATTACCCATTTGGTCAACAATCTAAGCCAAGATAAGGCTTCTGTGACAGCCCCAAATTGACCCTAGTCGGAAAGTGGTTTCGGGACCACAAAACCGAGTCATAAAAATAATTAATTGCTATATTCTATGCTTATTGTGGGTGTACATGCACATGTGGAAGTTTCATTCTCTAATTTTACCAATTGTATGAGAAATTATAAAATAGAGATCAATGCGAGACGTGGTGAAATATGATAGGCTAATTTTAAATGGCCTATTAATACATGTGGAAAAGTGTTTGTCCTTGCATGTCAAATTAGCCAAATTGGAGCATGATGGCCGGCCATGCTATGGGTGGAAACATGTCTCCAACATGTTAGACTAGTGATGCATGTAGGAAACAATAAAATAAGAAAGTTAGTATTAAAGAAATGGAAAAAGAAAATGATGATAACAAAAAAAAATAATAATGTGTAGATACCCCCTTTACCGTGACAAAAACAAAGAAAGAAAGAAAAGAAAATAGTTGTTCATCCTTTGGTAGTCTTGGCCGAATAGAAGCAAGGGAAGAAGGGGGAAGAGCTTGAGAAAAATTGGCTATGGTGGTTGCTAGACTAAGGTATGTTTGATGATATTCCATGAGATGCATGCATGCTTTAGTTGTTAGTTTAAGTTCTACCTAGCCCATGGTTTAGATTTCTCTTGCTATTTGATGGAGATGAAATTCGGCCATGGATGTTGTCTTTCTTGGTTGGTGTTTTGATGTTGTTGTAATGAAGCATGAAGAGGAGTGAGTTCAAATGTTTAATAAAAGGAGATTTTTAGGTCATTGAGTTCTTGTTGTTGTGTGTGTATGTGCATGAGTATTCGCCATGCTATAGAATTCATGTTGCAAAATGATAAATGCTTGGTACATTCGGCTATAATGGGCATTAAGAGGGTGAAGTTTGAATTAGTTAAATGTTCATATAGGTTGTCTTGATGAAAAGAGAAAGAGAAGAATTAGATATCATATTTGGTGCTAGTGTGGTATATAAGGGTGTTGAACTTAAATAAGTAATATTCGCTAGCATGATAAGTATGAAATATTAAGTAGATGAGATAATTGATGGTGAAGTGGCTAATAGGGACTTTTAATGAAATCTATGCTAAGGCCGAATGTATCAAATGCTAAATGTGCTTATGTATATTCAGCCACCTAATTAAGCACATAGGTGGTGTTGAATTTAATCTTGCACATTCGCCATATGGGTGTACACACTTGTGATACTATCCTTGATTAGGATAGTTGGCAATAGGGTGATAGCCTAAGGTTGTGAACCAAATAGTTCAAAAGCATGGGGTAGAAGGATAAGAATTTGTCATGTGTATCCTATGAAATGAAATTTTAATGTGTGATACAAATATTTTACAAAGTGGTTGAATGGGTTGATTTAATTGTTTAAGCTCAAGATCCTAAAGGAGAGCGTCCAACAAGGGAAATCGAAGGTCATCGAGTAGCCGACTTGGGATTATTTGCCCAACACAAGGTAAGTCATTAAGCATATATTTGGTGTTGATGTAAATGACCATAATATATACGCAATTGTGTTTAAATGAGTTGATGTGTAAATGAAAATGTATGTGTATGGAATGATGCCATTGTTGAATGTATAAAGGCAGCAACATGCATAAGGTATTGGTCTCGGCACTAAGTGTGCGGGTATAAATGGACACGGTGACAAGATTGGCACTAAGTGTGCGGGTTTAAAAATTGTACAGCACTAAGTGTGCGAGCTGAAAAAATATAGCACTAAGTGTGCGAGCTGAAAATTATATAGCACTAAGTGTGCGAGCTGAAAATATATAGCACTAAGTGTGCGGATTCACTATATGCTCTTGCGTTACAATTGGCACTGAGTGTGCGACATTATCGAGTTAATCCGGACAGCGGATCGGGTAAGTACCTTGAGCTCATGGCGAATAGGCACTATGGTCATGCTCGGGTTGAGCTTGGTAAGCTTTAAATCTATGTGATGATTACAATTGTATGATTGTGGTGAAAATGAGTTGGTGTATAAAATGACTCAAATATCTTATTGAATAGAATATGAAATGTGAATGTATGACTTGGTACGAGATTGAACCGAAGGTCTAAGGAACTATGGTATAGTTCGATATGGATGGAACAATTAGCCTTGTTTCATTGTTTCACTTTGTGATGAATTTAGCTAATGGATAATTGTAAAGTGCTTATGACTTCTTGAGTTATAAACTCACTCGGTGTTTTCTTGTCACCCATTTTAGGTCTCGTGGACTCGTCTCTTTTGTGTGCTCGGAACCGTCAACTAAGTCATCACACCGGCAAGCAATCTTTGGTATTGTCTTCTTAGTCGATCTAGGAGAACATTTGGCATGTATAGGCTATTTTGTTTTGTTGAAATTTGGGTTGTAAACTTTAGCCATGCGAAAATGGCCCATATGGTTGGATGGATTTGGTTCCAAAACACTTATTCATGAGTCTTAAAATCTCAATTTTGATAAGGTGGTCATAATTTGTGATATGAATGATGGATGATTAGTTGGGTCATGGAGGAATTATGAAATAGGCATTGTTTGCCTCAGTAACAGATGCTGACAGCAGCAGTGATGTGAGATTGAAAATCACTAAAAATAGTAGAAGTAGAATTAAATAGTGAATAAATTATGAAATTGAACCCTGATGAATCTACTTTCATATGGAAGAAACGAAACGGTCATATGAGTCGGATTTTAAGAGATAATCAGGTTTTCGTGAAACAGGGCCAGAACGGTTTCTGGATCCCCTACTCCGACTTTGAAAATTCATTATAAATTAACCAGAGAGAATTATAAGTCATACTCTATATTTACAGATTTCTTTGTGAGTCTAGTTTCTTTAGAAACAAACGGCATAAGTTTTGAAGCCCTGTACAGGAAGATATCCAAGTCGTAGTGCGCAAAGGTCAGTGTAGTCGAACCCTGAAACAGGGGAGACTTTAACTAATAAACTGTACTAATTTGCTCGACGAAAAATTCTAGAAAAAAAATGTATAGATGGAATTATGAGTCTAGTTTCAGGGAAAATTTACGGAACTGATTTTCGAGTTCTGGAACTCGAGATTTGATTTTTAAGGTAACAGTGATGCAGTTAGCCAGCCTGCCCGGAACAGAAATTAATTATTTCCAAGAGAGAAATAAGGGAAGTAAGCCCGGTAACACCTTGTGGTCAAATCCGGTGACGGTCACGGGTTTGGGGTGTTACAGCTTCAATATGGTTGCCTCTAACCGAATACATGTACACCAATCTACTTCCTTTGGCCGAATATGCATGTCTATGTTGAGGCCAATTTTACACTTAATACTACACAAAAAAAACAGCATACATTTTCCTAATTAACGCATTACATATTGTAGCCCTATACACATCTCTCATTTATTTCATAACCGAAACAACATCAAAAGCAAATATAAACCTTAAAATAGTATATATGTCATACCAATTCATCATGTGCAAACATATATTCATGTAGGTGTAATGGCCGAATTCTCAAGTGGCTTATATCCAAATATATACACATATCCAAAGCTTAAATCTTACTTATCATGCAACATGCATGAATCATACTTATGGATATAACATGGCCGAATACCACAACACCATACCGTTTCAATTTGGTCATGGTTAAACAAAGAACTTAGTATCTCATTCAAAAATGCTAAAAGAAAATCTAAGAATCCTCAATCCACCATCACATGTATCATTATCAAGCTTGATATTTAGCATGCAATGGCATTAACACCATATTCACTTTGGCCGAATTTCATTCCCATGACATAACAAAGATTTGAACCATGGGCTAACAAGAACATCAAGCTAGCAACTAAAATATACATGAATCTCATGGCAAAACATCAAACTTACCTTAATCTAGGTACAAGTATGGCCAAACCTCCTCCTAAACCTCTTCCAAACCAACATGAAACAAGAATTCCTTCCTTCTTCCTTAGAATTTTCAGCCCAAAGGAAATGAAAAATGATGAACAAAAATTCTTCTTTCTTTCTCCACATTCACGGCAATGGGCATGCATGAGACCATTTTTTTCTTTTTTTTTTTTTGTTCCCTTTCATTATTAAATTCCCATGCTCACTATTTTATTTTTTTCTTACATACACCATTGTCCCAACATGTTTTATGACATGTTTTTACCCATAATCTCTTGTCATGGCCGGCCACTAGCTATTAGGGGGGGAAATTTGACATGCAAGTCCTCCCCTTTGACTACATGCACTATTAGGTCCTTATAGATTAGCCTATCACTTTTCAAAAGTGTCACACAAGTCCTACTAACTGAATTCACATGCTATCGGCTAAATCGAAGCCTGAAATTTTCAAACATTCATAATTACATATTCTAGACAGTAAATATTACGTTCAAACATTTCGGTGACTCGGTTTAGCGGTCCCGAAACCACTTCCCGACTAGGGTCAATTTTGGGCTGTCACACTTAAAGCCTCATGTATGTAATTAAGTCCTACAGCCATGGGCACACTCGTGATAAGATAGTCTGTTGGATTTCTTCTCTAAGCTTCATGGCTAAGTTATACGTGGAATTACTTCATGCGAAAATTCAAGGACTAGTTAATTTATATGAATCTATGTTTATATGTAAATATTCATCTATGGATTCACATGTTTTAGTTTATATTGGAAATACATGTCTAGACCCTTGGACCATAATTAGCAAAGGGAAAAAATAGCACTTTAGCCCTAACCTTATACTTATAGCGTAAAACCCACACTATAATTGATCAGGCTTCGAGATTAAAAAATAACCAAGTTTCATAAGAAAATTTGTAACGCCCCAAATTTTGGGCCTAAAAGTATTAGGTATTGAGCATGGGAACCATTAGGAGACTGTACATAAATGTTTAGTTGTGCAAGAAAATGACACAAATAATTGACTGCTTGAGTGGTTATGCGTCCTGAGAAGCGTGGTGTAACACCCCGAACCCGAGACCATCACCGGTGTCGGACACGAGGGGTTAACAAGCCAAATCCACATATTGCACCCACCAATTTGACATTTCCAGACAGGCTGGAAATCTGCGTCACTGTCGCCTTAAAAATCATATCTCGAGTTTCAAAACTCAGAAACTGATTCCGTAAATTTTTCCTGAATTTAGACTCATATATCCATCCATGGATTTATTTTTAGAATTTTTGGTCGGGCCAATTGGTACAGTTTATTAGTAAAAGTCACCCATGTTACAGGGATCGACTGCTCTGACCTTTGTGCATTACAACTTGAATATCTCCCTGTACAGGGATTTAATACTGGTGCCGTTTGTTTCTAATGAAACTAGACTCAAAATGGAATCTGCACATATAAGGCATGACTTCTAATTCTTTCTGGATAATTTATAGTAAATGTTTAAAGTCGCGACAGGGGACCCAGAAACCGTTCTGGCCCTGTCTCACAATAGCTTTAATATATCTTAACATGTAACTCCTATGACCGTTTCGTTTCTTCCATATGAAAGTAGACTAATCAAGGTTCATTTACATAACTTATTCACTATTTAATACCATTCCTACAAATTTTGGTGATTTTTCAAAACCACACCACTGCTGCTGCCAGCATCTGTTTTCAAGGTAACCATTACCTATTTCATGATTTCCACGATTCAATTGGCCCTTTTGCATACATAGCACAAAGTGTGATCACGATTAACCATTCCAATGGCTAATCTTTTCAAACAATTCCATACCCCATAATGATCATCATACAAACGATTATAGAATCATACTAAAACGATATATAAGCCATTTTCGCATGGCTATCCAAGCTTACACAAAACCGAAAGGTACATGACCTTCAACAATAGGGTAGTCCTATACATGCCATTTCAAAGTTCAACCAAAATTATACCAAAATGGAGGCTTTGATAGTGTAGATGACTTCGACTTTAATGATCCCGAATCCGATCGCTAACGAGCAAAATCTATAAAACAGAGAGCCAAAGCAACGGGTAAGCATTTTTTATGCTTAGTAAGTCTCAAGCAATAAAATCAGCTTTAACTAAAGCATTACATTCACATAGCCAAATGAATCATTTCATTAATACACATTCACATAATCATACTTACTTCACACTTCATCATTATACACTTTCACAAGATATCAACCAATTCAATAGCTGAAAACTCGTTAGTCGATTGAGCGAATGTTACTCAAACATATCGACTTTTCCAATGCACATATAAACATACCTTATTCTTTGGGCTTTTCGAGCGCATTAATTAAATTTATTACAGCAACCAACGCTCACCTCCAGCCCAAGCTTCTTCGAATACAACCTGATATAACCACATGCACGAATGCCTTCGGGTCTTAGCCCGGATAGAACGACTTGCACAAATGCCTTCGGGTATTAGCCCGGATTTAACAACTTGCACGAATGCCTTTAGGTCTTAGCCGGATGTAGTCACTAGCACAATTGCCTTGGGTCTTAACCGGATATAATTACTAGCATAAATGTCTTGGGACTTAGCCGGATATCATTCAATTGCTCATGCACACATATACATCAATAATCATTACACATCCATATTTCATTTTCGTTACTAAGGCTCAAACACAAACATATCACTAGCATAATCGCCTTCGGGACTTAGCCCGGGTATCATTCAAATACTCATACACACATAAATCAATAATCATTACACATCCATATTTCATTTCACATAATTCGAGTAGGGTCATTTCTTGAGGACTTACCTCGGATGTCGTCGGACGGCTTCAACGGCTATTCGACCACTTTTTCCTTCCCTTTATCGGATTTAGCTCCCCTTTGCTCTTGAGCTTAACGAATACAAGTAGAAGTATTCAATATTTTATCAATAATGTTTACTTGTCAATCACATTCGCATCTCATATCATCTCGCTTTATTATAATTTATCATTCAACCTTTAAACCAAAACGCCATTATATGACCACATATACATACATCCATATATTTAAGCTCAAGAATTTTAATATAACATCAAGTGCTCAAATTACTCATGTGGCCGATTATACATGGTCATAATACACAAAATCAAAAATAAATTCCAAGACTTTCACATCATATATGTACTAAGTCGAATCGTTGGCCAAGTTCACATACATCTTCAACAATTCCTTCTTTAAACAAACACATCTAAGCCTTCCTTTCATATTATCAACTCCAACCATATACATTATTCAAGTATAACATTTTCATATTCGCAATAGTATTACACATAATAGCCGATTCTTCTTACTTTGTATTTATGCATCTACTTGATCATTCGTTTAGTTCAAGCACCCATACACCAAGATTCATCAAGTTTAGCATGAAACATAACCTTAATCCTCAATAACCATTATGGCCGAAAGTTCTAGTCACCCCAAAATCACAATTTCTAACATGGGTCACCTAAAAAAAATACTTGGTAACTAGCTCAATTTCATCTAAAATTTCAAGGATTCATATGAATTTCTCACCTTATTTATGGCTTAGAAACCAAATGGTTGCTCTCTTTTTCTCCCTTAGAATCGGCCAAGAAGAATCAAGAACAAAGACTTGTTTCTTTCACCCATTTCTAATTATTCCTTAAATCATAAAGGCAACAACCATTTCCCCTAAACATCTTCCATGGCCGAACACTTGTATTACTACCACCTTCAAAATTTTTGACATGGGCAAGTAAAGGACTTAGTAACTAGCTTCATATATGCAAAGATTTCAAAGACTAACATGGATTCCATACCTTAGTTCAAGCTCAAGTGACCGAATGCTAACTCTTCCCTTTTCTTCTTGAAGGATCGGCTAAGCTAGGAGGAAGATGAACCAAACTTTTTTTTTCTTTGCTCAATACACGGCAATGGGGAGGGGGCAACCACACATACCCATTTTTTTTTCTTTTCTTCCTACTAACACCAATATAATAACCATTCTAACATCAACCATTAGCAAAACATGTTGGAAACATGTTCCCTTTGCCCATAATTTGTCATGGCCGGCCACTAACCTTAGGAAATGGGATAATTGACATGCAACTCCATTTATTTCACTTCATGCATTATTAGGCCACTTAAAAATTCACCTATCACATTTTCAAGTCCTAACACATGGGTCCTTTCTTATAAATTAGCACCTAATTAATAAAAATCAAGACACGAAATATTTACGCATATAAATTCCACATACAATAAGCACAGAATATAACATCTAATTATTCTTGTGACTCGATTTTGTGGTCCTGAAACCACTCTCCGATTAGGGTCACATTAAGGGTGTCACATGTGGGAAGTCTTGGGTTCAAACCTAGGCTTTAGCAAAAAAAAAAATTATTTTAAGTGAATAAAACCCTTGGTTCTGGATAGTAGGTTTTTAAATTATTATGGGTAAAACATGACATAAGGAGCCTGCTGGTAAAGGGGGTAAGTGGCGTGTTACTAATGTATGAGGTTTAAAGTTCGAGTCCTGTTTTGCGCAATAAGGTGGTCAATTTTTGATACTTTGGACGGCTAGAGTTTGTGTTGCATTAAAAGTCTGATAGGTGAGAAGTTGTAGTGATTTAAAGAGGATTTAGAGGAGTAGATCAAGGGGGTAGGAGTGTTAGCTGAATTTTAAGAGGATATTGTGGAGATTCTTAAGGCTTGTTTAGAGTTTGAACCGAAATTGGAACTATCTTGGACTCAAATTTAGGTAGGGATGTGTTAGCTCCTTATTTTTGTTTTTTTTCCTCTCCACTCTGGTTTTGTCAACATTCTTTGTTGCCTTTTTGCTAATGAACCGAATACTGCTAGGGACTTCGGGCTTTCATTTTTGTTTTTCCTTCGGTTTTACTTTTTCCTCCAATCCCCTGTCTATCGATTTTCTTTTCTTCTCTTGTTTGCTCTCTCTCCATTTACTCAAATTTCTCCCCTTTTCATATTGCTCTTTTAGGCCAAATAATGTTGTCTCTTATTGCCGAAACTTCACTAGCCTTCCCTATCTATTTTGAGCCCTCGCCATTTATTTTTGGTGCATTGGTTGAATACTCTTGTTTCTTCCCCTCTCTATTTTTCGGCTTTCATCGAGTTGTCCTTGCCAGATTCTCTTGTAGTCGAACCCCTTTCTGCATTTAATTGAGGTAAGCCACCATATCTGTTTAGGTTCACGGTTGTTTTCTTCTCCTTCCTTTCTTCAGTCGATATAATCTCTCTGTTTACATTTTCTTTTCTCTACTAACACTGCTAGGATTGGTTATACCACTTCTTGGTTCGGGTTTGGGGGGTGCCTTTGTAGGTCGATTGTTGTTATCCATCATTCTTAGCGCTTTGTTTCGGTAAGTGGTTAATTGCTTGGTTCAGGCTATTTTACGCTTTTGGTAATGGTTAACGAGAGTGGGTTGTAATACAGATTTTTGCGAAGGATCATGAGGTAATCTTGGTCGGCAGTTTAGGGGGGCTAAATCACTATCGTTCAAGTAAGGCAAGTATCAATATTATTTTTGGGTTAAGTGTTAAAAGAGGGTGATGAACCCTATTGATTAAAGGGCTGACAAAGTGATTGATTCAATTAGGTTGGTGTTCGTTGGCTTTTGCGCCTTTTCACAATCATGTGTGTAATCACTATCTTTAACCATAAATCGGCAAAAACTGAAAAATAGGACCGTTGATGCCACTTGGGTGTGTGATGGCTTGTGTGGTAACCCCAAAACGCATAAATGTGGGTAGTAGATTACGAGAGGCCACCATGGGCGATCTCATAGGCTTATGCCGTTTTAGACCATGTTGGGTCGAAAAGGTGATTGAAATACCCCCATAGGGTAAAATGACTGAAATACCCCTTCTAGGGTAAAATGACTGAAATACCCCCATAGGGTAAAATGATCTAAATACCCTTATAGGGTAAAATGACTGAAATACCCTTATAAGTTAAAATGACTGTAATACCCCTATAAGGTAAAATGACTGTAATACTCCTGTAAGGTAAAATGATTGATTTGCCCTACGATGTGTATGACTATATTTGAGTATGCACACTATATGAATGTTGCATCCACGTAAGATATTATGATATGATGCATGACATGTTGCATGGGGTTGGGATTGTTATTTTGGAGAAAGTGTACTGTACTGATATGGTGTCATGGGTCGCCCAAGACGACTGTAGAACTAAAGTTGCACAGGTCGCCCAAGACGACTGTGGGCCTACTGATGGCTTTAAGCCGTTCATATTACTGGTAGCTTTGCTGGAATACTATTTAGTGCTGCAACTGGTACTAATCTTGGTGTGTTTGGCAAGGTGGGTCGATTTTATCCCCACATGGTGTGTTTGGCGGGAAGGAGTGGTGTGTAGAGGCTGGATTGGTTAGGACTTCTGATTGCATTACTGCACTTATACTGTTACTGTAATGGGCTAAGGCCCACATTGATACTGATACTGTAGCGATCTCAGGCCCAAACTGCATCTACCTATTGAATGATTGACTGCTTGTTTGTTAGGGGATTACGTACTGAGTTTTCGTAAACTCACCCCTCCGTTTATCTGTACAGGAAATCCCTCGCCTTAGACGGATCGGTGCTGCGAAGGATTCGGAGGTGGCCACACTACTGCTCCTGCTTTATATTTGACTTTTATTTACTACTAATTTTTGAATTGGGTATTTATTTATGTAATAAGGCCTCTCTAAGGTTTTAACTTTTAATTTGCAATTTTTACTTGCTTTGATATATACTGCTAGTTGTAGGAAGAAGACGTGTTTTCAAAAATACCATATCTTCTTAATATAATTTTAAAGCTTCCGCAACAAACATAGTTTTAAAATGTAATAGCAATCTAATATGATTTACAAATTTTTGTTAATTATATAATAAGGTTTTAATATATAACAGGTTTTCTAATGAAATTATGGTTTCGAAAAACACTTAAATTTGACACCCCCAGATTCGGCCATAACGTCTAGGCCGGGTTTGGGGTGTTACAAAATTGTTATTGAAATTCACCATTCTACATATGCCCAAGCCAACATTATCAACTCTTTTACAAATTTGATCCTATTTGACAAGATTCATACCTTGTTTCACACTAGTATGTACCAAAACAAAACTTTTGTATTTGTTCCACAAGGAAAATGTATTTCAGAATGACTAGATTTCATAACACAAATAAGATAGAAAGCAAGGGTAGATTTAGCAAGCATTATATGACCAACAAAAGATAAAGTACAGACCTTCCACCCTACTAGTTTAGCCCTCATATTCTAAATAAAATAATGATAAGTATATTTAGTGACTCTTTTACACAATTTAAGAGTACCAAGATATTTAGTAAGATTATCAACATTGACAAAACCAAGCCCTTTGCTATTTGAATTCCAAACAACCAATTGAAAATTCATAGAGAAAAAAACTTGATGTTAGATAGATTCACCTTATTACAAGAATACTTAAAAAATTGTCTTATTTCATCGTTAATAAGCACTATTTGTTTAAAGTCTGCCTCAGTAAACAAGATAAAGCCATTCGCAAAAAAAAAAAAAAAGATGAGGTATCAAAAGCCCATCTCTATGAGATGAAAAGGTTTCTAGTGAGGAACATCTACATCCTTATGGATGTCATACAAAGCACAAAGATGTAAGGCAAAAGCGGGTCTCCTGTCCAAATACCCCTAGAAGGATGAAAAACTCTGATAGATCTCTATTGAAATTAATTTGCATCGCCACTGAAGAAATACAATGCATAATGCCACTACAAAGAGAAACAAGAATACCCATATCTTAGGGAGTATTTTCAATGACATCAAAATCCAATCTGTCATAAGCCTTTTTGTAATTGATTTTCACCGCCACCCAACCTTTCTTGCACATTTTGTAATGCCCTTACCCCGTATCCATCGTTGGACTAGGGTTAAAAGTTATTACCGGACATATCAGAACATTTCGTTTTCATTTCACAAACATCATAGCATCATAGTCAAACATCAACATAAAGTCCTTTACTTAGGTCAACGAGACCTTATACATGCTTTAGAAAGACGTCGGGACTAAACCGAGTAGATACAAAATTTTTCAAAACATAAACTGTAACACCCAAAGCCGGCCCAGACGTTATGGCCGAATCTGACGTGCCACATTGGAGTTGAAAACCCACGTTTCGTTTTAGTGTTTTAAAACCATATATTTTGTTGAGTTAACAAAGTGTATGGAAGCTGGGCACCAGGTAGGTATCCGAGACAGAGGAGGTGAGCCATGAAGGCTGCTTAAGTACCAAGCTCTTTGATTGGATCCAATCCTAGACATGCCCAAAACCATATCCACACTTTGTTATATCGAGTTTAAATTTGTTTAAGTGGACGTCTTTGATAAATCGATTAATCGTGGTGTTGAGATATTTTGAAAACAAGTATCGCTTTGAAAACACGTCCTAAGTCTAGCCCATTTGAACAATTATCAACCGGTTTGAAGTTATTAAAATAAAATAATCCTAGAAGAAATAAAAGAAAAGTTAAAATGGCCTTATTACAACCCAAAAATAAATAATAAATAAAGGAAATTAAATAAAACCAAAGCTTATTTAAAGGTCCAAAAGCGATCACCGTGGCCACTCTGAATCCCTTCGCCCAAGTCCCCATATCAAGGCTCACCAAGGTTAAGGAAAGGGGTGAGTTTGGAAACTCGATGTGCAACAAGCCCTTTCGAGCCCAAAACAATGACACTGTTGGGTCTAAGCCCAAATCCAATCTCAAACATGTCTTGGGCCATAGCCCTTCTCATATTTCATATTTCATAACACCGGGGCAAGCCTTTTCAAATTTCATATTCTCGGGTCAAGCCTTTACTGAAACAGTATGGCCCATAGGCCCATTTCAATATCACATATAATGTCAATGAAAGAATGCAAACCCATCTGGGGAGACTACTCAACCCACCATCCGCTACTCTCCACCCGTACCAACCAACACACCATGTGGGGATTAACTCGACCCACCCCGCCATAACTCTCCACTGGCAGCTTAGCTGCTTTATCATATAACTGGAGGCCTAGCCTCTTTTAATAACTGGGGCAAAAGCCCTTTTTATAACTGGGGCATAAGCCCTTTAATAACTGGGGCGTAAGCCCTTTTGATAACTGGGGCATAAGCCCTTTTGATAAGCGGGCATAAGCCCTTTAATAATCGGGGCATAAGCCCTTTTTCACTTCCTCCATTCATATAAAAAACCCAACCCAATGCATTTATGAACATCTCGTGTGCATATCATACATATCATGTGCATATCATACATGTCATGTGCATATCATACATATCATGTTTATCAAAATCCCATGCATTAAGTTCATATATAAACCCTAGGGGTATAATGGTCACTTTTACCTAGGGGCAAAACGATCATTTTCATGTTATACGGGTAATCTTGTAATTTTACCGAAAATTAGGGTTTCCATGTTCATTAACGATTACTAACAATTCATGGGTGCAAATAGTGATTACGGCCCATTTTAGCGAAATCGAGTTATTGGGCCTAAGACCCTAATGGGCCCTACTTAGCCGATTCGTCATCTAGGCCCATTTAGCCTATATCCATAACAAGATAATGATTTAACATGCAATTTAATGATTTCCATTTCCTACCAAATTTACCCAAATAGGCTGAAAGCCTATTGGGCCCTAATTCGACCCTCGAGGCCCAACTTACCGTGAACGCCAAAAACACGTCCTTACCATTTCCATTATTCCCGATCATCATCTCATCGATTCTAACTAACTAGTGAGCGTTAAACTTGCTCACAAGTCCTCGAAATGCCGAATTTGGCATTTTGGCTTTTCGGCATTTATCGCTTCAAGCTATGAAAAGAGTTCGTTACACACCTGATTTGCAATATTCCTTGACGAGATCTCCTATGCGATTTCTCCTATAATCAACCACTTATAGATTAGACCATGTTATTATTAAACCAAATCGAAAACTACCTATTATCATCACGTACACATTCGCCACCATCCACAATGGCCCTTGGGTTCATACCTTTGCAAGTTGATGACTAGATTTAGTCACTCGATGATCCAAGCTTTTCACACACCTCGATCGGTAGCCTTTAATCCTCACTAGCACCAACAAACCAAATAACACCAAAACCCTTTTAGCCTTAGTCGACGAGAGGGTTTTTAGCTTTTCTTAAACCACAAGATACAAATGGAAAGAAGGTTCAATACTTACCAAGAGATCTACTCGTTGAAGAACGTTCCAAATACCTTCCTACCCCATATCCGTTGTGAATCCAACTTAAACGTGCGTGAAAATAGATCTAAATATTAATTCCTAATCACTAAAATATGAAGCTTTGACTTTTCAAAGAAATATTAATCTAAGCTATTACGAGGTTAGTACACACATTACGGGTTGAAGTTGAAATGTTTCCAAAATCAATCGCCTCGATAACCACCACCATCACTCAAACTTAACTAATCCAATATCAATATATGTAAATCCTAAGCACATCACCATACGAAACATAAGGGCATATTCGTCATTTTACCATACATGGGTATTACGGTCACTTTACCCTCAGGGGCTTTACGGTCTTTTTACCTAATAGGGGTATTTTAGTCATTTCATCCTACAAGGGTGTTTTGGTAAATCTACAAACTAAGGGTATTTCAGTAATTTTGTAAACCAATGGTATTTCTATAATTTTTAGAAAGTCAAGGGTGTTTCTGTAACTTTGTAAATCAGGGGTATTTTGGTAATTTTACAAATTAAGGGTATTTCGGTAATTTCACAAACCAATGGTATTTTGGTAATTTTAAAAACTAGGGGTATTTTGGTACTTTTACAAACTAAGGGTATTTTAGTAATTTTGTAAATCGAGGGTAAAACAAGAATTACAAAATCAAGGGTAAAATAGTAATTCTATAAATCGAGGGTAAAATGATAATTCTGTAAATCGAGGGTAAAATGGTAATTCTGTAAGTCGAGGGTAAAACGATAATTATGTAAATTAGGGGTAAAACGGTAATTATATAAATCGGGGGTAAAACGGTAATTCTGTAAATCGGGGGTACTTTGGTAATTTTACAAGTCGAAAGTATTTTAGTAATTTTACAAATCGAGGGTATTTCAGTATTTTTACAAACTAAGGGTATTTCGGTAATTTTAGTAAACTAAAGTATTCTAAACATGGATAACAATACTAATGGCTCTAAAGCCCATTCTCGGCCCAAATGGGCCCACACGCTCGTGTGGCCCTTTTAGCCCAAATCTAGCCACAAATATTAGATTCACCTAGCCTAGCCCAATATTTACTACACAATCAAACAACTTATCCAATTGGGCCTGTAGGCCCATTAGGCCCACATGACCCCTTTCGCCCATCATGTCCAAGTAGCCATCCTCTGACTAGAGTAGTAAGAAATACACACGATAGGAGACTGAGTTAATCCACGCTCCGAGCACTCTTAATGACGCCCAACCCAAACAAGCATGCCATACAATAAACGGATCACCAAGAAAGGTACATTTACTCTCTTCATGGTTCCCTCTATTTAAAGCCAGCTGTACAACCACTCTTATATTAGCTTCCTGATGTGGGATCCCTTCAACATTAGAGTTTAAATTCAACACCAACTCTTGCCGCCCCTTGTTAGCAAAATAAATGCTCCTTGCTTGCCATGGGATTCGAACACATGCCTCCCCTTAAATGCTCCACAAGCTACTTGCCACTAAGCCACAAGGCTTTTTGTGTCATATTTTATCCCCAATTAATTATAAGGTCTAAAGGCCAAAGTCTAGGTTCCCCTTAAAAAACCCAAAATAAATTGCAAGAGCCAAGGCTTGAACCCAGGCTCCCATACAACCTTAATGACGCCACAACCACTAGACTACAAGCTTCCTTGTATCATTTATTTAACACAATAATTTAAAAACCCTCATCCAAGAATCCAGGTTTTTTTCACTTAATACCAAAATTTTTGCTAAAGCCCAAGTTTGAACCCAAGATTTCTCTAACACTTCTCAGGGCCATTAACCACCAAAGCGGACATTTAATTGTGTCATTTCATTGCAAAATTAAATACCTATATACAACCTCCTTACGGACCCCCACTCAAGGCCCAATACTTCTAGGCCCAAATTCGGGGTGTTACATAAACATATTTCTAAGTTACAACCGTACGGCTAGTCACACACCCGTGTGTCTAGCTTGTGCTCGAAATTGACTTGGCCCCACGGCCTAACACATGCTCGTGTGTGTGCGATCGTGTGGTCTGCTCAGGCTCATTTCGAAATGGCCCTTGAGCAACACGGTTGAGACACGCTCTTGTGTCCCTACCCATGTGGGCAAAAAAATAGGACATTTATAAGGGCAACTTGCCACCCATTAAGGGTCCTCCCTACAAGCAACATATAGGTAACAATTGCATTACAAATTTAAGCAATTTCAAGCACATAACATACATTCTACATGTCATATAATCACCAACTAATTTCATGTTTATATCCAAATCAAAACATACCAAATCATAAGCCAAAGTCATACCAAAACATATGATTTATAATCTCAATTTACTTCGTTCATTCACATACCAAAATCTTACCAAATTCCAAAATAGGCGCATACCACAACTTATCAAAATGACCAATTCTATTAGCCATTCATGAATACATTATATTGCCCATATTGCATCACATAGCTTATACTCAAAAGTCATTTACAAACATAGCCAAAACCAAGCCATATCACATGGCTAGATATACACATTACCAAATATATTCAAATCCTTCTAGCCTATACATGCTATATTCCAATATTAACATTTTCAAAAGGTACCAAAATAGAGTTCGATAGTATGGTGATGATCCTCGATGATTCCCTAGCTCCCGGTAGCTTCAATAATCTATAAAATAGTTGAAAACACACACAAAGTAAGCTTTCAAAGGCTTAGTAAGCCATATACAAATAAACTTATCACATCCCACAATTATAAAATAATTCATTCATATGAATCATGACATAACTCAATAGCAAGTTTATTTTTCTCAATTTGCCCAAATTTTCTTAACCATTTGCTAGTAAATACTTTACATTTCCATGTAGCTCACATATCAATGGATCATATTCATACTCACCTTTCATTACCAAATTCCATATACAGTTCATACATACCTGAAGCAGATATACATTCATATATATATCCATTTCTTGGAATGCCCGTTGAACCGTACAGAATCAAATAGGATACACAGATAACCAAAAAAAAAACTTGTACAATGCGAACGTCCCAGATGTGGTCTTACATGTAATCAAATATCGATGCCACTATCCCAGACAGGGTCTTACAAGAAACCAAATACGATGCCGATGTCCTGGACATGGTCTTTCACGTAATCTCAAATTGATGCCAACGTCCCAGACGTGGTCTTACATGAAATCACATATCAAAAATCCTATCTCATGGCATATGTATCCTAACTATTCCTATGGTTCGTACGGGGCTTTTCGAACGTTGTCACATTATCGGAACTTTCTCAAATTTCTCATATTCAACTCGTATAGCCATCCATCATTGTTCAATAGCATATAAACAATAAGAATTCAATTCAAAACACATTTATTTGTATATTGACTTACCTCGTACGGATTCGAACGGACGAAATCTACTACTCGATATCTTTCGACTTTCCTTGATCTAATTCCGTTTTCTTTGGTTCTCAATCTAAACATATTCAAATTTGACTTATTCAATCTTACATTCATTCAAATAAATCCATATACACAAATTTAGGGCATTTTACAAATTATCTGTCACATTTTCACGTTTTAACAATTTAGTCTCTAATTCATAAAATAAAAAAATAGAAAAATTTCTTTGGACATATGGTTAGCTGAATTTTCATGTAGTTCATATAAGCCCACATATTTCATTTATTTCACAAATTAGCCTCTCAAATTCTCATTTTCACAAATTAGTCCAAAATACTCAAATTCATCAAAAATTCCAATATAAAACATAATAATCTAACACATATCTTTCTTTTACTATCATAAAACTTCATAAAACTCACATTATCAACAATGACACATCTTAAAATCATAATCAAATTCAAAAATCGAGACATGGGCTTGATAGAATACAGAGCAACAATCACAAAAACATAAAAATCACTAAAAACGAGCTCAAACATACCTTAATTAAGCAATGTGAATGCCGAATGCTTGAACGCTAGAAATGGTGTTCTTAATCTCTTATTTTTGGCAAAAAAAGGAAAATATGGACACAAAATGCATGTTTTGTTATAATTAATAACATTAATTTATATAATTATTTAATTAAGCTTTATAAAATCATTAAAATTCTACTAACCAATGTCCATCAATGTCATTTAATTATAACCAAGGTCTATTTGCATCCAAAAGACCTCAAATTTAAAGAGACACAACAATTCGGCCATTATTTAAATAGAAGGACAATTTTGCATTTTACGCGATTAGGTTCTTTTATCAAATTAAGCGCACAAGCGATCAAATTTTCATACGAAATTTTCACATATATTAATTCACATTTAATAAGCACAGAAAATAAAATTAAAATATTTTTTGACTTGGATTTGTGGTCCTAAAATCACTATTTTGGCTAGGGTCTAAGCCGGACTGTTACAACTCTCCCCCCTTAGGAATTTTTGTCCCCGAAAATCTTACCATTGAACAGATTCGGGTATTGCTGTCTCATAGCATCTTCAGGCTCCCACATAGCCTCTTCAACATCGTGTCGATGCTATATTACTTTTACTAATGGAATTTTCTTATTTCACAGTTCTTTAACCTCACGAGCTAATATACGGATCAGTTCTTCTTCATAAGTCATATCAAACTGAATTTCGATCTCAGACGGAGAAATCAAATGTGAGGGATCAGATCTATATCGCTGAAGCATCGATACGTGAAACACATTATGAATCTTTTCTAACTCAGGGGGCAATAACAATATGTATGCTACCGATCCGATACACTCAATAATCTCATACGGCCCGATGAACCTCGGACTCAATTTGCCTTTTCTGCTGAATTGAAAGACTTTCTTCCACGGGGATACTTTCAAAAACACTTTGTCACTGATCTCAAATTCAACATATTTTCTTTTCAAATTTGCTTATGATTTCTGACGATCGGAAGCTGCTTTCAAACTATCTCGGATCACTTTCACTTTCTGTTCAGTCTCTTTAATCAAATCTACACCGTGAATCTTATTTTCGCTGAGCTTAGTCCAATACAAAGGTGTATGGCATTTTCTAAAATGTAAGGCTTCGTACGGTGCCATTTGAATGCTTGATTGAAAACTATTATTATAAGCAAATTCAATCAATGGAAGATATTGTTCCCATGCACCTTCAAACTCAATAATGCAACATCTCAACATATCCTCGAGAATTTGAATAATCCGCTCAGATTGACCATCCGTCTGTGGGTGAAAAGCAGTATTGAAGTGTAATTTTTTACCTAAAGCCTCTTGTAGTTTCTTCCAAAACCGCAAAGTGAATCTTGGATCTCTATCTGACACATTAGACAATGGCACCCCGTGGAATCTCACAATATCTGAAATCTATATCTCAGCTAATCTATCAAGCGAGTAATCAGATTGTACCAGAATAAAATGAGCTGATTTCGTCAATCGGTCAACCACAACCCAAATTGCATCTTTCTTTCTGGAGATAAAGGCAAACTCGAAACAAAATCCATCATTATTCTATCCTATTTCCATTCGGGAATCAGAATCGATGGTAACAAACTGGATGGTGCTTGATGTTCAGCTTTAACTTGTTGATAGATCAAACATTTCGAAACAAAGTCGAAGATATTTCTTTTCTTTCCAGACTGCCAATAATGATGGTTCAAATCATTATACATTTTTGTACTACCCGGATGTATAGATAAACAACTGTTTTAAGCTTCATTCAAAATCATCTGAATCAACTCTGAATTTCTCAGAACACAAATTCGACCTCGAAATCTCAAACAATCAGTATTATCAATTCAATATTCAAAATTAGAACTCAATTCACACTGAGCTTATTTTGCTATTATCTCATTATCAACTTTCTGAGCTTCAATAATCTGTTGTAAAAACAACGGTCTCGCTTTTAAATTGGCTAAAACCGAACCATCACCAGATAGAACCAAATGAGTATTCATCGAACGCAATGCAAATAATGGTTTCCGACTCAAAGCATCAACAACAACAGTTGCTTTTCCTGAATGATAATCAATAACAAGCTCGTAGTCTTTCAGCAACTCTAGCCATCTTCTCTTCCACTGATTCAGATCTTTCTGAGTCATCAAGTATTTTAAGCTTTTATGATCGGAATAAATGTGACATTTCTCATCGAAAAAATAGTGGCACAAATCTTCAAAGTAAACACAATAGCCGCCAATTCTAGATCATGAGTCAGATAATTCTTTTCGTGTGGCTTTAACTGTCTCGAAGCATAAGCTATGACTTTGCCTTCTTGCATCAAAACGCAACCTAGACCATTTAACGAAGCATCGCTGTAGATCACAAATTCTTTACCCGATTCTGATTGTAGTAATATCGAAGCTTCAATCAATAGAGCTTTTAACTGATCAAAACTTTTCTGACACTTTTCAGACCATTGAAATTTCACATCTTTCTGAATCAATTTCGTCAATGGAGTCACAATCATAGAAAAGCCTTTTACAAACCGTCGGTAATTACCAGCAAGTCCCAGAAAACTACGAACTTCAAAAATATTTCTCAGAGGCTTCCAATCCAAAATAGCTGAAATTTTGCCCGGATCAACTCGAATACTAGATGCTGACACAACATGTCCCAGAAAACTGACTTCTCGTAACCAGAATTCACATTTTCTAAACTTCACATGCAATTGTTTATCTCGCAAAGTCTATAGCAGTATTCTTAAATGCTCAGTATGTTCAGTTTCATCATGTGAATATATCAATATGTCATCAATGAATATGACAACAAATCAATCTAAATACGGTCTAAATATTCGGTTTATCAAGTCCATAAAAATAGCAGGTGCATTTGTTAATCTGAAAGGCATAACTAAAAACTCATAGTGTCCGTACCTCATTCAGAAAGATCTAAATCTTTTACTCTCAACTGATAATATCCCGATCTCAGATCTATCTTTGAAAACACTATATCCCCTTAAACAAATTTTCAATTCAGGGCAGAGGATATTTGTTCTTGATAGTCACTTTATTCAACGGATGATAATCAATGCACATTCTCATCGTACCATCTTTCTTTTTCACAAATAGAACAGGAGCACCCCAAGCTGAGAAACTCGATCTTGCGAATCCTTTAACAGTCAAATCTTGTAACTGAGACTTTAATTCTTTTAACTCGATTGGAACCATTCTATACGGAGCTATCAAAATTGGAGTATTTCTCGGCATTAATTCAATTCCAAACTCAACTTCTCGAATCAGAGGTAATCTCAGAAGTTCATCAGGAAACACCTCAGGGAACTTATAGACAACGGGCAGTGATTCAATTTTCTTTTTTGTCACTTTCGAATCAATCACGTAAGCAAAGTAGGCTTCACAACCCTTTCTCACATATTTTTGAGCTAACATTGAAGAAAACACTGCTGGCAAACCATTCAGACCATTAGACTTAATTCGAATACTCTCATCATTCTGGCATTGCAAATTAATAGTCCTCCATTTGCAGTTTACAATAGCATAGTGCTAAGTTAACCAATCCATACCCAAAATTATATCAAATTTGTCAAATGGTAATAACGTCAAATTTGCTTGAAAACATGAATCTCGAATCATCAACGGGAAATTCTTACACACTTTGTCAAACAAAACACACCGACTTAAGGGGTTCGATACTCTAATTACAAATTTAGTAGACTCCACAGGCAAAGTCTTATGGCTCACTAAGTTCATGCATATATAAGAATTCATTTATCCTGGATCTATTAGTGCAATCACAGAAGTATCATAAAGAGTGAATGTACCAGTTATAACATCGGGGGATGAAGCTTCCTCATGAGCTCGGATGGCATAGGCTCGGGCAGGTGCTTTAGCCTTAGATCGAACAGCTGTATCTTTAGTTCCTCTTTGAATTCTGCTAACATTTCCCATATTTCTGGAAGGTCTACCTCGAGCTGATGTTTTACTCGGTCTTAGATTTTGTACAATCTCTTGTTCTACAGACTTAGGAAATTCACGGATAAAGTGATCTAAAGATCCACGTTTAAAATAAGATCGGTCATTCAATCTACAACTTCCCAGATGTATTTTACCATAATGTATGCACTCGGGTCGATCGGATCAGACATTTCCAATACTTGGAACAGAAGTAACTGGAGCTTTGAAACTCGAATGTGATTTAGCACAATCTCTACCCGAATGCACACATTAGTCTTTGAACGGTTAAAATCAGCTCAGAATTTCTTTGATACTGAATGAAATGGCTTGCTCGATGATCTTTTTCGCACCTCTCTAGCTTCTGAATCGTCTTTTCTTTTCTCTTTCCCGAGTTCTTCAGCTTTGCATGCTCGTTCAACAAGCACAACAAACTCTTTTATTTCTAGAATCCCAACTAATAATTTCATGTTTTCATTCAAGCCATCTTCAAACCTTTTACACATTATTGCTTCAGTTGAGACACATTCAAGTGCATACTGGCTCAATCTCTAAAATTCTTGCTCGTATTTCGTAGCAGACATATGACCCTGTTTCAACTCAAGAAACTCTTTATGTTTCTGATCAATCAATCTCTGACTGATTTATTTCTTTCAGAATTTAGCTTGAAAGAAATCCCAAGAGATCGTTTTCTCAGAACCACTGATATCAATGTCTTCCACCAATGATACGCTGTATGTCTCAAAAGTGAAACGGCACACTTAAGGCATCCGTCGAGAGTAGATGATAATTCATCGAATACTCGTATCGTATTCTCTAGCCAAAATTAAGCTTTCTCAGCATCATCATTAGTAGTAGCACAGAACTCTTCGGTGCCATATTTTCTAATTTTTTCAACCGGAGGCTTATTCAATTGAATAGGATTAGATTGTGGCATTACAGGGACTTACGAAGAATTTAGTGGGGTTGAAGGTTGTGGCACAATTGGATTGGTTCTAATATACTAGGTGAACCAATTATTCATCATTTAGATAAAACCTGGCTTAGTCTCTCCCTCGGGGCTACTAGTCACGGGTCTAGAATCAGATGTCGTTGCCCCTTAAGGGGGAGTAGGCACATTATTTTCAACATCGTCAGCTACGACTCTTTCGGGATCCATTTACTATATAAAAACACGTTTTCATTGTCAGGAGTGATCACACTATCACAGTTTATAAATATGGCATGTATAGTGAGGCTCACATACGTTACGTTAATCCTAGAATCGACTAAACGTAGCTCTGACACCAACCAAATGTAACACCTCTAGCCCGTATCCATCGTCGGACTAGGGTTAAAAGGTAATACCAAACATATCGGAATATTTTGTATTCATTTCACTAACATCATAGCATCATAGTCAAACATTAACATAAAGTCCCTTTCTTAGGTCAACGAGACCTTGAACATGTTTTAGAAAGAGGTTGGGACTAAACCGAGTAGATACAAAATTTTTCAAAACTTAAACATTTTTCTAAGTTATAAAGGTCATACGGACGTGTGAACAGGCCGTGTGTCTCACATGGCATTAGACACGCCCGTGTGTCTAGGCCGTGGCAAAACAGGGCATACATACTGACTTGTCCACACGACCACATGACACACCCGTGTGCCAGGCCGCATGAAAATTAGGGAGCCTACTGACTTAGCCACACGGCTAGTCATACACCCGTGTGTCTAGCCCGTGCCCGAAACTAACTTGGCCACACAACCTAGCACAAGCCCCTGTGTGTGCGATCGTGTGGTCTGCTTAGGCTCCTTTTGAAATGTCCTTCGAGCAACATGGCTGAGACATACGCCCGTGTCCCTACCCGTGTGGGCAATAAAATAGGCCATTTTCAAGGGCAACATGCCACCCATGAAGGGTCCTCCCTACAAGCAACAAATAGGTAACAATTGCATCACAAATTCAACCAATTTCAATCACATAACATACATTCTTTATGTCATATAATCACCAATGAATTTCATGTTTATATCCAAACCAAAACATACCAAATCATAAGCCAAAGTCATACCAAAACATATGATTCATAATCTCAATTTACTTCATTCATTCACATGCCAAAATCTTACTAAATTCCAAAATAGGCACATGCCACAACTTATCAAAATGAAAAATTCTATTAGCCATTCATGAACACACTATATTGACCATATTGCATCACATAGCTTATACTCAAAAGTCATTTATAAACACAACCAAAACAAAGCCATATCACATGGTTAGATATACAGATTAGCAAATATATTCAAATACTTCGAGCCTATACATGCCATATTCTATCTATCCACAATTACCCAAATCAAGTCCTTCTTTGACGGTGTCAAGGGTACTTTCACTGGCTGCAAAAGTCTGAAAGGTAATTGATGTTCAGCTTTCACTTACTGACAAGTCAGACATTTTCCCACAACTTCCGTTACCTCTCGCTTCAATCCAGGCCACCAATAGAACTCCTTTAAGTCACGATACGTTTTACTCCCTCCAGGATGCATAGCACACAGACCTCCATGAGCTTCTTTCAGAATTTCTTGCCTCAAGTCAGAGTCCTTCAGAATACAAACTCTACCTCGGTAACACAGAACTCCCTCACTGTTCAGTCCGAACTCAAAAGTATCCCCATTCTTAACCTGTCGAAATCGAGAAATCAGGGGCTCATCCCTCGACTATTTTTCCTTAATCTCATCCACTCAGGTCGGCCTAACTTGCAGTTCTGCTATCAGACTACCGTCGTCATACAGACTCACACGAGCAAACATGGCTCTCGGATCGAATCTGATTCTACGACTTAGGGCATCAACCACCATATTAGCTTTGCATGGGTGATACTCAATCTCGCAGTCATAATCCTTAAGCAACTCTATCGATCTCCGCACGCCTAAGGTTCAGCTCCTTCTAAGTTAGCAAGTACTTAAGACTCTTATGATCTATGTATATAATACACCTTTCTCCGTACAAGTAATGTCTCCAAATCTTAAGCGCAAAGATTATCTGCCAACTCTAGATCATGAGTAGGATAGTTTAAGCTATCGCGATGCATAAACAACCACTTTACCCTCTTACATTAGCATACATTAACCCTTCATGTGATGCATCACGCATACGGTAAAATCATTTCCAAACTCTAGTGAATCAAGACAGTGCCTCGGTCGAACTTTCTTGACTTCCCAAAAGATTCTGTTGTTTCTCGGTCAAACAAACGGTACTCCTTCCTTATAAGCTTTGTCAAAGCGGCGCCATCACGAAAATCCTTCCACAAACCTTCTATAGTACCCACTAAACCCGAAAAACTTTGAATTTTCGACACCGACCTTGGTGGCTTCTATTCTAGAATCGCTCTAATCTTTCAAGGGTCCACCTTGATCCCTTCAGCAGAGACAACATGCCCCAAGAAAGTTACCTCTCTCAACCAGAACTTACACTTACTGAATTTCGCATAAAGCTCCTTCTCCCGTAGCACTTGCAGCACAATACGAAGATGCTCATCGTGCTTCTCCCCAGTTTCAGAATAAACCAGAATATCGTCGATAAAGATGATAACGAATCGATCCAAGTATGGAACACTTGTAATATCCTGAATTAGGGCTTAATCAGAATAGTGGTTTCATGACCACAAATATGAGATAGAAATAATTATTTTATAATAATTTTGATGATTATGATATGATCGCATGATTGTGTGAAAATTTCGTGATGAAATTCTATGCCTAAAGTGCTTAAATTGAAAGTAGGGACTAAATCGAATAAGTTGCAAAACTTGCATTCTAGAAGTTTTTAGTATGAAATTGTTTTGGAATATTAATGAGGAGGTCTTAAATAGAATTTGACCAATTTTAAGTTCATGGACAAAATTAGGACATGGAAGGAATTTTTGGAAAGTTTAGTAGTAAGGGTATTTTGGTCATTTAGTTATTAAAATGAATTAAAAACATTAACATAAAGTCCCTTTCTTAGGTCAACGAGACCTTGAACATGTTTTAGAAAGAGGTTGGGACTAAACCGAGTAGATACAAAATTTTTCAAAACTTAAACATTTTTCTAAGTTATAAAGGTCATACGGACGTGTGAACAGGCCGTGTGTCTCACATGGCATTAGACACGCCCGTGTGTCTAGGCCGTGGCAAAACAGGGCATACATACCGACTTGTCCACACGACCACATGACACACCCGTGTGCCAGGCCGCATGAAAATTAGGGAGCCTACTGACTTAGCCACACGGCTAGTCATACACCCGTGTGTCTAGCCCGTGCCCGAAACTAACTTGGCCACACAACCTAGCACAAGCCCCTGTGTTTACGATCGTGTGGTGCCTTGGGCTCCTTTTGAAATGTCCTTGAGCAACATGGCTGAGACATACGCCGTGTCCCTACCCGTGTGGGCAATAAAATAGGCCATTTTAAGGGCAACATGCCACCCATGAAGGGTCCTCCTACAAGCAACAAATAGGTAACAATTGCATCACAAATTCAACCAATTTCAATCACATAACATACATTCTTTATGTCATATAATCACCAATGAATTTCATGTTTATATCTAAACCAAAACATACCAAATCATAAGCCAAAGTCATACCAAAACATATGATTCATAATCTCAATTTACTTCATTCATTCACATGCCAAAATCTTACTAAATTCCAAAATAGGCACATGCCACAACTTATCAAAATGAAAAATTCTATTAGCCATTCATGAACACACTATATTGACCATATTGCATCACATAGCTTATACTCAAAAGTCATTTATAAACACAACCAAAACAAAGCCATATCACATGGTTAGATATACAGATTAGCAAATATATTCAAATACTTCGAGCCTATACATGCCATATTCTATCTATCCACAATTACCCAAATCAAGTCCTTCTTTGGCGGTGTCAAGGGTACTTTCACCGGCTGCAAAAGTCCGAAGGTAATTGATGTTCAGCTTTCACTTCTCGACAAGTCGACATTTTCCCACAACTTCCGTTACCTCTCGCTTCAATCCGGGCCACCAATAGAACTCCTTTAAGTCACGATACGTTTTACTCCCTCCAGGATGCATAGCACACAGACCTCCATGAGCTTCTTTCAGAATTTCTTGCCTCAAGTCAGAGTCCTTCAGAATACAAACTCTACCTCGGTAACACGAACTCCCTCACTTCGCTCATCCAACTCAAAAGTATCCCCATTCTTAACTTTGTCAAATCGAGAAATCAGGGGCTCATCCCTCGACTATTTTTCCTTAATCTCATCCACTCAGGTCGGCCAAACTTGCAGTTCTGCTATCAGACTATCGTCGTCATACAGACTCACACGAGCAAACATGGCTCTCAGATCAGATACAGTTCTACGACTTAGGGCATCAACCACCATATTAGCTTTGCCTGGGTGATACTCAATCTCGCAGTCATAATCCTTAAGCAACTCTATCGATCTCCGCTGCCTAAGGTTCAGCTCCTTCTAAGTTAGCAAGTACTTAAGACTCTTATGATCTATGTATATAATACACCTTTCTCCGTACAAGTAATGTCTCCAAATCTTAAGCGCAAAGATTACTGCTGCCAACTCTAGATCATGAGTAGGATAGTTTAAGCTATCGCGATGCATAAACAACCACTTTACCCTCTTACATTAGCATACAGCCCAACCCTTCATGTGATGCATCACTGCATACGGTAAAATCATTTCCAAACTCTAGCTGAATCAGTACAGGTGCCTCGGTCAGAACTTTCTTCAGCTTCCCAAAAGATTCCTGTTGTTTCTCAGTCCAAACAAACGGTACTCCCTTCCTTATAAGCTTTGTCAAAGGCGCTGCCATCACAGAAAATCCTTCCACAAACCTTCTATAGTACCCAGCTAAACCCAGAAAACTTTGAATTTTCGACACTGACCTTGGTGGCTTCCATTCTAGAATCGCTCTAATCTTTCAAGGGTCCACCTTGATCCCTTCAGCAGAGACAACATGCCCCAAGAAAGTTACCTCTCTCAACCAGAACTTACACTTACTGAATTTCGCATAAAGCTCCTTCTCCCTTAGCACTTGCAGCACAATACGAAGATGCTCATCGTGCTTCTCCCCAGTTTCAGAATAAACCAGAATATCGTCGATAAAGATGATAACGAATCGATCCAAGTATGGAACACTTGTAATATCCTGAATTAGGGCTTAATCAGAATAGTGGTTTCATGACCACAAATATGAGATAGAAATAATTATTTTATAATAATTTTGATGATTATGATATGATTGCATGATTGTGTGAAAATTTCGTGATGAAATTCTATGCCTAAAGTGCTTAAATTGAAAGTAGGGACTAAATCGAATAAGTTGCAAAACTTGCATTCTAGAAGTTTTTAGTATGAAATTGTTTTGGAATATTAATGAGGAGGTCTTAAATAGAATTTGACCAATTTTAAGTTCATGGACAAAATTAGGACATGGAAGGAATTTTTGGAAAGTTTAGTAGTAAGGGTATTTTGGTCATTTAGTTATTAAAATGAATTAAAAACAAAATTAAAAGCCAATTTTTGTCCATCTTCTTCATTAGGCCGAAATTTCAAGGGTTCTCCATAGCTAGGGTTTGTTTCAAGCTTCCAAGCTCCATAGTAAGTGATTCTAAGCCCCGTTTTTAATGTTCTTTACGTTTTTGGAATCCCGGAAGCTCGATTAAGCTTATGCTAGCAATAATTCAACCTAGGGTTTATATTTGCAAAAATACCTATAGGTGAAATTTGTGTATTTTGATGTTTTATGATAGAATATGAGGTTTTAAATTATGTTAGACAACTTGTGCTACTCGGTTTTGAGTGAAAACGAGTAAAAGGGCTTAATCGGCAAAAATACCTAATAGTCACAAGTATATGTTAGAGAGAGAATTTGATGTTGCCATAGAAGGGAAAAGTGATCAGCATGTTATAAAACATAAGAATAAGCAATAAAGTTTAATTCCCGAGCCTAGGGGCAAAAGTGTAATTATGCAAAAGTTTAGGGGCAAAAGTGTAATTTTTTTAAAGTTCGTATTAAATGCTGTTTTGATAAATGTATGTATTGAATAAGATTAATTTGGTATCATAGATCAAGAGAAACGAGATTCAAGTCGCGATCGAGGAAAAGAAAAGATTGTGGACTAAATTGCAAAATCTTTATATTTTGGTACCAAGGTAAGTTCATGTGTAAATAATGTAGCATAAATGTTATTTTTAAGTTATTAATGTTAATTATATGATATACTAATTTTTAATCGTGAAATATTATGCTTTGTGGTTAATGTTGAGTAATATGCAAATTATGTTTACTACTTGATAAATATGAATTGCTACCGAGTATCTGTTCCGATATTCCATGGAAGACGACAAATGTGAGATCGAGGGAAAAAGCCCGTTTGAACCTTAGGAATAGATTAGGATACAAGTGACATGTCACTAGGATGGTTGAGCATCCGAACTCGTTGAGTTGAGTCCGAGTTCACTTATGGATGCGAATGTCCAAACTCGTTGAGTTGAGTCCGAGTTCGTGAAATGTAACTAGGCATCCGAACTCGTTGAGTTGAGTTCGAGTTCACTTATGGATGCGAACGCCCGAGCTCGTTGAGTTGAGTCCGAGTTCACTTATGGGCGGGTTACATGGTAGCTTGATTTTATATGAGGCACTTATGTGCAAATTATCTGTGTATCCGAGTTGTATTCCGATGTGTTCAACGGGTGAAATTTCTAGGGAAATGGAAGAACACTTAAGATGCAAGCGACGTTTTGGTAAGTTTCGTGAAATGGACACTTTGGACAGGTATGTTCTTAACCCTCGGGTTGAAAATAGATACAACAACGATAAGGTGGTAAGATGATGAATGATGTTTAGAAATGTGATATATGTTTTGGTGGTACCATGCTAAAGTTGTTTGGTATATTTGTATTGTTATGTTACTTATTATTTACATATGAACTTACTAAGCATTTATGCTTACTCCTCCTCTTTATTTATTGTAGTTTTGAACAAGCCATTTCGGGAATCGGGACGGGTCGAAGGTTCGATCACTCTATCCAAAGGACTTTCATCGGGTAAATGGCTTGTAAAACTTAAGTATGGCATGTATAGCAATATACTTATTTTGTGTAAATAATTTTATGATATGGCCATGTTTGGTTGAGAAAATGTTTGATATTGATAAGTCATGGTGATGGCTAATTTAGATCATGTTTGATATTATGGAAGTTTAATAGGTTATCTAGTTCATAAAAATTCATGGAAAGATGAAACTTGCCTTAAAATGAATATTGTCTGCAAGAATGACATGAATTTGAAAATCACTAAAAATAGTATAAATGGAACTAAATGATGAGTGAGTTATGAAATTGAAGCTTAATGAGTCTATTTTCATGTGGATTGAACAAAACAGGCATATAAATTATATTTTATATGATATTTAAACTTTTACGAAACAGGGCCAGAGTGATTTCTGGATCCCCTGTTCTGACTTTAAAAATTCATAATAAATTTTACTAAAATAATTAGAAGTTTTTATTGATAAATTATGTTCGGTAACCCCTCAAGCTCGACTCCGGTGATGGTCTCGGGCGTGGGGGCGTTACACACTCGATTCATCAGATCCATAAATGCCGCAGGTGTGTTCGTCAACCCAAATGGCATAACCAATAACTCATAGTGACCATACTAAGTTCTGAATGTCGTCTTGTGAATATCCACCTCCTTAACCCTCAACTGATGATACCCAGATCGAAGGTCAATCTTGGAAAATACTGAAGCTCCTCTAAGTTGTTCGAATAAATCATCGATTCTCGGCAGTGGGTACTTGTTCTTAATCATCAGTTTGTTCAACTGCCGATAATCGATGCACATCCGCATTAACCCATCTTTCTTCTTTACGAACAACACTGGTGCGCCCTACGGAGACACACTTGGTCTAATAAAGGCTCTATCCAATAACTCTTGAATTTGGGCTTTCAGCTCCACCAACTCCTTTAGTGCCATCCTATAAGATGCAATGGACACCGGTGCAGTTCCAGGCAACAAGTCGATTGCAAACTCAACCTCTCGGTTCGGGGGCAACCCGGAAGCTCCTCTAGAAAAACATCTTGAAAATCCTTGACGGTTCTAACTTTATCCACTATTAAATCCTCAGTTTCCGATTGGCTTACAAATGCCAAATAAGCCTCACCTCCATTTCGAATCCACTTCTCGGCTCTTAGTGCCGACACCAAATTAGACAGATAATCCCTACGTTCGTCTATCACCAAAACCTCATCATCCTTTGTGGTCTTTAACATTATTCGCTTAGCTGCACAATCCAGAGTAGCCCTATGCTTAACAAGCCAATCCATTCCCAAAATGAGATCGAATTCTCCGAAAAGTAGCTCCATCAGATCCCCAGAGAAACTTTTCCTTGAGTTTCTATAGGCACATCTCTATACAGTTTATCTACCCTAACCGAGTGACCCAAAGGACTTAGTACAGATACCTTACTCACGGTCTCCTCAGAGCGCACACCCAGTGACCTAGATATAGTACATGCAACATATGAATGGGTAGATCCAATATCTATCAACGCAGTGTATGGCATACTGGAAATCAGAAATGTACCAGTTATGACGTTAGGTGTATCACCCTCCTCTCAGCGACGAGCTGCATACACCAATGCCGGCTAACGAGCCTTAGCAAATCCAGCACCTCTGCCAGGCGTTCCTCTTCCTCGACTGTTTCCATTACCACCTCTGCCTTGCCCACGTCCTCTCAGAAACTGTGGTACACCCCTCACTGGTTGAGTGACCCTCTGCTCTAAAACTTGAACCTGATCTGGTTCCTGGGGACAATCCTTAACCTTATTCTCCATAGATCCGCATCGAAAACAAGCACCAGAACGTTTTCGACACTCGCCCATATGCATCTTCCCACAATTCCTACAACCCTGCGTCTAACAACATTCATAGGTATTGCTCGAACTGGCTCCATTACCCTTGCTCTCTTAACATTCCTGTTCATACGACCTGAAAGTCCTGAATCTCTCCTAAAACAGTTTCGATCTTTCTCACAATTCTGTCTTTCTGTGTGCTTCACTTCCTCAGCTATCTTAGCTTTCTTCACTAAAGCAGCGAAGTTACGCTCCCTCTGCGGAGCAATCAGCACCCTAAGTTCATCACTCAGACCATCCTTGAAGCGTACGCTACGCTCATACTCTGTAGCGACAATCCCAGAAGCATACCAATTCAGTCTTAGAAACTCAGACTCATATTCAGCCACTGACTTACTCCCTTGGACCAGGTTCAGAATTTTTTTCCGGCGAGCGTCCACGTAACTAGCCCCAACATACTTTCCTTTGAAGGCTGTCTTAAACAGCTCCCAAGTCACACTATCATTAGGAGTTCCATCTCTCACCGTGAGCCACCACTGATAAGCCTCATCCCTGAGTAACGATATGGCTCGCTTCAGCTTCTGCTCCACAGAGTAGTCCAGATCATCCATAATCCGCTCTGTGGCTTCTAACCAATACTCAGCCACATTCGGAGCTACACCAGATACGCCCTTAAATATCTCTACTCCATTGGCCCGGAGCCGCTCAGTAATAGACCCCCAAATTTCGTTTCCCATACTTGCCGCAGCAACCCTTTCCAAAACTCAGAGCATTGCCTGGGACAGAGCATCGTCCCCGGTACCTCGATCATGAGACTCTACCTCTGTTTCCGGTGGTACCGGTGCATCTGCTGCCTGCACATGTCCTGAAGATGAAGATTCAGCCTGATCATTACCTCGGCCATGTCCACGGCCTCTTCCACGAGCTGCTTGTGTACTCATTTTGTATTATCTAATTAAGAATTTTATGAATCAGTTTAATATTTCAGTGTTTATTACAGATGTCTTATGAATAGCAGTAATTCAAAATTTGAGTTTGTTTCCTCTTGCGGTAGCCTAGCTACAGTCTCAGTCTACTTATCAGAGTTTCTATAGTTCCAGTGTTACCCTAACTAAAGTACCATGATAAGGTTTTGTACAAGCATATAACAGATATTTCAGAAACAATCAGAAAGGCTCAGAGAACTTACAGACTTGGGCCGGAGATTCAATGTACCACCTTTTAAAAAAACCTAATTTTAGAAAACTGATTTTAATCTTTAAAATCACCTACTTGTAAAGAGAAAATATTGGAAACATTCTCGAAAATAATTTATAATCAAGTTCCAAAAAAAAAAAAAGATTTTTGAAAACCTTTATTCAGTGTTTCTTTATAAACTCTCGTTTTTAGACCCGTATCATAGTCGAGTTGTTGCAACTTAGCTCTGATACCACTAAACGTAACACCCCAAACCCGGCCCAGACATTATGGCCAAATCTGACGTGTCACATGGACTTACGACTTAGTATGCATTTGCTGGTTTAAGTGATTGGGGTGGTCTTTGTAAAAATAGCGGTTGAATGAAAAGACAGTTTATCAATCTTTAGGCTATCCATTTGTTGTGCTTGTTAAGTCTTGAAAAGTTCATTAATTTTGAAAACCCGTGCAGTCTAACACTAGCAGTTTCGTCATAGTATAAATATAATCAGAAAATAAAACCATAGCGGAAAAAAAGGAATTTAAATAGCGATTTTATTATAACTTAAAACCCAAAATTAAATCAGAATATAAAAATAATAAAAAAACTAACTTTGAAAAACCAACTTTGCAGATGATGTGGCCACTCCGAATCTCTCACAGCGCCAAGCCCACTATGGTTGGGGATTTCCTGCAGAGATGAAAATAAAGGGTGAGTTCGATAAACTCAGTCTGTAACATAACCCAACCATAGCCCAAAACAGATCAAACCTCAGAGTCAGATTTATCTGGGCCTTGGCCGAGTACAGAAATCAGAATGAAACCCATGGGCCCATAGCAGATATAGAACAAATATATTATGAATACAGAAATCACAACCCAGAGCCATCTATAACACCCCCGTACCAGCCTTACACCATGTGGGGAGACAACTCGACCCACCCAACCGCTACACACGACAGAAATTGCAACGAGGCTGCAGATATTGTGACAAAATCACCAGATACAGATATTATGGCTAGGCCACCAGAATAGATATATATATATATATATATATATATATATATATGTGGCGGTTACCAAATTGCAAATGAGGTCGCCGGATATTGTGACAAAGTCACCGAATAGATATATGTGGCGAGGCCACCAGATTGCAAATGAGGTCGCTGAAAGGCTTCCTCCATCAATATAAACCCATGTCCCATGCAACAGAAACAATATGTCATGGCATACGTATACAGAAACAGAACATCATGCTTTTTAGAAAAAAATAACCCTAGGGGTAAAGTCATAATTTTGCATGCATAAGGGTATTTCAGTAATTATTACCTATTGCTATGGTTTCATGCTCATTCTAATGTTTACAAAGTAATCATAAGTACTTACCTCGTCTTTTTACCAAAGTGGGCCCGTTGGCCCATTGGCCCGTTTTCGGCCAATTAAGCCCAAAAATACCATTGTGCACGAAAATGCACACTTTGCACTCTAATCATCCAAATGCACCATATTCATTAACAACTGTCTCACGAGCGCTCGCATGCTTGCAAGTTCACAAAATACCAACATTTCGGTATTTCGGCTTTTACCGATTCAGTCTAAGGGATGGTATCGTTTACACACCTGGTTGATGACGATTGATGACGGTATCTCCCATGCAATAATCATACAAACACATTAGACTTACGAGTTAACGATAACTAACATAAATCCACGTCAACTAACCCAATCATCACACAAGTTAGTCATTTACGCACGAGGGGCAAAATAGTCATTTTACCCTCTAGGGGTAAATCAGTAGTCCTACCCTACAGGGGTATTTTAGTAATTCTACAACTTATCCACTTGGGCCTCACGGACTCATTGGGACCACATGGCCCATTTCATTATCATCGCCCGAAATAGCCGCCCCATCTTGCTAGAGTAATGAGAAATACACACCTGTTAGGAGACTGCAGTTAATCTGTGCTCCAAACACTCTTAGCTGACGCCCAACCCAAACGAGCACGTCACAAAGTGAAAGGGATCAGCCAAGAAGGGTATTCCTACTCTCCTCATGGTTTGCTCTATTTAAAGCCAGCTCTCCATCTACCCTCATGTTAGCTTCCCGATGTGGAATCCCTCCATCACCAGAGTTTAAAACCAACACCAACTCTTGCCATCCCAACATAGCAAAATAATCAACCTTTACGTGCCAAAGGATTCGAACCAAAGTTCTCTCACATGCCAACTCATGCCAGCACCACTAGGCCATCAACTCATTTGTGTCATAAATCCAACACATTAAACTTTAAAGCGCACCTGCTTGCTTCCAGATTTATTGAAAAGAAAATCCAAAATATATTGCAAGAGCCAAGACTTGAACCTTGGACCCCTTGCTTCCTCTATGGCGTCACTTTCTTGTCCCTTAAGTGGCGCCACCTTGCCACTACACCACACTCCTTTTTGTGTCATCTTTTACCCCTTTACTCTTAAAAGCCCAAACGCTAATTGCATCACCTGTTCATAAAATTAAAATTCCGAAGACTACCACGGATTTAACTTAAGTTTGGGCCCTACTAAAATATATATTTTAACCAACCAGAACACACACAAATTTTAAAAATCACAAAAACACAGAAAACCTGAAAATTGGGGCGTTACATGAAATACTACGCTATCTAGCGAGTAGTAGTTTAGACTCTTTATTTGCATGTTTGTAGCTAGAATCTGCTTAATCGCCGACTTCTGTGGATTCAATTCTTAAAGTACTCTTGGACCCCGTTGTACAAATTATATTATAACCAACTTGTCGCACTTGCACAAGTCATACATATTTATTCTGATTTGATTCTTATTTTTAGTGTTGATTTCTCTCAACCCTGACGGTCGTGCATTGAGCTCCTAGAGGTGGTCACTTGGCCCTTATTAGCAATATTATGCAAATTAGTAATATCATTTAGTTGATTATTATTCTGACCCCCAAATTTTACAACATTTTTCTCCAAAACATTTCCTTTAGTAACCTCTGAGAAATCCTCCATCGATTCTTTATTATTCAAATCGTATAGCGTATTCAATTAGAGTTTTTCGCTCTTAACACCTCTTAATTTTTTGTGTAACAATCCGATTTTAGATAAATCAGAACCCACAAATCCGATGTTGGAAAATTATTTTAATATTATTTTTAGTGTTTACAGTATGTTATTTGATATGTGTGAAAATTTCGTGAGTTAATTTTATCGATTGGCTGGTTAATTTGATAAAAAAGATTAAATCGCATAAAATGCAAAAGTTGCATATTATTTGTTTAAAGTGCTTGAATGCTATG
Source organism: Gossypium arboreum (assembly GCF_025698485.1). Lineage (NCBI taxonomy): Eukaryota > Viridiplantae > Streptophyta > Magnoliopsida > Malvales > Malvaceae > Gossypium > Gossypium arboreum. The sequence goes on along the minus strand of NC_069075.1, from coordinate 113,953,812 downwards.
ATTAATTAAATTAAAAGTCCTTATGATGATATTAGACCATTTGTAGTGTTAATGGACATTAATAGACATACATTATAAATTTTTTAAATTTATTCATTAAGGGTAAATAAGTAATTATGTAATTAAGTTAATAAAAATATAACAAAACATGATTTTTGTTCATTCTTTTTGCCATTGTCGAAATTCTAAGGTGAAAAACACCATTTTTAAGCATATTAGGGTTCTACATCTTCATAGCTTAATTGATCAAGAAAGAAAGAATTCGGATTTAGATCAGGGGAAAAGCAAGGTTATCAAGTAGTTGACCCGATTCGTCAATTTTGAATACGAGGTAAGTTTGTATGTGATGATTACATTATAAATGTATGTTAAAATGCTTTAGTATTGCATAAATTGTTAAAACAGGATTATGGATAATGTTGAACCTTCAGAATAGTTTTGGATACTATTGACATGTCAGTAAGCGATATGTTGAGTTGGCTTCGAGCCATGATATTAGCACTTCGGGTGCCTATTTTACTGATTTGGCCATAGGCCATGCATATCAGATGATTTGGCTTCGGGCCATGATAATAGTTCTTTAGATAAGTTACCCTGATTTGGCTACGAGCCATGGTATAGGTACTTATCATATGAGACTCCTTAGCATCTAATTTCTATTTCAAATGGTTCAACGAGTAAACGAATGACGTGGTTGAGAAAGAGGTTTGTACGAGATGATACAGGTATGTACAAAACCTATTCGAGTATTAAATAGTGAAAGTTCGATGAGTTTGTATTTGATCATGGATTTAGACATGAGAAAAGTTTGTAGCTAATGTGTTTATGGTTTTGTCATGTGTAATTGGTTGATTTGCATTTATTTGATGAATTAAGTTATTCATATACGAGCTTACTAAGCTATGAAGCTTACTTTGTGTTATTTTTCTATGTTATATAGTGAATCAAGGCTAGCTCAAATCTGGGAGTCGCCGGGATCATCATCACACTATCAAACATCTAAGTTGGTACTTTTGAATTATACATTTATGGTATATGGCATGTATAGACTAGATGTGGTATTTTGGTTGTGATTATATCCATGAGATTTGGCTTGTGATGTTAATATTGATATGTGTTTGGCTATTAGAATTGGTTGTTAATGACTTTTGTAAGATGTTTATAATGCCTTGTGAGATGGTTTGTTTCGGCATGGCTGTAACCAAGACATTATAGAAGTTAAAATGGTTATTTGAATTATGGTGGATGAAAGCTTGAGAAAGGTCTTAATGTGGCATGAATATATATGTCAAATTGGTAGTTAAATAGTATGCATTACAGTGAATGAATTGATTGAGTTGAGAATGGTTTTCGGTTGTGAATATTAAGTTGGTATATATTTGAGTAAGTGAAATGGTTGTATTTGTATAGCATGAATTGTGCATGAATTGGGATTGATTTGGTTGCCCTTTGTGTATGGAAATTATATATTTTTCCTTGTGTAGGTACATTGAGGTTGGGGTGGCAAATTGGCCTTGCAAATGGCCTATTTTAGTCCACACGGACAGAGACATGGGAATTTGTCTCAACTGTGTGTGACACACGGTCATGGTATACGGCTGTGTGGCCAAGTCAGTATGCCCTCCAGTTTTCACACAGCCTGGCATACGAGCATGTCCTCAGCCATGTGATACAAGTCAGTAGGTATGCCTTGTTTCCCCACGGCCTGAGACACGGTCGTGTCTAGAGCCATGTGAGGCACACGGCCTGTTCACACGAGCGTGTGTCCCCTATATAGTTGAGATTTTTATAAGTTTCCAAAATTTTGATATGTTATCAGTTTAGTTTCGAACCACTTCTAAAGCATGTTTAAGGCCTCGTAGGCCCTTATAAGGGACAATGTTTATGATTAAGTGGTATTTCAGTATGAATGCATAAATGTATGAGTTATGTATGTTAATTGATGTGTATTGATCGGTAATTCCTCGTAACCCTACTCTGCAACGGGTACGAGTTACGAGCGTTACATTTTGTCTTTCCTTTATCACCTTTCTTAGCCATCAATTATTACCGTTTTTATCGAGTCAAGGCTTGCATCCAAGGCTCATAACGCTCATCTTTCTCACCCAACCTATAAACATTCATACGTAAAGACACATTCAAATGCCTAACCTTAGTACTTAAATCATTCAAAACCTTTTTATTCTATAAGTTTCCATATAAGTTTCCATTTGTCTGACTCTTTGGACAAATTTCCTTACTGTGCCATATTTTCGTCTATGTACACTTGTATTTTCTTAAATAGATTGATTTAATAAAAATATCCATAAATTACATTACTACCCTTTGTATATTGTCCTCAATGATTTTTGTACGCAAAGCAAAATGGAAAAAAATATTAGCTCATTGGTTATCTAATGTTTAACTAATACTAAGTGGTATTACGTGGTTAGATCGTAATACGGAAAGAGAGCTCTATTAGTAGATTAACCTAAACATGCCCTTAGTTTATTCAAAAATGAGAAAGCCGATTGAAAGACTAATATGCCATTTATCAAGTGACAATACATCAGACAGAATCCAAGTAGAATAAATCTTGAATCCGTTTATGAATTTATCCACTTGTAATATTTATAGTGTGGCATACATTAATCCAAAGTGGATGACGGAGTATGTATGCATGACTCGTATACTTTAATGAAGTAAAAGCCTGAGTTCAAATAAATAAGGAATCGAAAACTAGTGTATTCGGTATAAGACTTCTGCAGTATGTAGAATCATTCAAAATAGTGGAATTCATAGCCCTAGAAATGGGTAAATCATATCATCTCATTTTTATTACATGATATATGAAAAGTAATCGTAGCTACCATCGTTTGTCTGTTTGGTGAATGACTTAACTACTATTTGATAATAATTGGCTTTTCATGAAATAAATTGTAATGGTTACCATGAGATAAAATAAGATCATGTTGAGAGACTTCTGCAGTATGTAGAACCATTCAAAATAGTGGAATTCATAGCCCTAGAAATGGGTAAATCATATCATCTCATTTTTATTACATGATATATGAAAAGTAATCGTAGCTACCATCGTTTGTCTGTTTGGTGAATGACTTAACTACTATTTGATAATAATTGGCTTTTCATGAAAGAAATTGTAATGGTTACCATGAGATAAAATAAGATCATATTGAGAGAACAAAATTATCCCAAAGAGATTAAGGATATCCTATGAGGGTAACACACTTACAATAAGGTTAGTAGACGAGCATTGTTTGAGAAGCTTTTGTAATGCTATGTAATTGGGTTAAAAGTCCAAGAAGCACATATAATTGAACTTGACACAGAAGAGGCCCCAAACCACTCATAATATGTATGAGAGGCTGCCTTGTAATAGCCCAATTTCAGTGAAATCGGAACAGTGGTTTCGGGACCACAAATCCGAGTAGAAAAATAAAATTTATTTTTATTTTATTTTATGGTTGGTAATATGATTGAAATTTCATGTGAAAATTTTGATAAGAAAATTTTACCGATTATGTGTTTAATTACGGGAAGGACCAAATCGCATAAAATGAAAAAGTTGAATTCTAGTTGCTAAAAGTATCAAATAGCTATGAAATTCAAAACTTAAGGTCCTTATATGGTAATTAGGTCATTAATAAAAAGTTAGAAGATATTTTTAGATTATTCATCCATGGAAAATTAGAAAAAGGCTAAGGACTAAATTGGAAATCAAAATTATTAAAGATGATAAACTAATTAAATATATATAAAAATCATTTTTATCATCTTCTTCCCCAAAATATTCTATGGAAACCCTAGGAGAGAGAAAGGAAACTTTCTTGGCCAAATTGGGTAAGTTTTCTTGTCCCCTTTTTAGTAATTTTGATATTTTTGAAACCGGGATAGCTTAATCTATCTATTTGGGGGATCAATTTGAGAAGTTACCAATGTATGGAAATTAGGTCATGGGCAAAAATGCTGAAAATTTAAAATTTATGGTAGAAAATGAAAGGTTGTTGATAGATAAACAACTTTTACATAGTGATTTTTGATGAAAACATGATTTAGGGACTAAAATATAAATTTGTGAAATTGAAGAAAAATTCTGAATTTTGTAGAATATATTTGCTGTAAATTTTAAGGTGAAATTTCGGTTAGGCTTGGAATAGGGAGTAAATTGCATAAATTTCATTTTCAAAGCCTAGGGACGAAATGGGAATTTATGGAAAAGTTAGGGGAAAAATGGTAATTTTGTCTAGGATGTAAATTGAGTTCACTTGAATATGAAATGTGATAAATTGATGTAAAATTTACTCTTATGGATCCGGATAGACCAAATTCAGAGCTAGAACGAGGGAAAGAGGGAAATGACGGATTAGAAGGTTTTACGTACACGAACATTGGTCGAGGTAAGTTCGTGTAACTAATTTGTGTATGTTTATATGCTTGAATTAAATGTTGCATTGTGAATTGTATAAATATCATATATATATATATATATATGTGATAGTGGAATTGTATCTGACAAAACCCAATCAATGATAGTGCCTGAAAAATGATAAATGGTAAAAATGTTACTTTTATGCTTGAAATGAATGTGGAATGTGTTTATTTGAATTATATGAATGTTATAGATGTATAAAATAATCACATCCCTGATAATACTTAAAAAATGTTAAATCCCATTTGAATAAATGAAAATCGATGGATAAATGTGATTTCCCTTATGGATTGAGGTCCTACATTTGTTGTTAACAGTATTTAGCTCAGACGAGTAATCTTTTGACCTTATTTATGATTGGATTTATTCCAGACGGGTAATCCAGATCAAGCTCTTTAGAGCATATGTCAGAAGAAGGATTTAGCCTGGACTGGTAATCCTGTTGTATACATGTGTGGCTTGACAGTGTACTCTCTGAAATAGCACCTTATGGGTACGATTGGACATAAATTGACAGATTTTGATTTGTACACCTCGAGTGTACCACTTGTATATCTATCGATATTGTAGATAAATTCAACGAGTGACAACTCCAGACATGAGAAGATATGAATAACAAAATGAGTTATTACATGTATCCGTATGAAATACAAGAAAATGATGATACATGACAATTGATATGTGAAAGTATGAGATGATGATATTTGTACATGGAAATTGTTTGATGAAAATGTTCATCCTTGATTATAGACTTGTACACCTTGAGTGTACTACTACTCGTGTGACCTTGATGTTTCGAATGATATGAGTAAATTTCTGACATGAAGTAATCTGAACCCGATATGAACTATTATGAAATTATCCTTGTAATATAAAGATATGATTTATACATGTTAAATGAATACATGTTGTGGAAAACATATGTGCATGGAAACTTGATTATTGTTGAGACCATATATGTTTTGATGTTATTATGGAATATATGACCAACAAGGGTAATAAGGATATGTGTAGGGCTTGAGGTCAAATTGATTGAGTATGCCTTACATAGTTACTTCAAAATATAATGAATGGTAAGTTAAGTACCATGTTAAAAGAACTTACTAAGCATTTTATGCTTACTTAGTTTTATTTCCCTGTTTTATAGTAAATCGGAAGCTCGTTGGAATGGAAGTTTGGCGGAGATCACTCACACTATCGATCGGCCTATTTCGGTACATATGGTAAATCAATTATGGTTATAATGGCATGTATAGGTTATATTGGCCATAGTGGCATGTAAATGTAAATGATTACTGTAATCTACCCATTAGAATGGCTAGTGATGATTTTGTTTGAGTACATGTATATATGTATTTAAATTTATTTTATGGAGATAACATAAGTATTTATTATTGATTGATTAAGAAAGGTTAAATGAGTATGCTTATAAAAAGTAAGTTTAAAAACATGAATGCATGTAACAATATAACATGTTAGATGTTATAAATTACTTGAATTCAATGTTTGGATTGGTCGGTATTTGGATGTAAGTTTGGTGCAGGAATTTGGTATGATTTTGGGTGAGAAATGAAGCTAGGAATGGCTTTACTTTATCCACATGGGCAGACAAACAGGCGTGTGTCTAGACTATATGTGACACATGACCTGGTACATAGGTGTGTGGTTAGGCTGTGTGTCCCCTGCATCTTAAATTCGAGAAAATAGAATGCACAAAATTGAGCACATAGGCAAGGACACGAGCGTGTGTCTTAGCCGTGTGTGCTACACGACCTAGACCACGGGCGTGTGTCTTGGCCGTGTGAAACCTGCACCTAATTTAAAAAAAATTAATTAACCACACGGCCTAGTACACGGGCGTGTGGCATGGCTGTGTGCACAAGTCAAAAAGTTACACGGGGTCAAACACGGCCTATAGCACGGGCGTGTCCTAGGGTCATAGGGGCATGTCCCTTGGACCACACGGGCGTGTGTGCCCTGTAACTTGGAAATTTTTTCAAATTTCGCAAAAAATTCTTGGAGTCTTCGATTAGGTGCCGACTCAATTCTAATGGTCGTATTGGGCCTCGAGGGTCCATTTAAGGGACGTTATGAATAATCTCGAAAAAAGAACAATGATTGACATGATTTATTTGTAAATGTTCTGAAAGATTCGGTAATTCCCCGTAACCTTATTCTAGCGACAGATACGGGTAGGGGATTTACAGGCCCCTCACTCCTAGTAGAACTAAGGGATGATAAGTGCTACAAGTAACATGTTCTAACCTCATTCTTAACAAGTGTTAGGGTGATAAATCGATGTTAATTGTGAATTTTATACTCATAATCCTTTAAATTCATGTTTTAACGCTTAATTGACCCCTTAAGAGAAAAGGAGCAAAAAATGAGAGAAAATTGGAGTGTTGAAGTAAGCTACAAGAGCCACACGAGTTTAATCATTCCACATGACCAAACCATACATCCCTTTGACCCACACGAGTGTGTGGTAGTCCATGTTGATTTCACGGGATTGTGCATCGAACAACGAAAAATCACGAGTTTTAGGTTTTTTGAGCCTTTTAAAAGCTATATATGACCAAATTAAGAAGATAAGAGTGATTCTTCATAGAATATTCAAGAAAAAACTCGAAAAGAAACCATTGAAGTCAACTTTGAAGCAAATTTTCATCAAGATTGAAGATTTCCAGCTGATTTCTTAGGAAGTTATGAAGTAATTTCTTAAGTACCGAGGGAGATGAACCTTATGATGGATTCTATCGTTTTATTTTTATTTTACACAATAAATATTTAGTTTTTTGTTCTCAATTATGTGTTCTTAATTTTTAATTTCAATTTTCGTTGACACACAAGCTAAAAGATTAACTTGGTAGTGAGACACGGTCGTGTGGCCTAGCACGGACCAAATACACGTCCATACCTCCTTTTTAAACTTGAAACCCTAATTTTTTTCCATTTTCCATTCCTTTTCATTTTGTCGGCCTCATTTAACTTTTTCCTCTCTTATCATTTTCCCCATTGCCGATAACCCCCACGTTGTCGTCTTTCCAGTTTATAGTCTCCCCTTCTTCTCCGTCGTCGTCATGTACCTTCCAAACCACTGGCCATTTGCTCCCTTGGCCTTTACGAACCACCGCTCTCCCCTTACCCCTTTCTCTGGGCTTGCTGCTCTTCCTCTTCCTTCCCTCTCTTTTCTCTTCCTTTCATCAGCTCGGCCACCCATCTATACCCACCGTCAATCACATCCCCTCTTCTTCCTCTATTAACTCATCCAACCCGAACCCCCTTTATTCTACAGTCGTATGTGTAAACGTCGCCCCATACCTTTGTCCCCGCCATTATTTACCCTCGTCACATTACCTTTCCTCCAACACCCCAACCGTTTCCCCCCACACCACTGTGTGTACCCACCCAACCGCCCACCTTTTTGTTTTTTATCTTATTTTATTTATTATTGTATTAATCTATTATTAAATTTTTTATCATATTTAAGTCGATTATTAAAATAATATTAGTTGTTAGTTTCTTTTAAATGATTTAAGTCTTAGTTAGGGAGTAAATTTTCATTGTGCAGTGGATTGAACTTGGTCCATTGTGTTTCATATTTCGAATTGTTCAGCTACTATATTAATTTGTATTGGTGCTGATATATCTCATTGTTCTTTGTTATTTTAAGTACAAAATGACAAATACTAGTGGAAAAACCAAGGTCGTTATCCCCGCCTTTAAAAAGTAGAAGACATCGCTATCGATCACAGTCACAAGATGCCTATGTCACCAATTTAGTTAGAGTCCACATAAGGACCATCATCAGTACCTTAAGAAGCGAGATTTATGGATACCACCAAATTCTTGACACTTTCCAAGCACATCCGTCGATCGACCCTACTTTGTTGGTCCAACATTGCTGAAACTGAGTCGCAGTATAACTCGAGTCAGTCGAAGCCAACATGCTTTCCTCCGGTTTTGCACTATATTGATGTTTTTTGGCCTACACATTGACTAGTCAAAAGGAGAGCACAAGGGTCTTCAACACTTCGGGCGCCTCTTTCTTATGGAGTATAGAGACAGGCCACCCAATCGACGTCACTTACTTCGTGGTTCACTGTTGTCGCTACCAGTTCGATCAGAAAAAAAAGGACCAGTCTGCATGGGTCCCTATGTGGCTCGTTTGGTGAGGTACTTCGAGCTTGTTAATACTCTGAAACAGACTTCATCCTTTACTTGGTCGAACAGATGTTCCCTTAAAGGTTGTCTATCATGACCCACATACTTATGATTCATCATCAACACGGAGCCGATCTAGACTGATATACACTGTTTCATCCTGATATTTAAGATGAGTTAGAGGAGCTTTCAGATGATTTTCTACCTCGGCATGCAAATCCAACTCAATCCTCTCCTCCTACTAGTCACTCCATTACTACATCTGCGATCACATTTGAGGACATTAATCGCACACAATAGTATAGTTCTTTGTCACCAAATTATGTGTTAATAGAAGACTAAATAATAATACAAATTCTTTGTCACCAAATTATTTATTGACTAATGTACTTTTTACTTTTAGAAATATAGAGAAATGTAAAAATAAACATCTCCTATTAATACAATAATATCTATAATTATTGATCGATAATATCTATATTTAACATATTCAAAATAAAAACTAAAATATGCATCACTATATTATCTCCATTAATTTTTACACTTTAATATATATATAATTCAGTTTGTCTTTATTTTTTATTGGGCATTTTATACAATGATAATATTTTGTTTTGTTAGTGTTTAATTTTGTACAAATTTTTGTCTTTAAAACTTAAATGTAATCTTTAATCTTATGTTGTTCGTTAAAAGAGTAAGTAATCCCACATTGTCTAGGAACAAACTCCAAATAGAAATGAGACTTTCGGTCTATATAAAGACACGTTTTGTGAAAAATAATTTCTACATTAATATGTGGCACTAGAAAATATATTTGTGTCACTTTTAGTGCTGTCAAATTTTTTTCAAATATGATGCCTCCACATGAAGAGGTGGGGCCAAAATAATTACTGGTGTTGCCACTTTAGAAGCTGTCACCAAAAAATTGGGTTGGGTGATGCCAATCAAATTAGCACCACCTGAATTTTTTTTCTTCTACACGGGTGACACCAAGTACATCAGCACCACAAAAAATGTATTTTTAAGCAACCGGGCTAATCATTGGTTGATGTGGCAGAGCGGTGACGCCAATCTCATTGGCACCACCCATTTCCACTTTTCATTTTAGGTCATTTAGGTACTTAACTAAAAAGGTGGTTTATTTTTGTAAATAATAAAAAAATCGGGTCGTTTTTATAAAAAGCCAAAATTATTATTTTAGTTGTCTCTATGTACTGAAGCATTATCTTGAAATTTTTAATTTACAAGTTTAACATCAAAACCATTATATTTTGTAAGCTTTCAAGCCTACAGAGCATTTATTATTTCATGCTTATTTTATTTTTGGTTGTTAGCATGTCAACTTGATTTGTTATTCTAGAACTTGCTTCGGTTATATATGTCAAGACCACAGTATTGATTTGCTATATTGAGATGATAGAGACACTTAGGATTTAACATGCTTAACCGTTAACATAACTTACCTGTTGAATTAACCCCTAGTAAACCTCGTTAATCCTAATACATTTTTATTTATTTATCACCTATTCATGTTAACCCGTAAATCATACTAATTTTGTAAATCACCTTTTTTTATTGACTCCTTTTTTTTTTGAAATTCGATTTGGTTAGTTGCCTAACTATATTTTATATTTTGTATTGTTGAATTTTACTTTGTTTTAAAAGAAATATTGAGAAAAAAGTGAATGAAAAAAAGAGAAAATTTTGAGCTTGAATCGTGAGTCTCATCATTTTTATAAAAGCTCACATCCACTCTTTATTTCTTGTTGATGTAAATTCTTGTAATTTAGAAATTAATTTCATTTCTTTTTCTAGTTTGGTAACTTATCAATTCGAATCTTGATTGTAAAAAACTTTTTTAACCTTTTTCGTACCATTAACCAAAGCCCTGTTACAACCTTGTAAAGACCTCTTACTTGGTGTGTCATCTCATTTCTATAGTGGTGGAGATTTAATTTTCAAGCAAGCCTATGGTACATTTCTTGTTCAACTATTGCATGCATATTACTTGAACCTTAAACACATTGAGTGTTTTAGTGAACCTTAGTAAGGGTGTTAATTATTGTTGAGTTTGAATGTCAAGTAATTATTGAGATATAGGAGATGTCTAATGTTTTTAAGCCTTAAAGATTAATGCTTAGATTGCTTGTGTTCTTTAGTGTCATTTTTGTTTAAATTTCTAATGCATGATAATTCGTTGATTATCCTAAGACATTGTCAGTGAAAACAATAAATCGAGGAAGTTAAGTTGAAAGTAGGTTGTGAATTTTTCTTAAGAACAAGCACACACTTAAGTGTGGAGATATTTTATAAATACTAAAAGTAACATATTTTAACCTCATTCTTAATGTGTTTTTTGTGTTTATCCGATGTTAATTGTGAATTTTATACTCATAATCCTTTAAATTCACGTCTTAATGCTTAATAAAGCACTTGGGAAAAAGAGAAGCAAAAACCAGAGCGTCGAAGCAAGCTATAGGAGCCACACGGGCTAAGCCATTCCATATGGCTAGACAACGCGGCCCGGTGACCCACATGGGCATGTGGTAGGCTGTGTCGATTTCACGAGATTGCACATTGAGTTGTGGAAAATCACAATTTTTAGGTTTTTTGGGTATTCTATGATGTATATATGACAAAAATAAGAAGATAGGAGTGAGCTATCATAGAATCTTTAAGAAAAAAACTAGAAAAACACCATCAAAGTTGACTTTGAAGAAGATTTTCATTAAGATTGAAGAATCCCAGTTGATTTCTTAGGAAATTATCATGATTTTTTTTATTTCTTTCACTTATTATGTATCTTGGATGTTTTTGTTTTCAGGCATGAACTATTTCCTAAATACCTAGGGGAGATAAAGCCTATGGTGGATTCTGTTGTTTAATTTTTATTTTACGCAATAAATACTTAGTTTGTGGATGCTACGAACAAATACCAAACCATTACAAAGAATATATAATTCAAAAATCTCAATTAAATTATCATGCAATTCATGAAGAATCAATTTAACATGTGTTTTACTCAATTTTGGTTTAATATCGAAAACTTAAAACTAAATAGGAAATTAGTAGGATCCAATTGAAACTAATTCAAAAAAGTAGGAAAAATTTGCAAAGAGGGGTCATACGACCATATCCCCTGGCCGTGTGTGAAAGCAAAGTCGTGTGAGATGGGTCACACAACTGTGTCACCAGACCGTCCAACTAACTGTGGCTCTGTGCATAAAAAATCAGCCAAAATCTTCAGGCCACACGGTCGATTACTAAACCGTGTAGGGCACACACTATGTGCCAAGCCGTGTATACCTGGAAAACTCCTTTCAAAACAAGCTATTCAACCGTGAAACACTTATGCCACAATCTACTATTTAAGCCTCATTTCAACCTATTCAAAAGAATCCAATTCAAAAGTTTGTGGATGTTACACATCATGGGACTTGTTTTTCTGTTAGATAAGTAGTATCTGTATTCTACTAATTTAACCAAGATTCTATAATCTCTCCCTATAAATAGATTGCACTTGTAACACACCTACCCGTGCCCATCGCCAAATTAGGGTTACAGAGAATTACAGTACAAACAGAACATTTAAACATACATTTCATACACTATCATAAACATATAAAATGTAACAACCCAAACCAGGCCTAGACGTTATGGCCGTATCTGCCAATGTCACACGATAGTGTTTTTGAAGCCTCGTCGTTACAATGAAAACATTCCATGTTATTATCTTTAGTAAACCTTTTTTAGAACTTAGGAATTCGTCTTTATTCATTTAAAACATTTGTTTTGAAACATCCCTCATTGCGAAAGCTTTAATAAAATAGTCTAAGTGATCATGCGTCTAGAAAATACTTTTAACTTTCTGAAAACCTAATTTCCTACGACCAGCAGGTATAAATCCATAAAGTAAAATAAATAAATAAATAAAAACCCAAATTTAAAACCAAAGTCCTAGAGGGTACTTAAATTATAACCCAAATAATCGATAATAATCAAATTATAAATCGTAAATTGAAAACCATGAAGTCCAAAAATTACTGTGGCAATCGCTGAGTCCTCCGTCGCACCGATCCATCTAAGTCTGTACCTGTGCACATTAAACAAAAAGGGTGAGTTTACGTAAACTCAGTGTATAATCCCACAGAAACAAACAAACAATCAGTATTCACAATGCACAGTTTAACAGTCTTGGGCCTAAGCCCTTTTCAGTATCAATGACAGTTTGGGCCTTAGCCCATCTTAGTACAGTGTCAAAAATACTGTAGGGCCTTAGCCCATCACATTATCAGTAGCAGTAACAGTTATGCAACACCAAAATCCTACCTATCTAGCCTCTACACACCATCTCCTTCCAACACTACGCTCCATGTGGGGATATAATCAACCCACCCATCCCTACACTCCAAGTAGTACCGAATGCGGCACAAAATAGTATTTTGCAGCTGAACTGCAAGTAAATTAGGCTTAAAGACTTTTAGTACACTTCCTCCGAATAAAAACCCCAACCCAATGCAATGCAACATACAATGGATGATATGCTATTATGCAATTTTAGTACATATATTTAGTTCAGATATAAACATGCTCAGTACAGATATCATTCAGTCAATTTCACACATTTAGGGGTCTAAGTAGCGCTTACTGACCTTACAGTAGGTTCACAGTCGACTTGGGCGACCCGTGCAACTTAGAAACAGTTCGATAAAAATGGGCTCACATGCCCATGCAATCTGCCTGTGTGACCCACTCGGCCCAAATTGGTCCTGGCCGTGTGATCCATTTTTAATGTAACCCATGCTAGCTAAATATTCATATATGTTTTCACTATTTACTTATATGCTCATTCAAAGTTGTCTACTTGAGTCATTGTCACTAAATTATTTATATCTTGAGCTACAGAATTAAAAAATAAGATCCACTTGATGTTTTTGAAACTAAAATTTTTAGGATTTATAGTTTATCAAATAAGTACAGTAAAATCTTCAAATTTATCCCTAATATACTAATTGACAGCTTCAACCTTTCCTTACTAAAATTTTATATCTCTTAGTACGGAATTTGGATGATGTTTCCATTTGTTTCTCTTGAAAATAGACTCATTAACAATTTAAAAATATAAATTTAAGCCCATAATTAACTTTTTTACAATTTTTAATGATTTTCCAAAGTTAGAACAGGGGAACTTAAAATCATTCTGACCTTGTCTCACAAAATTTATTATATCTCATAATTTACAATTTCATTGCTTACAATGTTTATTCTGTGGAAAACTAAACTCAATAAACTTTAATTTCATATTTAATTCAACCTCTAACTCAATTCTCACTATTTTTGATGATTTTTCAAAGTTAGATTACTACTGCTGTCAAAAACTATTTTAGTGCAAAATGTTGATTTCCAAGTTTATAACACCCTTATTTCCTTTCTCTACAATTTTTTTCGCGTCATTTTCTCTTATTTCTCTTATTTCTAAACAACAAGCAATTTTGACTTTTTTTTGAATCTCGTTTTCTGCGTTTCAGGTACACACTTGGTATGGCTTTTGATGCGTAAGCAGTCCTAGGCCTCCAGAACCTAAAAATTGGCCAACATATCTCTGGATTAATCACTCAATTCATTTTTAATCGACCAATTTCGAAAGGAACTCGACTAAAAACCTAACAAAACCCTTACCTCGTTTGAGTAACCATGACTTCGCACAATCACAGAGTCGATTCAAAACCACCAGCCACTTAATTAACTCCTAAACACCAAAAAGGAATCCCCATTTTAGAGATTAACCAAGAACGTTAAACAATAGACAAAACTGTTACTTACTGAACATGCGCAACCAACGATGAACAACCGAATCAATTGGAAAAAAATAAAGAAATGGAAGGGGAAAAGAATAATGGAAATTTCAGCAGCAACTAGGGGAAAGAATCGGTAGAGGAGAGAAAAAATAGAAGAAGAAGAAGAAAAATTTAAAAAAAGTTTGGGATATTGGAGAGAAAACTGAAACTTTATTATTATTATCTTTTTTTTTTTGCAACAAAAAGATAATCAAATTATTTTTTGATAACCTCTCCCCAATTATCTCCTAAAATCACTCTTTATTAACACACTAAAACACAACTACTCAGAATTTTGCCCCAACACAAATCTTAGCCAAAATTGGAGCAAAAATACTGTCTCCACGCCGTCACAGAGAACTGAACACAGGACCTCCAACACCCAACACTCCACTTAACCATCGGACCAATAGGCCAACAATTAAACTTAAGCCCTTTGCACAAGGTTAAGGCTTTATTTATAAAAAATCCAAAATTTGCCCAAGTAAGGCTTGAACTTGGGACCTCTCACACACGCCCAGAACACTTAACCACTGAAGCAGATACTCAATTGTGTGTCACACATATACGAAATCAAAAATTAAAATTTTGGGGCGTTACATAATAAACCAATCATTCACATACATATTGTCCCTAAATCGAGCACTCAAAGCCCTAGAAATACCTTAGAAATAATTCGGGACTAAATTGAAATCATTTGGAAGTCTAAGCAAAAGTTATAAAAATTTGGAAGAATGGGTCACATGGCCATGTGGCCAGGTCGTGTGCCTTACAGGGCCGTGTCACATGCCCATGTGCCAGGCCGTGTAACTCTCAAAATTACCCCACACGTTCGTGTGGCAGGCCATGTGCTAGGTCGCGTAACTCACTAACTTGTATGCAAAGGAACCTTTAAGGGCCATACACCCGTGTCGCCAGGCTGTGTGTCACACATGACTGAGCCATATGCCCGTGTCTCAGGCATAAAAACAAGCCATTTCCTATACCATTTCATGCAATAACACTTGAGCAATTTGTTAGAACTACAAGGCATCAAACCATACCTAAACATGCATATATTTTCCTTTTCAAAAGTCCTAAATCAACTAACCAATTTTCCATTCAAAGGTACCTCAAACACACACAACAACACTTACCTAAACATACATATTTTACAACATATCATCCATCAATTACTAATTTCAAAACTTACTAAACATGCCACAACTTGACCATTTCTATACCATTACAAAACATACTATTTGAGCCATTCAAAACATACAACATAAGATGGCCACAATGACACAACATGCAAGGCATCAAATGTACCAAAAAAGTTAACTTACATAACTTATACATACCAAATGATCCACTAAACATTCAACTAAACACCGTTATAAGTCCACCTATACATGCCATTATAACCTTGGCCAAAACATTCAAAAACTACCGACATTTATGCTGGATAGTGTGATAGATCTCCAACAAGCTTCTAAACTGATCGAGCTTTCGATAATTTATAAAACATAGAAAAGAAACTACGTAAGCACATAATTCTTAGTAACTTCGTAGAAATAAAACATAACTTACCATTCATTTGCATCAAACATAAAGTATAAGTATAATACAACCCAAAACACAAGCTTGGCACAAGCCTATTCATCATCATCAATACACAAGTTACTGTAATTTTACATGGCTTAAATGAATTCATCCATAACAAGAAACTTCCGCAAGTAATCATATCATTTAGATTATCATTCCTTTTTATAGATTCATGATACATCAAATGTGAACACTTACCCTTTTCATCTGCTTTTCATACCAGTTGAGCCATCTAGAATATCATCGGATACACCGAGAAAGCTCGCACGAAGTGTGCTTAAACATATAACCGTAACCTTTCCTTTCCATCATTTCTTATACAAGCTGTGAAATGAGCATACTCTTACAAGATGTGAGTAGAAATATAAGCTACACGATGCTGGTCACTAAAGCTGTAGAGTATCTAAAAAAAATGCAGGACCTCAGCCATTGGTAGGACATCCAAGACCAGCATGTGAAACATGAAATCCCTAATGACATGTCATTTATATCCTATGAATTCCTAAGGTTCAATTGAGACTCAATAACTGTCATAGCATTGATTT
Organism: Gossypium arboreum; assembly: GCF_025698485.1. Classification (NCBI taxonomy): domain Eukaryota; kingdom Viridiplantae; phylum Streptophyta; class Magnoliopsida; order Malvales; family Malvaceae; genus Gossypium; species Gossypium arboreum. Next base: position 113,937,253 of record NC_069075.1, on the reverse strand, counting down.
TGATATACATCATTTTAATTACATTATGAATACATAATAAAATAGATTTGAATAACATTAATATGATAACCATTATACAAATTAACCTCGACGACTAGGGGCTTAGAAACGAAGTCGAACTAATCCGAGGCTTTAGCTTTTCACCAATCTAGATCCTTATGTGGTCTATCTTGATATAAATAGAAATTTCAATCCATTTAACACCTCTACCATTCAATTTATTCCACATTTCATATTTATGCAAAATGATAATTTTGCCCCCAACATTTTATCTTTTCATAATTTAGTCCTTAAGCTCATAAATTGAAATCTAAGCATTTTAATCCCCCACTCAAGCCAGCTGAATTCTTTAGGGACTTAAACCCACCCATACCAATCACCATTTCATAAATTTAACATGAAATTTTACTATTATTACAAATTAATCCCTATATGTAAATTTCATCAAAAATCACTTTACAAAACTTTTTTATTTGTCAACAAGGATCCATAATCTACCATTTAACATCAAGAATCATAAAATAACATTCATGGCATAACCCAATCTTTAACATTTTTGCAAATTAATCCCTGGGCTAGCTAGATTTTAAGCTAAAACGACCTCAAAAACATAAAAATCATTAAAAACGGGGTATGAAATCACTTACATGCATTAAAGAAAGCTTGGTCGAACCTAGCACCATCTTCAATGGTGAAAATTTAGTTGAAGAAAATGATATGAAGATAATACTAATTTTTTATTCTTTTGTTTTAGGTTTTAACTACCTAATTACGATTTTAACCTTTAAAAACTTTAATAATTTCATTAAAACCATGTCCATAAACATCCACTATCATGTTATTTGGTCTATTTACCATTAAAGTCCTTTAAATTAAAATTTCATAGCAAATTGACTCTTTTAACTAATGAAACTCTACTTTTGCACTTTTTACAATTTAGTCCTTTTCACTTAATTCATCATCCAAACATCAAAATTTCTTAACAAAATTTTAATACGACCGTACTAACATCCCATAGACATTAAAATAATAATAAAATAAAAATTTACTCGTCGAATTCATGGTCCTGAAACCAATATTCTAATTTCACTAAAAACGGGTTGTTACAACATTGGTAGGGCTAAAAATACACAACTTTGAGATATTGTTATTCTACACAAAAATAGTGAGAATTCATTCCCAAGTATGAAAACTATGTTCTAGGAATAACAATTCTACCAGTTTCTATAGAGAGGGATTTTGAGACCACAAATCTAAAATAGAAATAATTATTTTATGATAATTTGATGATCCATGATATGATTGCATGTTTTTGTGAAATTTTCATGAAAAAATTATATGCCTAAGATGTCCAATTTGACTTTAGGGACTAAATTGAATAAGTTGTAAAACTTGTGTTCTAGAAGCTTCAAGCACGAAATTGCATTAGATTATTAATTAGATGTCCTTAAATAGAAATTTTACCAAGTTCTAAAATTTTGGACAAAAATGGGCATGAATAGGAAAAATTTGAAAGAAAGGCCTTAAGTGCATTTCGGTCATTTGGTTAATAAAAGAATAAAAAGGGAAAATAAGTCAAAAATTTTCTCATATTCTCCAACTGCTACCCGAAATTTCCAAGAGCCGTAGCTAGGGTTTTGTTCATCTGTTCAAGCTTGATTGTAAGTACTCCTAAGCCTCGTTTTTAATGTTTTTTATATTTTAGAGATCCTTGAAGCATGATCTATCCATTTCTAGCCATATTTTGAAGTAGGGTTCATGTATGAAACTTGAACCATGTGTAACATAGTTATATTTTGATGTTTAATAGAGGAATATGAAAGTTTGATGTATGATAAACATCTTTTAGCAAGATAATTTTAGTGAAAACACCTAAAAAGGACTTATTTGTAAAAGATGAAGAAATGGGTAGTAGAAATGAGGTTTAATGTGGAATATGGGCTGATATGAGTTAGAATATGAAATCGACTAGGTTTGGGTAACAAAGAAAATGCATGCATTTCATTTTTCGAGCCTAGGGACTAAAGTGTAAATAAGTGGAAAGTTATGGGTAAAAAGGTAATTTTACCGAAGTATGTGTTATGGGTCGATATGAGCAATATGTGTATTGAACAAGTTAAATTTGGCATTATAGATCATGAAAAACGTGTTTCAGGTCTTGATAGAGGGAAAAACAAGGTTTACAAGGATTAGGCTCGTTTCTATCATTTTATACCGAGGTAACTTCATTTGCAAATAATGCAACATGTATCATACCTTAAATGCTTTAATATTTCATGTATGGTAATTACATACATATTTAATGTGATGTTGTATCATGTGTTTATTGCCTAAATTGTATTATGAATTATGCTTGACATTTCCATGAATATGTGATTGGTACTACGAGTATTGAACTTGACGTTACGAGCAAGTTTGACAGAAATGTGGTATCGAAGAATCCCGTTTGAACCTAAGAAATAGTTTAGGATACAAGTGACATGTCACTAGGAACTATGTGATCTGATCTCATTGAGTTGTTGTCTGAGTTCATGATATATGTAACATCTAAACTCATTGAGTTGTGGTCTGAGTTTGTGATGTATGTGGCACATGTTTTGGCATCTGGGTACTGGTCTCGTATATTCTACTAGTGGCTGGGTAGTCTGGCATGTTTTACAGATACTAGATAGCCTATGTGAGCAGACTGTAAGTAGCTCGAAAGCGAGCAACATGTGATATGTGATATGAGGTAGCATTGGCTACATATGAGGCACTTAGGTGCAAGATTCCATCGTATCCGATGGTATTCCAAGTCTTCAATGGGTAGTTCTAAGGAAGTTCAATGAATAATCTTGATGAATACGTGGAAGACGAGAAACTAAGTTATTATGTGCAAGTGGGCACAGGTATGTTCATCAAACTCATGAGAATGTCATGAGATATGAATAATGAGTTTAAGAGATTAGATAAAATGCAAGATTATGTTCATTATGTCAAATGTATGATTAATAGTTATTTAAGCTCGGGGATCAGAAGACGTAAGAGACTCGATCACACTATCAATTGAATATTTGGTATAGCTAATCTCATCATTTTGAGTATGGCATGCATAGGGACTTGGTCTTTTTGTTAAGTGTCATATTAATTAGCCAAATGTGTTGGCTCATGAAAGTATTATAAGCATTTTGTATATTGCCATGAGAAGTGGCTCATATTAAGTATTTGGGTTGTAACCCTAATTATTGGTGCATGCATTCAAATGTGCTTATGCTTTAATGTGGTTATGGTTGCTTATAGTTAATGAGTATGATGGATGGCATGTATGTTTGGTGTATGATATATGATTAATATGTATGAAAATAAAGGTGATGCAAGTGGGTAACTTGAAAGTAGGTTAGTAAAGATGATAGGCAAATAAAAAAATTGGTATGGAATGCCATATGAAAAAGTGATAGTTTAAATAGGTAATATGTTGACATTACCAAATCATAATTTAAGAATGCTTGAGTAGCCAAATGTTCCATGTTGCTGCCATGAAGTGAGTATAAGTATGTGAGTGTTTAAGGGTGGAAATTGGCTTGGACAATAGCCTAGAAATTGCCCACACGGTTAGACACACGAGCATGTGTCTTGGCCGTGTGGGACACACGGGCATATGTCTTGGTCGTGTGGGACACACCGTTTGCTCCATGGGCATGTGATCTGGCCGTGTGTCACTTGTACCCTAATAATGCAAAACAAATTGCCAGTAGTAAACACACAGGAAGAGAAACGACCGTATGTCCCAGCCGTGTGAAGGAAACGACCTTAGGACATAGGCATGTTGACAGGCCGTGTGAAGTCTTCACTTGATTTTTAGAATTTAATTCGCTATATGGCCCAAGCACAGGGGCTTGTGACTTGGTGTGTGACCTTATTTAGTTGATGACGTCATAGTCAAAGAGTTACACAAGTTGAGGACAAGGCGTGTCCCAAGCCAGATGGGTGTGTGAGATGACACGGCCTACCCACACGGGCGTGTGACTCTCCAAAGTCTGAAAATTTTTTAAGTTTCCCAAAAGTTCCAAAGTTCTCAGTTTAGTTCTGAACCACTCTTAAGGTATATTTTGGGCCTAATAGGCCCATATAAGGGACGTTTCGCTTGTAAATGAAAAGTTTTAAATTTGGATAAAAATTCTTGCCTCGGTTTTGTGTATTTGAAGTGAGTTTAAGTCTGGTAATGCCTTAAACCCTGTCCCGACGTCAGATATGGGTAAAGGGTGTTACATTTAGTGGTATCAGACTACGATTTAGTTAGTTCTCAGACTACGTAGCATGTGTTTGAGCCTAGCTATACATGCCATACATAAATCATGATAGTGTGACGACTCCTGACGATTTTAAATTGTGTTTTTCATATAGTAATGGATCTTGACAGAGCAGTGGCGGATGATGTTGAAAGTAACGGGCCTGCTCCACTAAAAGAGTAGTGTCATCTGATAGTAGACCCACAATTGTTAGTAGAGGAGAAGGAGGCAGAGAAGCCTTTCTCCATATGATGGATGCTTAGTACATAGGGTTTGTTCGAACGAACCCGAACGCTTAACCTCCCCCACCCCCTCCAAATCCCTAACCATACCCCAAGTGCCCCAAGGTATGGAATTTATGAGATTTCATAGAACCGTAGTTGATAAAATTTGAAAGCAATGAGCTGAGGAATTTAGGGCCAATGCTGATGATGACCTTGAGAAAGCGAAATTTTGGCTTGAGAATTCTATTCGAGTATTCGATGAATTGTCGTGCACACCTAAAGAATGTTGGAAGTATGCTATTCCCTTTTTGAGAGGCATGGCATATCATTGGTTGAAGATGCTAATTTCGGTGGTTCCGAAAGAAAGGCTCACATGGGAATTCTTTCAAGAAGAATTCCAAAAGAAATACATCAGTGAGCGATTCATCGATCAAAAGCGTAAGGAATTTTTTAATTTGAAACAAGGCCACATGTCAGTTACTGAGTATGAAAAAGAGTTTGTTCAGCTCAGTAAGTATACTTGAGGGTGTGAATTGTCCGAGGCTAAAATGTGTAGATGGTTTGAAGACGGGCTTAATGAGGACATTAGAGTGTTAGTCAGAATTCTTGAGATGAAGGAATTTGTTGTGCTCGTTGATTGGGCTTGTAAAGCTTAGGAACTAACCAAGGAAAAGAGAAAACCCGAGGCTGAGGCTGAGGCTAGAGATATAAGTAAGAGGCCGATGAGCAAGTTACTCCCAGCCCAGTCTAAAAAATCCAAAGATATGTATTCATGTTCTCATATTATAAGAAGCAAAATTTAGGTTTTAAATCTCAAGCTACATCTGTGGCTAGTGTGGGTAATGATAGAGCTTCCAAACCCGAGTGCCAACAATATGGTAAAGGTCATTTTGGTAGGGTGAGCAATGGATCTTGTTTCTGATATGGTTCACAAGACCACTATATCAAGGACTGTCCTGAGATGGTCGGGAAAGAAAAATTTTCAGAGTACAAGGCCGAGTAGTACGACTCCAAAGGGGAGACCCTCAAGAAATGTCAGTAATAGGGCTAGCAGGAAAATGTAACAAGGGATACAGCGGTGATATCCGCAGCTAGAGCTCTAGTTAGAGCCTATGCCATACGTGTGCATGAGGAAGCATCTTCTCTTGACGTGATTACGGGTACATTTTCTCTCATGAGACTTCTGTTATTGCCTTGATTGATCTTGGTTCTACTCATTCATATGTGTGCATGAAATTGGTATCTAGTATGAATATGCTTGTTGAGTCTACGGAATTTATGATTAAAGTGTCAAACCCGCTAGGCAAGCATGTTTTAGTTGATAAGGTATGTAAGAAATGTCCTTTGATGATTAGAGATCATTGTTTTTCGGCTGACTTGATGTTATTGCCTTTTGATGAATTTGATGTTATTTTAGGCATGGATTGGTTAACATTTCATGATGTTGTAGTAAATTGTAGATAAAAAGTTATTGAATTGAAATGTGAAAATGGTGAAATTCTCCGAGTTGAATCAAATGAGTCAGCTAAGTTGCCAATAGTGATTTCTTCGATGTCTGTTAAAAAATGTATTAGAAAAGGATGTGGAGCTTAGTTGGCTTATGTGTTGAATACAAAAGAGTCTGAATTGAAGATTGAATCCATTCCTGTTGTACGTGAGTATCCGGATGTGTTCCCGAAAGAGCTGCCTGGATTACCTCCTAATAGGGAAGTTGAGTTTGGTATTGAGTTAGTCCCTAGTGCAGCACCTATCTCAATTGCTCCATATAGAGTGGCCCCGACTAAATTGAAAGAAATGAAGTCACAATTGTAAGAATTAACTGACAAGGGTTTTGTGAGACCGAGCTTTTCGCCGTGGGGTTCTCCGGTATTATTCATGAAAATTAAAGATGGATCTGTGAGGTTATGTATAGATTACTGACTTATTTGACCAGTTGAAAGGAGGGATATGGTTTTCTAAAATAGACTTGAGGTCTGGTTACTACCAGTTGAGAGTGAAAGACTTGGATGTGCCAAAAACTACTTTTCGGACGAGGTATGGTCACTATGAATTTCTTGTCATGCCTTTCGGTTTAACGAATGCTCCTGCCTCATTTATGGACTTAATGAACCTTATTTTTCGACTGTACTTGGATAAATTTGTTGTTGTTTTTATTTATGGCCTATTGATTTATTCTTGTGATGAATTCAAGCATGCTGAACACTTGAGAACTGTTTTGCAAACCTTGAGACACAAGCAGTTGCATACTAAGTTTAGTAAAACTGAGTTTTGGCTTCATGAATTTGGATTCTTGGGCCACATTGTTTCGGGTGATGGTATTGGAGTTGACCTGAGTAAGGTCTCAGCTATTCTTGAATGGAAGCCGTTGAAGAATGTAACTGAGGTTAGAAGCTTTCTAGGCTTGACCGGTTACTACACACGATTTGTTAAAGGATTCACCATGATTGCTACTCTGATGACGAGGTTGTTACAGAAAGATGTCAAGTTTGAATGGACAGAAAATTGCCAGCAGAGTTTTGAGAAATTAAAGGCATTGTTGACCGAGGATCCGGTTTTGGTACAGCCCGAGTCAGGTAAATAATTCGTGTTTAATAGTTATACTTCGTTAAATGGTTTGGGATGTATACTTATGAAAGAGGGTAAAGTCGTAGCTCATGCTTCGAGACAATTGAAGCATCACGAGAAGAACTATCCGACACATGACTTAGAGTTGGCCACTATAGTGTTTGCTTTAAAGATTTGGCGACATTATTGATTTGGTGAAAAATGTCATGTCTATTACTTGATGACTCAAAAGGATTTGAACTTAAGGCAAAGAAGATGGTTAGAACAGTTAAAAGATTATGAGCTTGTGATTAATTATCATTCGGGTAAGGCGAATGTGGTCGCTAACGGTTTGAGTAGGAAGTCATTGTTTGCCTTATGGGCTATGAATATACTGCTGACTTGGTTTGATGATGGTTTGGTTCTAGCTGAGTTGAGAACTAGACGGACTTTTCTTCAATAGATTTGTGATGCTCGGAGAGTTGATAAAGAGTTGCAAGCTAAGAGATTTCAGTGTGAGTCTAGCAGTGAACTGAATTTTCTGAGTGGCTTCGATGGTTGTTTGAGATTTCGTGGTAGGATTTGTGTTCCGAAGGACACTGAATTGATTCAAAATATTTTACATGAGGCACACAAAGGTTGTTTGTCAGTTAACAAGGGCAGTACAAAAACATATAATAACTTGAAGAAAATGTATTAGTGGAATGGTATGACAAGAGATATCTCAGAGTTTGTATTGAAATGCTTAGTTTGTCAGCAAGTAAAGGCTGAACACCAGGTACCTTCAAGTTTACTTCAGCCCATCATGGTTCCCGAGTAGAAATGGGACTGAATTACTTTGGACTTTGTGACAGTTTTGTTTCAAATTAATTACTTAAATGATAAAATTATCACACAAAAATTTCACACATATATATTCACATACTGTAAGCACCAAAAATTTTAATAAAATAATTTTACGAACTCAGATTTGTGATTCTAAAACTACTATTCGGATTTAGCTAAAACTGAGCTGTTACAACTCTCCCCCTTAGGGATTTTTGTCCCTGAAAATCTTACCAATGAATAGGTTTGGATATTGTTTTCTCATAGCATCCTCAGGTTCCCACGTAGCTTTTTCAACCCCGTTTCGATGCTTCATTAATGCAATTTTCTTATTTCTTAACTCTTTGATTTCACGAGCTAGAATTCGAATCAGTTTATCTTCGTATGTCATATCGGATTGAATCTCAATCTCAGAGGTAAAAATCACATGCGAGGGATCGGATCTGTAACATCGAAGCATTGATACGTGAAATACATTATGAATCTTTTCTAACTCAGGTGGCAACAAAAATTTATAAGCAACCGACCCAATACGCTCAACAATCTCGTACGACCCAATGAATCATCGGATTGAATCTCAATCTCAGAGGTAAAAATCATATGCGAGGGATCGGATCTGTAACATCGAAGCATTGATACGTAAAATACATTATGAATCTTTTCTAACTCAGGTGGCAACAAAAATTTATAAGCAACCTGCCCAATACGCTCAACAATCTCGTACGACCTAATGAATCTAGGACTTAACTTGCCTTTTCTACCAAATCTAAGTATTTTCTTCCATGGAGACACTTTCAAAAAAACTTGATCTGCGTACGATTTCTAATGATCTGATGCTGCTTTTAAGTTTTCACGAGTCACTTTCACTTCCTATTCCATCTCAAATCAACCCCGTGAATCTTATTCTCACTGAGCTCAGTCCAATACAAAGGTGTTCGGTATTTGCGATCGTACAATGCTTCGTAAGGTGCCATTTTTATACTCGATTGAAAACTATTATCATGCCCAAATTCAACCAATGGAAAGTATCATTCCCACATACCTTCAAACTTAAGAATGCAACAACTCAACATATCCTCAAGTATCTGAATAATTCACTTGGATTGACCATCTGTTTGCAGATGAAAAGCAGTACTAAAGTGTAGCTTTGTACCCAGTGCATCTTGTAATTTCTTCCAAAAACGTGATGTAAATCTCAAGTCTCTATCTAAAACAATAGAAATAGGTATTCCATGTAATCTTACAACCTCAGAAATGTAGAAGTTAGCTAATTTATTGAGCGAATAATCTGCTCATACCGAAATGAAATGAGCTGATTTGGCCAGTCTATCAACAATCACTTATATCGTTTCTTTCTTACTGAGAGATAGGGGCAAACCCGTACAAAATCCATAGTGATTCTGTCCCATTTCCGTTCAAGAACCGTAATAAACTGTAGTAACCCAGACAGATTAAGCATTTCGAAACAAATTTAGAGATATCACGCTTCATACCAGGCCACCAATAAAACTGTTTTAGATCGTTATATATTTTCGTACTTCTCAGATGAACAGATAACCAACTGCTATGAGCTTCATATAAAATCATCTAATTCAACTCTAAATTTCTTGGAAAACATATTCGGTCTCTGAATCTTGAACAATCATCAACATCAACTCAAAATTCTAAATTAAAATTCAAATCACATTGAGGTCATTTTGCTAACAATTAATTATCAACTTTCTGAGCTTAGCAAATCTGCTGTATAAATAACTGTCTTACTTTTAACTCAGCTACAATTGAGCCGTCATCAGATAGAGTCATCTGAGCATTCATCGCACCTAGTGCAACAAAGATTTTTTACTTATAGCATCAGCCGGAACATTAGCCTTTCCCGGATAGTAGTAAATCACTAGCTCGTAATCTTTCAACAATTCCAACCATCTCCGCTGTCGGAAATTCAAGTCTTTTTGAGTCATCAAGTATTTTAAGCTATTATGATCAGAATAAACATGACATTTTTCACCGAACAGATAATGGCGTCAAATCTTCAACACAAACACAATAGCTGCTTGTTCCAAATCGTGCTTTGGGTAATTATTTTCATGCGGTTTCAATTATCTCAAGGCATAAGCTATGACTTTTCCTTCCTACATCAAAACACAGCCCAGACCATTCAATGATGCATCACTATAAATTACAAATTCTTTACCTGATTCTGGCTGAACTAACACTGGAGCTTCGGTCAATAAAGCTTTCAGCTAATCAAAACTTTTCTGGCACTTATCTGACCACTCAAATTTAACATCTTTCTGAAGTAGTCTCGTTAATGGAGTTGTAATCATTGAGAAGCCTTTTACAAATCGCCTGTAATAACTAGCGAGTCCCAGAAAACTTCGAACTTTGGATACATTTCTCGGAGGCTTCCAAACTAATATTGTCGAAATCCTTCCCAAAAAACTGCCTTCGTGCAACCAAAATTCGCATTTACTAAACTTCGCAAACAACTGCTTATCACGCAAAGTCTGTAGCACTATTCTCAGATGTTCGGCATTCTCGAATTCATCACGAGAATAAATTAAGATGTCATCAATAAACACAACAACAAATCTATCCAAATACGATCTGAAGATCCAATTTATTAGATCCATAAAAATAGCAGGTGCATTTGTTAGTCTGAAAGGCATAACTAAAAACTCATAGTGTCCGTACCTCATTCGAAAAGCAGTTTTCAGCACGTCAGAGTTTTTAACTCGCAACTGATAGTAACCTGATCTCAAATCTATCTTTGAAAACACTGTAGCCCCTTTCAACTGATCAAACAAATCGTCTATTCATGGCAGAGGGTATTTATTCTTGATAGTCGATTTTTTGAGTTGTCGATATTCGATGCACATTTTAATAGTTCTGTCTTTCTTTTTAACAAACAAAACCAGTGCACCCCAGGGAGAATAACTCGGTCATACGAAACCTCTATCTATTAGCTCTTGCAACTGAGCTTTCAACTCTTTTAATTTAGTCGGTCCCATTCTATACAGAGCTATCGATATCAAAGTTGTTCCCAGCACTAACTCAATACCAAATTCAACTTCTCTAATCGGTGGTAAACCCTGTAACTCTTCAGGAAACACATCCGAATATTCACATACAACTAGTACTAATTCAATCTTCTTTTCAGTCACTTTAGTGTCGAGCACATAAGCTAAATAAGCTTCACACCCTTTTCTCACATATTTTTGAGCTAACATCGAAGAAATCACTACCGGCAACCATTCAAATCATTAAGCTCAATACAAATTATCTCACCATTCTGACATCTCAGATCAATTGTCTTTCATTTGTAGTTCACTATTGCATCATGCAGTATCAACCAATCCATACCCATAATTATATCAAATTCGTCGAATGGAAACAATATCAAATCGGCCAGAAAACAGGAATCTCAAATCATCAACTGACAGTTCTTGCATATTTTATCAACCAGAATACACTTGCCTAAAAGGTTCAATACTCTAATCACAAATTTAGTAAACTCTACAGGAAAATTCTTACTGGATACTAAGTTTATACATATATACTAATGAGTAGATCCAGGATCAATTAATGCAACAACACTAGTATCATAGAGAGTGAAAGTACCGGTAATAACATCTGGAGATGAAGCTTCTTCGCGAACGCAAATAGCACAAGCTCTGGTAGGTACTCGAGCTTCAGATCTCACAGCAGTGACTTTAATAATTATCTGGCTACCACTCACATTATTTGTGTTTCTAGGTAGTCTACCTCTAGCCGTAGTGTTGCTCGGCCTCTTATTCTGTATTATATCTTGCTCAGCCAACTCAAGATATTCACGGATAAAATGATTTAATGATCCCCATTTGAAATAAGCCCAATCATTCCATCTACAATTGTCTGGATGTTGTTTACCATAATTTTTGCATTCAGGTTGATTTGGTCAGGCATTTCCAACACTAGCTATTGAAGTAACTTTTGAACTCATAAGTGGCCTTTCTCGATCTCATCTAGAATAACCCGCATTAGACTTTGAACGGCTAAAATCATTTCGGAATCTCTTTGATGTCGACTAAAATGACTTACTTGATGATCTTTTCCGTACTTCTCTAGCTTTTGAGTCAACTTTTCTTTTCTCTTTCCCGAGTTACTTAACTTTACACGCTCGTTCGACAAGCACAACAAACTCTTTTATTTCCAGAATCCCAACTAACAAGCGAATATCTTCATTCAAACCATCTTGAAATATCTTGCACATAATTGCTTCGGTTGAAACATATTCTCATGCATATTGACTTAATCGTACAAATTCTCGCTCATGTTCCGTAACAAACATACGGCCCTATTTTAGCTCAAGTAACTTTTTATGTTTCTGATCTATGAATCTCTGACTGATATACTTTTTTCTAAACTCAGTCTGAAAGAACTCCCAAGTGACTCATTCTTTCAGAACCATAGATATTAACGTTTTCCATCAATGATACACCGTATCTCTCAGAAGTGAAATAGCACATTTAAGACATTCATCAGGAGTACATGACAGGGACTTGTGGAGGATTAGACAGGGTTGAAGGTTGTGGAGCAGCCGGATTAGTTCTAATATACTGAATGAACCACTCATTCATCATCGAGAAGAAGGCTTGCTTAGCCTCTCCCTCGTGGCTATTAGATACAAGTCTAGAATCAGATTGTACTACCCCTTGAGCGGGAGCGGGTGCATTACTTTCAACATTGTCAGCTACGACTCGATTGGGATCCATTTGCTATATAAAAACACATTTTAATTGTAAGGAATCATCACACTATCGTATTTTACAAATATGGCATGTATAGCTAGACTCACACGCGCTACATTAGTCATAGAATCGACTAAACTGTAGCTCTGATACCAATAAATGTAACACCCCTAACCCGTATCTGTCGCCGAAATAGGGTTACGAGGTATTACCGAAAAATATAACATTTATCAAACATTCAATATCACATATCATTCATTCACATACATTAAGTCCCTTAAATAGGTCTACGAGACCATAAAACATGCTTAAGAGTGGTTTGGGACTAAACCGATTACATATAAAAATTTCTGAATAGTTAGAAAAATTTCATGAAATTATAGGTCACATGCCCGTATGAACAGACCGTGTGTCTCACACGGCCACTAGACATGCCTGCGGCTCAGGTCGTGTGAAAACAGGGCATACATACTGACTTGTACCATACGGCCGAAAACACACCCGTGTGCTATGGCTGTGGGAAAACTATGGAGGTTACTGACTTGGGTCACACAGCCGACCACACACCCGTGTGTCTATCCCGTGTACCTTTCGAAATGGCCACACACGCCCGTGTGCTAGGCCGTGTCCATTTAGGGGGTATACTGACTTATGTTACACAGTCATTCACACGCCCGTGTGTGAGTTCGTATGACACACACGGCCATTAGACACGCTCGTATGTCTAGGATATACTGACTTAATTCGTAGTGTACCCTAGGGAACACACGACCGTGTAACATGACCATGTGTCACACATGGCTGAGACACACGCTTGTGTCTCTGCCCATGTGGATAAAAATAGGCCACTTAAAAGGCCAATTTGTCACCCTTTCCACATGCACACAAAACAACCAAAATATTTCCATTTCAATACATCTTTAAGCAACCAAAAATATACCAAATCATTAAGCCAAAACTATCACAATTTACCTAATTCCAAATATAATAACTTATCAACTTATCATCTATTTTAAGTCACTTATTATACCATATCATCATTTCAAATCAAACCACAATATGCTAGCTTCCAAGCATTAGCACATCAATTAACGACTAATCAAAATAACCAACACATAATCACACCAAATAAGCCAACATATAAGGTATTATATACTTCACATATATAACACTTACCAAACACACATAAATGTGTACATCATTTGCAAACCAAATCTCATGGCTAAAGTCATGGTTCAAAACTTATCAACATTTCAGTAGCCTATACATGTTATATACCATAATTACAAGCTTTAAAAGTACCAACTAGTTGATAGATAGTGTGATGATGCTTCCTGACGATCCCCGAGTCCAAGCTAGCTTTGATAATATATAAAATAGAGAATGAATACACAAAGTAAGCTTTAAAAGCTTAGTAAGCCATATGCAAATAAATTGATACCATAATCAACATCATTCTCATCAATTAAGAAAATTATAACTAAACCCATTTAGATAGACAAACCTTTCTCAAAGTGCATCCATTCCAATTCACATGTAAATTCATGAAATACTTACTCTTTCCAATTCTTGTATGACTCTTGTAAGTACCTGAATCACTTACTTAATCACATATTCAATCTTAACTCAACTTTGCCCAATTAACTCTTCAAAAACACTAAGGATACTCGGATATCTCGTAGAGCTCGTACAATGCCATATCCCAGATATGGTCTTACATGTCATCATATATCGATGCCAACATCCCAAACGTGGTTTTACACGAAATCATATAATGATGCCAATGTCCCAGACATGGTCTTACATGTAAACACAATACAATGCAATGTCCCAGACATGGTCTTACATGTAATCTCATCTTGATAAACCTAATGTCATGACATTTGCATCCAAAGCATTCCTAAGGTTCGTACGGGACTTCCGGACATCGTAATTCTATCATTTCTTACTCGTAGTTGCTCATTCATAATCATTACACTACAATGACAATTAATACATATCTGATTCAATTTAAAAGCATGTATTTGCATCTGAACTTGTCTCATAGTCGGAAGTAACGACGTGGTCAAATTTTCGTCTACTTTCAATTTTCCCTAATCAAAATTTGTTTTCTTTCATTTGATCTATATACATTCAAAATTAACTTATTTAATCACCTATTCATTCAATTTCATCCACAAACACATATTTGGGCATTTTTACACTTTAGCCCTAAACTTTCACTTTTCTTGTAATTTAGTCCTTACTTCATAAATACATAAAATTCAATAAAATTCAATAAGACCCACGCTTGGCCGAATTACCCTTATGCCTTTAGTTTCCATATCTTTCATTTATTTCACATTTTAACCCCTCAATTTACACTTTTCTCAATTTAATCCCTAATTGACATTTTTATAAAAAATCACTTTACAAAACATGTATACCAAACACCAAGCTTGCATAATTCATCATTAAACATTCAAGAACACATGAATTCATCAATTGTAACTTTCAGAATCATCAACATTTTCAAAAATTGAGGAATGGGCTATTACTCAAAGAAAAAATCGCAAAAACGTAAAAATCATCAAAAATCGAGCAAAGAAATTACCTTAATCAAGATCAATGTCTAACAGCCTAACTTTGGGGATGTCGAAATAGTGGTTTTAGAACCACTAACCTGAGGTCAAGGAAATTATTTTTTACATATTATTTTATGTATTGTAGCATGATTAGATAAGTACATGAAAATTTTGGTGAATAAATTTTAGCGATTGCTTGCTTAATTGCGAAAAAGGACTAAATCGCATAGAGTACAAAAGTCTTAAATTGTTAGCTAAAGGTGTTAAATTGCTATGAATCTTAATTTAGGGGTTTTTAAAGGAAAATTAGACCCTTTCCTAAGAACTTGGCCGGCCATAGGGAACAATTTGGCCAAAAAGTAAAAGGTTTAGGTCGTTTGGTGACTTAATTGAATAAAATAAGACAAGATAACTTTATCCTTTCATTCTCTTCTCCTACCACCGAAATTTTCAGCCATTAGAGGGGTTTTTGAGCTTCAAAATTTCAACAACTCTAAGCCTTTGCAAGTAAGTGATTCTCATTAGTTCTCTTAATGATTTTTACATTTTTTGGACCCCTTGAAGCATGAGCTTTCAAATGAGGGGACTATTTTGCAAGATAGATAAGAGTCTAGGATTTTACCATGAAAGCATGTGTGTTGATAACTGAAATTTTATGGAAGAATATGAGTCTTAGATGGGTAATAAAAAAAACTTTTGTGAAGGGATTTCTCATGAAAACCCTATTAGGGACTATTTTGTATAAATTGTAAACTAGACGATAAATGTGAGAAATAGTGCAAATTTTGGATTTCTATAAGAGTAAAAAGGGTTCGACTAGGCTTATTATATAAAGAAGTCTGATAAAAAAATTGATTTTCGAGCATAGGGGTAAAATGGTCATTTTGTGAAAGTATATAGAAAAATAGTCATTTTGCCCTATTATGAAATTTGAGTGTATAAATCAATGTGCTGATGAAATAAATGAATTTGATTAATTTAGATCAAGAAAAATGTGATTCGGGTCTTGATCGAGGTAAGAATAAAGGTTACGAGGATTAAGCACGTCTTCATCATTTTGTATCGAGGTAAGTACATAAGTAAATAATGTGTTAGCAAAAGTTATTTAAAACTACCTTGATAATGTACATGTGCAATTAGCTTATTGTGGTTATGTACCTAAAGTTTAAATTGTTGCCATGAATGTGTAACTGACATGTTCTTCGAGTATAATACATTGCGAGCAAATGCGATGCTATTCGGTTAAACATGAAATCCCGTTGAACCCTAGATATAGCATAGGATACGAAGGGGTATGTCATGAAAATTTTGTGGTCTGAACTCATGAGTTGAGTCTGAGTTCATGAGATGATTTTTATAGGTAACGTGGGTCTGGGTACTGCCTTTGTGCACAGGCCGGTGAGTGGCTCAATGAGCAAACGTTACATAATAGCCATGGGGTCCGGGTCCTTACTTGATAAAAAGGTTCGTGAGTAGCTCAAATGTGAGCACATCATAGTATGAGGTAGCCCTAACTATCTATACGGCATTTATATGAAAATTTCCTACGTATTCGTATGTATTTCAAGCATTCAACGACTAATGCAAAGAATTAGTTGGTGAAAATTTGATGAGGTACATAGGCTGAACTCATGGATAAAGCCTGAGTCTATGATGAGATGTCTTTAAGCATATATGAATGAAAGGAAGAATAAGATCAAGAAGTCTAAGTGACTCAAATCTTTAATGCATGTCAATTTATCATTTGATAAATATGTTTTCTTTTAATTACACTTTATTTGCATTTATGTACTTACTAAGCTTACATGTTTACCTTCCTTTCTTTTCTTTCCTTATAGCGCCGCTAAGCTAGCATCGGGGATCTAGTAATGTCAAAAGCTTCGATCACACTATCACTCAATACCTTAGTATAGTTAGTTTAATTGTTTTGTTTACTAGCATATAGAAGGTCTCGAGTCTTTTGTTTAGCAATTTGTTAAGTAGCCAAAATATGTTGGCTCATATGTGATTATGATACTCATTTTGTATAGGACATGAATGTTGGCTAATGCTAATTATTATTCAATGTGATGATGCAAATTTCTAATGGTTATGGTTGTTTTGGTTATGCATATTATGTTGGTATTGAACTTGGTTGATCTTATATAAATAGATGTTTGTAAGGGTGGAAAAGAGGCTTGGTAAATAGCCTCATTTTTTCTACACGGGTAGACACACGGGCGTGTGTCTAGGCCGTGTGTGACACGCGATCAGCCCCATGGGCGTGTTGTTCAGCCATATGGGCCCTGCAGGTAAAACTTTCAAGTCAGTATGCATGGTAGTAAACACACGGGCAGAGACACGGTCGTGTGTCTCAGTCGTGTGAAGGACACAGCCTAGCACAAAGGTGTGTGCCTTGGCTGTGTGGCCCTTATGGATTGTTGACGTCAGAAATAGAATGTCCAAGTTTTTACACATGGGCTAGCACACGGGCGTGTCCTAGCTGTGTAAAAGACACGGGCCAGGGACACGGGTGTGTGCCAGGCCGTGTGAAAACCCTATAGGTGTGCATTTAAAATTAATTCCACACGGGTTCAAGATAGGGGCATGTGCCCCTGTGTTATGTGTTATTTTTAGGGTCCGTTTAAGACCCCAGATTAATTCTTAATGGGTTTCAATGATTGTTTTAAACCCCGTAAGCTCTTATTGAGGAGTTTATATTTGAAATTGAAAAAGTTTTAATTTGACCACGTTTTGGTGTTAAGAAGACGTGTTTATGCATAAGTGTTGGTTAGGTAATACCTCATATTCTGAATCGACGTGGGCACGGGTGTGGGGCATTACATTTAGTGGTATCAGAGTTACGGTTTAGTTAGTTCTCAAACTAACGTAGCATGTACATGAGTCTAGATATACATGCCATAAATAAATTGTGATAGTGTGATGGCTCCTGACCTTTTTAAATGTGTTTTCTTATAGTAATGGATCCCGATTGAACTATGGCAGATGACGTAGAAAGTAACGCACCGGCTCTCCCTTAAGGGGCGGCACCATCTGATAATCGACCTCCCATAGTTAGTCAAAGAGGAGGAGAAGGGGCTCGGGAGGCCTTTCTCCACATGATGAATGAGTGGTACACGGAGTTTGTTCAAGCGAACCTGAATGCTCAACCCCCTCCACCCCCACCTATCCCTTTACCTGTCCCCGTAGTACCCCCAAGGTACGGACTTTGAGAGATGGAATAGACCTCCAGTGGATAAGATCCGAAAGCATGGAGCCGAGGAGTTCTGTGCTAATAGAGATGGTGACTCTAAAAAGGTAGAATTCTGGCTAGAGAATACCATCAAGGTATTCGATGAATTATCTTGCACTTCTGAAGAATGTTTAAAGTGCGCCATATCATTGTTGAGGGACTCAGCATATTACTGGTGGAAGATGTTAGTCTCCGTGGTACCTCACAAAAGGGTCACATGGGAGTTCTTTCGAGAGGAATTCCGAAAGAAATACATCAATGAGAGGTTTATGGACCAAAAGTGTAAAGAATTTCTCGATTTGAAGTAAGGCCGTATGACGGTTACTGAATATGAAATAGAGTTCGTTCAACTTAGTAAGTACGCCCAGGAGTGTGTATCCTCCGAGGTTAAGATGTTAGAAGGTTCGAAGACGGACTTAATATGGACACTAGATTGTCAGTCGCTGTCCTTGAGTTGAAAGAGTTCGTGATACTTGTTGATCGGGCCTGTAAAGTCGAGGAATTAATGAAGGAAAAGAAGAAAACTGAAGCTAAAACTAGAGATGCAAGGAAGAGGCATGCGAGCAAGTCATTTCCATCTCAATCTAAGAAATCTAAAGACGTCTACTCTCATTCCCATGCATCTGCGGGACATTCACACTGAGACCGTAAAAAGTAAGATTCAGATTTTAAGTCTCGGGCGACATCAGTGGCGAGTGTAGGCAATGTCAAATCTTCCAAACCAGAATGCCAACATTGTGGTCGAAATCATTTCGGCAAGTGTAGGATGAACGATGGATCCTGTTTTCAATGTGGTTCTCAAGATCACTTTATTAAAGATTGCCTCGAGATGATTAACAAAGAGAAATTTCAAAGTACAAGGCCAAGCGGCACAAATTCTAAAAGAAGGCCTCAGAAGAATGTTGGAGCTAGGGCTGGCAGTATGAATGTGACGAGAGACACCACCATAAGGTCTAAAGCTAGGGCTCCGGCTAGAACCTATGCCATACGTGTACGTAAAGATGCATATTCTCATGATGTGATCATCGATACATTTTCTCTTTATGATAATACTGTTATTGCTTTGATTGATCCTGGCTCTACTCATTCATATGTGTGCATGAAGTTGGTGTTTAACATGAATATGCCTGTTGAGTCTACGGAGTTTATTATTAAAGTGTCGAACCTATTAGGAAAACATGTGATAGTCAATAAGGTATGTAAGAAATGTCCTTTGGTAGTTAAGGGCCATTGCTTTTTGACCGTTTTGATGTTGTTACCATTTGATGAGTTTGATGCCATTTTGGGTATGGATTGTTTGACACTCTATGATGTTGTAGTAAATTGTAGACAAAAGGCTATTAAATTGAAATGGGAAAATGGTGAAACCCTTTGGATTGAATCAGGAAACTTGCTCATTGTAATATCTGCAATGTCTGCCCAGAAATGTTTGAGGAAAAGATGTGAAGCTTATTTGGCTTTTTTAATTAATACAAAGGAATCGAAATTGAAGGTTGAGTCAGTGTCGGTTGTAAGTAAGTATGTGGATGTATTCCCAGAAGAATTGTCTGGGTTACCCTCTGATAGAGAGGAAGAATTTGGCATAGAGCTAATACCAAGGACTACACCTATTTCGATTGCTCCGTATCGGATGGCTCCGGCTGAGCTGAAAGAACTAAAGTCGCAGTTGCAAGAATTAACCGACAAGGATTTTGTGAGACCAAGCTTTTCATCGTGGGGTGCTCCGGTGTTATTTGTAAAAAAGAAAGATGGATCAATGAGGTTGTGTATAGATTACCGGTAGTTAAATAAGAGAATGATCAAGAACAAATACTTGTTGCTGTGAATTGATGACTTGTTTGACCAATTGAAGGGAGCAACATGGTTTTCTAAAATAGACTTGAGATCAGGCTACTACCAACTATGAGTTAAAGAGGCAGATGTTCCTAAAACAGCTTTTAGGACGCGGTATGGCCACTATAAGTTTCTCTTCGTGCCTTTGGGTTTAACAAATGCCCCTACCGTGTTTATGAATTTAATGAATAGAATATTTCGGCCATATCTAGATAAGTTTGTAGTTGTATTCATAGATGATATCCTGATCTACTTTAGAGACAAGGTAGAACATGTCGAACACTTGAGAATCATTTTGCAGAGTCTAAAGGATAATCAGTTGAATGCCAAATTTAGCAAAAGTGAGTTTTAGCTTAAAGAAGTCGGCTTTTCTGGCCACATTGTTCCGAGTGATGGTATTAGGGTTGATCCCAGCAAGGTTTCTACTATTTTTGAACGGAAACCTCTAAGTAATGTGACTGAAGCTAGAAGCTTTCTAGGGTTGGCCGGTTATTACAGGCGTTTTGTAAAGGATTTCTCTATGATTGCGACTCCCATGACAAGGTTGCTGCAAAAAAAATGTTGTTGACTAAGGCTCTCATGCTAGTACAACCCGAATCAGGCAAAGAATTTGTGATTTATAGCGATGCTTCTCTAAAGGGGTTGGGATGTGTACTTATGCAAGAGGGAAAAGTTGTGACCTATGCCTCAAGACAATTGAAACCTCACGAGAAGAACTATCTAATACACGATTTAGAGTTTGCCGCCATAGTATTTGCTTTGAAGATCTGGCGACATTATTTGTTCGGGGAAAGATGTCATGTATACACTAATCATAAAAGCCTTAAGTACTTGATGACCCAAAAGGATTTAAATCTGAGTCAACGAAGATGGTTGGAACTATTAAAAGATTATGAGTTGATTATAGATTACCATCCGAGAAAAGTGAACGTGGTCGCTGATGCATTAAGTAGAAAATCATTGTTTGCTTTGAGAGTAATGAATGCCCGATTGACCTTGTCAATGGATGGTTCAGTTTTAGCAGAGTTAAAAGCTAGATCGACGTTTCTTCAAGACATTTTTGAGGCTTAGAAAAGTAATAGCGAATTTTTATCCAAGAGAACCTAGTGCGAGACGAATGTTGAATTAGATTTTCGGGTCGGTTTTGACGGTTGTTTGAGATTTCGGGAAAGGATTTGTGTTCCTAAGGACACCGAATTGATTTGGAAGATTTTAGATGAGGCACACAGTGGTTGTTTATTAGTACACCCTAGGAGTACGAAAATGTACAACTTAAAGAAAATGTATTCGTGGCTGGGGATGAAAAGATATATTTTGAAGTTCGTATCCAAATGCTTAGCATGTCAACAAGTAAAGGCTGAGCATCAAGTACCTTCGGCCTATTACGTCCCTGAACGGAAGTGGGATCGAATTACTATGGTTTTCATGATGGGTTTGTTAGTAACCCCAAAGAAAAAGGATGTTGTGTGGGTTATTGTGGATGGGCTAACAAAGCCGACACCTTTTATACCAGTGCGTACTGACTACTCCCTTGAGAGATTGGCTAACTTGTACATTTCTGAGATTGTGAGACTACATGGGGTACCTTTATCGATTATTTCAGATAGGGACCCGAGATTTACCATGAGGTTTTGGAAAATTTTACTAGAGGCATTGGGAACAAAGTTGAATTTTAGTACGACTTTCTACCCGCAGACTGATGGCCAATTAGAAAGGGTAATTCAGACCTTGGAAGAGATGCTCCGATGTTGTGTAGTGGAATTTCAGGGTAGTTGGGAAAATTATTTGTCACTGGTGGAGTTTGCTTATAATAACAGCTTTCAGTCGAGTTTAAAGATGGCACCTTATGAAGCGTTGTATGGGCGTAAGTGACGAACGCCTTTGTATTGGACCGAGCTTAGAGAGAGTCAGATTCACGGCGTCGATTTAGTCAAGGAAACCGAAGAAAAAGTTAAGGTGATTCATTATTGATTAAAGGCCGCTTCGGATAGGTAGAAATCCTATGCGGATTTGAAATGAAAAGAGATTGAGTTTCAAATCAGTGATAAGGTATTTCTAAAAGTATCTCTGTGGAAAAAGGTTCTTAGATTTGGTAAAAAGGGAAAATTGAGTCCGCATTTTATTGGACCATATGAAGTGATTGAGAGAATTGGGTAGGTAGCCTATCGGTTAGCCTTACCATCGGAATTGGAAAATATCCATGACATATTCCATGTGTCCATGCTACATCGATATCATTGGGACCCTTCACATGTGATTTCTCTGACTGAAGTGGAGATTAGATCAAATATGTCTTATAGTCAGGATCTTGTTAAGATCCTAGCTCGAGAAGTTAAGAAACTGAGAAATAAGTGTGTTCCCCTTGTGAAAGTGTTATGGCAAAGACATGGGGTTGAAGAGGCCACATAGGAACACGAAGAAAAGGCAATACCCAAACCTTTTTACCGGTAAGATTTTCAAGGACGAAAATCCCTAAAGGGGGAGAATTGTAATAGCCCAACTTTTGTGACATCCCAAAATTGACCATAGTCGGGATGTGGTTTCGGGACCACAAAACCGAGACACAAGAATAATTAATTATTATTTTCTATGTTTATTGTGCATGAACGTACATATGTGAAAATTTTGTGCCTTAATTTCGTCATTCGTAGGTGAAATTTATTAGAAAGGACTTATGTGAGGAAATTGAGAAATGTGCTAGGCTAATGTTAAAGTGGCCTATTGATACATATTAGAAAATGCTTGGACTTGCATGTCAAATTGCCAAATTTTCCTTATGGTGGCCGGCCAAGTTAGATTAATGATGGGCAATATATTTGTTTGCCTTAGATATTATAATAAGAAATTGGATTATGGGAGACATACTAAAATAAAGAAAGGAATTAAAAAGAAAGGGGAATAAAAAAAAAAAAAAAAAAGAGACCTTCATTTCCTTTGGTTCTCTCTTAGCCGAATTGAAGAAAGAAAGGGGGAGGGGAGATTTCGGTCAACTTTAAGCTCAAAACAAGGTTAGTAATTCATGTTAGATTTTGAAATTTCAGCTTAATGTAAGTTGATTACTAAGTTCTTGAACTAGCCCATGTTAAAATTTTGGATTTGGGTGGTGCATGAAGTATTCGGCCATGGTAGATAGTGAAGGGAGTTGATTATTTTCTTTGTGTTAAATGAGTGATTGTGGATGGGTGAAGTGTGAGCTAGTTAAATATTCATATAGTTAGGCTTTGGATGATAGGAAGAAAAAATCAGCTTGTGTATGTACACTAAGGCCGAATATGAAGTTGGAGATTTGTGGGAAATGTATGTGTCTTGAAGTGTTGGAATGGAGAGGATGCTTTAATTGTGTTATGAACAATTATGTGTTAGAAATTGTGATTTTGGGTTGACTAGGATTTTCGGCCATAGTGGTCATTGAGGATTAAGGTTATGTTTCATGCTAAACTTGATAAATCTTGGTGTATGGGTGTTTCAACTAAACTAATGATCAAATAGATGCATAAATACAAAGTAAGAAGAATCGGCTATTGTATGTAATATTATTGCCGAATGTGAAAATACTATACTTGAGTAATGAATGTGATTGGATTATTGATAGTATGGTAATTGCATAAGGCTATTAGCCGAATAGCTAAGAACGTAAGGTAGTAAGATAAAAATTTTACCATGTCGTTCCGTATGTCATAAGATCATTAAAATGTGGATACCAATATATGTACCAAAGCGGTTGAATGAGCTAATTTATTTGTTTAAGCTCAAGATCCTAAAGGAGAGCGTCCAACAAGGGAAATCGAAGATCATCGAGTAGCCGACTTGGAATTATTTACCGAACACAAGGTAAGTCATTAAGCACATATGTTTGATATTGCTTAAATGATTGGAAAATCTATGCAATTGTGTTTAATGGAATGCTATATATATGTATAAATGAAATTGTATGTGTATGGAATGAGGATAATTGTTGAATGTAAAAGAAATAGTGGAATGTGTAGAAAGTTTGCTTTCGGCACTATGTGTCTTGAGCAATACGTGTGTATGGTGACGAGATTGGCACTAAGTGTGCGTCTGGAAATATATGGCACTAAGTGTGCGTGCTGGAAATATATGGCACTAAGTGTGCGTCTGGAAATATATGGCACTAAGTGTGCAAGCTGGAAAAATACTGACCTTGGGTGTGCGAGCTCGGAGGGTATGGCACTGTGTGTGTGCGGGCTTAAATTACGTGGCACTAAGTGTGCGAAATCGAGTAGTAAGCACTGTGTGTGCGTACTCTGTATATATGGAGGTGTGTCTCCATTGAATTGAGTATGGACAGCGGATCGGGTAAGTACCTCGAGCTCATGACGAATAGAGAATACGTTCATGCTTGGGGTTGAATTTGGTAAGCCTTAAATCTATGTGATGATTGAAATTGTATGGTTGTGCTGGAAAATGAGTTAATGTGTAAAAATGCTTGATTATCTTGTTGTGTAGAATATGAAATGTGGATGTATGAATTGAGTGCGAGATTGGACCGAAAGGTCCGAGGTATTATGGTATAGATTCGATATGGACGAGTACCTAGCCTCATTTGTTGTACATGTAGTAGTAACTTTATCAATGGATTGATGAATGCTTATGACTTCTGAGTTGTAAACTCACTCGGTGTTTTTCTTGTCACCCATTTTAGGTCTCTCGGACTCGTATTGTTTGCGTGATCGGGACCGTCGCTGAAGTCATCTGGCGGCTGAAATCTTGTGGTATTGTTTTTGTTGTTGAAGAACATTTGGCATGTATAGGCTATTATATTTTGTCGAATTGTGGGTTGTAAACTTTAAGCCATGCGAAAATGGCCTATGTGGTCGTCGAGTGGGATGCTAGAACCTATAGCCACGAGTCTTAGAAACTCTAATTTTGATAAGGTGGCCATAATTTGTGTCATGTATGATGGATAATTAAGGCCAAGGAAAATTCATGAAATTGGCATAGTCTCTGCAGTAACTGTTGCGGACAGTAGCAGTGAGATGAGATTGAAAATCACTAAAAATAGTAGAAGTAGAATTAAATAGTGAGTAAATTATGGAACTGAACCTTGATGAATCTATTTTATATGGATGAAACGAAACGACCATATGAGCAGTATACTGAGAAATATTAAAGTTCTCGTGAGACAGGGCCAGAACGGTTTCTGGGTCCCCTGTCGCGACTTTGAAAATTACCATAACTTATCCAGAAAGAATTAGGAGTCATTCCTTATATGTACAGATTCCATTTTGATTCTAGTTTCATTAGAAACAAACGGCACCAGTATTAAAGCCCTGTACAGAGAGATATCCAAGTTGTAACGCGCGAAGGTCAGAGCAGTCGATCCCTGTAACATGGGTGACTTTAACTAATAAACTGTACCAATTGGCCCAACCAAAATTCTAAAAATAAATCCATGGATGGGTATATGAGTCTAAATTCAGGAAAATTTACGAAACCAGTTTCGAGTTTTGAAACTCGAGATATGATTTTAAGGCGACGGTGACGCAGTTTTCTAGCCTGACTAGTAATGTCAAATTGGTTGGTATCTTGAGAGGATTTGGCGTTAACCCCTCGTGTCCGACACGGCGTCGGTCACGAGTTTGAAATGTTACAATTTTATTGGTATCGAGCTATGGTTTAGTCGGTTCTAGGACTACCATAGCGCGTGTGAGTCTAGCTATACATGCCAAATTGTTAGTGCTTAATAATGTGATGACTTCATTGTTGAAATTTTTGTTTTGATTAGCAATGGAACCGGGGTAGAGACCCTTGGCGGATGGCGTGAAAGTGTAGCGGCTGCTCCGCGCAAGGGACACCGCCGTTGAGCCTCGATCATCCGCGAATAATCAAAATGAAGGCGAAACAAGCCTTCTTCACCATGATGAATGAGTGGGTCGCGCAATATGCCCGAACCAATCCGGCTGTCCAACCATTCCGAATTTAAATACTCCACCCCAAGAGCCCGCAATGCCTCCGATTCTCGATCTGTGAGGTGAGTAAACCACCGTGGACTTGATTAGGAAGCGTGGGGCGAGGAGTTCAAGGCCATAGTTCTTGATGATGCGAAAAGGCCGAGTTACGCTCGATAACACCATTAGAGTGTTAGATGAACTGTCATGCACACCGATGAATGTCTTAAGTGTGCTATATCCTTGTTGCGAGACTCGACTTACTATTGGTGAAGGACTGTAATTTCCATAGTCCCAAATGAGCGAGTTACTTGGGATTTCTTTCAATCCAATTTGAAAGAAATACATTAGTCAACAGTTCATCGATCGAAGCGTAAGGAATTCTTGGAACTCAAGCAAGGCGGATGATCAGATCTCGAATCTGAACATGAGTTCGTAAGACTTAGTCGGTATGCTCGGGAGTGTGTGGCTGATGAGGTTGCGATGTGCAAAAGATTTGAAGAAGGATTGAATGAAGAGTTAAAGTTACTAGTGGGAATTTTGGAGATAAAGGAGTTCGTGACACTAGTCGAACGAGCCTGCAAGGCGGAAGAACTTGGGAAGGAGAAGAAGAAGGCTGAATTTGAAGCAAGAGATTACCGTAAAAGATCGACGAGTAAAGCTCCGTTCTCGGCTGTAAAGAGGTTCAGGGAGGACACCAGTAAGTCGAGGACGACTGCGGGAATTTCCATTAGAGCCCAACCATTGACGGACTCCCGAGCTACTTCGGTAGCTAGTGTGGGCAATAATCGTCAAGAGAGACCTGAATGCCCCCAATGTGGAAGACGACACCTAGGTGAATGTTGGGGTAAGTCATTAATAGGGCTGTTATGGATGCGGTTCAAGGACCACTTCATTAGATATTGCACGAGCTAGATGAGAGGAATAAGGCGCAAGGTGCAAGACCTAGTGGAGCGACGATTGGAGGTAGGCCCCGAGAATCTCTGGAGGTAGGGGTGGTAATCGAGAGGAGCCTCTAATCTGCTGTCCGATCCAAGACCCGTGCTCTGCTAGAGCATATGCCATCCATGCACGAGAGGAGGCATCCTCCCCGACGTTATCACTTGGTACTTTTACTCTCTTTGATACTAGTGTGATTGCATTGATTGACCCGGCTCTACTCATTCATATGTATGTGAAACTTTAGCATCCAGTAAGACTCTACCTGTTGAGTCTACTGAGTTCGTAATTCGAGAGTCAAACCCTTTGGGTCAATACGTACTCGTTGATAAAGTGTGCAAGAGATGCCCCCTAATAATTCGAGAATCCTGTTTTCCGGCCGATCTGATGCTTCTACTATTTGATGAATTCGATGTTATTCTTGGTATGGACTGGCTGACCGTACATGATGCAGTGGTGGACTGCAAAAGGAAAACCATTGTTTTGAGGAGTGCAAATAATGAGGTAGTCCGAGTCGAGTCTACTGATTTGAAAGGAGTGCCAGCGATAATATCTTCTATGACCGCTCGGAGATATGTGAAAAAGGGGTGTGAAACATACCTTACGTATGTGTTGGAAAGTAAAGAGACGGAAAAGAAACTCGAATCGGTATCGATGGTTTGTGAGTATTGAGATGTTTTTCGGAGGAGTTGCGGGATTGCCACCGGTTCGAGAAGTGGAATTGACATCGAAGTTGTACCGCACTACGCCGATCTCAATAGCTCCGTGTCGTATGGCATTAACGGAGTTAAAGGAATTGAAGGTTCAATTGCAAGAATTAACGGATAGAGGTTTCGCTCGACCGAGTTTTTCTCCATGGGCGCACCAGGTATTGTTTGTGAAAAAGAAGGGCGGAAGCATGAGGTTGTGCATCGACTACAATCAACTCAATAAAGTGACCATAAAGAATAAATATCCGTTGCCACGAATTGACGATTTGTTTGATCAATTAAAGGGAGCCTCGGTGTTTTCAAAGATAGATTTGAGGTCGGGATACTATCGGTTGAGGGTCCGAGAATCGACATACCCAAAACCGCTTTTAGAACAAGGTACGGTCACTACTGAATTCTTGGTGATGCCGTTTGGGCTCACTAATGCCCTACGGTGTTTATGGATTTAATGAATAGAATTTTCAGGCCATACTTGGATCGGTTCGTAATTGTATTTATCGATGACATTTTGGTCTATTCGAGAGATGAAACCGAACATCTTGAACACCTAAGGCTAGTGTTGCAAATCTTACGAGATAAGCGATTATCATAAAGTTCAAGAAATGTGAATTTTGGTTGAAAGAGGTTAGCTTTTGGGGCACGTGGTGTCCGCATCGGTGTCGGGTGGACCCGAACAAAATTTGACCATAGTCAATTGGAAACCTCCAAGGAATGTTACCGAAGTTAGGAGCTTTTGGGGCTTGCCGTTACTACCGACGGTTTGTAAAGGATTCTCGATGATAGCCACACCCATGACAAAAGCGCTTGAAAGATGTCAAATTTGAATGGACGGAAAAGTGTCGAAAAAGTTTCACCAATTGAAAACCCATTTGACGAAAGCTCCGGTTCTAGTACACTCGAATCGGCAAAGAGTTTGTCATCTATAGTGATGCCTCCCTACTTGGGTTAGGTTGCGTATTGATGCAAGAAGGTCGAGTTGTGGCCTATCGTCGAGACAATTAAAGCCACATGAGAAAAATTATCCAACCCATGATCTCGAATTGGCTGCCATCGTGTTCGCCTTAAAGATATGGCGACATTACTTATTTGGTGAGAAGTGCCATGTGTATTCGGATCACAAAAGTCTCAAATATTTGATGACTCAGAGAGACTTAAATCTGCGACAAAGACGATGGCTCGAGTTGTTAAAAGATTATGAACTCGTCATTGATTATCACCCGGGAAAGGCTAATGTGGTTGCGGATGCCTTAAGTCGGAAATCACTGTTTGCTTTACGAGTGATGAATGTACACTTGTCTATTCTACCCGACAATGTGCTAGTAGCCGAATTAAAGGCCAAACCATTGTTGGCTCATCAAATTCGGGAAGCTCGAAAAGTTGATGAGGAGTTGCTTGCAAAAGCGAAATGAGTGTGTTACGAACAAGGAATCGAGTTTCAAATTGATGATGACGATTGTTTGAGGCTCGAAGTCGTCTGTGTGTTCCAAAGAATTGAACTTATTTCGATAATTCTAAATGAAGCCCATTGTAGTCGAATGTCAATCCACCGGGTAGTACTAAAATGTACAATGACCAAACGCCAATTTTGGTGGCCCGGTATGAAACGAGACATTTCGAATTTGTTTCAAGGTGTCTCGATATGTCAACAAGTGAAAGCGGAACATCAAGTGCCATCGGGATTACTTGACCGATCATGATACCCGAATGGAAATGGGATCGAGTAACAATGGACTTTGTGTGCAGGTTACCATTGACTCGAATAAGAAAGACTCGGTTTGGGTCATTGTTGATAGATGACCAAGTCTCGCTCATTTTATCCCGGTCCGCACGGATTTTTCGCTCGATAAGTTGGCGAATTATCGTCTCCCAAATTGTTCGATTGCATGGGGTACCTATTTCTATCGTGTCGGATAGAGACCCAAGATTTACGTCGCGGTTTTGGAAGAAATTGCAAGAGGCTTTGGGTACCAAACGCATTTTAGCACTTTTCACCCCAAACCGATGGTCAATCCGAACGGATAATTCAAATACTCGAGGATATGTTGAGATGTTGCATCCTTGAGTTTAGTGGTGCATGGGAGCGGTATTTACCTTTGGTTGAATTCGCTTACAACAATAGCTTTCAATCAAGTATCAAGATGGCGCCTTACGAGGCTTTATCACGGTCGTAAATGCCGTACCCCATTATTCTGGACCGAACTTAGTGAAGGAAAAATCTTGAGGTTGATTTGGTTAAGGATGCCGAGCAAAAGTTCGAGTAATTCGTGAAAGTTTGAAAGTCGCCGGATCACCAAAAGTCGTATGCGGATTTGAAAAGAAAAGATATTGAATATCGGGTTGGAGACAAGGTATTTCTCAAAGTCTCACCACGGAAGAAAGTGCTTAGATTTGGCCGTAAGGGCAAATTGAGCCGAGGTTCATCGGGCCATATGAGATATCCGAACGAGTCGGTCCGATCGCGTATCGTTTGATTTTGCCCCGAGCTCGAAAAGATTCACAATATTTTTCATGTCTCGATGCTTGACGATATAGGTCGATCCATCGCACGTAATTGCTCCATCCGAGATTGAGATTCACCTAATTTGAGCTATGAAGAGGAACCGGTTCGCATTATGATGCGTGAAGTAAAAGAGTTGCGCAATAAGAAAATCCCGTTAGTGAAGGTGTTGTGGCATAAACACGAATTGAAGAAGCCACTTGGGAACTTGAGGACTCTATGAAAGAGCGATACTCGAGCCTATTTACGGTAAGATTTTCGGGACGAAAATTTCTTAAGTGGGGAGAGTTGTGACATCCCAAAATTGACCATAGTCGGGATGTGGTTTCGGGACCACAAAATCGAGACACAAGAATAATTAATTATTATTTTCTATGTTTATTGTGCATGAGCGTACATATGTGAAAATTTCGTGCCTTAATTTCGTCATTCGTAGGTGAAATTTATTAGAAAGGACTTATGTGAGGAAATTGAGAAATGTGCTAGGCTAATGTTAAAGTGGCCTATTGATACATATTAGAAAATGCTTGGACTTGCATGTCAAATTGCCAAATTTTCCTTATGGTGGCGGCCAAGTTAGATTGATGATGGGCAATATATTTGTTTGCCTTAGATATTATAATAAGAAATTGGATTATGGGAGACATACTAAAATAAAGAAAGGAATTAAAAAGAAAGGGGAATAAAAAAAAAAAAAAAAAAGAGACCTTCATTTCATTTGGTTCTCTCTTAGCCGAATTGAAGAAAGAAAGGGGAGGGAGATTTCGTCAACTTTAAGCTCAAAACAAGGTTAGTAATTCATGTTAGATTTTGAAATTTCAGCTTAATGTAAGTTGATTACTAAGTTCTTGAACTAGCCCATGTTAAAATTTTGGATTTGGGTGGTGCATGAAGTATTCGCCATGGTAGATAGTGAAGGGAGTTGATTATTTTCTTTGTGTTAAATGAGTGATTGTGGATGGGTGAAGTGTGAGCTAGTTAAATATTCATATAGTTAGGTTGGATGATAGGAAGAAAAAATCAGCTTGTGTATGTACACTAAGGCCGAATATGAAGTTGGAGATTTGTGGGAAATGTATGTGTCTTGAAGTGTTGGAATGGAGAGGATGCTTTAATTGTGTTATGAACAATTATGTGTTAGAAATTGTGATTTTGGGTTGACTAGGATTTTCGCCATAGTGGTCATTGAGGATTAAGGTTATGTTTCATGCTAAACTTGATAAATCTTGGTGTATGGGTGTTTGAACTAAACTAATGATCAAATAGATGCATAAATACAAAGTAAGAAGAATCGGCTATTGTATGTAATATTATTGCGAATGTGAAAATACTATACTTGAGTAATGAATGTGATTGGATTATTGATAGTATGGTAATTGCATAAGGCTATTAGCGAATAGCTAAGAACGTAAGGTAGTAAGATAAAAATTTTACCATGTCGTTCCGTATGTCATAAGATCATTAAAATGTGGATACCAATATATGTACCAAAGCAGTTGAATGAGCTAATTTATTTGTTTAAGCTCAAGATCCTAAAGGAGGCGTCCAACAAGGGAAATCGAAGATCATTGAGTAGCCGACTTGGAATTATTTACGAACACAAGGTAAGTCATTAAGCACATATGTTTGATATTGCTTAAATGATTGGAAAATCTATGCAATTGTGTTTAATGGAATGCTATATATATGTATAAATGAAATTGTATGTGTATGGAATGAGGATAATTGTTGAATGTAAAAGAAATAGTGGAATGTGTAGAAAGTTTGCTTTCGGCACTATGTGTCTTGAACAATACGTGTGTATGGTGGCGAGATTGGCACTAAGTGTGCGTGCTGGAAATATATGGCACTAAGTGTGCGTGCTGGAAATATATGGCACTAAGTGTGCGTGCTGGAAATATATGGCACTAAGTGTGCAAGCTGGAAAAATACTGACCTTTGGGTGTGCGAGCTCGGAGGGTATGGCACTTGTGTGTGCGGGCTTAAATTACGTGGCACTAAGTGTGCGAAATCGAGTAGTAAGCACTGTGTGCGTACTCTGTATATATGGAGGTGTGTCTCCATTGAATTGAGTATGGACAGCGGATCGGGTAAGTACCTCGAGCTCATGACGAATAGAGAATACGTTCATGCTTGGGGTTGAATTTGGTAAGCCTTAAATCTATGTGATGATTGAAATTGTATGGTTGTGCTGGAAAATGAGTTAATGTGTAAAATGCTTGATTATCTTGTTGTGTAGAATATGAAATGTGGATGTATGAGTTGGTGCGAGATTGGACGAAAGGTCCGAGGTATTATGGTATAGATTCGATATGGACGAGTACCTAGCCTCATTTGTTGTACATGTAGTAGTAACTTTATCGATGGATTGATGAATGCTTATGACTTACTGAGTTGTAAACTCACTCGGTGTTTTCTTGTCACCCATTTTAGGTCTCTCGGACTCGTATTGTTTGCGTGATCGGGACCGTCGCTGAAGTCATCTGCGGCTGAAATCTTGTGGTATTGTTTTTGTTGTTGAAGAACATTTGGCATGTATAGGCTATTATATTTTGTCGAATTGTGGGTTGTAAACTTTAAGCCATGCGAAAATGGCCTATGTGGTCGTCGAGTGGGATGCTAGAACCTATAGCCACGAGTCTTAGAAACTCTAATTTTGATAAGGTGGCCATAATTTGTGTCATGTATGATGGATAATTAAGGCCAAGGGAAAATTCATGAAATTGGCATAGTCTACTGCAGTAACTGTTGCGGACAGCAGCAGTGAGATGAGATTGAAAAATCACTAAAAATAGTAGAAGTAGAATTAAATAGTGAGTAAATTATGGAACTGAACCTTGATGAATCTATTTTTATATGGACGAAACGAAACAACCATATGAGCAGTATACTGAGAAATATTAAAGTTCTCGTGAGACAGGGCCAGAACGGTTTCTGGGTCCCCTGTCGCGACTTTGAAAATTTACCATAAATTATCCAGAAAGAATTAGGAGTCATTCCTTATATGTACAGATTCCATTTTGAGTCTAGTTTCATTAGAAACAACCAGCACCAGTATTAAAGCCCTGTACAGAGAGATATCCAAGTTGTAACGCGCGAAGGTCAGAGCAGTCGATCCCTGTAACATGGGTGACTTTAACTAATAAACTGTACCAATTGGCCCAACCAAAAATTCTAAAAATAAATCCATGGATGGGTATATGAGCCTAAATTCAGGGAAAATTTATGAAACCAGTTTCCGAGTTTTGAAACTCGAGATATGATTTTTAAGACGACGGTGACGCAGTTTTCCAACCTGACTGGTAATGTCAAATTGGCTGGTATCTTGAGAGGATTTGGCCGTTAACCCCTCGTGTCTGACACCGGCGTCGGTCACGAGTTTGGGGTGTTACAACTTTGGGGCTAGTTGAAACAGTGGTTTCGAAACCACTAACACGAGGTCAGGGAAATTATTTTATATATATTATTTTATGTCTTGTAGCATGATTAGATAAGTACATGAAAATTTTGGTGAATAAATTTTAGTGATTGCTTGCTTAATTGCGAAAAAGGACTAAATCGCATAAAGTAAAAAAGTCTTAAATTGTTAGCTAAAGGTGTTAAATTGCTATGAACCTTAATTTGGGGGTTTTTAAAGGGAAATTAGACCCTTTCCTAAGAGCTTGGCCTGCCATAGGGAACAATTTGGTCAACAAGTCAAAAGTTTAGGTGGTTTGGTAACTTAATTATATAAAATAAGACAAGATGACTTCATCCTTTCATTCTCTTCTCCTACCACTAAAATTTTCAGCCATTAGAGGGGTTTTTGAGCTTCAAAATTTCAACAACTCTAAGCCTTTGCAAGTAAGTGATTCTCATGAGTTCTCTTAATGATTTTTACATTTTTGGACCCCTTGAAGCATGAGCTTTCAAATGAGAGGACTATTTTGCAAGATTGACAAGAGTCTAGGGTTTTACCATGAAAGCATGTGTGTTGATAACTGAAATTTTATGGAAAAATATGAGTCTTAGATGGGTAATAAACAACTTTTGTGAAGGGATTTCTCATGAAAACCCTATTAGGGACTATTTTGTATAAGTTGTAAAATAGACGATAAATGTGTGAAATAGTAGAAATTTTGGATTTCTATAAGAGTAAAAAGGGTTCGGCTAGGCTTATTATATGAGGAATTCTGATAAAAATCGATTTTCGAGCATGGGGGTAAAATGGTCATTTTGTGAAAGTATAAGGGCAAAATAGTCATTTTGCCCAATTATGATATTTGAGTGTATAAATCAATGTGCTGATGAAATAGAAGAATTTTATTAATTTAGATCAAGAGAAACGTGATTTGGGTATTGGTCGGGGTAAGAATAAATTTTACGAGGATTAAGCTCGTCTTCATCATTTTGTATCGAGGTAAGTACATATGTAAATAATGTGTTAACCAAACTTATTTAAAAATACCTTGATAATGTACATGTGCAATTAGCTTATTGTGTTTATGTATCTAAAGTTTAAATTGTTTCCATGAATGTGTAAATGACTTGTTCTTCGAGTATAATACATTGCGAGCAAATGCGATGCTATTCGGTTTACATTGAAAACCCGTTGATCCCTAGATATAGCATAGGATACAAAGGGGCATGTCATGAAAATTATGTGGTCTGAACTCATGAGTTGAGTCTAAGTTCATGAGATGATTTTTATAGGTAACGTGGGTCTAGGTACTGCCTTTGTGCACAGGCCCGTGAGTGGCTCAATGAGTGAACGTTACATAATAGCCATGGGGTCCAGGTCTTTACTTGATAAAAAGGTTCGTGAGTAGCTCAAATGTGAGCACATCATAGTATGAGGTAGCCCTCACTATCTGTATGGCATTTATATGAAAATTCCCTACATATTCATATGTATTTCGAGCATTCAATGGGTAATGCAAAGATTTAGTTGGTGAAAATTTGATGAGGTACATAGACTGAACTTATTGATAAATCCTGAGTCTATGATGAGATGTCTTTAAGCATATATGAATAAAAGGAAGAATAAGATCGAGAAGTCTAAGTGACTCAAATCTTTAATGCATGTCAATTTATCGTTTGATAAATATGTTTTCTTTAATTACACTTTATTTGCATATATGTATTTACTAAGCTTACATGCTTACCTTCCTTTCTTTTCTTTCCTTATAGTGCCGCCAAGCTAGCATCGAGGATCCAGTAACGTCAAAAGCTTTGATCACACTATCACTCAAGACCTTGGAATAGTTAGTTTAATTGTTTTGTTTACTGGCATGTACATGGACTCGAGTCTTTTGTTAAGCGTTTTGTTAAGTAGCCAAAATGTGTTGGCCCATATGTGATTATGATACTCATTTTGTATAAGGCATAAATGTTGGCTAATGCTAATTATTATTCAATGTGATGATGCAAATTTCTAATGGTTATGGTTGTTTTGGTTATGCATATTATGTTGGTATTGAACTTGGTTGATCTTATCTAAATAGATGTTTGTAAGGGTGGCAAAGAGGCTTGGTAAATAGCCTCATTTTGTCTACACGGTCAGCCCCATGGGCATGTTGTGCAGCTGTGTGTCCCCTGCACATAAAAATTTCAAGTCAGTATGCATGGTAGTAAACACATGGACAGAGACACGGCCGTGTGTCTCAGCCGTGTGAAGGACACGGCCTAGCACACGGGTGTGTGCCTTGGCCGTGTGGCCTTTATGGATTGTTGACGTCAGAAACAGAATGTCCACGTTTTTACATATGGGCTAGCACATGAGAGTGTCTTAGCCGTGTGAAGGACACGGGCCAGAGACACGAGCGTGTGCCAAGCCGTGTGAAAACCTCTGTGGGTGTGCATTTAAAATTAATTCCACACGGATTCAGGACACAGACGTGTTTCCCCTTCCACACGGGCATGTGCCCCTATGTTAGGTGTTATTTTCGGGGTTTGTTTAAGGCCCCAGATTAATTCCTAATAGGTTTCAATAAATGTTTTAAACCCCGTAAGCTCTTATTGAGGAGTTTATATCTGAAATTGAAAAAGTTTTAATTTGACCACATTTTGGTGTTAAGAAGACGTTTTTATGCATAAGTTTTGGTTAGGTAATGCCTCATATTCCGAACTGGCGTGGGCACGGGTGTGGGGTGTTACACAATGTGTGCCAAACCCTAATTGCTTCCAAAACTCTATTTTATTTTTGTTATTCAGTTGCCAAAGATGAATGAACACAAATTTTTAGTGTTGTTTTATTATAATTATAACTTAATAATCAATTTACTAATATAACCTTATTATAAACCTTTTAAAAACATCATATTAATGTTCATATATGTCAAATTTCACTATCAAAGGTCTAATTACAACATAAGGACCTCTCATTTAATAAGCCCTAGCAATTAAGCACTTTTAACTTATAGAATGCAACTTTTACATTTTACGTGATTTAGTCCTTCAGTCAAATTAATCACTTAAGCGATAAAATTATCACACGAAAATTTCACACATATGTATTCACATACTGTAAGCACCAAAAATAATATTAAAATAATTTTACAAACTTAGATTTGTGGTTCTGAAACCACTGTTCCAATTTAGCTAAAATCGGGCTGTTACATGTTCCATATAAGTGTAGCATAAGCTATCAATCTACAACACACCAATACATCCCATTGAATGGAGTTAAAACTCAACATTCCCTTTTCTTTCCAACATATCTCGAGCCTCAACTCCCATATATAAAACACATGTGTGAGTACTCAAATCCTATGATATCCCAACTATATTTAATGATATCAAGACACCACAAGGCCAACATATCCATTTAAAAACAATTATTTACTATTTTATGCACATTCTTGTTTGTCCATATTCGCCACACTATCACATCATATGTAATGCACTATAAAGTGCCAACACAATGTTCTTTGAGCCACAAACACTATAAACTCATATCTGTGCATAAAACCAGAAAATCATGAGTCATATACTGACATAAACACATCATTTTTTGCTATAAACTCATAATAAATCACATCTCACACTACACAAGCATTATTTGCAAGGCTAACCTAAGCTCCCTATTAAATCTATGAATTGTGCTTACATGTAGCACTTCAGATCACTCACCGATGTAGCATTCACCCAATTATCAGAAGCCTAAAAAAGCTTCTCATTGCTTTTTGCCTTGCTCGTAGAGAGCTCCGATGGATCCAGAACTTCGCATACACATTAAACACAAGATAAACTAATCATTAACACATTAAGATCCAAAATCGTATCTAAACATAAAAAATATATATATGGATCCATATTCTCCCCTCTTAAACCAAAAGTTTAACTAGATTTATCGAAATAATTGATTTCCTTAATCAATTCTTATTTCTATTACTTAAAAATGAGTGTAAACATCGTATATATCATATTAGAATAGATTTAAACCATTTTAAATGCCTAAAAATGTAGATTTCAGTTTTTCAGAAATATCGTCACATGAGAGCATTCAAAAGGGAAAATCATCAATTCTCTAAAATCCTTTAATGATTTGTTAAATTGAGTTTAAAAACCTTTTAATCAAATCAAAATAAGATGAAAATCATTTAGTAACAATGATTTAACTTAAAAATCCAAATTTCACCATTTTCAATCTCATTTTTGACTTAAAACTTTAGATCCATAGACATCTCATTATAAGTGATCAAATCTAGATTTGTAAAAGCAACATACATAAAAATATCATCAAGAATCAAAATCTAACCTTGATTGAAAAAGAAAAACAAGTTGAAGCTTTAATTGCTTGAAAAACCTTTGGAGAAAAATAAAGAATTTGAGGAAGAATTTGAGTGTTTTCTTTAAAATTGAGATCTAATGTTTAATAGGTGTGAAAATCAAAATGACCTATTTTTTTGGAGAGAAAAATGCTTAGATTGGTGTTTGGAAAAAATTCAAATGAGAAAATGAATAAGGGAAGAAACATGAATGGGTTTTATAGTTGCATGAAAAAAGAACCAGTTTTTAAAACTTGGATTTGTTGCTTTTAGGAAACTCTCAAGTTTGACCTTTTTACAAATTACTCATTTTTTAATTAAAACACCTTTTTCTTAATTCTTTTTAAATCCAATTTTATTTTTAAAAACCGTCTTAAAGTAATCATTTTTTGGATAATTAATTCTAAATTCCTTAACCTAATTTTAGACCACTATTATTATTATTCTCGAATTTAATTCCTGGACCCAAATTGGCTATCTGATCCACCAACCTAAATCTACTAGACAAAATTTAAGGATGTGACACATTGGATATAAAGTACTGTCCAATGATTTGCCAATGGTCTTTAGTTAGAATTCGACTATAATCACTATCATCACCAAACTTAACTATGAAATAATTACTATCCATATCTGCTAGTTGAAAATTCTCAATTAAATTTCATAGAGAATGAAGTCTCCTTAATAAAGTTTTGAAACAAATAGATCTCCCCAAAAGACAACAATAACAATCTTTTTCATGCTTTTATGAATTAACTCATGAACTCTATATGAGAAATGAAGCTTCAAATACTGCCCATCTATTTTGACACTAAAATCATCATTCCCCAATTTGATATCGACATAAACATCATCAGCCACTGATTCACTAAGCAAATCTAGATTCCCAATAAGAGTATCACAAAAAGAAGCTATTAGGGACTCACCCTCCATACTCATGTGCTCTTGCCATTGCTGGCAACATTTTTATCCTTAACCTTTTTGTGGCTCTTTCTAGTTCTTTAGAGATTAGAGAACCTGGCCACTCGAGAGAGAAAAACAAGAAAGAATCCATTCAAGTTTTTTCAAAACTATAAAACATAAGTCGACACTTTTTAATGTTCAAGTTAATCGCCATTTAAAATGTTATCTCTTTTACTTTAAAATTAATTTGGTCTAAATTGTTAAATTTTATAATAAAAAGACTAATAAAACGAGGACCACCAAGTAATTTAACGTTTACTATATCTATTTCAAAATAACTGCTAATTGTGGGTCCCACGATAATTGATGGATAAAAAAACCCATTCAAATATGTTATCACTTAAAAATGAACACGTGAATTAATTAGGTTAAGTTCCAGATTTAAACTAAGATGATAAAATTTAGATTAGATTGAATCGATAAGTTTAATAGGCTGAACTGTTAACCAATCAATCTAATGGATTAATCATATAATTTGAATAGAAAAAAAAAACAACTACAGCATTAGATGGTTTAATCATATAAAATTTAGATTAGATGATGACTTAAATTGTTTCAGCTAGGATAATCGCAATGCTTTGATTAAATTCATTCAATTCATGTTTCTATTGTTTTGTTCCTCAGTTGTTCATGCTTCCAATTTGCAAACATGTTTAAATACTAAGAAAAAATTGAAGATAATGAAAGAAGAAACTCTTATTGAATTGGTGGTTCCCCGGAGAATGTTCGTGGTGGCTTCCTCCAATTTTCGTGGTTGCTCCTTTGCAAATTGCTCCTCAAGGTGGCTGGCCAAGAGAGCTTTTCTCAAGGAAATGCTAGCTGAAAGAAAATGGGAAGATGGAGAGAGCTTTAGGCATGGAAGAGAGGAGCAATTTATACTTGAAGGAGAGCTTGGGAGTTTGCTAAAAATAGCATGCACAACCCTTGAGAATCTCCCATGCATGGTCGACCATGCTTTGTGGGATGAGGGGTTTGTTGGTTGCTTGATTTGTAACCGATTGTAACACCCTTAACCCAAATCCGTCGCTGGAAAAGTGTTACGG
Source organism: Gossypium arboreum (assembly GCF_025698485.1). Classification (NCBI taxonomy): domain Eukaryota; kingdom Viridiplantae; phylum Streptophyta; class Magnoliopsida; order Malvales; family Malvaceae; genus Gossypium; species Gossypium arboreum. The sequence goes on along the minus strand of NC_069075.1, from coordinate 113,897,227 downwards.
ACCATTACCAAAGTTTACAGAACAAATAACAGACATTTCAACTTATTTAGTATTCATATCTAATTTCAAGTCAAAACCAAGTCTCATGCATGACATAACATCACATACAAACAATGTGTTCTTAAGCACCTCAAATAATACTTTACCAACGTGTAACCAAACACACCAAAGCTTACTTATAAAGTTCACTTATATGCATATCTTACCAAATATGCTAGAATTAATCATCAACATGCCAACATGATTTTCTATCATTCAATCTTTTAAGCACACATCAAACATGTTATAACCTCATTTATACATATCAAAACATATTCATCACAAACCATTCCAATGGCTAGTTATAACTTAAATATTTACATGCCAACATTGGCTAATTAACATATACATGCCGTTATAACCATAATTAATTTACCATATATATATACCAAAATGGGCCGATAGATAGTGTGAGTGATTTTCGCCGATGCTTCCAATCCAACGAGCTTCCAAATTACTATAAGGCACGGGAAAATAAAACAGAGTAAGCATGAAATGTTTAGTAAGTTCGTATAACATGGTAAATAACTTACCATATATTTATGTTCAGAAATAAACTTACAAGGCAGTATCAATCAATTTTATCATAAACCCTAAACACATATCCTCATCATGTTAGCCAAGTAATCACATATGATAGTCCTTAATCATGGATGAACGAAGTCATCAAGCATGATCCACATTCATGTAATATCCAATTCATGCATCATTATATCAAGTAATGTCATTTCCATGTACTTCATGTACATACGAGTAATAATTTGTTTCAAAGTCATACTATCTCATATAAACATCAAGAAACATCTATGGGCTCAATAATAACCAAATTCCCATATACATATATTTTCTACATCATGAATTCAAATAACATATACAATTCATATTCCTGTATTTCAAGTACATTTTCATAATAATTTATCTCGAGATTAGATTATTTCATGTCAAAACTTTACCCATTAAATCATTTGAAATATCAATGTCACATGGGAAATACACTCAAGGTGTACTAATCTATATTCATCGATGAACATATTTATTAAACAAATTCCATGTTCATATATCATCAATTTGTATTTCCATAAATCATGTATCATCATTTCATGTATTTCAGGCAGACACTTGTAATAATTCATTTCGTGTTCATATTTTCTCATGTTAGGATTTTGCCCGTTGAATTTATTTGAAATATCGATAGATACTCAAATAGTACACTCGAAGTGTACAAATTAGAAATTCGTCAATTCATAATCAAGGGTACTCATTAGAGTACATAATTAGGAAGTACTCTCTCGAGCCATATATCAAGAATGCTCATATGAGCCATGTAACAGGAAGCTTATCCGGGCTAAATCAAGAAACTCATAAGAGTTTAAAATAGGAAGTTCACAAAAAACTTTTAATCAAGAAGCTCACAAAGAGCCTATCAGGAATGCTCACAAAGAGCCATGTAACTGGAGCTCTGGATAGCTATATATTAGGGAGTTCAGGCAAGCCAATATCAAGACGCTCATAAAGAGCTGTATTTGTGTCCGCAACATATGCAAGATCAAACCCGATCACATAATAGGACACTCACAAAGAGCTGCGTTTGTATCCGCAACATATGTAGAATCACAATCGATCAATAAATAGGATGCTCACAAAGAGCTGCGGTAGTCGCAACATATACAAGATTACAACCGATTAGGATGCTCGCAAAACTATATAATAAGAAACTCGAGAGTGCTAATAACAAAATGCTCGCCTGAGTTATAGTATGTCTGCAACATATGCAAGAATACAACCATTACAGGAAATCTAGTAATCCATCAAATTTCATTTATTCAAACAGGACTTGACATTTTTCAGGCATTATCATTATCGGGCTTTTTCGGATATGTTTTCAATTTCATATATATAATAGTTATACAACTCACATGCACAAAATTCAATTCAAGTGTACAATTATACATAATTTAGTTACACGAACTTACCTCGACAATTGTTCATGTACATAAAATCTACTAATGTGACATTTTTCTCTTTTCCTCGTTCTAACTCTGAATTTGGTCTACCCTAATCTATACAAGTAAATTTAACATCAGTTTAATACAATTCATACTCAATTCAGTCCAATTCACATTTTAGGAAAAATTATTATTTTTCCCCTAAACTTTTAATTAATGATGATTTCGTCCCTAGGCTCGGAAAATGAAATTCATGCGATTTAATCCTTATTCCAAGCCTAGCCAAATTTTACAAGTAACATTTCCAGCCCATGTATTTCACAAAATTTAGAATTTTTCTATAAATTTTACAACTTTACTATTTAGTGCCTAGTTCATATTTTCATCAAAATTCACTTTACAAAAGTTGTTTATCTATCAACAACCTTTCAATTTCTACCATAAATTTCAACATTTCAGCATATTCATCCATGGAAAAATTTCTATGTTAATCCCCAAAATTGCTAGATTAGGTTATCTCAATCTCAAAAATATAAAAATTACTAAAAACGGGACTTGAATACTTACCTAATTTGGCCAAATAAGTTTTCTCTTTCTTCCATTCTCCATGGCTAGGGTTTTCATATTTATTTGGGAAAGATGATGATAAAAATGATGATATTTTCTTTATTTTATTATTTTTCATCTTTCTAATTTTGTCTTTTTCTTTATTTTATTTTCCATGGATGATTCATCATCCTTAACAACTAAGTATTTTAATGGTCTATTTTTCATATAAGGACCTCAAGTTTTGAATTCCATAGATATTTAATCCTTTTAGCTATTAGAACTCAACTTTTGCACTTTGTGTAATTTGGTCCTTTATCAAATTAAACATGTAATCGGTAAAATTTCTTTACGAAATTTTTTTATGAAATTATTATCATACTGTAGATAATAAAATAATATTAGAATAAATTTCCTTTTCGAAATCGGATTTGTGGTCCCGAAACCATTGTTCCTGTTTTACCGAAAATGGGTTGTTACACCGATTCTCCCTTAGTTTAAGGCATGGGGTTGGACGCCAATGAAGGGACTTAGCTGGGCCTAATTTTTAATTTTTTCACACATGAGGGACCTTCCTCCAATTGTTCCAAAGTTGATTTGGGCTGTAATAGCCCTTTTTTCGGTGGTGTCAGAAATAGTGGTTTCGGTGTAACACCCCATTCCCGATACCGTCGCTGGAGTCGGACACGAGGGGTTCTCAGACCAACTCTCATGTGTCACACAGACTATTTTTCACATTTCCAGTCCAGCTGGCAAACTGCGTCCCTGTCACCTTAAAAATCATATCTCGAGTTCCAGAACTCGAAAACCAGTTACGTAAATTTTCCCCGAATTTAGACTCATATATCCATCCGTGGATTTATTTCTAAAATTTTTGGTTGGGCCAATTGGTACAGTTTATTAGTTAAAGTCACCCCTGTTTTGGGGTTCGACTACACTGACCTTTGCGCATTACGACCTGGATATCATCTCGTACAGAGCTCCAGTGCTCATGCCGTTTGTTTCTAATGAAACTACACTCAAAGGGGAATCTATGCATATAAGGCATGACTTTAATTGTTTCTGGATAATTTATGGTAAATTTTCAAAGTCGAAACATAGAATCCAGAAACCGTTCTGGCCCTGTCTCACGAAATCTTGAATATCTCTTAAAATACAGCTCATATGGTCGTTTCGTTTCATCCATATGAAAATAGACCCATCAAGCTTCGAGTACGTAATTTTTTTAGCAATTAATTCCACTTCTACTATTTTTAGTGATTTTTCGATCTCATATCACTGCTGCTGTCCGCAACAGTTACTGCAGAGACTATGCCAATTTCATGAATCCTTCCTTAGCCTTACTAATCATCCATCATACATGACACAAATTATGGCCACCTTATCAAAATTAAGGTTTCTAAGACTCGTGGCTATAGGTTCTAGCATCCCACTCAAACGACCACATAGGCCATTTTCACATAGCTTAAAGTTTACAACCCAAAATTTAACAAAACAAAATAGCCCATACATGCCAAATGTTCTCCTAAGTTGACTACGAAGACAATACCAAAAATTGCTCATGGTGTGATGACTTCGTTGATTGTTCCGAGCACCCAAAAGGAGACGAGTCCAAGAAACCTAAAATGGGTGACAAGAAAACACCGAGTGAGTTTATAACTCAGAAGTTATAAGCATTCCACAACCATCCATTAATAAAATTATCATAAAATGAAATAATGAAACAAGGCCAAGTGTTCCACCATACCGAACTATACCATAGTTCCTTAGACCTTCGGATCAATCTCATACCAAGTCATACATTTACATTTCATATACTATTCAATAGGATATTTGAAGCAATTTCCATACATCATTTCATTTCCGCAACAATCATGCAATCAAATGAACTTTCATCTATTCCACGATACCTTATTTACGGAATGCAATTGAAATCATCACATAGATTTAAATCTTACCAACTCCACCCGAGCATGAACATAGCATCTATTAGCCATGAACTCAAGGTACTTGCTCTTTCCGCTGTCCATACTCATCTCGATAAAGTCACACCTCCATATAAATATTCAATCGGAGATATGTGTAGAGTTCGCACACATAGTGCTTAATACTCAATCACGCACACTTAGTGCCATGTGATTCAAGCCCGCACACATAGTGCCATATAGTCCAAACTCGCACACTTAGTGCCATACATTACAAGCTCGCACACTCAAGTGCCAATCTCACACCGTACACATCTATTTCTCGCACACTTAGTGCCAAGCAAACTTCCTACACATTTCACTATCTCTTTTACGTTCAACAATATCATCTTTTCATACACATACATTTGTACATATTTCATCTCATTAAACACAATTGCATAGATATTACAATCATTTAAGCAATATCAAATATATGCTAATGACTTACCTTGTATTGGGTAAAATGGTTCCAACTCGGCTACTCGATGTTCTTTCCTTTGCCTTTGCTTGATTCTCCACCTCTAGCTTCTTGAGCTTAATCAATAAATTAACTAGTTTAACCGTCTTGCCACATATTTATACATGACATCAACTATACTATCATCATTAATTCATCAAATCACAAAATTTTATCTCATGAACATTTAACACTTAACATTTACCCCATCTAGGCCGACTTTGCTAGCACACAAGCCTTTGGTCGAATGTCCTTGACCTATAGTCACCCAAAATTTCTTTGTTCTTTAAAATTCATCCAAGACCACATTCGCACCTCCAACTAATAATTTAGATACTCTCAAGCTCATTCACAAGTACTATTATATATCACATTAAGCATTAATTATTTTGCAACATGGATTCTATAGCATGGCGAATACTCATGCACATACACATATAACAACAAGAACTCAATGGCAGAAAAATCTCCTTTTATTAAACATTCATCTCACTTCTCTTCATGCTTCGTCACAACAACATTAAAATACCAACCAAGAAAGACAACCTCCATGGCGAACTTCATCTCCATCAAATAGCAAAGAAATCTAAGCCATGGGCTAGGTAGGTTTCAAACTAACAACTAAAACATGCATGAATCTTAAGGAATGACATCAAACATACCTCAATCTAGTTGCAAGTATGGCCAAGCTTCTCCAAACCCCCCCTCTCCCTCACTCACGGCAATACAAAAATTTGAGAAAGGATGAGCACTTTTTTTTTTTTCAATTCTTTAATGCTAGCTTTTATTTTATGGCTTCCTACATACACCACTAACCTAACATGTTGGAAACATGTTCCCTTTGCCCATAATCTTGTCATGGCCGGCCTGTAACACCCCGAACCCTAGACCGTTGCCGGTGTCGGACACGAGGGGTTAACAAGCCAAAACCACTTATGGCACCGACCAATTTGACATTCCAGGCAAGTTGGAAAACTGCATTGCTGTCGCCTTAAAAAGCATATCTCGAGTTTCACAACTCGGAAACTGATTCCGTAAATTTTCCCTGAATTTAGACTCATATATCCATCCATGGATTTATTTCTAGAATTTTTGGTTGGGCCAATTGGTACAGTTTATTAGTTAAAGTCACCCATGTTACAGGGGTCGACTACACTGACCTTCGCGCGTTACAACTTAAATATCTCTCTGTACAGGGTTTCAATACTGATGTCGTTTGTTTCTAATGAAACTAGACTCAAAAATGAATCTGCACATATTAGGCATGACTTCTAATTCGTTCAGGATAATTTATGGTAAATTTTCAAAGTCGTGACAGGAGACCCAGAAACCGTTCTGGCCCTGTCTCACGATAACTTTAATATCTCTTAACACGTAACTCCTATGACCGTTTCGTTTCTTCCATATGAAAGTAGACTCATCAAGGTTCATTTACATAATTCTTTCACTATTTAATACCATCCCTACAATTTTTGGTGATTTTTCACATTCCCGTCACTGCAGCTGGCAGCACCTGTTTTTAAGGTAGGTCTTACCTATTTTGTAGTCTCCATGAACCAACAAGTCTTGCGATACATAGGTTCACCTATGATCATTTTTAGCCATTCCAATGGCTGATCATGTGACCAACACTCCCATTTCCAATCCATAATCACATCATGAAACCATATATATATATACAAATCACAAATGGTCTAAGTTCGTACTTTACTTCTACGAGCCATTTTCGCATGGCCGTACACATGTACATCACAACACATTTGAACCAACAAGGGGTAGTCCTATACATGCCATTTCAAAGTTCAACCAAAATTATACCAAAATGGAGGCTTTGATAGTGTGGATGACTTCGACTTCAATGATCCCGTATCCGATCGCTAACGAACAAAATCTATAAAACAGAGAGCCAAAGCAACGGGGTAAGCATTTTTATGCTTAGTAAGTCTCAAGCAATAAAATCAGCTTTAACTAAAGCATTACATTCACATAGCCAAATGAATCATTTCATTAATACACATTCACATAATCATACTTACTTCACACTTCATCATTGTATACTTTCACAAGATATCAACCAATTCAATAGCTGAAAATTTGTTAGTCGATTGAACGAATGTTACTCAAACATATCGACTTTTCCAATGCACATATAAACATACCTTATCCTTTGGGCTTTTCGAGCGTACTAATTAAATTTATTACAGCAACCAACGCCACCTTCAGCCCAAGCTTCTTGAATACAACCGGATATAACCACATGCACGAATGCCTTCGGTCTTAGCCGGATAGAACGACTTGCACAAATGCCTTGGTATTAGCCCGGATTTAACAACTTGCACGAATGCCTTGGTCTTAGCCCGGATTTAGTCACTAGCATAATTGCCTTGGTCTTAACCGGATTTAACTACTAGCATAAATGTCTTGGGACTTAGCCGGATATCATTTAATTGCTCATGCACACACATACATCAATAGTCATTACACATCCATGTTTCGTTTTCGTTACTAAGGCTCAAACACAAACATATCACTAGCATAATCGCCTTCGGACTTAGCCCGGTATCATTCAAATACTCATACACATAAATCAATAATCATTACACATCCATATTTCATTTCGCATAATTCGAGTAGGGTCATTTCTTGAGGACTTACCTCGGATGTTGTCGAACGGCTTCAACGGCTATTCGATCACTTTTTCCTTCCCTTATCCAATTGTGGCCCTCTAAGCTCTCGAACTTTATGTTAACAAGTAAATTGATTTAGTCGTTTGAATATCAAAGGGAATCCAAGGTACTTAGCCCTTATAAGGTCAGACACAATTATATTCACACACTTGAGCTCATTAATTATAACATAGCATCAAGCACTCATATGGCCGATTATACTTAGTCATACTTGCACCAAATCAACAATAATTTCAAGGTTTTCATACTATACATGCACTAGGCCGAATGTACATGCAAATTTCACAACCATTCTTCAACAAATTTCTCCTTTAAAGAAACATATTTATCACTTTCTTCATAACCAAAACATCATGTGCAAACATATATACACATATAGGTGTAAGGTCAATTTCAAGGTATCCATAACCATCCAAAACACAAATTTTAACTAACATGCAAGAAGCATAAACCATGCTCATGAATGCATCATGGCCGAATACATCACAATCATGCCCTTTCAACTTCGGTCATGGTTAAACAAAACAAAAAAAAACTCAATGTCTTACTCAAGATTGCTACAAAGAAATTTCAAGAGTAGTCAATCCATCATTGCATGCATCATTAGCAAGCTTCACATTTAGCATGCAATGGCTTTAACACAATAATAACCTTGGCCAAATACCATTTCCATGGCATAACAAGGATTTGAACCATGGCTAACATGAACATCAAGTTAGCAACCAAAACATGCATGAATCTCATGACACAACCTCATACATACCTTAATCTTGATGCAAGTTTAGCCACAACTCCTTCTAGATCTCTTCTAAACAAAGAAAATGAAGCAAAAATCTCTTCTTCCTCTTAAGAATTTCGGCCAAAGGAAGGAGGGGAAAAGATGAACAAATTTTTTTGTTTTTCTTTATCACCTACACGGCAATGGGGGGGGGGGATGCTACACTCACACACATTTTTTTTGTTTCTCTTCCCACATTTTAATTATTAATCATTTCTCTCATGCTCCATTAACAAAACATGTTTCAACATGTTTTCTTTGCCCATAAACCATGTCATGGCCGGCCACCACCTATAAAAAGGGGGAATTTGACATGCAAGTCCATTGTTTTGCATGCATGCTTTAATTAGTCATCACACATTTCCCCATCATACTTTCAAAGTTTACTACTAGGTCCTTTCTAGTGAAATTCACATTTATAGCTCTAAATCAAAACATCAAAAATGTCACACATGAATACACACATATTATAGGCATCAAAATAAATTTTAGATTATTTTTATGCCTCGGTTTTGTGGTCCCGAAACCACGTTCCGACTAGGGTCAATTTTGGGCTGTCACACGGCCACTATCCTTAGGAAATGGACTATTTGACATGCAACTCCATCTATTTTACTTCATTCTTTTACTAACCTCTTAAAATTAGCCACATATATTTAAATCCTTTCACATGAGTCCTTTTTCTTTCAATTCGCGTTCAATTTAACTAAATCAAAGAATTAAAAATTCACACATGCATTTTCACATATATTTGGCATGGAATAAGGTATTTAAATGTTTTTGTGACCCAGTTTTATGGTCCCAAACCACTTCCGACTAGGGTTAAATTAGGGATGTCACAACTCTCCCCACTTAAGAAATTTTCGTCCCGAAATCTTACCCAGGTAAATAGGCTCGGGTATCGCTCTTTCATAGAGTCCTCAAGTTCCCAAGTGGCTTCTTCAATTCGTGTTTATGCCACAACACCTTCAACAATGGGATTTTCTTATTGCGCAACTATTTTACTTGGCGCATCGAATCGCGAACCGCTCTTCTTCATAACTCAAATTAGGTGAACCTCGACCTCGGATGGAGTGATTACGTGTGTCGGGTCGACCTATATCGTCAAGCATCGAGACATGGAAAACGTTGTGAATCCTTTCAAGCTCGGGGGTAAAATTAATCGACGCCATCGCCCAACTCGTTCGGATACTTCATACGGACCGATGAACCTCGGACTCAATTTGCCCTTATGACCAAATCTAAGCACCTTCTTCCGTGGTGAAACTTTGAGAAATACCTTGTCCCCAACCCGATATTCAATGTCTTTTCTTCTCAAATCCAGATACGACTTTTGGCGATCCAAGCGACTTTCAAACTTTCACGAATTACTCGAATTTTCTCGCGGCATCCTTAATCAAATCAACCTCAAGATTTTACCTTCACTAAGTTCAGTCAAAATAATGGGTACGGCATTTACGACCGTATAAAGCCTCGTAAGGCGCCATCTTAATACTTGATTGAAAACTGTTATTGTGGCGAATTCAATCAAAGTTAAATACCGTTCCCATGAACCACTAAACTCAAGGATGCAACATCTCAACATATCCTCGAGTATTTGAATTATCCGTTCGGATTGACCATCGGTTTGGGGATGAAAAGCAAGCTAAAATGCACTTGGTACCCAAAGCCTCTTGCAATTTCTTCCAAAATCGCGACGTAAATCTTGGGTCTCTATCCGACACGATAGAAGTAGGTACCCCATGCAATCGAACAATTTGGGAGATGTATAACTCGCCAACTTATTGAGCGAAAAATCCGTGCGCGACGGGATAAAGTGAGCCGACTTAGTCGGTCTATCCACAACAACCCAAATCGCATCTTTCTTACTCCGAATACATGGTAACCCGGATACAAAATCCATTGTCACTCGATCCCATTTCCATTCGGTATCATGATTGGTCAAGTAATCCCGATGGCACTTGATGTTCCGCTTTCACTTGTTGACATATCGACACCTTGAAACAAATTCGAAATGTCTCGTTTCATACCGGGCCACCAAAATTGGCGTTTCGGTCATTGTACATTTTAGTACTACCCGGTGGACCGACATTCGACTCATGTGAGCCTCGTCCCGAATCTTGAAACAAGTTCAATCCTCTAATACATAATCGACCCTTGAACGTCAAGCAATCATTGTCGTCAATCTGAAATTCGATTCCTCATTCAAACACATTCGACTCGTTTAGTGACCAATTCAGCGTCGACCTTCTGAGATTCAAGTATTTGATGAATCAATAACGGTTTGGCCTCTAATTCGACTACTAGCACCTCATCAGGTGAAACGGATAGGTGAGCATCCATCGTTCTCAAAGCAAACAGTGCCTTGCAACTTAAAGCATCGGCCACCACGTTGGCCTTTCCCGGGTGATAATCAATGATGAGTTCATAATCTTTCAACAACTCAAGCCAACGTCTTTGTCGCAGGTTTAAATCTCTTTGAGTCATCAAATATTTAAGACTTTTGTGGTCCGAATAAATATGACACATTTCTCCAAACAAGTAATGCCGCCATATTTTCAAGGCGAACACTATGGCTGCTAGTTCAAGGTCATGGGTCGAATAGTTTCTCTCATGCGGCTTTAGTTGTCTCGACACGTAAGCCACAACTCGACCTTCTTGCATCAACACACAACCTAACCCAAACAAGGATGCGTCCATCAGATATGACAAACTCTATACGGACTCCACTGTACTAATCTTGGGGCCTCGGTTAAGCAGGTTTTTAGTCGATCGAAACTTTCTTGACGAAGTGTTCCACCACTCGAACTTAACATCTTTTGGAGTAGTTTCGTCATCGGTGCAAACTATCATCGAAAAACCTTTCACAAATCGTCGATAGTATCCGCAAGCCCCAAAAAGCTCCTAACTTCGATAACATTCCTTGAGGTTTCCAATCGACTATGGTCGAAATTTTGTTCGGGTCCACCGACACCGATCACGGACACCACGTGCCCCAAAAGCTAACCTCTCTCAACCAAAATTCACATTTCTTGAACTTTGTGTATAATCGCTTATCTCGTAAAATTTGCAACACTAGCCTCGGTGTTCAGCGTGTTCGGTTTCATCTCTCGAATAGACCAAAATGTCATCGATAAATACAACTACGAACCGATCCAAGTATGGCCTGAAAATTCTATTCATTAAATCCATAAATACATGCAGGGCATTAGTGAGCCCAAACGGCATCACTAAGAATTACGTAGTGGCCGTACCTCGTTCTAAAAGTAGTTTTGGGTATGTCCGATTCTCGGACCCTCAACCGATAGTACCCGACCTCAAATCTATCTTTGAAAACACCGAGGCTCCCTTTAATTGATCAAACAAATCGTTAATTCGTGGCAATGGATATTTATTCTTTATCGTCACTTTATTCAACGGCGATAGTCGATGCACAATCTCATAGTTCCATCCTTCTTCCTCACAAACAATACTGGTGCTCCCCATGGAGAAAAACTTCGGTCGAGCGAAACCTCTATCCGTCAATTCTTGTAATTGAACCTTCAATTCCTTTAATTAGTTAATGCCATACGATACGGGGCTATTGAGATCGGCGTAGTACCGGTACCACTTGATGCCGAATTCCACTTCTCGAACCGGTGGCAATCCCAGTAACTCCTCAGGAAAAACATCTGAATACTCACAAACCACTGGTACCGATTCGAGTCTCCTTTCCGTCTCTTTACTCTCAAACACATACGCAAGGTATGTTTCACACCCCTTTTTCACATATCTCCGAGCGGTCATAGAAGATATTATCGCCGGCACTCCTCTTAAATTAGTAGACTCGACTCGGACTACCTCATTATTTGCACTCCTCAAATCAATGGTTTTCCTTTGCGTCCATCATTTGCATCATGCACGGTCAGCCAATCCATACCAAGAATAACATCGAATTCATCAAATGGTAGAAGTATCAGATCGGCCGGAAAACAGGATTCTCAAATTATTAGGGGGCATCTCTTGCACACTTTATCAACGAGTACGTATTGACCCAAAGGGTTTGACACTCGAATTACGAACTCGATGAGACTCAACAGTAGAGTCTTCTTGGATGCTAAGGTTTCACATACATATGAATGAGTAGAGCCAAGGTCAATCAATGCAATCACACTAGTATCAAAGAGAGTGAAAGTACCAGTGATAACGTCAGGGGAGGATGCCTCCTCTCGTGCGCGGATAGCATATGCTCTAACAGGAGCACGAGTCTCGGATCGAACAACCGTATCAGAGACCCCTCTCTGATTACCACCCCTACCTCTTGAAATCCTCGGGGGTCTACCTCTAGCCGTCGTCCCACTAGATCTTGCACCTTGCATCTTATTCTTCTGATCTAGCTCCGTGTAATCTCTAATGAAGTGATCCTTCGAACCGCATCCATAACAGGCCCTATTAACAGACTTACCCCAACATTCACCTATGTGTCGTCTTCCACATTGGGGGCATTCGGGCTTTTCTTGACGATTATTGCCCACACTAGCTACCGAAGTGGCTCATGAATCCATCGATGGTCGTGCTCTAATGGAAATCCTGCGCAATGCCTCGACTTATTTGTGTCCTCTCGAACTTCTTTACACCAAAATGGAGCCTTGCCCGTCGATCTTTTACGATAATCTCTAGCTTCAAATTCAGCCTTCCTCTTCTCCTTCGAGCTCTTCCGCCTTGCAGCTCATTCAACTAGTGTTACAAATTCTTTTATCTCCAAAATACCCACCAAGAGCTTTAACTCTTCATTCAATCCTCTTCAAATCTTTTGCACATAGCAACCTCATCAGCCACACACTCCCGAGCATACCGACTAAGTCTTACGAACTCATGTTCGTATTCAGATACTGTCATACGACCTTGCTTGAGCTCCAAGAATTCCTTACGCTTTTGATCGATGAACCGTTGACTAATATATTTCTTTCAAATTCGTTTGGAAGAAATCCCAAGTAACTTGTTCCTTTGGGACTATGGAAATTAAGGTCCTCCACCAATAGTAGGTGAGTCTCGCAATAAGGATATAGCACACTTAAGACATTCATCGGTGTGCATGACAGTTCATCAAACATTCTAATGGTGTTATCAAGCGAACTCGGCCCTTCGGCATCATCAAGAACTATGGCCTTAAACTCCTCGCCCCACGCTTCCTAATCAAGTCCACAGTGGTTTACTCACCTCACGGGATCAAGCAATCGATGGCATTACGGGCTCTTGGGGTGGATTATTTAAATTTGGGAATGGTTGGACAACCGGATTGGTTCGGGCATATTATGCGACCCACTCATTCATCATGGTGAAGAAGGCTTGTTTCGCCCTTCATCTTGATTATTCATGGGATGACTGAGGCTCAACAGGCGGTGTCCCTTGCACAGAGCAGCCGCTACACTTTCAACGTCATCCGCCAAGGGTCTCTACCCGGGTTCCATTTGCTAATCAAAACAAAAATTTCAACCGTCGAAGTCATCACATTTTTAAGCACTAACACATTGGCATGTATAGCTAGACTCACACGCTACGGTAGTCTTAGAACCGACTAAACCATAGCTCGATACCAATAAAATTGTAACACCCCGTTCCCGATACCGTCGCCGGAGTCGGACACGAGGGGTTCTCAGACCAACTCTCATGTGTCACACAGACTATTTTTCACATTTCCAGTCCAGTTGGCAAACTGCGTCCCTGTCACCTTAAAAATCATATCTCGAGTTCCAGAACTCGAAAACCAGTTACATAAATTTTTCCCGAATTTAGACTCATATATCCATCCGAGGATTTATTTCTAAAATTTTTGGTCTGGCCAATTGGTACAGTTTATTAGTTAAAGTCACCCCTGTTTTGGGGTTTGACTACACTGACCTTTGCGCATTACGACCTGGATATCATCCCGTACAGAGCTCCAATGCTCATGACGTTTGTTTCTAATGAAACTAGACTCAAAGGGGAATCTATGCATATAAGGCATGACTTCTAATTGTTTCTGGATAATTTATGGTAAATTTTCAAAGTCGAAACATAGAATCCAGAAACTGTTCTGGCCCTGTCTCACGAAATCTTGAATATCTCTTAAAATACAGCTCATATGGTCGTTTCGTTTCATCCATATGAAAATAGACCCATCAAGCTTCGAGTACATAATTTTTTTAGCAATTAATTCCACTTCTACTATTTTTAGTGATTTTTCGATCTCATATCACTGCTGCTGTCCGCAACAGTTACTGCAGTAGACTATGCCAATTTCATGAATCCTTCCTTAGCCTTACTAATCATCCATCATACATGACACAAATTATGGCCACCTTATCAAAATTAAGGTTTCTAAGACTCGTGGCTATAGGTTCTAGCATCCCACTCAAACGACCACATAGGCCATTTTCACATAGCTTAAAGTTTACAACCCAAAATTTAACAAAACAAAATAGTCCATACATGCCAAATGTTCTCCTAAGTTGACTAAGAAGACAATACCAAAAATTGCTCACGGTGTGATGACTTCGTTGACGGTTCCGAGCACCCAAAAGGAGACGAGTCCAAGAAACCTAAAATGGGTGACAAGAAAACACCGAGTGAGTTTATAACTCGATAAGTTATAAGCATTCCACAACCATCCATTAATAAAATTATCATAAAATGAAATAATGAAACAAGGCCAAGTGTTCCAAATATACCGAACTATACCATAGTTCCTTAGACCTTCGGATCAATCTCATACCAAGTCATACATTTACATTTCATATACTATTCAATAGGATATTTGAAGCAATTTCCATACATCATTTCATTTCCGCAACAATCATGCAATCAAATGAACTTTCATCTATTCCACGATACCTTATTTACGGAATGCAATTGAAATCATCACATAGATTTAAATCTTACCAACTCCACCCCGAGCATGAACATAGCATCTATTAGCCATGAACTCAAGGTACTTGCTCTTTCCGCTGTCCATACTCATCTCGATAAAGTCACACCTCCATATAAATATTCAATCGGAGATATGTGTAGAGTTCGCACACATAGTGCTTAATACTCAATCACGCACACTTAGTGCCATGTGATTCAAGCCCGCACACATAGTGCCATATAGTCCAAACTCGCACACTTAGTGCCATACATTACAAGCTCGCACACTCAAGTGCCAATCTCAAATCACCGTACACATCTATTTCTCGCACACTTAGTGCAAAGCAAACTTCCTACACATTTCACTATCTCTTTTACGTTCAACAATATCATCTTTTCATACACATACATTTGTACATATTTCATCTCATTAAACACAATTGCATAGATATTACAATCATTTAAGCAATATCAAATATATGCTTAATGACTTACCTTGTATTGGGTAAAATGGTTCCAACTCGGCTACTCGATGTTCTTTCCTTTGCCTTTGCTTGATTCTCCACCTCTAGCTTCTTGAGCTTAATCAATAAATTAACTAGTTTAACCGTCTTGCCACATATTTATACATGACATCAACTATACTATCATCATTAATTCATCAAATCACAAAATTTTATCTCATGAACATTTAACACTTAACATTTACCCCATCTAGGCCGACTTTGCTAGCACACAAGCCTTTGGCGAATGTCCTTGACCTATAGTCACCCAAAATTTCTTTGTTCTTTAAAATTCATCCAAGACCACATTCGGCACCTCCAACTAATAATTTAGATACTCTCAAGCTCATTCACAAGTACTATTATATATCACATTAAGCATTAATTATTTTGCAACATGGATTCTATAGCATGGCGAATACTCATGCACATACACATATAACAACAAGAACTCAATGGCACAAAATCTCCTTTTATTAAACATTCATCTCACTTCTCTTCATGCTTCGTCACAACAACATTAAAACACCAACCAAGAAAGACAACCTCCATGGCGAACTTCATCTCCATCAAATAGCAAAGAAATCTAAGCCATGGGCTAGGTAGGTTTCAAACTAACAACTAAAACATGCATGAATCTTAAGGAATGACATCAAACATACCTCAATCTAGTTGCAAGTATGGCCAAGCTTCTCCAAACCCCCCTCTCCTCACTCACGGCAATACAAAAATTTGAGAAAGGATGAGCACTTTTTTTTTCAATTCTTTAATGCTAGCTTTTATTTTATGGCTTCCTACATACACCACTAACCTAACATGTTGGAAACATGTTCCTTTGCCCATAATCTTGTCATGGCCGCCACTATCCTTAGGAAATGGACTATTTGACATGCAACTCCATCTATTTTACTTCATTCTTTTACTAACCTCTTAAAATTAGCCACATATATTTAAATCCTTTCACATGAGTCATTTTTCTTTCAATTCACGTTCAATTTAACTAAATCAAAGAATTAAAAATTCACACATGCATTTTCACATATATTTGGCATGGAATAAGGTATTTAAATGTTTTTGTGACCCAGTTTTGTGGTCCCGAATCCACTTCCCGACTAGGGTTAAATTAGGGATGTCACATTCGGAGCCACAAATTCGGCGAGTAAGTTTGTAAATGTTATTAGTTAATATTTAAGATTCAAATTTATTATTAAAATAAAAACTTGAATTGACAATTTATGCTATTTGAATGAATAATTAGGTTCAAGTGGTATGACCTTGAAGTTAAGTGGTTTTAGCAAATGAGGTATCGGGATCTCATTTGTATAAATCGAGTCAAATTTTTTTTTTAAATATTCAAAGAGTGTTGTTAAGGTTGTATTAAAGTTTGGTTAAGAAATTTTGACGTTTAAATGATTAATTAATTTGAAAGGACTAAATTGTAAAGATATGAAATTTAATAGCTATAGATTTATTTGTATTTAATTGATATAAAAGCATGAAATAAGGGTCTTAAGCAGTAATTCAACCAATTTTAAGGTTAGTGGATGATCATGCCATGACATTTGGTGAAATTTGGTTAAATATTTAAGGGCAAAATAATAAATAAATAATAAAACTTAAATTAAGTAACAGTAAACAGTTATCTTCTTCATTTCTAATTGAAGAAACTGAAACTCCATAGAAATTAAAGCTCCAAGCTTCGGTCTTGCTATGGTTAATGCATGTAAGTCCATTTTTTATTTATTTCTTATAATTTTTATGTTTTTGAAATCATTGCAATTAGACCCAGCTAACCTGTACCTCTATTTTTGAAATTATTAAATATTTTAGAATGTTCCTTGGATGAGTTTGAGGTGTTTGTAAAAGTTTATGATAGATTGTTGAGCTTTGTTGCCAAATAGACATATTTTATTAAGTAATTTTTGATGATTTTCAGGTATAAGAACTTATTTATGAAAATGGAAAAATTAAAGGAAAACATTGAAAATGGATGATAAATATGGGCTGTTATAAAAATAGGTAAAAATCAATTTGCATGAATTTTAATTAGAAATGATGAAATTGCAAGTTTCGAGTTTAGAGACTAAATTACAATAAAGGTAAACTTTGAGGGTAATTGTGTAAATTTTTATTATTACGGGTTATAAGCTAGACTAATTATTTTAAATGCTGGAATGGGATTAATTGAACAAAAATGATTAATTTGCATGTTTTGAACTTAGGGACTAAATTGTATAAAATTTGAATGCTGGGGGTAATTTTGTAAAAATGTCAAAAATGACTTAATTGCATAAAATGAACTTTTTTTGTTGTAATTAGTGAAATGAATGGAATTATTATTTTTTATCAAGAACGAATGAAAAATCGAGGAAGAGAAAATTACCAAATAGATCACGTACTTAGTCATTGCTGCAATTTAATAAGGTAAGATTGTATGAACTGTAATCATTTAAATGTTGTTTAAATTGAATATTTATTATTTTGTTTGATGTAAATGAATCAACATATAAATGTATCAATGCTATGATGAACTGACAGATATTGAATCTCAGTTGAACCTTAAGAATTCTTAGGATACAAATGACATGTCGTTAGGGATTTCATGTTTCAGGTGTTGGTCTTGAATGTCCTATCAATGGCTGAGGTCCTTCATTTGTTGCAAATTCTCCACAAATCGTGTGATCAGCATCATGTAGCTTAAATTCTGACCCACAGCTCGTGTGAGCATTAATGTAAAGGAAAGGTTATGGTTATATGTAAAGGCGCACCTCGTGTGAGCTTTCCCGAGTATCCGATGTAATTCTATAAGTTCACAATTGAGATGTAACATGGTTTTATAAAAAGATTGATGAATTAAATGCTGTACTTATATATGGGAAATCTACTTATGCTATGGATGAACTCATTTAAATATGGACAAGTTCACTAACTTGTGATTTGATGATGTTGTTTAAGTTTATACTAAACATTTGGCATCGGTAAGTAAGCAAATGGAATGAAACATGATCGTATGGTAATGATGATGAATTAAATGTTATGTTTATATATATATGGTTGATTTCGTATGTATCATTAATAAGTATGCTAACTTGTGAGTTTGGTGGTGTTATATAGGCTTTATTAATCTTATGGCATCGGTAAAGGTTTATTCTTATTCTATAAAGTTCATTATTGAAATGGTAATGTTATTGTTAAAGTTTATACGAGCTTACTAAGCATTCATTGCTTACATAGTTATTTCTCCTTTGCTATAAAGATTATCGGAAGCTCGATCGGTTGGAAGTTCGTCGGAGATCTATCACACTACCCAGTAGACAATTTGGTAGTTTTTGAGTAATTTGGCTAAGGTTTATAATGGAATGTATAGGTTTCTTTGTGTTGGTATTATGGTGTATGTGTTAATAGTGTTTTGGCATGTATAAGCTTTGGAAAGATAGGTTATTTTGGTACAGTTTGATGCCTTACCAAGTTATGTGATTTTGGTTACTTCGATGTGCTTATTGATATAGTCTTCTTGGCATGTTGATGATAGTTTGAAAATGGTTACTTGTGACATGTTTTAGTTCATATTTGAACTAGGTTTTTATGTTTGGAAATGGCAAAATTAACATGTATAAAGTGGTTTATAATGGTGCTTGATGAATATGTAAATGGTAATTTGGTATATTTGCACCTTGATGTTTAAGTATGGTTGACAAACTTATAATGTTTGATTAGGTAATTCCTTTTGGTCCGTTTTGTTAATGGATGTTTATGGCATATTGGTACAATTTTTTGGTTTGAGAATGGTCAATATGCAGTATGATTTAGGTAAATAAAATAAATAGGTTATCATGTATGAATTGGTACAATATTGACATGTTTTGATACTTGATATCATGATATATTATGGTGCCTTTGAATGACATATTTGTTAGCTGAAATAGGGTCTTGGGAACGGCATATATATATATATATATATATATGTGTGTGTATGTGTGTTTAGGTGAGGTTTTGGTGCTTTGAAAGTGTGCATTATAAGTCTAAATGTTAATGTATGACAGTTTTGAATTGGCTTGATTTTAGGTAAATTTGGGTCCATACGGCTTGAGACACGAGTGTGTGACTCAGCCGTGGTGAAACGGCTGTGTCTCATCTGATGATTGCAAAGGGTTCAAGTCAGTGAGTTACAAGGGCGTGTGACACGACCATGTAACCCTGCTTAGAGAGTTACACGGGTGAGGACAAGGGTTAGGACATGGCCGTGTGTTCTTAGTTTGAAGGTTACACAGGCATGTGTCTCAACGGTGTGAGGTACATGGCCTGGCCATACGGCTGTGTGACCCCTGTTTCCAAAATTTTTGTGACTTTTTCCTAAACTTTCCATATTTTTTCAAATTGGTCCCAAATTACTTCTAAGTTATTTTTAGAGCCTTTAGGGCTCGATTTAAAGATAGTATGCATGTGAATGAATGGTTGATGATATGTTTAAATTATTAAATGATAAAATGTTTAAGTGTTTATGATTGTACATTAATGCTCCGTAACCTTAACCCGACGACAGAGATGGGTTAGGGGTGTTACATTGGCTGCTCTGTGACACCCCTAATGTGACCCTAGTCGGGAAGTGGTTTCGGGACCACAAAACCGAGTCATAAAAATAATTAGCTGTCATATTTGATGCTTATTATATGTATATATGCATGTGTGAAAATTTCATATTTGAATTTTGTTTGATGGTAGGTGAATTCTAGTAAATAGGACTTATGTGAGAAAATTTAGAAATGTGCTAGGCAAATGTAAAGTGGCCTATTAATGCATGTTATAGAAATGAGGGGGTTGCATGTCAAATTGCCCAAAATTTGAGCTAGTGGCCGGCCATGCTATGGGTCATAGCATATTTTAAGCATGGTGTGTTAATGCTTCATATTGGAAAGAATAAAATAAAAGAGTTAGTAATAAAATAAGGGATGAAGGGTGAAGAAAAGAAAAAAAAGTATCATCTTGTTCTTCTTAGCAGTACAAGAAGAAGAAAGTTTTTGGTTGCTTTAATTTTTGACTTAGAAGATGGCTAGAAGGAGGAAAAACTATGATTTTAGCTAGTTAGGTAGCTGAAATTTCAAGTAACCCGTAATCCATCGAAGAAGAAGGAGAGGGCTGCAACAAAAGAAAAAAAAAATGGAGACAACTTGCATGTTGAAGGAAACTAAGGATTTAGCTTGTTAGAGTTGTATCCTAAGTTGGTAAGTTTTCTAAGCTCTCCTCTACCTTTATCTATGTTGTAAAGAAAAATGATGATGGGTTGTGGTTGGAAGGCATGAATGTGGGTTGTAGAAAAGAAAAGCTCTTGGATTAGTTGTAAAATTACTACCGTCAATTTTGTGCCTTCGTTATGCTGTCCAAAATTTGAACAAATTAATGGTTCTATTTTCATGCCAATTAGGGGTTGATAAATTGAGTTTAATAGCTAAAATATTATGTTATTCTTACTAAGTTTCAATTGTTAGTAGTGACGTAACAATTTGACAATTAAATGCATAAATGATCTGCTGGAAATTTGTAGCTTGAAAACAAATTGTTCCAGCATGTAAATGCTGATTTGAATGTCTGTAATATGAGGAGAAATTGGTCTACTGCATGCTTGAAATAAAAGAGAACAATGGTTGTTAAATATTAGTTTTTGTTGCTAATCGAATGGGTTTAATTCATTGTTCAAGGGGCTATAAATTGGTGTTAATTAAGCTATTCGGATGGTTTAATAAAACAGCTGAATGTTAAATAACGCTTGCTGTCCAGATTGAAATTATGCTAGAAGGTTGAACAATTGTTGTTCAAATGAAACTTTGGAGTGTTTAATGGACTCCATGTTGCTAAAATTTACATGAATAGAAATTTCTAAGCTTAAATTGTAAGAATTTGAGTTGTGTGGTTTAAATTATCAATCTTTCTTCCTAGCCGAATATGTGTTTATAAAGTTAAGTTGTTAAATAGATTTTGAAGTTAGCCCATGTATTTATTTTTGAATTTAAGAAGAATGATACATTCGACTATGCTTTGATGTGAATGAATTGTTGTTATGTGAATAAATATTTGTTTAATGATATATGTATTCGGAAATGAGATAAAATGTGTATTAAGGTAAGTTTCATGGTGATTATGCTTGTGATGTTGGGTTAATATTCGGCATTGAGTAATGTGGGGTAAGGTGATTAATCGGCTATGAAATTAGCTAAATTGAATAGGTATGTTTAATGATATGCTTAGTATAATGTATGATCTTATAACTCGGTTTGGTATTGAGATAAAGGTTAGATGTATGATTGGATTTTGGTATGTGTTAAATTGGTTAATCAAAGATTAAATGATATGTGATTGCCAAATGTGATTGTTAAGTGAATAATATTAGTTAAGTACTTAAGCAAATCTATTGTTTTACTTAAGCTTAAGAGCAAAGAGGATCAAAGTCGGATAGGGGAAAAGAGAAAGTAAACGAATAGCCGTGGACATCTAATCATCGACCACTTCCGAGGTAAGTTTTAAGTGATTAAACGTTGAGTAAATTCAATCATAATAGAACATAATGAGTTGATTTAATAAGATATGATGTGGCCATGATATGTTTTAAACTCAAATGGTAAGTTCATAAGTGTTTGGACTTGGAAATTTAAGAGCAAATTGTAATAATTTGCTTAGGACAGCAGCAGTAACGTGATTTTAGAAAATCACCATAAATTGTTGGTGTGGAATTATAGGCTGAATAAAATATGTAATCAAAGCTTAATTAGTCTAGTTCCTTATAAAAGAGGCCGTGTGAGCAAAGAAATTTCCTATAAAGAGATATTTAAAGTTGTGTGAGACGGTGTCAGAATGACTCTGAAATCCCCTGTTCTATTTTTAGAAAATCGTTATAATTTGCACAAAAATGGTTATAAGGTAAAATTTATATGCTTAGACTCCTTAATGAGTCTAGTTTCAAATGAAATTGAATATAACACATTTTGAATTCTGTACAATGAGAAATCCGATTCGTAGTGAGGAGTGGTCAGATTAGTCAAACAGTGAAACAGGGGAAAACTTTAAGAAAAATCTGGTATTGATTGGCCACACCTAAAATTCTAAAAATTTTATGGATGAAAGATACATGAGTCTACATTCGGGGAAAATTAATGGCAATTGATTTTGAGTTTTGTAGCTCCAGTTATAAACAATTTAGTGACTGTTGATCAGGAAAACTGCTTGTAGTGAATATGTGATTTTGTTGTAAACTTTGATGAAACTATTTGAGTTGCTTATAAGCTATTGCTGAAATTGATGTACAAGAAAAATATGAAATATGTATGAGATATATATATGTGATAAGGCCTAATGGCCGATGTGATGAATGTGAAAGTGTGTATATATGTGATAAGGCCTAATGGCCGATGTGATGAATGTGAAGGTGTATATATGTGATAAGGCGAATGGCCAATGTGATGAATGTGAAAGTGTATATATGTGATAGGGCGAGTGGCCAACGTGATGGATGTGGAAGTGTATAAATGTGATAAGTCCCAAGGGCATTTGTGTTAGTACTATATCCGGTTAAAACCCCGAAGGCTTTATGCGAGAATATTATCACTGATTAATGACCGTAGGCTTCGTGCTCGTACTATATCCGAGCTCTAATGACCCGATGACTACGTGTGGAGATTTTGTCCGGGTAAGCCCCGAACTAAAGGTTTTGCTGAAGATTCAAGTAAAGCGTAAGATTATGCGACTTCACAGTGACAATTAGTAATAAATACGTTCAATGCGTTAAGTTGGTCAGGTATGTATTTGAGATTATATTTAAGTTTGATTTAGACTAAATCACAAGGTCGTTATGTGATGCACATGTGAGTAAAGCAATAAGACTATTCTATGATTATTGTGCATTTGGTCAATGTGGAAAGTCAGGTAAAAATATGTAATGTACCTATGATCATAAGAGGTCACCATCAAGTGAGAATTTATCTGCCTATTACATATGATGAGATGTGCATATTCGGAAAAAGGGATGGTATGCCCGAAGGAAGAGTGAAATAAAAATACGAACAACTATGTTATAATTTGATTGTTATCTGTTGACACTGCTTGAAACTTACTAAGCATTGTAATGCTTACTCCGTGTACTTTGTTTCCTCTGTTTTATAGATCTCATTTGGAAGCTACAGGCTCGGGGATCGTCAGCAACTAGTCACATTATCACCATCCACTGTTTGGTACTACTACGTTTTGGAATATCTTATGGCATGTATAGAATAGACTAGTAGTGAGAGGATATTTTGGTTAATGTAGAGGACTACCCTTTTGTTGTAGGTCATGTACCTTTCGGTTTTGTGTAAATTTGGATAGCCATGCGAAAATGGCTTAAGTACACTTTGATCATAGCATTATAATCGTTTTGTATGTCGTCCGTCGAGAGCTACGGAAATGTTGGTAATGGTTAGTCATGGGAATGGTTATTCGTAATCACTTTTGGTATATGTATGACAAACTCTAGTTGATCCATGGAGGATCATGAAATAGGTAAAGTTTACCTTAAAAATAGATGCTGGCAGCAGCAGTGATGTGGTTGTGAAAAATCTCTAAAAATAGTAGGAATGGAATTAAATAGCAAATAAATTATGTAATCGAACCTTGATGAATCTATTTTCATAGGAAAGTAACGAAACATTCATATGAACAGTATATTATGAGATGTTAAAGTTTTCGTGAGACAGGGCCAGAACGGTTTCTGGATCCCCTGATCTGACTTTGGAAATTCATTATAAATTAACAAGAGACATTTAGAAGTCATGCCATATATGTATATATTCCTTTTTGAGTCTAGTTTCTACAGAAACAAACGGCATCAGTATTGAAGCCCTGTACAGGGAGATATCCAAATTGTAATGCATGAAGGTCAGTGTAGTCGCACCCTGTAACAGGGGAGGATTTAACTAATAAACTGTACTAATTGGCCCAAACAAAAATTCTAGAAAAAAAATCTGTAGATGGATATATGAGTCTAGTTTTGGGGAAAAATTACAAAACTGATTTTCGAGTTGTGGAACTCAAGTTATGATTTTTAAGGTGACAGTGACGCAGTTAGCCAGTCGTCTGGAAAATTTTTAAATGGACTGTGAGAGTAAATGAATTAAGTCGGTTAGCACCTCGTGTTCGACTCCGGCAACGGTCTCTGGTACGGGGTGTTACATGCTCTTTCATGTCTTTTTCGAATTTGGGCTCCTCTTCCCCCTATTGGACGATTTCGCAACCCAATTAGAGAGTAGAGTAATTATTTTTAGAAACCATCTTCCAAGATGAGTTAAAGCAATTTTTATGAGCCCAATTTATTAGCTTGCCATCTACATTGTTGGAAAATTAGCTCACTGGCATGTGTTTCCTTACTAGCTCCCAGCATTGAGTAATTTAATGGTCCATACTGCAGCATTTTAAAAAAGAAATTATCATGTAGCATAACTTAGTGAAATTATGTAAAATTACGAACTTTACTAAAATTATGACCAATGTCTCAATATGGACTAAAATTACAAAATTAGCTATCTAATTCTTCGGGATTTGTATAAATTCCAAGTAGAAAGGTGTTAAATAAACCTATATAATTTAAACTTATCACAAACACCATATTTGTTCTAAAGAAAAACTGGCTTCTGATATAGTTCAATTGTGGGGAAGAAGTTAAAAGTCATTTCTAGAGAAAGCCGTCTTTCGATCCAAATTAATTAAAGAAAGGAGGTTCAAACCTGTTTTGTAGCAGTCTGTTTTTAGTCAAATCGGAATAGTGGTTTCAGAACCACAAATCTGATGTTGTAAAATTATTTTAATATTATTTTAAGTGTTTACAGTATGATAATATGTTGGTGTGAAAATTTCATTAAGAAATTTTTTTGTTTGAATGGTCAATTTGATAAAAAAGACTAAATCGCGTAAAGTGTAAAACTTGAGTTCTATGAGTTAAAGGTATCTATTATCCATAGAACATTAAAGTAAAGGTTCTTATGTGGTTATTAACCCATTTATAATATAATGGATGTTAGTGGAATGGCATTTGGTGTAACACCCTACACCCAAGTCCTACGCCAGGACGGGATGCGAGGCATTACAACACTTAAACACATGCATTCCAATGTTCTCGAATCATCAAGGCGTGACCAAATTTAAAGATTTTTCAAACCTTGTCTGTAACGCCCCAATTTTCGGGACTTCTGTTAATTTTGGTGAATTTTGGAATTTTTGTGTTTTGACTGTTTGGCGTAGGTTTAATTATGTTAGTGGGCTCTAGAAGGCCCAAGCTTAAGCTAAAACCCGGTAATTTTAGGTGATTTTAATCCATAAGAGGAAAAAGGGGTTCTGGTTAACAGGGGTCTTAAATATTATTTGGGTAAAATAAGACATAAGGAAGCAAGTGGCAAAGTGGCATGTGTCGCCACTGGCAAGGCTAAAAAAGTGGCGTGTGGATGCTAGGGAGAGCTGAGGTTCAAGTCACAATGACAACATATTAAGGGAATTATTGTTTTTATGTTCAGAAAAGGTAAGCAGTGGAACTCAAGTGAAAGTCTGTCAGGAGAGGATTTAGGAGTTGATAAGGGATAGGATTTAGGAGTTGATAAAGGATAGGATTTAGGAGCAGATAAGGGAGGAAATCTAGGAGCTGATCAAGGAACAAGAGGTGGCCGGCCAAGGGAGTTTAGCATGGGAATTTCGACTAGGGTTAGTGCCAGTATAAATTCGGCATTAGTGGTAAGTGGTGCCGTTTCCTGACCATTCTCCTCTTCTTTTCTTTTCTCTTCTCTCCATCCACTTATTCTTTTCTTCTTCTTTCCCCATAGCCAATCCTTCACCACCCTACTCTATACCACCTTCCTTCCATTATTTTTAAGACTATAGCCGATTGCCTCAAATCCCGAAATCCCGAAAACTTGACTCCTTTTGTACCGATTTTTCCCTAGCCAAATCTCTTATTTTTCTCATCATCTTTGGTCGATTCTCTCAACCTCTAAATCCCAGGTTTCAGTCGACAATACCACAAGTAAAACCCTCATATTTTATCTTTCTCTACACTTTTGCAAAAGTCAAACTCTCACACTATCCTAGGGACATAGCGAATCTGAGATCATGAGGGCTCGACTTTTGTTATCGTTTGAGGGCTTAGAACTGCATCAGAATCAAGAAGGAACTAAGGGGGAACGTTGACTGGAAGAATCGGTGGTAAGTCTTTCCAACTTAGTCTATCTTTCATATTTTAAGAAAAGCCGGAATCCCTAAAAGGTTAGGGAGGTTGTCGTTTTTGGACTTGTAGCCCTAAGGGGTTGTGATAATAGTATTATTTTGGTAATAGTGTGATTAAGAGGCCGTTGATCAAGGGCTTGGACAAGTGGAGCGAACGGATCTGGATCGAGACGCTATTTTCGGCAAAGGTAGGAACACTAAGGCCTAAGGTGTTGTTGGCCGAATATGGTAAGAAGTTAATATGTAGTTCGTTTCGGTAGTAAGATTAACGTGGTAGTATTATAATTTTAGGTAGTTCGTGCGTGGTCCTCGTCAACAAATCATCATAAAACAGGTGTGTAACTGACACCCTCTCATAGACTAGATCGGCAAAAGCCGAAAAGCCGAAATGCCAGAAAGTTGGTATTTTGGGAAATTGCGAGTGTGTGAATGCTCGTAAGATAGTTGGGTTTGCATGTTTGGTATTCTGAAGGTAATAAACTGCAGTACGTGCGATTTCGTACATTTTGATAATGTGGGCTTAATGGGCTAAAAATCGGGTTCATGGGCCAACGGGCTCAATTTGGTAAGTATGCGCGGTAAGTATTTTGATAGTACGTAAATGGATAGGATGTGCATGAAAACCCTAAAAATAACTAAATTACTACAATACCCTTATGTATGGAAAATTACCATGATACCCCTAGGTGTAAATAACCAATATGCCCCTAGGGTTAATTTTATCTGAAAAGCATGTTGATTTAAATCTGTATGATGTATGCCATGAATGAATATTTGTTGCATGGGGACATGGGTTATATTATGGAGGAAGCATCCTGGTGGCTAAGCCACAAATTATCTGATCTGGTGGCTCTGCCACATATATCTGTTCTGGTGGTTACGCCACGATTATCTCAGATCTGGTGACTCATCACATTATTCGCTCAGCGACCATCTTTGCATAATTTTATGGCTTGTAGCGGTTGGGTGGGTCGAGTAGTCTCCCCACATGGTGAAAGGTTGGTAAGGGGGTGTATGTGGTTGGTTATAGGTTGGGTTCTGCATATACATGAAATATCTGATCTGATCTGTTATGGGCCTATGGGCTTAATTTTGTATACTGTTCTGGGCTAAGGCCAATCTATTCTGTTTCTGTGGTTTGAGCTGATACGGGCTATGGTTGGGTTAATTTTACACACTGAGTTTCCCCAAACTCATCGCCTATCTTCATCCATGCAGGTAATCCCCAACCATAGTAGGCTTGGAGTTGCGAGGGATTCGGAGTGGCCACTTGTTCTGCAATATGGATTTCTTCTGGTGATTTGGACTTCAATTTTCTTTACTTTGATGATTTGGGTTTTGTTATGTAATAAGGCCACTTATGATTATTTTTTTTTGGGGTTTTGATTTATAACGTATCATGATGATCTTAAATTATATTAACTATCAAAATGGGCTAGATCTAGCGTTCGTTTTCAAAAACCATAAATTGATTTCAAAGTAACACGATCTCGAACAAGGCTTCTACTGTGATAACGTTTTCCCAAAATTAAATATGTTTTATTTTAAAATGAACATAATTACAAAGGTAACTTAAGGAAATACACGATGTTGGAGTATGGCAATGGCGGTGTGCATGTTTAGGATTGGATCCGAAAGAGCTTGGTACTTAAGCAGTCCGATGGACTCACCTCCTCTTTTCTGGCTTCCTACCTGGTGCACAGCTTCCATTCACTTTAACCCTTAATGAATTAAACCTTTTAACATCAAGTACGATTTTCTGAACTTAGAATGGAAAAATATTTTTAACGTTTTTGATGTGGCACATCGGATCCGATCATAAAGTCTAGGCCGGGTTTGGGGTGTTACATTTAGTGGTATCAGAGCTAAGTTGCGACAACTCGGCTGTGGAATGGGTTTACAAAAACAAAGATTTTCAAAAAAAAAATCAGTTTTTAAAATCTGGACTTTTAAAGGTGGCATTCCGAATCTTCGGCCCATGCATTTTGACTTGAAATTTTTACGTACAGGGGACACACAGTTGGACAACACACCCATGGGGTTGATCGTATGCTACACACGACCTAGACACACGCCCGTGTCTCTACCTGTGTAGACAATATAGGGATCTAGCAAGCCCTTTGCTACCCTAAAACACAATATAACTACCTAATTTCTCAATTCAACAACCACATCTAAGGCATATACACATTTCATATATATACCAAAGCAACCAATGAATTACTCATTCACGAAAGAACCTCTTGTATTCATATAACAACCTTCAACATTAGTCATTTTCCATGGCCTAATACAAAATGGTGTCAATCACTAAAACAAGTCAACATATTTGGGCCCAAAACAATGTGACACTAAACAAAATCAAAGTTCTTATACATGCCATAATCAAAATTTAAGAACTAATTATACCAAGTGCTTCGATTTGATAGTGTGATCGATGTCTCTGACGTCTGTTGATCCACCAGCTAATAGGGCGGCACTATGAGAAAAAGGAAAAGAGATGGAGTAAGCGTAAAGCTTAGTAAGTTGCATGGAAATAAATAACAACTACTTTTCATAAAGTACTATACTCATAACCTTTCATAGTTTATTTACAAATACTTTAAATAGACGTAAGTTCAACTTACTCATCACCATCTAATACAATTCATATTTCATGCATTGAGCCCATATCTCATACATTTCAATTTGGTACCTGTACCACTCATCACATGATCACAACTTTTGCAAAATGATCATTTTACCCCTAGGTCCGAAAATTGATTTTTATCATATTTTCTTGCTAACCAAGCCTAGCCGATTACTTTTTATACTAGAAGCAGTCCAAAATTCTCAATATTTCACACATTTATCACCTATTTTACAACTTATGCAAAATGGTCCTTTTTAGGGTTTTCATGAGAAATCTCTTCATAAAAGTTGTTTATTACACTACAATAACTCATATTCTTCCATAAAATTTCAGAAAACAACATGAACACACTCATGGTAAAACCCTAGACTTTCAACCATTTTGCAAAATAGTCCCCTCATTTGAAAGCTCATGTTACAAGGGTTCTAAAAGTACAAAAATCATCAAGAAAAATCCTCAAGATCACTTACTTATAGAGAGATTAAGTGGCTGAAAATTCCAACTTCAAAAACTCCTCTAATGGCTGATATTTTCAGTCAAGAAGGAAGGGTGGAGAAAAAAGATGATAGCTAGGCTTTAGGGCATTATTTTATTACATATTATGTCATCAAATACCTAACATATTGACCATTTAATTTTCTTTGTCTCATGGCCGGCCAAGCTATATTCTAATGGTATATTTTTCCTTTAAAGACCCCCAATTTATGTTTCATGGAAATTTAACACCCTTAGCTATCAAATTAAGACTTTTGAACTTTACGAGATTTAGTCATTTTCTCAATTAAGCTCACAAACGCTAAAATTACTTCACCAAATTTTTCATACACTAATATAAACATGTTATAACTCTAAAATAATAATAAAATACTTTCTCTGACCTCAGATTAGTGGTCTCAAAACCACTGTTCCGACTAGGCCCCAAAGCAGGCTATTATATTTGGAGTAATTATTTAGTATTTTAAAGGTTAACTATGTAAATTGGTTAATAAAGGTTAATTAAATAAAAAAATAAATTTATTCATGCATTCATCTTCTTGAAACTGATTCTTTATTGGAAAATAGAGCTAGGGATTCAACAACTTTATTTCCTTCAATTAGGTATGTGTTTTGTCTCGATTTTTAATGATTTTTATGTTTTCGAGATCGTTGCAGCTTATTCTAGCTAGTCTAGGGACTAATTTTCAAAACTGTTAAAGATTTATCATGTTTTCATTGTTGAATGCTTGAGTAATTTGATGATTTATGATAGATTTGGAAGGTTTAATGTTAGATTAATAGCTTTTGTAAAGTGATTTTTGACAAAAATGTCAAAAAGGGATTAAATTGAAAAAATGTGAAATGTGGTGGTTAAAAGTGTGAATAAATTGAAAATATGGGCTGCTAGTAACATGTATTAAATTCGGCTAAGCATGGGATTATATTAAATTGCATGAATTTGTAATTTTATGTGATAAAGACTAAATTGTGAAAATGTGAAACATTAGGGACAAATGTGTAAATTTGTCACATTGTAAATTATAGGCTAAATTGAATTGACTGAATGTTGAATGTGCTAAATTTGATAATATATAGATCAAGATAAGCTGAGATCAGGATTAGATCGGGGAAAAGGAAAAGTGGACAAATAGTCTATAATTTCCATCCGAGCAACTCGAGGTGAGTTCGTATAATTAGTATCAAATTTTTAAATACTTTTAAATTATTTGAAATAAAATTATAATTTAGTAAATGGTATTACGGATTTTGAATGCCTAATTGATGAGAATTATTGAATACTGAGTCTCGTTTGAACAGTAGAAAGTCGTAGTATACGAGTGACACGTCACTAGGGTTACTATTTTGGTTGAGATCCTGCATGTGTTGCGGACTCACCACAGCTTGTATAAGCTTACCGATATATCAGCTTGTAAGAGCTTATTGCTTTTAGCTCGTTAGATTTTACTGTTTCAGCTCAATAGAGCTTACTGTCCATCAACTCACGAAGAGCTTACTGATCATAGCCCGAAAGAGCGAAAATGATAATGAATTGACGGATTACTGATTTATATACATAATGTATATCATCCAAGTATTCCTCGATATTCTAATAGGTTCAACGGGCATAAATTCTGTTATTTGTTATGTGAAAAAGCTATGTGTTTATATGGATGAGTTACTGTTATCGAATGAATAATTCTTTATGTGATTGAGAGTGAAATGTTACAAGTGATATACATGATATATGAATTTGATATAGTACAATGTATTGAGTATTAAATTGAAATAATGGATGATTATATGCATTTATATGACAATGCTTGTGTTTAGGCATATGGTAATTGAATTGAGTATACCTTATTTATTGTTTTGATTATGTATAAATGGTAATTTTAATTCTGAATTATACGGGCTTACTAAGCTATAAAGCTTACTCCGTTTCTTTTCCATGTTTTATAGAGGTTCGATAGCTCGCTCGATTTGGATAAAGCCGGAGATACGCATCACACTATCCAGTTGTCGATTAGTATCTTTGAACTTATGGATATATGTAAATATGGCATGTATAGGCTAGTTATAAAGATGATAGTTATGGTTACTTGAGCTAGTGATTTTGGTACATGTTGTGGTATAGGATAAAAACATGTGTTTTGGCTTAACTTGGTATAAAATGTGTATGAAATGTTATGAATTAACTGCCTATTGAGTTATAATATGTTGCAAATTATGCTTGTGCAGGTATGTAAAAATAGGGTGGCAAATTGGCTTAGTAAATAGCCTATTTTTGTTCATACGGGCAAAGACACGGGGGTGTATCTCAGCCGTGTGTGACACACGATTGTGTTGGACGGCTGTGTGTCCCCTGGTGTGGTTTTAGAAATCAAGTCAGTATGCTCCACACGACCTCACACACGGGCGTGTGACTTGATCGTGTGGCATAAGTCAGTATACCTTACAAGTTTGGCACGGCTTAGCACACGACCTATCACACGAACGTGTGTGGCTATTTTTAGGGCACACAGGCTAGCCACATGGGCGTGTGTATTGGCCGTGTGACACAAGTCAGAGAGTTTCACAGGGTTAGACACGAGCTGGGACATGGCCATCTGCTCCCACTTTGAATGTCCACACGACCCGTGACACGGGCGTGTCTGGTGGCCGTATGTCTCACCTGGTCACACGAGCGTGTGTCCCCAGTTTTGAGAAAATTTTTGCAAGTTCTTGAAAGTTTAATAAGTTATCGGTTTAGTCCTAAACCTCTCTTAAAGCATGTTTTGGGCCTCGTAGGCTCGTATAAGGGACAAATTGATTGAGATTGAATGATAAATGCTTGACTTGAGAAAATGTATGCTAAATGGATGTTTAATTGTTTTGTAAGTTTGGTACTGCTCTGTAACCTTATTATGGCATTGAATACGAGTGAGGAATGTTACATGTTTCAAGAACAAGTTGTTAAAAGTAGTTGCAGATCTATCAGTATATTTACTAACTTAAGTAGTTGAGATGTGTTTAATAAATCCCTATTATTAAGGGATACTTGGTTAAATTTTGAATTGATATTACCTTATGATTAGGAAGTTATTTTGTGGCTGCAAATTTTTGAAGTTTTCTCATTGGCAATAAAATTATGAGAAATAGTTTTTTTCATCTAAAAAAACACT
This sequence comes from Gossypium arboreum, assembly GCF_025698485.1. Lineage (NCBI taxonomy): Eukaryota > Viridiplantae > Streptophyta > Magnoliopsida > Malvales > Malvaceae > Gossypium > Gossypium arboreum. The sequence goes on along the minus strand of NC_069075.1, from coordinate 113,863,935 downwards.
ACTATTCTCTTCATTTGGTATCCTAGCCAGGTTGTAGGGACTTAAAAACAAGTATTTTTCAAGGAAGTGATAAGAGTATGACAACATAAGGCAACTTTTTTCAGCCTACAATCCCAAAGCTCGATGGTCATTATGATCACTAGGCGATGCTCATGGAAAATTTTTTGCGGTCCAAAGAATACTGGAGCTTGGTGGAGCATGAAATTACTAAAGCAAGTGAAAAAAGTATTCTTACTGAAGGATAAAAGAAGGCCATTGAAGATTAAAAACTCAAAGACTTGAAGGTGAAGAACTATATTTCTCAAGCAATTGACAGATCAATCTTAGAGACTATGTTAAACAAAGATACGTCAAAAAGCATTTGGGACTCCTTGAAGCAAAAAATCAAGAGACGGCCAGGGTGAGGTGAGCACAACTGCAGGTGCTCAAGAGAGACTTCGAAACTCTTCAAATGAAAGAAAGAGAATCAATGAATGAATACTTTGCTCGAACTTTCACCATAGCCAATAAGATGAGGACTATGAGAGATGTCAATGTCATTGAGAAGATCTTGCGATCTATGACGTAGATATTTAACTATGTTGTTTATGCGACTGAGGAGTCAAATGATATTGATACTCTAACTATTAATCAACTGCAAAGTAGTTTGTTAGTGTATGAACAACACATGACTAGTCCAGTAACTGAAGAGCAAACCTTAAAGGCCACATATGAAGGGAAACCAAGAAGAGCAAGAGGGCGAGGTTGTGGAAGTTTTCGTGGTCAAGGAAGAAGCTCATCAAGTTTTCACGAGTCCATTGTGGAATGTTAACATTGCCAATAACTTTGGCATTATTAATAAAAAAATGTCTAAGTAAACATAAAAAAGCTAATTTTGCAGGAATGGAAGAAGATATGCTTTTGATGGCATATATGGAGAGTGACCAAGCAAAAAGGAAATGAGTATGGTTTCTTGATTTTTGGTTGTAGTAATCATTTGTGTGGTAATAAAGAATTGTTTTCTAAGTTAGATGAAAATTTTAGAGATAGTGTGATGTTTTAGAATGATTCTAGCATGGAGGTAAAAGGAGAAGGTAATGTGAGGTTATAGTCAAATAAAATATCACAGACCATTACAGGAGTATTATAAGTGTCTAAGCATTGGTCAACTATAAGAAATGGGACTAGTAGTCTTATTTCAACAGGGAAGTTGCAAGATTTATCATCTGGAGAAAGGTTTAATTTTGGAAACAACAATGTCTTCAAATAGAAATTTTTTTTATAGCCGGAGTCTCAATCGAATCTGTCATCTTGTTTCTACACCATCACCAAAGATCCAGCTTAATTATGGCATTGCAAATATGGTCATCAAAGTTTCAATGGTTTGAAGATTTTCAAACAAAATTATATGATCAATGGACTGCCTCAACTCAAGACTCCCTTCTGTGTTTGCAAATACTGTTCAGTGGGAAAACAAATGAGAGATTCATTTCCAAAAAAAAGCACATGTATAGCAACTTAGGTCTTGCAGCTTGTTCATGTTGACATATGCAACATAATCACACCCATTTCGAATGGAAAAAAAGTACTTAATCGCTTTTATTGATTATTATAGTCGTAAAACTCAGGTGTACTTCTTAGAAGAAAAATCACAAGCTTTTGATACCTTTAAGAATTTTAAGAAGCATGTGGAGAAAGTATCAAATTCATTTATAATGTGTTTACGAATTGATAGAAGTGGTGAATTTATATCTAAAGAATTTATTGCCTTTTGTAATGAGAATGACATTTGTAGACAATTGACAGCCACGTATACACCACAACAAAATAGGGTCGCGGAAAAGAAGAACAAAATCATTATGAATATGGTTCATTGCATGCTTTATAAAAAGAAAATGCCAAGGAATTTTTGGCCTGAAGTAGTAAATTGGGCAATCCATGTGGTAAATCGGTTTCCAAGACTTGTAGTGAAAGATAAGATTCTAGAAGAAGCATGGAGCAGGATAAAGCCATCAATTTAATACTTTAGAGTTTTTGGATGTGTCTCTCTTTTCCATATTTCTGATAAAAGAAGAACCAAGTTGGATGAAAAAAGTGTGAGTTGTATTTTACTTGGAGTAAACGAAGAATCTAAGGCATATATGCTATACAATCCAACTGCTCAGAAAATTAATGTGAGAAAAGACCTTCTTTTCGAAGAGGATAAAAGTTGGAATTGGGACTCGAAGTATGAGGAAGTCATATCAATCAATTTGGAGTGAGAAGATGAACAAAATGAAGCTGTCAATGTAGAGAAAGATGAAGTGGAGCGACTGAGAGATTATTTGAGTGGAGAAGGGCTTTTTGAAGAAAAAGAAGAGGACATGACTAATCTAGTTATGTTTGCAGCCGCCGATCCCGTATGTTTTGAAGAAGCTGTGAAGAATGAAAACTGGAGAAATGCCATGGATTTGGAGATAAATCTATAGAGAAGAATGAGACTTGGGAGTTGATAGATTTACCACAAGGAAGAAAGAAAATTGGTGTGAAATGGGTGTATAAAACAAAATTCAATGAGAAAGGGGAAGTAGATAAACATAAAGCATGGCTCGTCGCGAAAGGTTATGCTTAGCAACATGGAATTGATTACAATGAAGTTTTTGCACCTATAGCAAAAATGGATACTATCAGGCTCATTCTATCACTTGCATCACAAATGAGCTAGGTTGTTTATTAGTTGGATGTAAAATCAACCTTTTTACATAGTGAATTAAGTGAAGAAGTGTTTGTTGAGCAGCCACATGGTTATGAAGTTAAAGGAAATGAGTAACCAGTGAACAAACTAAAAAAAGGCTCTGTATACGTTGAAGCAAGCTCCTCGCGTTTGGTGTAGTCACTTAAAATCATATTTTTTGAAAGGCGATTTTGAAAAGTGTCCTTAAAAGCCTACTTTGTTAATCAAGAGAAGCACATGAGGTAAAATTTTGATTATAAGCTTGTATGTTGATGATCTTGTATATACTAGAAATGATGACTTTATGTTTGTTGATTTTAAAAAATCCATGATATGTGAATTTAATATGACTGACTTAGGGAAAATGAGGTATTTTCTTGGAGTTGAAACGATGCAAATGACAAATGGTTTATTTATCAGTCAGAAGAAGTATGTGCTTGAAGTATTAGAAAGGTTTGATATGGACAAGAGTAATCATATTCATAACCTTTCTATTCCAGGAGAAAAACTTCAAAAGGATGTAGGTGTTCTACAAGTAGATAGTAGGAAGTCTTATGTATTTAATTGCTACATGGCCAGATGTTATGTCCTCTGTTAGTCTTATTTGCAAATACATGGAACAACCTACAAAGATACATTTGCAAGCTGCAAAGAAGATTTTAATGTACCTAAAGGGGTCAGTTGATTATAGAGTGTTTTATAATAATAATAAAAAGAGAAACTAGAAATTGTTGCATACATGGACAGTGACCATGCAGGAGATTTGGACGATCGAATATGTGTTTCTCTTTAGTTCCGATGTTGTATCTTGGTCATCTAAGAAGCAACATGTAGTATCATTGTCTACTAGAGAAGTAGAATTCATAGTAGCAACTGCATGTGCCTGTCAAGTGGTTTGGTTGAGAAGGGTTTTAGACAAGCTTAGCTTTATACAAGGCAGACCTACAATTGTTTATTGTGACAACAACTCAACAATTAAGCTTGCCAAAAATCCAATGATGCATGGATGCAGCAAGCACATTGATATGCACTTTCATTTCCTCTGTGAGCTCGCACAAGATGGTACAATACAATTGGTTCATTGTAGCACCCAAGTGCAAGTTACATATGTGATGACAAAACCTTTGAAGCTTGAAGCATTTGTGAAGCTGCGCCAGCTAATGGGAGTGTGTTCATTGCTAAAGAGAAATTGATTCCTTAATAAAAATCAATTTAAGGGAGGATGTTAAAAATAGTTGCATATCTATTAGTATATTTACTAAGTTAAGTAGTTGAGATATGTTTAATAAATCCCTATTATTAAGGGATAATTGGTTAACTTTTGAATTGTTGTTACCTTGATTGGGAAGTTATTTTGTGGTTGAAGGTTTTTAGAGTTTTTCTATTTATTTTTTATTTTTTTTTGTAAAAATTATATATTAGTTGTTTTCTCATTGGTGATAAAGGTATGAGAAATAGTTGTTTTCATCTAAAAGAACACTTCTATTCTCTTCACAAGTTGCCACGACCCTTGGATCAATTCGCATCATTCCAAGATCAAGTCAAACATCCCTTATCTCAAAGTCAAATCGAAGAGAAGAAATAAAGAAGATTTTCTTTGTATTTAAGAGATTTCTAGAGTTAGTAACAATATGTTCAAACTTATTAATAAAATTTGAATCCAGATTTTCAAGTTAACTTTCGACTCATAATTTGTGTGTACAATAATTTTCATGATTTTTAAAATTTTTAAATATTTTTCTTGTTTATTATTAATTAATATTTTAAACTTTTCTATATAGTTGAATCAAAGATGAAATGGGTTCCACATTGATTAAAACCTAAGGCAGTTGCTCGATAACCAAGAACGATGCAATATTGGAATCAGTTTATTACAATAAAACTTTAGGCTTTGCTTCTGTTTGGTCGGATGTGAAGGAAATCGGAAACACAGAAAAAAGAAAGAGCAGAGAAAGAGAAAGAGATAAAATAAAAATTTTCTTGGATAGGAAAGATGAAATAATTGAAATAAAAATAAATTTATTTTCATTCATTACTTAATAGAATTGAAAAATGAGAGTAAAAAATAAGGCGTATCTCTTTATACGATTAATATTTTAACGATTCAATTATTGAATTTATCGAAATTATTGTACTTATCATGCATGTAAAATTTTAAATTAATTTGATATCTCTATCATATCGATATAAAAGACCATATATATGTATTAATTTTATTAAACTATTGAAAGTTTTCTTTACATAAAATAAATAGTTTTAAATTTTTAATTGGTTGAATTATTAATATTAATAATACAAAGAGATACAAAAGGGTGTAAAGCCACATCAGTTGATATAATTGAATTTCTTCTCAAAAATTAATTTTTAAAAATTATATAATTTTGAATTAACTTGCATATTTCTCTCTTACCATTCCAATTTAAAATTATTAATTTTATAAAGATTTTCTAACCAAACAAACTAAAAATTGATTTATTTTTTCACTCATTTTTTCTATCTTCGGTCAACCAAGCCTTTGGCTTGAGATAATGGTGAATGATAGCTATGGATTTGTGCTTTATATGATGCTTGGATTGACTGGATGAAGTAGAATCCAATATCCCATTTATAAAACAGTACACAGTATACGATCTTAAATATTCTTTCCCTGTTTGCATGGATAATTCTACATAGACTAAACAACACCACCTTTATTTATTTATTCATTTCCTTCGAAGTAGATTTCATTGTTAATGGCATATAATTCAACTCATATAAGATGAGGGTCGGTCTGATATTGTCTTCCCAAAGTGTCACAAATAAACACTTTATTTGATTCCATATTGCCCTCTTCATTGTTTCAACCAAGTGAATACATATCTTACTTTAAATTCTATTTGTCAATTTCCTGAAACTTCTATTTTATTTCTTTTAAAAAAATTTAATTTAGATTAAATTTAGGTTAGATCTATGCATAATATCAATATCATATATTATATTTAAACTCATTAATATTTATCAAACCTAAACCTATTTAGACTCAACCAATTTTCTTTTTCTTTTTTACTTTTTTTTAAAATATATTTATGTTATTTAAAATTTAGTAATTATATATCTCATTCTATTATCATACATATTTTCTTTTATTAAATTTCTAAACAAAACAATTAACATAGTTTATAATTTTACATTGTAGTTATAATATTTTTAAATTACCTACGATATAAATGATATAATATATATATATATATATAAATATATTGTAAACTTAAAAATAAGTTAAGGCAATTAATTTTGAACTTAGAAATTTTGAAACTAATCTACTCTTATTTAAAATGGATCTAATATTTTATTTAAACCCTTTCAAATTTTGAATCAACCTTAATCAATAACTTACCCTTAATGACAGTTTGGTTAACTAGAATTGAATAGGGCTATAATGAAATAGATCGTAATGGAATAGAGTTATAATTAGTAGTTCAATTGTTTAGTTGAAGAGATTGGAATAAAAGTGTAATAGTATTCTTTTATTTGGTTAAATGAAATAGATGTCATAATAACATAAAAAAGAAAACTAAAATGAGTATAGTACCCTTAGCGAAATTTTTTAGATAAATGATTATTTTATTATTATATTTTAATAGTATTATTATTAAATATAATTTAATAAAAACAATAATATATAATTTAATAATATTTTTAAAATAGTTTATTTTATATTTTTATATTTTTTAGTTCAAGTTTTAAAGAACTAATCTAAGAATTAATGTTGTTTTGTTATTTAAGGTTGCATGGAATAACCATTCTTTGATGATACCAAAAATTCAAAAAGTAACTATTACACAAAGATAAATAATAAAATAATAATAATTATTCTACTAAATGAGTATTATATTCAACTAAATGAATAAATATTTTATCATTTAATGAATAAGGTTTCATTCCCTCTAACCTCTAACCAAATATCGTGTAAGTGTACTTGTAACGCAAAACCCTTGATTGATATGCTGTTGTCCTGAAGGAACTGGACAATGCAAGATAGGTTGAAATCGATGCCACGTAATAGGAATTTGATTCTCTTCTTTTTCTTCTATATTTTTAACTAAAATATATGAAAATTTGATATTTAATTTTCTTGCTTTTATAATGTATTAATTAGTTTAAATTATTAACACGTTCAAATTATTTTTGTTAAGGTAATGTAATGGGTTTTTTTTCAAAAATAAAAGTACTCTAAGAATTTGATTGCCATATAATTTTACTTTTTTACATTAAGTTGTTCGATTAAATTTAAAAAAATTAGCACTATATTGCTCAATATTCAACGGTACTGTTAAAATCTTGAATTAATTATACGAGAATTAAATTATAAAGACCAAAGTTAAAATTTGACCAGAGTTTACATATTATTGTGATAAAATAATATTCTCACTATATATGTAGTGAATTACTGGAAGGACTCAATTATACATAAACTAGGAAACAAATATTTTGATTATATAACTTCACTTTGCTCAAGATATATATAATTCAAACAGATAGTTTCACTCCATTAGCCATATAGGCAGACATTCTATTCCATGTCCTTGAATTTCCAAACATATATAACTGGATTAGCATTGAAAAATAAAAAAGCTTGGATAAGAAGCCAATCAGGTTCCATATGCTAAAATACAATAATTTGATACACTGTCACTGCCACCTATTGTATTTCCCCTCTATTCAAGTTGGTCTCAAACATAGCAGTCTTTTAAGTCCATAAATCATTGATTTTATTGTGAAATAAAAAAAAGGTGGAAGTAAGATATATAGTCAGATGCCATGTATAAACTCCACTATGGACCAAGGTCCACAACAATATAGCCAATGAAGAAGTAATAATAGTGTTTGTTCACAATGATTTGGGGTTTGAAGTTTCCACAATGGCTATTGATAATGGCTCATCTTTCAGGTTTTATGGGGCCAGCTTTATTCTGTTTGATTTTTATGAGAAAAAAGCATATTCCCAGAATTGGAATCCCTTTCTTTCTTGATTTGATACCAACCCCATCATCTTCTTTTCTTTGCAGTCAAGTCATTAATTGCCAACTTGTTATTGTTCGAACCTGCAAAAAATTTCTAGTGCTGGATGAATTGGACCCGTCTCTTGTGTTGTACGAATGATAATTCTTGAATTCTATGGCAATTAACTGTAATTTTGAAGTTCTATCTGTTGTGTTTAGTAAGGATAGTTTGCAATCAACTTCACGGTTTTGTTCTTTCGAAAAACACGTCTTTAGCTATATAAAATTATAAGTACGTCCAATTATTGACTAGTCAACGTGGGGTCGTTTTCCTTCCTCAACATGTTATTCAAAATTAGTAATCAATCCATAAGTTTGTTGCTTCAAATTGGGGTTTCATTAACAAGATCATAAATAGGAGAGCATTGTTGTTGGGAAAATAAACTTCGTTTAGAAAAGCTTGATTGAAAACGAAGTATGTTTGAAAAAAATGTGGTTTACCGATTTATAAGCGTTTGTCCATTACTTTGAAATGTGGGATCAAAAATTGAAATGTAAAACAAGTACATATTTAAAATAATAAATAACATTAAAAATATAAGGATAATTAAGTTGTTTTATCTAAATTCAAACTTCCAAATGCTAAAAAACAAGAGGCAAAATCAAAAAAATTTTCTATAAATAAATGATTGATCATAAAATATGTTTCATTTCCCTAAACAAAAATTAAATTTCCAATCATATGATTAAAAGATGATGTAAGCAACTAATACTCTGGTTAACTATGATTTTAATGTTTTTATTGGGTTAGCATTACTTTTTCTGTGAAGAAACAGCTTTTGATCTCAAAAACCATGTTGGACCGTAATGCTAAACGGAGCCTATTGGAAGCTTTGTTGGCAATGGATATATATTTTCAGGTTTTTCATTTTACTGAGGTAACTGAACAGGTCCTAAAGTAGGCAGATTTTCACTCCACCATCACACTCATTCCATTAAAAAGCAGGCTGAACTTTACCCATTTCCATTTGATTAACAAATGCCACAAGTTCCTGTATTCTTTAAAATTTAGAATTTAGTTACTGTATTTTTTATTTTTATGAATTTAGTCCTTATAAATTTTAGATTTTAAAATTTAGGTTTAATTGTTAATAATGTTAAATTTTTTGGTGTGATATTTTGAAATTAAAAATATATATATTGTAATTTTCCAGTCAATTTTTTTTGGTGAAGTGATAGGAATTTCCCTTGTGAACAACATACTTGAAAGGCCTATTGCTTAGAATTCACATATGATTAAAAAAAAGAAGAAGAAATGTGCATTTACAAGATAGATGTTGATGTATCTATGTTAAACTGAGAGCTGGCAATTGATGGTGCAGTTTGGCATTTACATCATCAACTTGTTGCAGCATTTTTGGCCTATACCCTTCTTATCCTAATACCCAGGAAAAGAGATATATACATAATTGTCCATGTCTAAAGGACAAAACAGGCAAGAAAGATCACAAAACCTGTTGTTTGTTTCTTCACAAGACAAGTTGTGTGAAGTGATGGGTGATTTTGGAGGTTGCAATTTTCAAACAACACACAGTTATTAATTTAAGATCACTCACTGAATCCAATATTTTTCATGCATTTGAGGCAAATATGAGATTCTTATTTTATAGCTTATTTTCACCAAACATCCTCAAGCATCACTTGAAATTTAAATTCATCCCTAAATTTTAATGCATTCTAATTGACCCCTCAAAATATTAGTATTATATCAATCAAGTCTTCTCTTTAGTTTAGTTGTCAATTTAGGCATTTATGTGAATTTTAATATGATTTAAAGTATATTTGAAACGTATGGATCAAACTCCAAACATGTGTATATCTAATACATGAATAGCTTACATCAAAATTGTTCAAAAACAAAAGTGAGAATAATTTTTTTTAATTAGACCTAAGCTATCTATGCAGTTTTTATATATTTGTTTACAATTTGATTCATGTATTTTAAATATACTCCATGTTATATTTAAATTAATACTTAATACTCAAACTAATGACTAAATTGATAAATTGATTTAATTGTTACACTATTAATACTTAGAAAAGTTGAAATAAAACATCCAAAAACTAATTTAAATGGGGATGATAGTTATACTACCATTAACCTTGAAGTCAATTAAACCTTTGTCTTTGAATGGCTCTTTTGGTTATAATGGACTGAGTTTAGAGCATAATTGCAATCAATAAAATAATACGACTTTCCCAAACCTTGGAATGATTATTTAGCTCAAATTTTGTTTCTTGTTGGTTTAAAGTTGATTGACTTTTCACAAACTTTTGGGTTAGTTGTATAGGATTGAGTTTCAACAAATGATTAAGAATTAGAACCCAAACTCCAAGGTAGAAAATTTTCATCATTCTTCTAACTAAGCCCTAAACTTTTATAAGTGAATTAATCGGTTCTCACCTTGTTACCTTAATCATTCACTAATTTACTATACTTATCAACCACCCCCTATTCACACCAAGTAATGATGGCACTGAGGTGGTAGCTAAGGCCTAAGTTGGGTTCGTTAATCCAATTTAAATTAAATAATATCAATATCTTTTATTTAAATGTAAAATATGTAAATATTAATATAAAAATAATTTATAACATTTTATAATAAATGAAGGCCTATATTTTCCTAAAAGTGTTGAGAGTGGGTATTTGTTACGAAGTGTCTCATTCCTTAGAGTTATTATTCTTGAGATGCCTATACTCGATTTTAGTTTCGGGGTTTTATCTCTTTACTCCGGATAGAGCTCAAAGGGGTTCATGGAGCTTTTACAATAACGCCTAGGTTTACTAAGGAAATGTTTTATCATTTTAGCCTTGGTGGGGTTCAAACGCTTTTCTTTAAAGGGTCTATTGGAACCCACCCATTGTTTGAAAAGTCAAAAAGGGTGGGCACCGAAAGTAGAAAGTAAGATTGGTTGGCAAGTTGGGTTAAAAGTTAGCATTGGATAATTGCAATTTTGGTCCCTAATTGTATAGGGACATTGCAAGTTGATCCTTAAAACTCAACTATAAATAGGCCTAACCATTTCTTACTTTCTACATCCCATAATTGCCATTCTCTACTTAAGGCATTATTCTCTCTCCCTATTTGTAAATTTCACTTGTAATTTTTGGAGTGAAATATATTTGGTAGTACCCGAAGACGTAGGCAAAATTTGCTGAACCTCGTTAAAATTCTGGTGTTCTTTATTATTTATTTTGCATATTTTGTGAATGTGATTGTAGTAATTTATTGTGCTATTAAATTACGATAGAGGGACATTCTGGCTAGGAAAGACTTGGTATTTAAATGATCTTCGTGATCTACCTCTCTTTCCTGGGAATTGAACTTAGTGTGATTTTTCAGTACAATATTTTTACTCTTTCACACGCTTCCGCACAACAATTGGTATCAGAGCCAGGTTCGTACTTGGGGAATATGACCGTTTACGATACTATTCACGTATACGATACTATTCACGTATATGGTACTATTTACGTATACGACACTATTCACGTATACAGTACTATTCACATATACAGTAGTTGGGATTGAGGAGAAAAATGGCAGCAGTATCGTCATCAGCAAAGACTATTGTGACAAATGCAAAATTTGAAGTAGAGAAATTTGACGGTACCAATAATTTTGGTATGTGGCAATGTGAGATCCTGGATGTCTTATGTCAGTAAGAGCTAGATATAGCCCTTGAAGAAAAACTTGACAAGATGGATGACAAGGAGTGGGCCAAGATCAATAGACAGGCGTGTGGTACAATCCGCCTATGTTTAGCCAAAGAGCAGAAGTACTCTGTCATGAGGGAGACATCAGCGAAGAAGTTATGGGATACACTGGAAGAAAAGTTTCTAACGAAAAGTCTTAAAAATAGGTTTTATATGAAAAAGAAATTTTATCGATTCACGTATGCACTCGGTATGTCGATGAATGACCATGTGAACTCATTCAATAAAATTTTAGCAGACTTGCTAATTTTGGATGAGAAATTTAAAGATGAAGACAAGGCATTATTGTTGTTGAATTCCCTTCCTCATGAATATGATCATCTTACCACCACATTGCTTAATGGGAAGGACACGATCACATTTGATGCAGTTTTCAGTGCGTTGTATAGATCTGAGACTCGAAAGAAAGATAAAAGAGATCACAGAGATACAACCACAGAAGTCTTAACAGTAAGAGGTCGTTCACACAGTAGCAAATCTGGTAGAAGGGGAAAGTCCAAAGGGAGACCCGCCAAAGATGAATATGCCTTTTACCGTGAAAAAGGGCATTGGAAAAAGAATTGTCCTAAGCTACAAAAGGGCAAGGCTATTTCCAATGCATGTGTATGAGCATGATGAGGTCAGACTTTAGCTTGGTTGGCATGGCAATGGCATGTCAAACGGATGAGTGGATTTTGGATTCAGGATGTACTTACCATATGTGTCCTAATAAGGACTGGTTTTATAGTCTTAAAGAGCTAGAAGGTGGAATTGTTCTTATGGGCAATGATAGTGCTTGTAAGACAATGGGAATGGGTACAGTCCAATTGAAGAATCACGACGGCTCAATTTAAGTCTTGATAGATGTTTGCTACGTACCTAGCCTGAAGAAAAATCTCATCTCATTAGGGGCCCTAGAATCTAAAGGGCTCACAATCACTTTGAGATATGGATTACTAAAAGTAGTAGCTGGGCAATTGACGGTGATGAAAGGCACAAAAAGAAATAAGTTGTACTTTTTAAATGGAAGTACAGTTATTGGATCAACATCAACAGTTTCTACAAAAGATGTAGATTCAGAGGCTACCAGATTATGGCATATGTGATTGGGACATGCTGGTGAAAAAGCTTTGCAGACTTTGGCGAAGCAAGGCTTGTTGAAAGGTGCAAATTCTTGCAAATTGGAATTCTGTGAACATTGTGTTCTGGACAAGCAGACGAGGGTAAAATTTGGTCCAACAATTCACAATACGAAAGGACTTCTGGATTACATTCACAGTGATGTGTGGGGACCTACCAAAGTGGCTTCTTTGGGAGGTATGCACTATTTTGTTACTTTCGTTGATGATTATTCAAGAAAAGTGTGGGTGTATCTAATGAAAAGAAAAAGTGAAGTTTTGGATGCATTTCTGAAATGGAAGAAGATGGTGGAGACTTAGACTGGTCGAAAGGTCAAACGACTTCGATCAGATAATGGTACTGAGTACAAAAACGATCCATTTCTACAAGTATGCCAAGATGAGGGCATTGTGTGACACTTCACTGTTCGGGATACACCACAGCAGAATAGGGTGGCAGAACGCATGAATCGAACTATACTTGAGAAAGTTTGATGTATTTTGTCTAATACTGGATTGGGCAAGGAATTTTGGGCTGAGGCAGTTACATATGCGTGCCATCTAATTAACCGTTTGCCATCAGCTGCAATAAATGGAAAAACTCCTATGGAGATGTGGACTGGTAAATCTGCTACTGATTATGATTCTTTATATGTATTTGGTTCCACTGTATATTATCATGTAAAAGAATCTAAGTTAGACCCAAGAGCAAAGAAAGTATTATTCTTGGGTATAACTGATGGAGTAAAAGGATACCGTCTTTGGTGTCTGATACAAGGAAGATTGTTTTCGATGAGATGTGACTTTTGATGAATCAACCATGTTGAAGTACAAGGATTCACAAAGGATGACAAAACCAGTAGTACTTTGCAGCAGGTGGAGCTTGAAAAGGTTAACGATGATCCAGCTAATATTGAAGGGACAAATGATAAAGAGGTTCCCACCCAAGAACCTCTACAGCAACAAGATTCAATTGCATATAGGAGGCCAAGAAGAGAGATTCGTAAGCCTGCTCGCTTTGATGATATAGTGGCCTATGCACTTCCAATTGCAGATGATGATGTTCCTTCTACTTACACAGAAGCAATAAGTAACCCTGATGGTGTAAAGTGGAAGCAAGCAATGAATGAAGAAATGCAGTCTCTTCATAAAAATAGGACCTGGGAGTTGGTGACACTACCCAAGGGAAAGAAGGCAATTGGATGCAAATGGGTATATGCAAAGAAGGAAGGATTTCCTAGTAAAATTGAAATTCGATACAAGGCTAGATTGGTAGCAAAGGGCTATGCTCAGAAAGAATGAATAGACTACAATGAAGTATTTTCTCTAGTTGTGAAGCATTCGTCTACTCGGATTTTGCTAACCTTGGTTGCTCAATATGATCTTGAACTAGTTCAGCTTGATGTGAAGACTACGTTTTTACACGGTGATTTGGAAGAGGAAATCTATATGACTCAGCCAGATGGATTCAAGGTTGCTGGGTTTGCAAACTGACAAAGTCGCTTTATGGATTGAAGCAATCTCCGAGGCAGTGGTACAAGTGATTTGATCAGTTCATGAAAGGGCAAAGGTACACAAGAAGTAAATTTGATCATTGCATATATTTTCAGAAGCTACAAGAAGGAACTTTCATATACTTGCTCTTATATGTTGATGATATGCTAATAGCATCTAAGAGCAAAATTGAGATTGAAAGATTGAAGACTCAACTCAATCTCGAGTTTGAGATTAAAGATCTAGGAGAAGCTAAAAAGATTCTCGGCATGGAAATATGGAGAGATAGAACTCATGATAGAGTTAGCTTGTCTCAGAAGCGGTATTTGAAAAAGGTACTACAGAGATTTGGCATGAGCGAACAGACAAAACTGTAAGTACCCGTGAGGCTTCTCATTTCAAGCTTTCTGCACAACTATCTCCTTCGACGAATCTGAGCGAGAATACATGTTGCAAGTTACGTATTCTAATGCGATGGGTAGCTTGATGTATGCAATGGTGTGTACAAGACCCGACATTTCACAGGCGATTAGTATAGTGGCGGTATATGCATAATCACGAAAAGGACATTGGCAAGCTATGAAATAGATTCTACGGTATATTCGTAAGACTGTGGATGTTGGATTCTTGCTCAAGCGAGATAATACACTTGGTAAAGTTGTTATTAGATACGTTGATTACGACTATGCGGTGATTTGGACAAGCGAAGATCAACCACCGGTTATGTGTTTACACTTGCTAGAGGACCAATAAGTTGGAAGTCTACACTACGATCTCTGATTGCGTTGTCAACCACAGAAGCCGAGTACATGGCTGTAACAGAGGCTGTAAAGGAGGCTATTTGGTTACAAGGTATGACTAAAACCTTGGGATTGGTCCAGGAGCATATTAACGTGTATTGTGATAGTCAAAGTGCTATTCATTTAGCAAAGAATCAAGTTCATCATGCACGTACAAAGCATATTGACGTACATTTCCACTTTGTGCGAGAAATTATTGATGAGGGGAAAATTTGTCTTCAGAAGATCAAGACTGCAGATAATCCCGTAGATATGATGACCAAGGTGGTAACAGTAACCAAGTTTGAACATTGTTTGAACTTGATTAATATCCTGCAAGTTTAACAGTTGAAGAATGTACTATCAAGTATTGTTGTCAAAGGCAGAAAGAATTGTGTGAAGATAAGATTATCCTAATCAAATCTTCAAGGTGGAGATTATTGGAACCCACCCATTGTTTGAAAAGTTAAAAAAGGTAGGCACCGAAAGTAGAAAGTAAGATTGGTTGGCAAGTTGGGTTAAAAGTTGGCATGGGATAATTGCAATTTTGGTCCCTAATTGTATAGGGACATTGCAAGTTGATCCTTGAACCTCAACTATAAATAGGCCTAACCATTTCTTACTTTCTACATCCCATAATTGTCATTCTCTACTTAAGGCATTATTCTCTCTCCCTATTTGTAAATTTCACTTGTAATTTTTGGAGTGAAATATATTTGGTAGTACCCGAAGACATAGGCAAAATTTGCTGAACCTCGTTAAAATTCTGGTGTTCTTTATTATTTATTTTGCATATTTTGTGAATGTGATTGTAGTAATTTATTGTGCTATTAAATTACGATAGAGGGATATTCTGGCTAGGAAAGACTTGGTATTTAAATGATCTTCGTGATCTACCTCTCTTTCCTGGGAATTGAACTTAGTGTGATTTTTCAGTACAATATTTTTACTCTTTCACACGCTTCCGCACAACAGGGTCTTAGTGGGTAAGAACACTACCACTTGGCTAAAATGATAAAACATTTCCTTAGTGGACCTAGGTGCTCTTGTTGAAACTCTGTGAACCCCTTAAGGTTCTTTTTGGAGTAAGGAGGCAAAATCCCAAGACTAAAACCGAGCATAGACACTCCAAGAACGATACCTCCACCGTTGAGAGAGTGAGACCAAGATAGTTAGTACCGCATTGGTGGGCACACCGTTTTTCTATTAAAATTAGTATGTACTAGTACGGATCTGTTTCAGTGTACCGTTTCGAATTTACGAACTTTTTTGAAAATTATTTAATATATACTATATTAAATATATCAAATAAATTAGATTAAATAATTTCAAATATAAAAATATTAATTGATTATATAAAATACTATCAATAAACTTAACAAATACAATTTTATTATTTAACAAATTTAAAGTAAACAAGAAAAAAAATATACCACACATTAAACACCAAATTATCCATAACATTATTTAAAATATTTACAATCAGATCATTCCATATTAAACATATTAAATGAAAGTTTAACAAAAGTATATATAAAATGTTGTATTCGTGGAGCATTTAAATATTTTTTCTTTGGTTTGTTTGTTATATAAATCCTTTACTTTTAATTAGTTATTAATTTTCTACTTAAAATTTTAAAATTGTTCCTTTACCTTGGTTACGATTTATATTTTAAATTTGATTAATAAAAAATATTAAAGTTGGTTGATAAGTAGTAATTTTATTTTTTAATATTATTTATGCATCAATTGGTGTAGAATGTCTTAATAAAAATAATCGAATTGACTAAAACCAATCAGTGTAACTGGTACAAATCAAAATTTATATCAATACAAAAAAAAAATAATCATTCTGATTTATTATTGAGCATAAATTATTACAATTGAAACCATTACAAAATAAACTACATTGAGTGAGACTCCTCTCGACAATAAAAAATATATTTATTGTGATATGATTTTTTTAAAAAATTCGGATTACGACTCGATCCGAGTCGGCTCATGATCATGATCATGATCAGGACTAAGAAGCAAAATTTTGGACACAAGTGAAAGCAAAAAAAAGAGGGAAACGAAAATGGAAGATATTGTGCCATATAAGAGATATTCATCATGCATTAATGTTTCACTTTTTTTTGGTGAGTGTACTTTGATATTCCCTGGATGACAGAGAGGGTCTACCATAGAGATAATGATGGATTTTTAACTGTTGATTTCATCTCTAATTTTGGAACTCTTTGCTGTAATCAACCTGCTAATTGCTTGCTCTCATCATACCTCAAGTTTTGATTCTCTATTGAAATAATAAAACATCACATGCGTAAATGATTTCATTTGGACTATTTTATTTGTATAAAATAGGGTCTTTAATTTGATTTGAGAGTTCGACCCACTAGATTGGATATAAGCTGTATCTATTAATCTTTTATTGTAAATGATTCTCTATTTTTCTGCAAGTCATAAGCCATATACCAAACTTTCAGACCCGAAATGCTACCTCACATTTCATATATGGTTAGTTGGGGTTAATATTTGTTTGAGTTAAATTATGGTTTTGTCTCATTATTATATTTAAATTTGAAATTTAATCCTTACACTTTAATTTGACATAATTTGGTCTTTTTACTTTTATAATGTCATTGATTAATCCAAATCATTAGCACCATTAACTATTCCAATTTTAATGCTAACATGAATATTTTTCTCTCTAAAGAACGCTTCTTCTAACTCATCATATTGACATGGTTTTTTTAGTAGAAGTGTTTTTAACAAGATATTTATTTAACATCAACATTGTAATTTAGACTATCTAATTATATTAAAAAAAGTAGAGAGGTAAAATTATTTCAAATTAAAGCATAAGGACTAAATCATAGAATGAGTATAGTACAGGGACCTAAACCAGAATTTGACCTATTCTTCCAAAGGAAAGGTAGCTAGAAAAGCTACACGGAAACTGATACGACATACCATTCTGTACCATAAATAGCCATTGCCAACTTAGCATTGCAGTTCCATAGCTCCTCTCTCTCTCTCTCTCTCTCTGGCGGGAAAAAAAAGTGAAAAGATAATGGCAATGGCCCCTGTAACCACTAAATGCAAACTGAAAGAAGTGAATAGAGGAGCTTGGACAGCTGAGGAAGACCAAAAGCTGGCTCAAGTGATTGACCTTCATGGTCCCAAGAGGTGGAAATCAATTGCAGCAAAAGCAGGTTCATTCACAATACAAGTCTTCTTCAACATAATCTGCATTATATGGAACTTGAAAATTGGATTTATAGTTTCCATTTTGTTTCAACTTCAGGTCTTAAACGAAGTGGGAAGAGTTGCAGGTTGAGATGGATGAATTATTTGAGGCCTAATATAAAGAAAGGTAACATATCAGATCAAGAAGAGGATTTGATACTAAGGCTTCATAAACTGCTCGGAAACAGGTAATTTAGGCATACATGTCTGGTTATGATATACTTTTGGACCTAATTGTTCTGTTTTTTTTTTTTTAATCATTTAGGTGGTCTTTGATTGCTGGAAGATTACCGGGTCGAACCGATAACCAAATCAAGAACTACTGGAATTCTCATTTGAGCAAGAAGATAAAGCTAAACGAGAACCGAAACAAAGGTTCGGAAATACAAGAACCGGTACTCGACAATTCGAAGGGAAATGAGACGGTCTTTGTACCGGAAGGAAGCGAAGAAGGTACATCGAAGAGAGGCAACGACTACAACTCCACACCTTACTTATTCGGTGATACCATGTCCGATTTTCATAGCGCAGAGGCTCTTAATTGGGAGTGGATGAGTCAATTTTTCGAAATTAATGAGAGCTGGGTTAACGTTGCATATGACATTATTTGAACATTGTCCATTTAAATCAACTTGTAGTACATTAGTTGTTAAAGAGGCATTTGGTAATCCAAGGAAAACCCTTTCAGTTTCAGTTGTGTTGATAAAGGTTTTTCCTTGGATTAACAATAAGATTATGTTTGATTTCATTGTTTATAATTAGATCCATTAATTTTGGTACTGTGAGTTTATGAATTGAGATTATAAGAAACTTCAAAATAAGTCAGCTATGTGAAGAAAAAAAAGTGGTGCAAGTGGAGATGTACCTTCAAACTCCTGCAAGGGGAAAAAGCTGGTGTTATCATACATTTTTTAATATATGAGCCATGTGTTCAAGGTTGCATAAGCCAAATGAAATGATAATAACACCAATATTGCAGAATTTTGCCTTATCTTAGTTTTACACTATTAATTGATAAGTGAATGGTGCAAAATGTGGCACAATCTAGTGGGTCAATTAAAGCTATGGGTTCCTTGGATCTATTGAGCAATTATCCCATCCTTTTCTTGTAGTTGCTTGAACATATTGTACTGGATTGAGTATAAACAATTTTTGAATTATTTGAATTTAAATTTGTAAATTTATATAAAAATTCGATTTCCTTTATTATCCAAATCTGAATTTTTTTTCTTGAATATTTGTGGATATCAGAATTTACAATCTGAATTATTATTCCTACTTGAATTAGTTAAAAGTGTCTTTTGAACACCATAATTGGATTTAATTCTAGTTATATATAATATTTTTTAATACAAAACTTAGCCCTTAAATAGGAGGATAATACGCTTCAATGCATTTGAACTCATGTCCTCTTACATTAGCAACAATGCCGATGCCAACCAAGTTAAAACTCAATCTACAATTACATATAATTAGATAATCATTATAATCAATAAGTCTCATTAAATTTAATTGAAGTTGTTGAAGAAAAAATTGTGAAAATTGAGGTAACTATTGAATAATTAATCAATTTCAAACTTTATTTTAAAATTATTTATTTATTTTCTAAAGTTCAAATTAAAATGTAATTATACTAGTTTCAAACACTCAATTCTTAAAGAATTTATAAGGGTTGTTCTATGTACTTCTTAGAAAATGACATCCAAATAAGTATCCGACTTTAAAGTACTACCTTTTAAGTTCATCAATCTAGAAAAGATAAAATACTTTGAATCTAACAAGTATCCACTCCAAGACGAAAACAAAATTATTGCAGAAAACTTGAACGTTATTGATGGATTTCTACAGTGGTTCTTAAGACAATTGGCCGATGATGGTAGTTATATGATACTCCACCCAACTTGATCCGAGTCAACCTATTTGAACTAAGCAATAAGAGAAACAATATTATTTTATTTAAGTGTCAATTAAATTCTCAAAGTTTTATCACAATTACATTTTAATGAATTTATATTTTGAATTTGTATACTTTAAAAATATGAGCTCAAATATGTTAGGGGAAGAAAACATTAAGGAGGAAGGTAATACACAAAGAAAATATGTATTACTTAATAGATTGTGTGAGTTGTAACTTATACAAATATTCAATTTTCTAACAAAAAGGTTAAAAATTTTGGTGTGAGCTTGGAGCTCATGGTCGGAGTTTTTTAGGCCCTCTCTCTATTATATCTTGGACTAAAATAACGGTAACAAAGAATAATGGGAATGCGTAGAAACAAAAGTAATACCAAGCAACCGAAATTCAAGGTGTAATAGTCTTTTGGGCCATTTGTTTTCGCTACACTTTTAGGTCGATTGTAACTTTCAGTTTTTCACTATTGTTGTGGAGTTTGGACCATTTGGGCTCGATTCAAATAATGCTGTTTGTATGGTTTTTAGTTTACAAGTTAAAAGAAGTTTTAATTACCCATATCGAATTGAATTTTCCATTTAAATTATAATTAGTTTTAATTTTTATAATATAAAATAAACATTTTATATTTAAAATAATAACATTAATTAAAAAATTACACGTATATATTTTCAAAAACGATTAGATAAGAGTTATTTTTTAGTATTATAAAATTAAAGAGTTAGAACTCACACAAATGATAGAGGCATACCCATACCAAACTTGCAAGCACTATATCGAAAGAGACTACTCAAGTTAGATTTAAAAGCCATAAAATATAATCCATTTTATCAAAGTAATGTCCAAAAATCCAAAATTAATATAAAATAAAAATAAAAATAAAATACGAACCGGATCAAACGGAATTATCACAGACAGTAGAAAAAAAAATCCAAAATATCCAACCAAACTCAATCCTCACTCTAGTAGATTTAAGTGAACGCTTAGCCACATCTCTACCTTAACTATTATCGGCAATTACTAGTTAAATTATGATTTTCCTCCTTGTATAATATTTAATTTGAGCATTTAATAATTTTATTTTAATTTCACATAATTTAATTTGTTTCTACAATTGCTATACCTTAGTCTAAACCACTAATGTTAAAAAAATTAGGATAATCAATGTAGAATTGTTAGAAAAACCCAAAGTTTCATATATCATTTAAAAGAGAAATTAGGGTTATCAAAATAATATTATCACTAATTTTTAATTTAAAAAATAAGTTCAACCTTATGATTTTGATGATTTTTATATAAAAGTTCTACACCGATCAACTAACCAAATTTCATATGTTAGTGATTTGAACTAAGACATAATATTTGCAAAAATATCGAAATTGCATGTACATTATTAGTTAAGTTGCAATTGAATGAACAACTAGAAGAGTAAAAATAAAGATGAGCACAAGAATTGGTTACGCAATTTAAAAGACTTTCCTATGTCTACGAGACTTTACCTAGAGAATAATCTATAACCAAATGCAACCTCACTCTTTAAAATCAATCTAATGTCAATTTTCCTATTAAGATTTTCCCTTTGAAAGCTTAAGTACAAATTGAACATGAAAAAAAAAATTGTATATAAAGTACTAGGAACAAGTTCCTAAGAGTGGATAGATAAGTAATCTCTCAATCATAGAAAATCCAATAAGTAAGCCTTGTTTAAATAAACATTACCTACTTGCAATTATTTAGCTATTATGAACGCCATACCCTTTGAATTGTGCTTGAATAATACTCTATATGGTAGCAAATAAGAAGAGATCTTTGATCTGCCACTATTTGTGGTGGCAAATTAAGTTTTTTTCACTACTTAAGGAGCTTGTATTCAAGTGATTTTCTATCTTTTAAGTTCATTTTTTAGAATTATTTAGTTTAAAGGTTAAATCGAATAAATTGAGTTTTTTGTGTTGTTTCAAGACCTTTTAGGCCGATCTAGGCCTAAGGAAGAATTAAAAAGTTGTTTAAGTGTGCAAGACAACATTTTAGCCAATGAGTCAGTGGACTGCCATGGATGTTGCAATTGGAACGCCTCTAACCCGTCTCTATCGACGAAATAGGGTTACAGAGCATTACCATACAATCGGAAACATTTAAATATCATAACATTTAGTAACTTAAATATATCAAACCCATTCAATCACATACATTTCATCCCTAAATCTAACCCTTGAGGTCCTAAAACTAGTTTAAAGACAATTCGAGACTAATTTGAAACAAAATGGGTAGTTAAGGAAAAAGTAGCAAAGATTTGAAACAGATGTCACATGGTCGTGTGGCCAGGCTGGGTGACATAGCCCCATGCTGTGTAACTTTCAAACAAGGGACACATGATCGTGTCCTTACCCATGTAACTCATTGAGTAGTGTCACACGGCCATGTCACATGCCCGTGCGCTAGGCCGTGTAACTCTTTGAGTAGCCCCACACGCCCGTGTGCCGGACCGTGTGCTAGGCTCGTGTCCTAAGCCGTGTGAAAACTAAATGTACCTTAAATCAAACCATTACAAGTCCATTACATACCTAATCACTTAAACCATATAAGCACACATTCAAGGGATTCAAACACCATTCAAACATACATAAACATGCCATTTCAATCATCTTAAATTACCTAACTAATATGCTATTCAAAGGCACCACAATTGCATCAAACATCATTTACCAAATCAAGTCAACTTTACCTTATTTCTTGCATAAAAACCTAGTTCAAACAAGTGCAAAAACACACCATAAATGACCATTATCAAGCCATTTCAAACATACCAAAATAACCTTATATACATGCACTTATAAGTGACCAAAATGACATACTTTGGTAAGACATTGCAATTATCAAATCAACATAAACATCCAAACATAAACATCCAAATCCCTATTACATAACATCCTATACATTTCAACCACAAATTCATCTATATAAATATATACACGCCACTACCCTTGGAGAAACAAAAACTACCAACTTAGATGAATAATGTGAGTCAGTCGAATGATCCCTCCAAAATGTCAGCAACGATTATCTACAAAACAATCCATAAGAACCGATAAGCTTACAAAGCTTAGTAAGGACATAGTATAACATTTAATCGAAATACAATTAAATACAGTTCCTATACTATATGATTCAGAGTTACTGGAGTATAAACAAGGGCATGTAAGTGCATTCAGGGGTACCGAAGTACAAACAGAGGCACGTATGTGCATTCAGGGGTACCAAAGTACAAATAAGGGCACGTATGTGCATTGAGGGGTACCAAAGTACAAACAGTGGCACGTATGTGCATTCGTTCAATAGTTTACTGTAAACATTTAATTAAAGAACTACAATATAAGAATACAAGTAGAAATTCATTTACATATTGAAACACCATGAACTTACCAACTATTTAATGCCGATCAACACACAGGGACTAATCTGCTATTTTCCCTTTCCCTCGGTTATTATCTTTTTTATCCAAGTTTTGATCTATATAATAATTAAATACAATATATTAATCCCATACATATTTCACATTCCATTCAATGCATATGAACCTTAACATTTAATTAATTACATATTTTCCCTAAACTTTTATAGCTTTTGCAATTTAGTCTTTTAACCTGATATTCATCGAATTGACCATTTTCCAAGAAACAAATTATACTAGAATATTCTAGGCTCTTTAATAATCCTTATTACACATCAAATTCACCACCAAATCTTGAAATTTTGACATTTTAACAATTTAATCCTTAAATCAAAATCTAACAAAAATCACTTTACAAAACAACCAAATATCACAATCAAAGCTTCAAATATATAATTATCATCATAAACAACCAAGATTCATCGATGGTAACTTCTAAAATTTTTAACAGATTCGAAAACAAAGGTACGGACTAGCTGGACCTATTTGCAATGATTTCAAAAACATAAAAATTATAAGAAACGGAATTAAAACAAGCTTACATGCAAATAGATTGTGCTAGCCGAACCCAGAGCTTCTCAAAAATGGTGTTTCCTTTCAATTTCAGTGGAAGAAACATAAAGAAGATGATACCATTTCTATTTTTCTATTATTCTTTATCTTATTATTATTTATTTACAATTTTATCCCTTATAACAAACATACAAAATGACAAATTAAAATGTCCTTAACCATCCATCTGACTTCTATATGACCTAATTACTAATTAAGTCCCTTCTTAATTAATAATTAAGCTATTTGGCCACTTAAATGCAATAATTACTAAGTTTTGGACATGTTACAATTTAGTCTTTTTTTTCTTTAATTATCTATCTAAATGACAAATTTTCTTAACCAAAAATTAATATGACTCTAATGGCCTCATAAATATTCTATAAATAACATTTAGGAGCCAACACGATAGAAATTTGTGATCCCGAGACCACTATTCCATCACCACTAAAAAATGGGCTGTTACAGCAACATTCAAGGAGAAAGTCGCAATATTGAAGCAAGCCTCAAAACTTAGCCAATTTTACGACTTAAATCTAAGAGGGAAGCTACTAGAGATGATGTCACCACATCAAGAAGACAAAGTCAAGACATTTAACCTGAGTTCCAAAAGGTAAGTACATTGCGAGAAAGTCGCGACACCAAACTTAAAAAGTCAAGACATTCCATCCAGTCTCGAAGGCCAAGCATTCTACTAGCAAATTCGTGAAACAAGTTATAGGGTTTCGCAACACCTGTTCGATGAGGCCCATAATATTGTAATGGTGATTTGTCCATACAATCTTACTTGTTAAAAAACTTGTAATTAAACTAAATAAGTCATAATACATAAACATTATTTATATTAGCTCATGAGAACTGATTGAGAGTTTAGAATTTGTTTCTTAAGTTCTTTTCATAGGATTAATTAGGGTTTTAGGTAGATTTAGAGTTTTCTTTTTAGTTATTCATTACTTTGTGATTTTTAATATAAATTTCTTTTCAATTCTATTTTGATTACTTCGTTTTGCTATTATGATTCTCGCCAAATTAATGATCAATCATCATTTGTGGGTTCAACTATCAAAACCTCAATTCAAGATTTTCGAATTTCTGAGCATTCTTTCCCTTTTCTTTTAATTTATGTTTCATTAAATATTTGATAACTAGGTAGGAATGTTTGAATCAAGAATGACCATTAACTAAAACCCTAGGAAGGTTGATTAATCGAAGTGGGAGTGATTGGCTTGGGTTTAAGGTTTCAAAGCTAATTAGTTGGATTAAGTTGAATGAACTTAAACTTTAGAATTAATGACTTTAAGAAGTAACTTAAGTAGGTGAGATCAAAATGGGGTATTCTACTTAGCACCAGTTCAACCTATCATGGTTTAATTCATCAGGTTGAAAGATAAGTGAGTTAAATCGATCGTTTAGTCTAGTTATAGGTTGAAAGGTATTAATTAGGTTAATTGTTAGCTAATGAGTAAAAACCCTTGAATCTAAGTTAATCATGAACACGAACGTTGATCATCCTTCTGATTGTTTAAATTGATTGTGATTTTGGTATTTAAGTTTTTATTTTATGCTACGAATCGTCTTGCTTTTATTTTACCATAATATGATCTAGACTTGATTAGTACTTACACCTAGTTAGTATGTTACTTCAACTGCCAATTTGGTTTAAACAAACCTCTATTGGGTACGATCTTCGAAATACTTCTAGTATTTCATTATAATTAACTATATTACAATTTGACCTATACACTTGTAGACACCGTACATAATTCCACATCTAATTGCATATTCTAAGCCTTAGTGCATGCAAGTGTTGGGAAATGTGTCCATATTGTAGTAAACATGTAACTATTTTCTATGTATTTGAGCGATGAATAAATAAAGTTAATTTCACATTTCACTATAATGTCTTTTTTATTTCTGTCTTTCATGTTTTGCATGCATATCAAACTTGTGACAAGAAAATATTAGCTCATTGATTGTCTAAGTTCAAACTGATGAAAAGTGGCATTGTAAAAACGTTTACATTGCGAAAAAGACCACCTACTTCAATAGATAATATAAACAAGTCTGTAATCTCGTAAAAGAATAAAAGTGATCATTTGATTCAAATACTTATAAGGGTTTTTATGTCATTTATAATTCCAATTGAGGAGATGGCTAGTTTTAGCTATCAGAGCAGTTGACTTCACATATAGAGACATAGATGTATTCATTAGAAGAATGATACATTGGACTAGACCCAAGATGAATTAATTCTAAATCCGTTTGTGAATTAATTCACTTGTGACGTTCAGGGTGTAATTTACCTAAATCTTGAGTTAGCCACTAACCATGCGTATATAACTCATGTTCTTTGATATAAGTGGAGACTTGTGCTGTAAAGATGATTGAGTCCATAGCTGGTATGTTGGGTACCCTTGTGTATGACGTGACTTTACTAGCAACAATGGAGTTCATAGCTTAATTGAAGAGTTAACGATATCCTCTCATTGACATTGTGTTGATTGATAAATACGGAACGTGGTCACGGGTTGCTTGCTCTCAACCGAGAAATTTATCACAGTAATTTGTTTATAGTAATCATATTAATCATTAAGAAGACACAATGGTGAAAATGAGATAAAATAAGATTGTACTAAGTGAATGAATTTAATTCAAAGGAATTAAGGATATCATATGAGGGTAACACACACATAAGGAGGTCATTGGACAAAGCAGTTGGATGAATTGCTTTCGTAAAGAGTATACGATAAGAAGTTTTCAATCGTGGTACTTCTTGTAGATTGAATCCATGATTAAGTAAATTGCGAATTATTGAAGATACTTCTGGATATAACTACAATTATAACATCCCGATTCTAGGTCTAGTCGGGTCAGTGGTTTTGGGACCACAAATTTGATTCAGTAAAATTTATTTTTATTATATATTTATGGTTTATAGTTTTATGGAACTATTTTGTGAAAATATCGTTCGAAAATTTTGACGTTTGGGCACTCAATTTAGTTTTAAGGACTAAATTATAAAAAGTGCAAACTTGAATTCTAGATGTTAAAGGTGTCCAATTGCCATGAGATTTTAAATTATAGGTCCTTATATGGTAATTAGACCATTTTTTAAGTTAGTGGACAAAAATGGACATGTTTAGGAAAAATTTTAAAGAAAGGCTTTAGGGGCATTTTGGTCATTTGGTAAATAAAAGAATAAAAAGGGAAAATCAAGTCAAAATTTAGGTTTCCATCTTCTCTCCTTGGTTAAAATTCTCAAGACACCATAGCTAGGGTTTTCTTCAACTTTCAAGCTTGATTGTAAGTGCACTTTAGCCCCGTTTTTAGTGCTCTTTACGTTTTTGAAGTCATATTCACCCGATCTTTCCATTTCTACCACATTTTGAAGTAGGGTTCATGTTTTAAAATATAACCATGTGTGATATTTTGATGTTTGATGGAAGATATGGTATGTTTAAGGTATAATAAATAACTTTCACTGGGTGATTTTTTATGGAAATGCATAAAAGGACCTATTTGTAAAAAGTTATAAAATAGGTAGTAAAAATGTGATTTAATGGAAAATGTGGGTTGATATGAGCATGTATCTGGTTTGGCTAGGCTTGGGTTACCAAGAAATTGAACACATTTCATTTTATGAGCCTAGGGACTAAAATGTAAAATGTCAAAAAGTTAGGGATAAAATGGTAAATTTGTCTAGGATGCAAATTAATGTAAATGTATGTGTAAAACCATGAATTGATAGTCGAATTTACTCATATGGACCCGAAACAACCAATTACGAAACTAGATCGAGGAAAATAAAAGGTCTCGAAATATTTGAGTTCGAATACGAGCCATTCTCAAGGTAAGTTCATGTAATTTAATTGGTATGTTATTATGGTTTAATTGAATTGTGTGATTGAGATAATATATATACGTAATGATACACATTACGAAATAATCATAAGATGGAAGACATGAATAAAATGTCATTGTCCCGGTTGAGCATTGTATTTCGATGGATTATAATAATTTTCATGAACTGAACAAAAATAATATAGAAAGGATTTAGCCCTGAAGGTAATCTTAAGCTACACACTCTTGAGCAAATGTTATGAAATAAATTTAGCTCGGACAGGTAATCCATAGTAGGCTCATTAGAGCTAACGTTATCGAAGGGATTTAGCCTGGACCGGTAATTCTAAATAATCTCTTGAGAGCAATTGCTAAAGATGGGATTTAGTCTGGACTGGTAATCTTGTTATATAAATGTGGCTTGAGAGTGTGCCCTACAACTATGTGCTCAAGGAGCACTCTAGATGTAAATTGACAGACGATTGACAAGTATACCTAGAGTATACTACCCGAGTCTCCATCGAGATTTGCAATAGTTCAACGAAAAGAAATCTTGAAAAATGAAAATTTTGAAATAATATGAAAGTTTATATTATGGTTAGCTCATTTATGTTGGTTTGAATACTTCATGATGTGTATGACTAACTTGTTTAATAAGTGAATGTATTTAGGTAACTTGTCGAATTTATTGATGGAATGAATGAGTATGTATGCTTATTTGAATAGTTATGACCGGTAAGTTTTCTCTCTTTTACGCAAACTTAGTAAGCATGAAAATGCTTACCCCGTTTTACTTTTCCTTGTTTTATAGTGTTACTAAAGCTCGCGAAGGTTAGAGGATTTGGTCGGAGCAAGATCACACTATCCACAAATCTCTTTTTGGTATAGCTAAAGATTCATTTTGGTATAACGGCATGTATAAGCTACTTGGCATAGATGAAGGCTTGCAAGTAATATTTTGTGACTTAACCATTGGAACAACTAAGGATGTTCAAGTAGTGCATGTATGATGTTAATGTATGTCCAAATTCTTAAGTGTCAAGTATGGTTGATGATACATTTTGTAAATGGCCATTGAAATTGGCTAACATTTGTTTAAGTTTATATGCATATGAAAACACCTTTCATGGATGTGGAAATTGCATGGTATGGGATAATAAGTATGTAGATGATGTGTGGATCCCTTGGTTGTGGCTAAATTGGTTGTATGTTTATACTTGGAATGGTATTTCATGTTGTTGTGTAAGTTGTGCATGGAAGGGTGGCAAAAAGGCTTGGTAAATAGCCTTATTTTTGTCTATACAGGTAGACACACGGGCATGTGTCTAGGCCGTGTGTGACACACAGCTTGCCCAGGGGCATGTGTTCCTGCCGTGTATCCCTTGCACCTTAATTGTTGCAAAACAAAATGCTCAGTATCGAGCACACAGGCAGAGACACGGGCGTGTGTCTCAGCAGTTTGGATGGCATGGCCTTGAATACGGGCGTGCGATCTGGCCATGTGAAGTCTGCACCTATTTTATGAAAAATTATGAAAATTTATTTGACCACACGGCCTAAGCACACAGACGTGTGCCTTTGTCGTGTGACTTCAATTTGTTGATGACATCATAAACAGAGAGTTACACGGGTTAGGGACACGTACATGTGTGACCACACGACCTACCCACACCAGCGTGTTTCAGGCAACACAGGCGTGTGACCCTTATTTTGGTAAAAAAATTCCTAAGCGTTATAAAATTTCTTAAAGTTCTCGGTTTGATCCCGAACCACTTTCAATGTATGTTTTGAGTCTCGTAGGCTCGTTTTAGGGAGGATATGAATGTATATGAAAGGTTTTAAATTTTAATGGAAATTTACATATTGGTTCTGTATGATTGCTTTTGTATAAGTCCGATAATGCCTTGTACCTTATTCTAGCATGGATATGGGTAAGGGGTGTTGCATTCAGTGGTATCAGAGCTACTATTTAGTTGATTCTTGGACTAACGTAGCCAGTTCTGGTTTAGCTATACATGCCATTATATAAATGGTGATAGTGTGATAACTCCTGACCACTTTTGAATGTATTTTCGTATAGTAAATATCTTCCAACCAAGCTTGAGATGAGTCTGAAGAAGCTAAGGGCACATCTCAAGCTTCTGTACAACGAGCCGCAACTACTAGTAGTAGTAGAAGACTCGTGTCGGAGGGTCGCGAAGAGGCAAAAGTAGCCTTCTTCGAAATAATGAATGAATGGTTTAGTGAATACATGAGAACAAACCCCACTGTCCCATGACCTCCCCCACCTATCCCGTAATTTGATTATGAGATGCCACAGGGTGTTGAGCTCGAAAGGATTAGAAAAGCTCCAGTTGATAAAATAAGAAAATATGAAGTAGAAGAGTTCAGAGCGACTACCGATGATGATTCAAAAAAAGCCGAGTTTTGGTTAGAGAATACCATTTGGGTTTTTGAGGAATTATCATGTACTCCAGCGGAATGTTTGAAATGTGCGATATCTTTATTGAAAGACACAGCATACTATTGGTGGAAAACTATATCCTTAGTTGTACCAAGGGAAAATGTCACATGGGAATTATTTCAAGAGGAGTTCCGAAAGAAGTTTATCAGCCAAAGGTTCTTAGATCAGAAAAGAAAAGAATTTCTAAAGCTTAAATAGGGAGACAGGACCATGTCAGAATATGAACGAGAGTTTGTTCGGTTGAGCCAGTATACCAGAGAATGGGTTCAAACCGAAGTTGAGATGTGTAAACGCTTTGAGGAAGGACTGAACGAAGACATTAAACTACTGATTGGGATTATCGAAATAAGAGAGTTTGCTGTGCTAGCCAGTCGGGCCAAGATGGCTGAGGGTTTAAGTATAGAAAAGAAGCAAGCCAAAAGAGAAACCCGGGTTCTGAGTAAAAGATTCATGAGTAAGTTACAACCCTCTGCTTCAAAGAAATCAAGAAGTTATCATGAGTGTTTTACCTCATCAGTGGGACATACAGGAAAGGAAAGAGGTTCCAAACGCTTTAAATCGAGGACTTTCGCCCTCAGCAGCTAGTATAGGGAGTGTTGGAAACCCAAATCCACGGTATAATGTATGTAATGAATTGCATTATGGTGAATGTCAGATGAAAAGTGGGGCATGTTTTGGGTGTGGTTCACTTGATCACTTTTTTAAGGAATGCCCGAAAAGAACTGGGAAGAATAAACAGACTCTTATATCGAGTAACCTCACCTTAAGGGGTAGACCTTTACGACACCCCGAGAGTGTCAGTGGTAGTTGTGGTACTGCAAAGGATTCAGCAGCCAGACCTGAGGCACGAGCTCTAGCAAAGACATATACCATACGTGCAAGAGAAAAGGCCTCGGCACCCGATGATATCACCGGTACTTTTTCTCTCTATGATACTAATGTAGTCACATTGATTGATCCTAGATCAACCCATTCTTATATTTGCATGAAGTTAGCATCTAGTAAGGATTTATCTGTTGAGACTACTGAATATGTGATTAAAGTGTTGAACCCTTTAGGCAAATATGTTCTGGTTGATAGAGTTTGCAAAAATTGTCCTTTGATAATTCGAGGTCATTGTTTTCTGACTAACATAAAGTTGTTGGTATTTGATGAGTTTGATGTTATATTGGGTATGGATTGGTTGACACTACATGATGCAATAGTAAATTGTAGACAGGAAATTATTGAATTGAAATGTGAAAATGGTGAAATTCTTCGAGTTGAATTAGATGAGGCTGATATACTACCTGTTGTGATTTGTTTTATGTTGGCTCAGAAGTGCATGAGAAAAAGGTGTGAAGCCTATCTTACTTATGTGTTGAACACTGAGAAGTCTAAAATAAAAATTGAATCAGTGCCAGTACTATGCGAATATTCAGATGTATTTCCAGAGGACTTGTCAGGGTTACCTCCGATTAGAGAAATTTAGTTTGGTATTCAATTGTCCCTGGTACCTCACCGATATCAATTGCTCCCTATAGGATGACCCCAATTGAATTGAAAGAATTAAAAGTTCAGTTGTGAGAATTGACAGATAAAGGTTTTGCTAGACCAAGATATTCACCTGAGGTGCACCGGTATTATTTGTAAAGAAAGACGACTCTATGAGATTGTGCATCGATTATCGATAGCTCAACAAAGTGATTTTAAAGAACAAGTATCCGTTATCGAGAATTGATGACTTGTTTGATGAGTTGAAAGGGGCAACAGTGTTTTCAAAGATAGATTTGAGATCGACCTATTATCAGTTGAGAGTTAAGGAGTCGGATGTACCAAAGACCACTTTCAGAACAAGGTACGAGTATTATGAATTCCTTGTTATGCCTTTCAGACTGACGAATGCTCCTGCAATTTTTATAGACTTGATGATCTGGATTTTCAGACCATAACTAGATAAGTTTGTGGTCGTGTTTATTGATGATATCTTTATTTATTCTCGAGATGAGTCCTAGCACGCTGAGCATTTGAGAACTCTTCTACAAATTTTGAGAGAAAAACAGTTATATGCTAAGTTCAGTAAAAGTGAGTTTTGGCTCAGAAAAGTTGGATTTTTGGGACATATCATTTCAGACGATGGTATTTGGGTCGATCCCAGTAAGATTTCGGCAATAGTTGAGTGGAAACCACCGAAGAATGTATCCGAGGTTAGAAGCTTTTTGGGCTTAGCCAGTTACTACTGCCAGTTTGTCAAAAGGTTTTTGATGATTGCTACTCTTATGACGAGATTGTTGCAAAAATATGTCAAGTTTGAGTGGTCCGAAAAATGTTAGCAAAGCTTCGAGAAATTGAAAGCCTTATTGACTAAGGCGCCGATTTTTGTGCAACTCGAGCTGGGAAAAGAATTTGTGATTTATAGCTATGTGTCATTGATTGGTCTTGGATGTGTGTTAATGCAAGAGGGCAAAGTGATAGCTTGTGCCTCAAGACAGTTGAAGCTACATGAGAAGAATTACTCGACACATGATTTGGAACTAGTCGCCATAGTTTTTGCTTTGAAAATTTGGAGATATCATTTGTACGATGAGAAATGCTGTGTCTTCACTGATTACAAGAGTTTGAAATATTTGATGACTCAGAAAGACTTAAATTTGTGGCAAGGACAATGGCTTGAGTTACTGAAGAACTATGAATTGGTGATTGATTATCACCTGGGTAAGGCGAATGTAGTCGCAAATGCCCTGAGTAGGAAATCCTTATTTAACTTGAGAGCCATGAACACGAGGATGACCTTATCGGATGATGGTTCTATTCTAGCCGAGTTGAGAGCTAGACCAACAATTCTTCAATAGATTTGTGAAGCTCAGAAGTGTGACGGTGAATTGCAAGCTAAGATAGCTTTGTGTGAATCGAACAATGACTCAGATTTTAGTATCGGTTCTGATGGCTGTTTGATGTTCCAAGACAGGATTTGTGTACCGAAAAGTGACAAACTTATTCAAAAAATTCTTCAAGAGGTACACAGTGGTTGTTTATCCATTCATCCAGGTAGTACGAAAATATATAATGACTTGAAGAAAATGTACTGGTGGCCGAGTAGGAAAAGAGGTATCTCTGAGTTTGTTTCGAAATGTTTGGTTTGCCAACAAGTGAAATCCGAACACCAAGTACCTTCAGGTCTACCTCTACCAGTGATGGTTCTCGAGTGGAAATGGGATAGAATTATAATGGACTTTGCAATGGGTTTGTCTTTGACCCCAAAAAAGAAAGATGCCATATAACAGCCTGTTTTTGGGGCTAGTTGGAATAGTGGTTTCAGGATCACAAATTCGACGTAGAAAAATCCATTTTTATTATATTTTTATGGTCTACAATTTTATAGAACTATTCTAGGAAAATATCGTTCGAAAATTTTAATGTTTGGGCACTCAATTTAGTCAAAAGACTAAATCATAAAAAGTGCAAAAGTTGAATTCTACTTGTTAAAGGTATCCAATTGCTATGAGACTTTAAATTAGAGGTCTTTTGTTGATAATTAGACCATTTGTTAAGTTAGTGGACAAAAATAGACATGGTGAGATAAAATTTTAAAGTTTGGCAAAAAGGGCATTTTGGTCATTTGGTAAATAAAAGAATAAAAAGGGAAAATCAAGTCAAAATTGGTATCCATCTTCTTCACCTTGGACGAATTTTTCAAGGAGTCCATTGCTAGGGTTTTGTCATCTTTCAAGCTTGATTATCAAGAAAAACAAAGTTTGGACCTTGATCGGGGGAAAAACAAGGTTATTGACGATTAGGTCCATTTCCTACCATGTTGTATCGAGGTAAGTTTGTGTGTAAATAACAAAATGTTGTATTATGTATTTAATGCTTAATATTGCATAAATTGTATGATTGTTTCTATGGAAATATTCAACGAAGTTTCGACGATGAGAAAATCCCGGTTGAACCTTAGGAATAGTTTAGGATACAAGTGACATGTCACTAGGAAACCATGAGTTATGTGATTTATGTGAATCTTGGTGCTGGTCATGTACGGCCTACCAGTGGCTGGGTAGTCTGGCATGTGTTGCGCATACCTAACAGCTTGTGTGAGCAACTCGCGTAGCTACATCTTAACTGGCAACTTGTGTGAATAGGCTCGTGATTAGCTCGAGTGTGAGCCCTATGTGTTATGAAATATGAGATAGCATTGGCTACATATGTGACACTTATGTGCAAGACCTTCCGTGTATCCGATAGTATTCCAAATGTTCAACGAGTAATCTAAAGAGTATGTCAAAGATGACAAAGTAGGCAAATATATTATAAGTTGGTACAGGTATGTATGTAAAACTCATGAGTATGGACTTTACTATGAGATGAACTCTTGGCAAGAATGCTAATGAGTAAGCTAAGCCTAAAATACTTGATGATAATTATGCTAATTTATGTTTAGTAGTTATATGAATAATGTATGATTATGTTGCTTATTATCTGTATGCAAACTTACTAAGCTTTAAAAGCTTACTCCTTTTTTTCCTTCCATTCCTTATAGTGTCGCCAAGCTAGCTTAGAGATCGAGGAACGTCAGAGCTTGATTCACACTATCAAATAATTGTTTTGGGTATATTTGGTTTCAATATTTTGAGTATGGCATGTATAGGGACTTGGTCATTTTGTTACATGTCAATTGGTTTATCCAAGTGTGTTGGCATTGTAATGGTTAATGATTCATTTTGAAAATGGCGATTGGAAGTTGGCCAATATTATTCTTATTGGTTATCGGTATGTTTATGTGATGATGCTTATCATGAAGATGAAATTGACATGAATGGAAAGGAAAGTATGTGATGTTTATGCATGATCGTTGTTGGTATGTGTAAATGATGTATTGATATCTTGTTTGTGGCTGATTTGGTTGTATGTATATTCTTGGATTGGTGTTGCTTGTTGTTGTATAGATTGGTGCAAGTAAGGGTGGCAAAATGGCTTGGTAAATAGCCTTATTTTGTCCACACGAATAGAGACACGGCCGTGTGTCTCAGCCATGTGACGGACACGGCCTAGGGACATGGGCATGTGCCTAGGGCATATGAAGCCTGTACCTATTTTATGAAAAATTTTGAAAATTAAAATTGCCACACGGCCTATCACACGGGCGTACGATTTGGCCATGTGACTTCAATTTGTTGATGATGTCATAAACAGAGTGTTACACGGGTTAGGGAAACGGGCGTGTGTGTCCACACAGCCTACCTACACGGGCGTGTGTGTCCACACGGCCTACCTACACGGGCGTGTCCCAAAGTCATACGGGCGTGTGACCCCTGTTTTGGTGAAAAAATTTCTAAGTGTTGGGAAGTTTTCTAAAGTTCTCGGTTTAGTCTCAAACCACTCTTAATGCACGTTTTGGGCTTTGTATGCTCTTTTAAGGGATGATATGAATGTTTTTGAAAAGTTTTAAATTTTAGTAGAAATTCATGTCTCAGTTTTGAATGTTGTTTGAGTTTAAGTCTGGTAATGCCTCGTATCCTGTTTCGGTGTTGGATATGGGTAAGGGGTGTTACATGTCATATGGGTCGTTGTTGATAGATTGACGAAGTTTGCTTATTTTATACAGGTACGTATTGACTACTCGCTTGATAAGTTAGCTGAATTGTACATTACTAAGATTGTGAGATTGCATGGGGTGCCTATATCGATTATTTTGAATAGAGATCCGAGATTTACTTCGCAATTTTGGAAGAAGTTGCAAGAAGCCTTAGGTACAAAGTTAAATTTTAGTACCGCTTTTCATCCACAAACCGACGGTCAATCCAAAAGAGTAATTCAGATTCTTGAGGACATACTCCGATGTTGTGTTCTAGAGTTTCAAGGTAGTTGGGAGAAATATCTACCATTGGTTGAATCTGCCTACAACAACAGTTTTCAATCAAGCATAAAGATGGCACCGTATGAAGCGTTATATGGTCGTAAGTGCCGAACTCCTCTGTATTGGACAGAGCTCAGTAAGAAACAAATTCACGGGGTTGACTTAGTTAGAGAAACCAAAGAAAAGGTGAAAGCAATTCGTGATTGTTTGAAAGCAGCTTCGGATAGACAAAAGTCATACGCGGATTTGAAAAGAAAAGAAATTGAGTTTCAAATTGGGGATAAAATGTTCTTGAAAGTATCTCCATGGAAGAAAGTTCTCAAATTTGGCAGGAAAGGCAAGTTGAGTCCATGCTTTATTGGGCCATATGAAGTGATTGAAAGAATCGGGCCAGTAGCGTATCGGTTGGCTTTACTGATGGATTTAAAAAAGATCCATGACGTGTTTCATCTGTCTATGTTGTGGGGGTATCGATCTGACCCTTCACATGTGATTTCTTCGACAAAGATTGCGATTCAATCGGATATTACGTATGGTGAGGAACCAATCAAAATTTTAGCTCGGGAAGTGAAATAGTTGAGAAATAAAAGTATAGCCCTAGTGAAAGTCTTGTGGCAAAAACACGGAGTCGAGGAAGCAACGTGGGAACTTGAGGAGGCTATGAGAAAACAGTACCCAAACCTGTTTCCTGGTAAGATTTTAGAGGTTGAAAATCCCTAAAGGGGGAGAGTTGTAACATCCTGATTCTAGATCTAGTCAGAACAGTGGTTTCAGGACAACAAATCTGACATAGTAAAATTTATTTTTATTGTATTTTTATGGTTTACAGTTTTATGGAACTATTCTGTGAAAATCTCATTCGAAAATTTCGACGTTTGTGCACTCAATTTAGTTTTAAGGACTAAATTAGAAAAAAGTGCAAAACTTGAATTCTAGATGTTAAATGTGTCCGATTGCTATGAGATTTTAAATTAAAGGTCCTTATATGGTATACACCATTTTTTAAGTTAGTCAACAAAAATGAACGTGTTTAGGAAAAATTTTAAAGAAAGGCTTTAAGGGCATTTTGGTCATTTGGTAAATAAAAGAATAAAAAGGGAAAATCAAGTCAAAATTTTGGTGTCCATCTTCTCTCCTTGGTCGAAATTCTCAAGATACCATAGCTAGGGTTTTCTTCAAGTTTCAGGCTTGATTATAAGTGCACCCTAGCCCCGTTTTTAATGCTCTTTACGTTTTTGAAGTCGTATTCACCCAATCTTTCCATTTCTACCACTATTTTGAAGTAGGGTTCATGTTTAAAAATTTACCCATGTGTGACATGCATGTATTTTGATGTTTGATGGAAGAAATGGTATGTTTAAGGTATAATAAACAACTTTTACTAGGTGATTTTTGATGGAAATGCATAAAAGGACCTATTTGTAAAAAGTTGTAAAATGGGTAGTAAAAAATCTAATTTAATAGAAAATGTGGGCTGGTATGAGCATGTATATGGTTCGACTAGGCTTGGGTAACCAAGAAATTGAACACATTTCATTTTATGAGCCTAGGGACTAAAATGTAAAATGTTAAAAAGTTAGGGATAAAATTGTAATTTTGTCTAGGATGCAAATTAATCTAAAGTTATGTGTAAAACTATGAATTGATAGTTGAATTTTCTCATATAGACCTGGAACAACCAATTACGGAACTAGATCGAAGAAAACGAAAGGTCTCAGAATAGTTGAGTTTGAATACAAACCATTCTCAAGATAAGTTCTTGTGATTTAATTTGGTATGTTATTATGTTCTAATTTAATTATGTGATTGAGATAATATATATACGTAATGATACACGCTACGAAATAATCATAAGATGGAAGACATGAATAAAATGTCGTTGTCCCGATTGAGCATTGTATTTCGATGAATTATAAAAATTTCCTTGAACTGAACAAAAATAATATAGAAAGGATTTAGCCCGGATGAGTAATCCATAGTAGGCTCATTAGAGCTAACGTTATCGAAGGGATTTAGCCTGGACTGGTAATCCTGAATAAGGTCTTGAGAGCAATTGCTAAAGACGGGATTTAGCCTAGACTGGTAATCCTGTTATGGCTTAAGAGTGTGCACTATGAATATGTGCTCAAGGAGCACTTTGGATGTAAATTGACAGATGATTGACAAGTATACCTTGAGTATACTACCCGAGTGTCCATCAAGATTTGCAATAGTTCAACGAAAATAAATCTTGAAAAATGAAAATTTTGAAATAATATGAAAGCTTATATTATGGTGAGCTCTTTTATATTGGTTTGAATACTTCATGATGTGTATGACTAACTTGTTTAATGAGTGAATGTATTTAGGTAACTTGTCAAATTTATTGATGGAATGAATGCGTATGTATGCTTATTTGAATAGTTATGACCGGTAAGTTTTCTTTCTATTTTACAAACTTACTAAGCATGAAAATGCTTACCCCGTTGGAAGATTCAGTCGGAGCAAGATCACACTATCCACAAATCTCCTTTTGGTATAGCTAAATAGTTCATTTTGGTATAATGACATGTATAAGCTACTTGGCATAAATGAAGGCTTGCAAGTAATATTTTGTGACTTAGCCATTGGAATGGCTAAGAATGTTCAAGTGGTGCATGTATGATGTTAATGTATGTCCAAATTCTTAAGTGTCAAGTATGGTTGATGATACATTTTGTAAGTGGTCACTGAAATTGGCTAACATTGGTTTAAGTTTATATGCATATGAAGATGTCTTTCACGGATCTAGAAATTGCATGGTATGAGTTAATAAGTATGTAAATAATGTGTGGATCCCTTGGTTGTGGCTGAATTGGTTGTATGTTTATACTTGGAATGGTATTACATGTTGTTATGTAGGTTGTGCATGGAAAGGTGGCAAAAAGGCTTGGTAAATAGCCTTATTTTTGTCCACACGGGTAGACACATAGCTGTGTGTCTAGGCCGTGTGTGACTCACGGCTTGCCCCAGGGGCGTGTGTTCTGGCCGTGT
Organism: Gossypium arboreum; assembly: GCF_025698485.1. Lineage (NCBI taxonomy): Eukaryota > Viridiplantae > Streptophyta > Magnoliopsida > Malvales > Malvaceae > Gossypium > Gossypium arboreum. The sequence continues at coordinate 113,824,803 of NC_069075.1, read as the reverse complement.
GTCCCCTGCACCTTAATTGTTGCAAAACAGAATGCTCAGTATCGAGCATACGGGCAGAGACATGGGCGTGTGTCTCAACCATGTGGATGGCACGGCCTTGAATAAGGGCTTGTGCCCTGGCAGTGTGAAGTCTGCACCTATTTTATGAAAAATTATGAAAATTTATTCGACCACACGGCCTCAGCACACGGGCGTATGCCTTGGCCATGTGAATTCAATTTGTTGATGACGCCATAAACATAGAGTTACTTGGGTTAGTGAAATGACAGAAATGTGCAAGTGTGGACAATCGCAACAAGTAATAAAGTGACAAGTAAATGTCGAGTTATCATGCCCACATGGACTGTGAAAATAATTATTTATGAATGCAATTTAAAACATTTTCGTGAAAAAAAATATTTTGTTTTGAAAAGGGTGATTAAAAAAAATAAGATTTTAAACTAAATAAAAATATAAGTTCTAATGCACGATTTCAAAATATGATTTAATCAATATGACATAATTGTGTTGGATTAATTTCATTTCTTTAACTTAGAATTATTAAACTCATGTTTATGTTGTTACGAAAAAATTCACGGTAACCCGGTAATTTGCTAACTTATGAACATACTCACCTACACAAATCCATTCATCTCTGAACATATCCCTATGTTAATTCAATCAATTAAACAGATTCTAATAAGCAAACATGTTATTGCACATACATACTCATTAAATTGAACTAATCTCTTGCATATTCCTATGTCAGTTCAAACTATTAATTAAATCTAATAAGCACATAAAAAACTATGTGAGGTAATAAGGTATCCTTACCTTGAAACAATTTAGTCACAATAATCTTGCAAGTTATGCAAGGCAAATGTTTCGCCAGATACAATGCTAATTTAACCTTCAGCTACCTTAGAAGAATAAACATGCGCTGATTAAGTCTTGTGTCAATTAATTACAATTTCAATCCGTTTAAATAATTAATTCATTAATTCCGTCAAAATTATAATGCAAGAATAACTTAGACATGATTTTACTTACTCAAGCATTTTACCGAGGCCTATAATAGTATAAACACAATTTTAATAATTTAAGAGGATGAAATGCAATCAACCTAACACGAATTAAATTCAAGCTAAGATGATTAAATTAACCATTCCAACAACATAAATATTCATAGATATGTTCATCACAAAAACAACAAAATTTAAAAAGATAGGGAACAAGAATCAAATCCGATGTTTTTTCGTGGCTTGACTAGGTTGCTTCGTTCTTCCTTTTTTGTTTTCCTCACTAATCAAGGCTGCTATGAACACTCAATTGCTGCTCCAAAATGGCTGAAGAAGATCCTTTTTTCAAGAGGAAAAATGTAATAGCCCGATTTAGACCTTAATCAGAACGGTGATTTCAGGACCACGAATCTGAGTCAGAAAAATATTTAAAAATTATTTTCTATGTTTATTTTGTGTGAATTTATATCTGTGAAATTTTTGCGATTTAATTTTGTCGTTTAGGTATCTGATTAAATAAAAGGACGTAAAAGGGAAATTTGGTGGTTATTTCTAAAAGGGACCTAATTGCTATTGGCTTCTTTAATGGGAACCTTTATGCTGTAAATAGCCCACTTTCATGTTAGTTGGACGATATTAGGCTTATAATATAAAGTTTATATAATAATTCATTAAGGTTAAATTTGTGAATTAAACTTTAAGTTATAATATGTTATAATATATATCATAAAACATAAAATAAAGTTAATATATGTGTTATAATTTTTCTTCATTGCCGAAAATAAACAAAAGAAAAAGAAAAGAAAGGAAGCTAGGGTTCAGTTGATTCTAAGCTTAATCAAGGTAAGTGTTCAACTCGATTTTTGATAATTTTTATGTTTTTGAGATCGTTGCTTCGAGTATTAAAAAACCCATGCTTTAATTTTTGATTTTGATGAATATTTTGAGTTATGCCATTGTTGAGAGATTGTGATTTTTTTTGTTTGATGATGAAATATGAAAGATATGTTTTAGATTAAAATGTTTTGTATTGGAATTTTTGATGATTTTGAGTAATTAAGACTAAATTGAAAAAATAATAATTTGAGGGACTAAAATGTGAAATAAATGAAATATATGGACTTGTATGAACACTAGGAACATTCGGCCTAACATGGGTATCTTGAGATTTTGCATATTTTGTGTTTTGTGCAATAGGGACTAAATTGTAAAAAGTGTAAATGTCAGGGGTAAAATGGTAATTTGTCCATTTATGTGTTTTTGGACTAAATTGATTGAAAATATATTTGAATGAGCTTAATTTGAATATGTTTAGATCAAGAACCAAAGAAATTAGATTTGGATCGGGGAAAAACAAAAGTCGTCGACTAGCTGTCCCTTTCCGTTTTACGTCGTTCGAGGTAAGTTTATAAGCAAATAGACATTTTTAATTGTAGTCTAGATATATATGCTGTTATGAAATTTATGAATCTATATTTGTTATGGTTGAATATGAAAATGCTTGACTACTATATTTTCGAATTCGTTTCGACCAAGTTACGATGTCCGAAAGCCTCATTTGAACCTTAGGAATAGCTAGGATACATATGTCATGACATAGGATTCGATTTATGTGTGCGAGTAAGACCATGGCATCGACATGTGATTCCGATATATGTGTTCGATTAAGACCCTGTCTGGGACAGTGGCATCGATATGTGATTACTTGTAAGACCACGTCTAGGACGTTGGCAATGTACGGTATATGTGTGATTATCCAAGTGTCCTACCAAATTCCGAATGGTTCATCCTGAAAAGACAAGTTGTGTTCGAATGTGTTAGATAAGTTAATTGGCCAGGTATGAATTGAGTTGCTATTTAATTAAGACAAGATAAGTAAGTAAATTGGTACTTATTTCAAATTATGCATAATGCAATTGATGGTTACATGTGAATTAGGTAAGTGCATTCGGTCTTGTGAATAGCTTTTTTTAAATGAGTTTAAATTATATGTATGTATAAATACATGTATTTGGCTATCTAATTAAAATATATATGAAAAATTATATGATGATGCATGAGATTGTGTATTTATGAGCATATGAACTAGGTTAATATTAATCATTTGGCTTGGAAGTTAATTGATAATTTGTTACCATGAATATAAAAGTATTCGACCAAGTGATAAATATGAATGAGTACATATTTATAATATTGATTTTATATGTTTAGATCCAAATGTTTTATAATAATGTGCTTTGGTTTGGTTTAATTAAATTGATGAAATTTTTGGGTTGCTCATTTGCTTTTGACTTACTAAGCTATAAATAGCTTACTTTATGTTTATGTGTGTGTTTGTTTTATAGAATTTGGAGTCAAGATACGAGTCCGGGGATCATTGCCAAAGTTAATCACACTATCAACTATTTTTGGTACAATAAAGGTTTAATCTTGGATCCATGGCATGTATAAATTAGCTTAGTTTTGGATAAGAGTAATGTGATGTATATATTAAGCCATGCGAAAATGGCTAATATAACAGGTGATTATATGAATTTAGTCATACTTATATATGTTATATGCATGGAATATGGTTGATGAATTTAAATGTTTTTCCATTGAAACAATCTGGTATAAGCATGAATATGAAGAATGTTTGTAGGCTACTCGTAGTAAAAGAAATGATGCAAGGATGTTTTACATTTTGTATTAATAATTATTTTAGGTTGATGAGTGAGTTCAGATAAATGCTAGATTTGGATAATGAATTTCTATAATTGATGATTCGGCACTTGCATGTATGTTTATATATATATATATAGTATGTGTGAAATGTTTGTTATTTGTTAACAGTTTTAAGAGAAATGTTCTATGGATGATTTTAGTTGAATAAGTTCAACGGTAATGTACATTTGATTAATTTAAGATATATGTGTGAAGTGTACGATAACATGGTTGGATGCATTTTGATTACTAAGGTTGGAAATGGCTTATTATGTGATATTCATTACATGTTTTGATAAGCTATGAAATGACTTAATCATACAGAGAAATTCAGTTATTTCGTGTGTTTGTGTTGACACAAATTTTGATACACAAACTGACTTATTAAATTTACTCGGAATTGATAAATGGCATAAGTACATATAAAACTAATAATAGTTATATTAAAAATATGTGCATGTAACATGTGTGATTGTGAATTAGATTGAAGTAATGAAATTATGTATTTGAGTTTAGGATTGGCAACTTAGCATGTGAAATGGATATTCGTAATGTTATTTGTTGTACTCAAGAGATTTTTTTGTTACTATGATCTACTGCACATATACTTATAGTAAATTTTGTAACTAGGCATATGATATGAATTGAACTTTGAATATATGGATTATGTGACAACCCTAATTTGACCCTAGTCGGGATGTGGTTTCGGGACCACAAAATCGAGACACAAGAATAATTAATTATTATTTTCTATGTTTATTGTGCATGAACGTACAAATGTGAAAATTTCGTGCCTTAATTTCGTCATTTGTAGGTGAAATTTATTAGAAAGGACTTATGTGAGGAAATTGAGAAATGTGCTAGGCTAATGTTAAAGTGGCCTATTGATACATATTAGAAAATGCTTGGACTTGCGTGTCAAATTGCCAAATTTTCCTTATGGTGGCCAGCCAAGTTAGATTGATGATGGGCAATATATTTGTTTGCCTTAGATATTATAATAAGAAATTGGATTATGGGAGACAAACTAAAATAAAGAAAGGAATTAAAAAGAAAGGGGAATAAAAAAGAAAAAAAAAAGGAGTGTTCATCCTTTACCTTGCCATTGCCGTGAGTGAGGGAGAGAAAGGGAGGAAAAGAGAGTTCTCTCTTTGTTGAACTTGGCAGTTAGAAGGAAGGAAGGAGGGAGAATTTCGGTCACTTGAAGCCTTAAGGAGGTTAGTACATTGTGTTAACTTGTGAGATGCTTACTTGTTTTAAGTGAATGATCATGGTTCTTGCTTAGCCATGCTAAAATGTTGAATAATGATGGGGAATGGAACATTCGGCTATGGAAAAAGGGGAAACTCTTTGATTGCTTAAGATAGTTTAGTTAGTATGTGATTTTGGGTATTGTGAGTTGAGATGTAAGTGTGTGTGTGTGCTTGGCCATAGGGGTTTGCTAGGAAATTTTGTTGGTTGAATGATGAGTGGCGAATGAACTATGAAATGTTATGAGAAGAATGTGGGAAGCTAAGGTGCGAACCTTAGTCTCGATGATAGGAATGATTCGGTTGGTGTTTTGATGTTGTGGTGATGAGGCATGAAGTGTTCGCCATGATGCTAAAATGTGGTGCTTGTGTTAAACTTAGAAATTATTTTGTTAGGGTTAGTATAGGTATGGATGACCGAATATGAGAGCATGATTAGATGAAGAGTTTGGTTAATTGATATGTGGTAAATGTTAAGTGTTAAATGAAATGGAAATGATAGATTGATGTTACGAATAGATGTGAAAATATATGCTAGATTAGGAAAATTTGATTAAATGTTCATGAGATGAAATTAGGTGTTTAAAAGATGTTATAGTTGACATTGTATATATATACATACATTCGGCCATCTAATTGAGTATGAAGGTGGTGTTTAATCTAATTGTGATGCCCGTTTGGAAGTGTATATATATATATATATATATATATATATAAATATACATAAGTATGCCGTTCGTGATGTTACCTTTAATTATGTGTATAATCGACTAAATGGGTAATTAGTGAGGATGGTTGCCGAATATACAAGCATACATATGCATGTGTAGTTGAATTATAAATATTTAGCAAGACGGTTAAACGAGTTAATTTATTGATTAAGCTCAAGAAGCTAAAGGTGGAGAATCAAGCAAAGGCAAAGGAAAGAACATCGAGTAGCCGAGTTGGAACCATTTTACCCAATACAAGGTAAGTCATTAAGCATATATTTGGTATTGACTTAAATGATCTTAATATCTATGCAATTGTGTTTAATGAGATGATATGTATGTGTATGGAATGATGACATTATTGAATGTAAAAAGGTAGTGAAATGTGTAGAGTGTTTGGTCTCGGCACTAAGTGTGCGGGCAATAAGTGGGCGCGGTGACAAGATTGGCACTAAGTGTGCAAGCTTGAAATATATGGCACTAAGTGTGCGAACTTAAATTATATGGCACTATGTGTGCGAGCTTAAATCACATGGCACTAAGTGTACGAAATCGATTATTAAGCACTATGTGTGCGAACTTAATGTATATATCTCCGATCGATTATTCACATGGAGGTTGTGACTTTATCGAGTTGATCATGGACAACGGAAAGAGTAAGTACCTTGAGGTCATGGCGAATAGGCTCTATGTTCACGCTCGGGGTTGAGCTTGGTAAGTTTTGTACCTATGTGATGATTACAATTGCGGTCATGTAAATAAGGTATTGTGGAATAGATGAAAGTTCATTATTTGCATGATTGTAGCGAAAATGAGATGATGTATGGAAATGCCACAATTATCCTATTGAATAGTATATGAAATGTCATTGGGTGAATTGGTATGAGATTGAACCGAAGGGTCTAAGGGACCATGGTGTAGTTCGGTATGGATGGAGTATATAGCCCCGTTTCATTGTTTCATTTTGTGATAATTTTGGTCGTGAAATGCTTATGACTTACTGAGTTATATACTCACTCGGTGTTTGCTTGTCACCTATTTTAGGTCTCTAGGACTCATCTCTTTTTGTGTGCTCGGAACAGTCATCGAAGTCATCACACCGGCGAGCAATCTTTGGTATTGTCTTCTTAGTCGATCTAGGAGAACATTTGGCATGTATAGGCTCTTTTGTTTTGTTGAATTTTGGGTTGTAAACTTTAAGCCATGCGAAAATGGCCTATGTGGTCGGTTGAGTGTGGTTCTAAAACCTATAGTCACGAGTCTTAGAAATCTTAATTTTGATAAGGTGGCCATAATTTGTGTTATGTATGATGAATTATATCTTGGCCATGGAAGAATTATGAAATAGTCATTGTTTGCTTTAGTAACAGATGCTGACAGCAGCAGTGATGTGAGATTGAAAAATCACTAAAAATAGTAGGAATGGAATTAAATAGTGAATAAATTATGTAATTGAACCTTGATGAACCTACTTTCATATGAAAGAAACGAAAGGGTCATATGAGTCGGATTTTAAGAGATATTAAAGATTTCGCGAAACAGGGCCAGAACGGTTTCTGGATCCCCTATTCCGACTTTTAAAATTCACTATAAATTAACCAGAGGGAATTAGAATTTATGCTCTACATGTACAGATTTCTTTGTGAGTCTAGTTTCATTAGAAACAAACGGCATAAGTGTTGGAGCCCTGTACTTGAATATATCTAAGTCGTAACGCGCAAAGGTCAGTGTAGTCGAACCCTGAAACAGGGGAGACTTTAACTAATAAACTGTACTAATTGGCTTGACCAAAAATTCTAGAAAAAAATGTGTAGATGGAATTATGAGTCTAGTTTCAGTAAAAATTTACAGAACTGGTTTTCGAGTTCTGGAACTCGAGATATGATTTTTAAGGTGACAGTGACGCAGTTAGCCAGCTTATTTGGAAATGTTAAAAATGGTCTGTGTGACAAGTGAATTTAGTCTGTGAATCTCTCGTGTCCGACTCCGGCGACGGTATCGGGTACGGGGTGTTACAGATTAGATGCTATAAAACGTTTTATGCGTGTATAGTATTAGAGAAAGACAACATTGTTACAGAGTGTAGCATATTTAAATAGTATGTTTTAAATAATCAGTTTCTGTAATGAAAACTTACCATGTGATTAGCAATTCTGTTATAAGATATTAAAATTGGTTATATGTAAGTTAAATAAAGCTGGATTGTGATATTTTTGTAATATTGTTTTATGAATTTATATACTGAAGTTATAAATATATATTTCTGAACTTGGTTTGATTGACTGTGTGAAGATGAGAAAGTTTTATCAATTCCAGTAATGTTTTGTAACCCAGTCCGGCGACGGATACGGGTTAGGGGTGTTACAAGAAATCGGCAAAAAAGCAAGGAACTTTGAACGGGAAAATGAGAGAAAGTGGAGAGAAGAGAGAAAAGATGTGAATGAATGAGATGTGTTTCAACTGATCAGCTTAAGGGGGTTTTTAGATCTAAAGAGGGCTACTAAAAATAGCTAAAATTAGCAGCCAAAGAGCCCTCCCTTGGCCGGCCACACATGTGGCAAGTTTGATGATTTCAAACTTGCTAAATTATGCTTGGGGCAACTCTAGAAAGCCACCATTTGTGGAGGGTTTGAATGCTATTTGAACATGTCTTCAAGGG